>NC_138305.1:46797500-47547500 GCF_965601325.2 Salmo salar | reverse complement strand
ACACACACACACACACACACACACACAGTGCTGCCATATGTTAACACAGTAGGCTATAGTACTCACAATATTTATAGGAATGTAAACATTTGTGCAAGGACAGACACAGAATTGTACAAGCACACACAGCTTGACAATCCTCTTTTTTGGGGATTGTATACTTCGTACGTGCGTGTGTGTGTGTGGGGGGGGGGGGGATCATGCCATCTTTGAAAAGCAGGATGATCCACATTCCCTCTCTTCCATCCCACCCCCATCCATCTCCCCCAGCCCCCTTGATGTAGCCACGCGCCATGTAGTCGAGCCCCTCCGCGTCAGGTCTCTCTTAGTGACTGAGGCGAGAGGCAGAGAGCGTGACTGGAAGCGTGACAATGGGGGAAGTGGGGAAGGACCAGATTTGGGGGTGGTAGGGGGTGGGCGCAGGGGGACGAGAGTGGCAACTGCAGCTCTGCAGCTGTGGGCCTACGTGTGTATCGGCAGGAACACACTGTTCTCCCCACTCCCTCCCTCCCTTGCTTTCACATCTCTTTCTCTCTCATCTATCTCTCCCCCTCCTTCACCCACTTACTCCTTCTCATACACTCTTTCTTTTGCTACATCTCTCTCTTGCTCCCTCACTCACACTCCCTTGCTTCTCTCTCCCTCTCTTCTTGTTCCCAAACGGTAGAGTCCTTGACAATGAGAGATGTGGCACATTCGCCCAGCCGGCGGATATCTGAGATAAGTGAAAGGAGAAGAAGGGAAGGCAAAGATCCCTTTCCCCCAAATACACACACCAAATGTGGCCTGAGACGACCTGCCACACCATGTATGTCCTTGTGTGTTTGCATTTGCAGTAGCACATAACTGCACGTCACAGGAGGTTGGTGGCACCTTAGTTAGGGTGGACGGGCTCGTGGTATTGGCTGGAGCGGAATGGGTGGAATGGTGTCAAATACATTAAACACATGTTTTCCATTTGCTCCGTTCCAGTCATTATTAAGAGCCGTCCTCCCCTCAGCAGCCTCCACTGCTGCGCGTACCAATGCATCTATTCTTAAACTACCCAGTTTGGCTAATCTACAACATACTCAGACAAAATAAGCCTTATAGCATACAACAACACATACTGTGTCCTCTACATATCCAAGGCCCTATAGCATACATATGGGGCCTCGGTCTCTCATTGCGATTAAGAGAAATCAAGTAAGCTTATATATGTGTGCATGCGTGCTGATATGAGAACCCCTTCCTCCCTTTGGCCAGATAAATAGCTCCCTGAGTTTACTTGTGTCACACAACAACCTACCCACTGGAGCGTCTACCATCCAATCATGTGACCAGACAAAGGGCTGCAATCTGGTCTGTGCACACACTCATTTAAGGCCAAGGTCAGACACAATACAATTCACAAAGCACAGGAGGAGGAGGAGAAGGAGAGGGAGGAACAGAGGAAGAGGAGGGAAGATGAATGAAGTAAAGAAAGACTGGGGGGGTGTAGGAATGAACAGATAAAGTAGGAGAGGGAAGAGAAGAAAAGGGAGTGAAAACCAGGACAAAAGAGGGAAAACAGACAGGGATGAGATCAGTCAATCCGTCTGTCTGTCTGTCTCAGTCAGTCAGTCTGTCTGTGTCTGTCATTCAAGTCAAATCACACCATATACAGCTTGTTTGATTGGTTGTTTCTGTGTCTGACAGTCCAGCAATTCCATTGCTGCTAAGCCGCATTAAAAAACCTTCTCAACAGCACTGCACCGTGGTCTGCTGCTACCTCTACTGGCTTAACACAGATAGAACTTCCCAGATAGTGGTTCGGAAGCCGAGACCCACTGGTGTGTGTGTGATATGTGCGCGTGTTTTATTTTAAGACCAGCACAGACTAAACAACAATCCTCAGTGTTCCTGCTGTGAAAGTCTGGTTCAAGGACTTGATAGTAGGACGCCAGAGCACAGCCTCTTTCAGAGCACAGCTTACCCTTCACAACTGCAAACTGTCTGATATAGTAGAGCTAGTCACAAAGTGGATTTAAAAAAAATCTAAAATTGAAATTTATTACAATATAGTAACATAGTTGCAGAGGTTGTTATGCAAAGCACATACTGTATGTCACCTGTTGCCCTCCTTTATTTTTCACCCAATTGGAGATCATTCCTTTTTGTGTGTATTAATAACTTTTTTTGAGTTTGCAGTGATCTTTCATTTAAGATATTTTGCAATGCCTATGTTAATAAGGATCACGGAGGGAGTGAAATGGAGTTTGAGGGAGTTGAAGAGAATGAGGAAGAGTGGAAAGGAAACAGAGTCAGGAAACAGAAATCCATGATGTGTCCACGAGGATTCTTCGATAATTGGAGTGCAATTCAAGGACAAAGTCAAGCATGGGGTTTTGTCTGATCAATTTGAGTTATCGGGGTGGGTGGAGAGTAAACTAGAAAAGAGATCCTCTCAAGCGGGTGATAACAGTGCCTATACATATAGGTTGAGCAACTTACGAAGGTTCCTGGCATGTGTGGAGCCTGACGATTAACCAGAAATCGAGGTGGCTGGAGGGAGGACAGTCTGGCCGTGATGCTGTGCCTTGAGTTGGAGGTTCTCCCTGATTAGCACATGCTCTAACATCTCCCTAGTGTTTTCGCAGCCAGAAGTTTGGGCATGTAGCGTCAGTGTGCAAGATGGTACAGTCGAGATGTGGTGGATGTCTGGAGGACGAGCCCCGGCGGCGTAGTAGTAACTGTTTAGGTAGTCATGAAGCCAGGTCCACAGAATGCCCGGTTAGTGAAACGGATACAGGTAGCTGAGGTCAGAGTAGGACAGGGTGTTACGCATGGAGAGGCAGTGAGAAGGGTTGAGGGTGGAGAGGGAGGGAACACTCCCTCTGTTGCTTTGAAGGGCCAATGGCAATAGTGAATGTTCCCATGTCAGTGTGTGGACCCCAAAAACTGTGTGTTGATAAATCCAGGTTCTTGGCCGCGATGGTCGTGAATTGTGATGCGCAAGTAGAAAATAGGTCTGAGAGAATTGCCATTATTGTGAAAGTGGACAGATGTTTTCTGGAAGTCCGAAACGTAACTGCAGAGAATCTACAGAAGATGTTGGAAGAACTCTGTAGTATGGATAGTGGGCTAGGGGTGAGTAGTGTAGTATACAGTGGGTAGAGTAGTATACAGTATGTAGCAGATGAAGTAGAAATACAGTTGGAGGTACTGCAACATTCTATTGGATGCCAACCACCGTTAAACCCCAACGAAGAAGACGACTCTGGGTCGGCTGCTGGAGAAGGAAGACCACTGCCGCTATCATCACATCACCAGGACCACGTCACACCCTGCTGTCAATGACCTTGCAACTTAAGGGGACCAGTGGCTCCCTGCTCGTGCATTTTTTCCTCTCCCCCATCTGTCGCCTGCACTGGACCGGACCATGGACTGGGTGCCACACACTTGATGACGACGAGGAACGACTGCCGAACAACTACCGACAAACACACAAACCAATGGCAGATGAGCGACCGATGGGTGGTGGCGGAGGCCATCTTAACGACTCTCTAGCAGCAAGAACTATCTCTGGGACTGAGCATATGGTTGTTGTGAATATGTGTAGTGTGAACCCAAGATTGTTTTATAAAAAAAACGTATTGTGTAGATTAAAACCCACAATTGTGATGTTACAAGATCATTAGTGGTCTGACAAAGTAAGCCATTAGCTTAATCGAAGTTAAAGCTTTCTAGAAGAAATTGACTGTCTAATGAGGTTGTGGAGATGGAGGTCTGACTTTCTCCCTCCTCTTGGCCTCCTAGTACCACCTTCTCTTGGCATAAGGCTCCAGGAAGCTTCTCCTTCTCTTCCTGAGACATTCCTCCTTTTGAACAGCTCCTGCTCTTGACTGCTTCATCCTCTATCATGTATACATCCATTTGGCTCTACAGTCGTGGCCAAAAGTTTTGAGAATGACACAAATATTAATTTCCACAAAGTTTGCTGCTTCAGTGTCTTGAGATATTTTTGTCAGATGTTACTATGGAATACTGAAGTATAATTACAAGCATTTCATAAGTGTCAAAGGCTTTTTTTGACAATTACATGAAGTTGATGCAAAGAGTCAATATTTGCAGTATTGACCCTTCTTTTTCAAGACCTCTGCAATCGGCCCTGGCATGCTGTCAATTGACTTCTGGGCCACATCCTGACTGATGGCAGCCCATTCTTGCATAATGAAGGCTTGGAGTTTGTCAGAATTTGTGGGTTTTTGTTTGTCCACCTGCATCTTGAGGATTGACCACAAGTTCTCAATGGGATTAAGGTCTGGGGAGTTTCCTGGCCATGGACCAAAAATATCAATGTTTTGTTCCCCGAGCCACTTGGTTATCACTTTTGCCTTATGGCAAGGTGCTCCATCATGCTGGAAAAGGCATTGTTCGCCGCCAAACTGTTCCTGGAAGTTGCTCTCAGGGGATGTGTTGGTACCATTCTTTATTCATGGCTCTGTTCTTAGGCAAAATTGTGAGTGAGCCCACTCCCTTGGCTGAGAAGCAACCCCACACATGAATGGTCTCAGGATGCTTTACTGTTGGCATGACACAGGGCTGATGGTAGCGCTCTCTCCGGACAAGCTTTTTCCGGATGCCCCAAACAATCGGAAAGGGGATTCATCAGAGAAAATGACTTTACCCCAGTCCTCAGCAGTCCAATCCCTGTACCTTTTGCAGATTATCAGTCTGTCCCTGGTGTTTTTCATGGAGAGAAGAGGCTTCTTTGCTGCCCTTCTTGACACCAGGCCATCCTCCAAAAGTCTTCACCTCACTGTGCATGCAGATGCACTCACACCTGCCTGCTGCCATTCCTGAGCAAGCTCTGTACTGGTGGTGCCCTGATCCCGCAGCTGAATCAACTTTAGGAGACGGTCCTGGCGCTTGCTGGACTTTCTTGGGTGCCCTGAAGCCTTCTTCACAACAATTGAACCGCTCTCCTTGAAGTTCTTGATGATCCGATAAATGGTTGATTTAGGTGCAATCTTACTGGCAGCAATATCCTTGCCTGTGAAGCCCTTTTTGTGCAAAGCAATGATGACGGCACGTGTTTCCTTGCAGGTAACCATGGTTGACAGAGGAAGAACAATGATTCCAAGCACCACCCTCCTTTTGAAGCTTCCAGTCTGTTATTTGAACTCAATCAGCATGACAAAGGGATCTCCAGCCTTGTCCTCGTCAACACTCACATCTGTGTTAACGAGAGAATCTAATCCTCAGCTAATCCTTTTGTGGCAGGGTTGAAATGCAGTGGAAATGTTTTTGGGGATTCAGTTCATTTGCATGGCAAATAGGGACTTTGCAATTAATTGCAATTCATCTGATTACTCTTCATAACATTCTGGAGTATATGCAAATTACCATCATACAAACTGAGGCAACAGACTGTGAAAATTAATATTTGTGTCTTAACTTTTGGCCACAACTGTACTTCATCAAGGGATGAGGCCAGTGGAGGGAAGCACTTGGTGTTCACCTGTAGTCCCTAAGTCCAGTCCATATAATGTCCACATACAGGACTGGAGCTGGGCCACAGGAGGTTGGATGAACCAACTTGGAAGGGACGGGCTGGAGGTTGGATGAACCAACTTGGAAGGGATGGGCTGGTGTACCTACTAGGAGAGGTGGTGGATGTAGCCACTTTGAGGGGTGGTGTTTCCACGGGCCTGTTGAAAGGTGTTGTTGTAGAAGGCCTGTTGAAGTTAGGTGGACCATTGTAGCTGTTGGAGTGGTGTTTCCTGGGTGGGAGCCAAGGAGCTGCAGGCACCCAGGTTCTGGGGGACGGTGGTGGCCAACGGCTGTTGGACGACATGGACATTTTTCCAAAAAGGGTTCGAACAGGTTTCTGAACAGGATGCTTTTTCATGTAATTCAGAAAATCTGCCATAATAAACGCATTTTAAAGCGACCTGGGCCGGGTTTCCTAAAAGCATCTTTTGAGCTTGCAAGTCCTAAATGATTAGGAGTTCTGTTGCAGTAGAGTTCTATCGATCGGACATCAGTCACATCACAACAGCAGTTGCAAAGAAATAGAATCTCATTCTAGTTCTGTGTGCAGTTGGTCTGTGACATCATCCACTGTCAGAGCTAGATGGAGGGTTCTGACTAGTAGTTGTACTGTACACAACTTTAATGTGACCTTGTATTTCTGTGTCCTCTACAAACAAACTGCCCAGTCACTGTCTTCGTACCTTTCTATTTTGTGTAGACCTTAATTATTATTACTACTACATGTAGGCCGTGCTTGGCAGCTCTCTCCGTTCCAATCTCTCTGTGCTTGGCAGCTGAATTACAGTACACAAGTAAAACAAGAAACGTAAAATAATCTAAAGAAAGTCAGGACTGCTTCAGTGAGTAGACTAAAAGGAACAAAGAAAAGACAATACACACTGGAAAAAGTGTTTATTGGTTTTTGAAAACATAAGAAAATATAAAAATCATTCACAGCATCAATCATTTAAAATAAGATATCTGATAATTATCTAATCATTTCCTGTTATTCCCTGAAAACATTGCGCACCAGAGCCCTTAAATCCAGAACATAAAACATTTGTGCAATGAAAATAAGAGTACCTTTTAAATTAAAACTTGTAAACATAAGAAACTACAGTGCAGTGGCAGTGACCAGCATCATCATGGTTACTGTCAATTGTATAATCAGAACATTCCTGAGTATTGAGTGACGTCATCTCAGGGAGACAACTGTCATCTTTGTGGGACAACATTAAAATAGCATTTGCTCTGTCCATTATGGAAATAAATACTTTGCTCCCTTCCTTGAGGTATTCATTAATGAGAATGTTCCCGGGACTACCCATAAGTAAAATGTATGCACGCATGACTAAATCGCTTTGGATTAAAATGTCTGCTAAATGGCTTATATTATAATGTTGGATTAGTGAAAAAGTAGAGCTGAGAGAAAGCAAGTATCATCTTAAGGAGACATCAAAGACAATGGGGGAAGGTTACAGTACGATGGGTGAGATACCGTTGGCGTGGCCATGGAAGGCGGGTCCCCTGAGCTTTCCCCCGATGTGGGCGTTCTCCTGGTCCTGGTCTGCAGGGGCTGAGATATACCACATGACCACACCTGAGGGGTTGATGGACACAACAAAGTGTGTGGAGTCCTTCAGTGTGGCCATTTCCCGCTCCGCAAACACATCATAGATCTGGAGAAAGGAAGGAGAGAGTACAGGACATGAAGGAAAAAGGAGATATGAAATGGCATGATTGAGGCAACGCCAGCAATATGACTTAGAGAAACCGGGATCAGACTGACCTTGTAGCTGCCAGTGGTGTAGTTGAGTTGTCCCAGGGAGGCCTGGTAGCGGTAAGGCATGTCAGTACGACGACTGAAGAACACTAGAGCACTGGCCTTATCAGACAGAGGGCGCCAGAACACCTCAATACCGCTCTTCTCCTGAGAATCAGACAGAGAGAGAAAAAAAAAGAGAGCGAAAAGGAGAGAATAATAAGATTGAGGACATTTAGATTCAGCTCAACAACAACTCAGGAGGAGTATTTGACCCTGATAAGACAATAGAATATATGTGGGTCTTACCTTGATCAGGCGTCTACCCTGGACGCCCATGGGGTCCTGGTTGATGCCGATGGCCACCTTGTTCTGCAGGATGGTGCGTGCCCCGCTGCTAATGGTCCTCAGGTCGTTGGACATGAAGAGAGGAGCAGCCATGATGGCCCACAGAGCCATCTGAGACCGAGACTGATCCATGCTCAACCCGAAGTCCCCGACCACCAGCTAGAATACACACACAGTCAGTTCAGCCAGAAGCTAAAACATACTCGGTCATCTCCTCACTCTGATTGGTTAGTTCATTGAATAGCAACATTTCCTCTACAGTGAAATGGAGAGTTTGACAAAGACAGACCATGTCAGGATCATTCCAACGGCCGGGTCCAGCTGCAGGCTGCAGGACGTCTTGGTTGTTGAAGAACCAATCAGCAATGCTCAGCACACTATTCCACGAGTCCTCTATGTCACCATAGTTACGCCACAGGTTACAGATCTCTCCCAGTTGGGTGTAGTTCACCTGAGAAACAAATGTAGAAGAGGTCAAATTAGAAAATATTTAAATATGATCTGTATATAAACTGGACTGACTGACTTACAGCTAATATTAACCCATCCTTATTACAAAAATATGTAATTACTTAAATTAAATTTGATTAACCTTGGGTGGGAGTCCACCCTGGTAGGCTGGCCAACTGCAAGAGTAGCCAATGGGACGTCCGGTAGCGTTCAGAGCCTTTGACATGGCAGGGTAGCCTATAAGAAAGAACAGTGTGTGTCAAGCAAGCAGCTGAGGGTTGAGTAACCACTTATCTCCTGTTTCAACCTTCAGCATATCCATCCACAACTCTCCCCTTACTCATGCCTCCAACTCTCCTCCCTTCCTCACCCTGCTCCTGCTCCGTAGCGTTGGAGTAGCAGCCGTCAAACTTCAGCATGTCCACTTTCCAGTCAGCGAAAGTCTGAGCGTCTATAGTGATCTTGTCCAGGGGGGTCCCAGGGTACCCTCCACATGTGAGTGTGCCCATGTCCCCGTAGATACCCAGCTTCAGCCCCCGATCATGGATGTAGCTCGCCAGGTTGGGGATCCCACTTGGGAACCTGAGGGAGGAGGTTATAGATACACAGGTTAGACAGACATGTTACACATATTCATACAGACAATAGTTTGAACACAATAATGCCAATATACCTCACCTGAGAGAATGGGCTATATGAGTATCATATGACTGACAAGTCAGTGACCTCAATATATGTCAACAACCTCAATAAAGATATATTCCACCTGACAGTAGACAATATGGCAATACATAGATAAGATACATGAGACACGTGAAATAAAGTTGTAAACATTAACAGTGCTTGTGAGAACAACAAAATGTGTGCGTTTCTCCGTTCAGTAGCCTACCGCTTAGGGTCAGCCTGCAGGCGTCCATTACTGTCTCTGTCCTTGGAGGCCCAGCAATCGTCTATGTTGACGTAGACATATCCCAGCTCCCTCCAGCCGTCCTCAGCCAGCCTATCTGCCATGTCCCGGAACAGAACCTCACTGTGGGAGGACGACACAGAGGAAGAGAGGAAAATGTCAGGAGTTTCTATGGCCTATATTATTATTTTTTTTAAGTGTCAATGTTGGCTCAGAAATCTCTTCCTCACCTTGTCTCCTTTCCTTGTTATGAAAGCCATTCCCAAGAATGGAAGAGTTCAGAATCATATTTTTGTCTTACCTGATGCAGTTCTTGGGGTCGTTCTGACAGTCGATGTCACAGCGGAAGCGTTCCCATGCCAACCAGCCCATAGGAGGGGTCCTCATCAGACCATTGTCCAGGGCAAGGGTGGCCACAAAGAGCGCCAGCACACACAATGCTACTGCAAATCGCATTCCTGAAAGAGACAGATGTTTGTTATAGGACAACTTCACTAAAACTGGGATGTAGCATCCAGATTTGCCCAAACACAAGGAATGCACGTAAATGTCTTTAATTTGAAAGTATCTGCTTCTGTACAGGCATAATGAACATGACCCTGGTGGACATTCTGCATAACTGAATAGAGTCAATGTGCAGTGTGTATCGATACACCTGAGAGTCACATGACTGACTGGGTGTACCAACTGCCAACGGAGGTAGGAGAGGAGGAGGGGTGGGAAAACAATGAAGGCGTGACAACACTAACCTGTTTAACCTTTTACCATTATAAGACAAACACTACACATTAATAATACCTGAGCTGTACAAGTCACCTGACCATAACTGAACCCAAGGAACGGTTAGTTTGTGCAAGCAAATACCAGGATACAAAATAAAACTTAATGACACAATATGGCCCAGAGCTAGGCAGAAAAGACCGATAAATCATAGTAATACCACGATAATCTGAGCATTAGCCTACATGAGAAAATGTTAGCTGGTTTGACGTATTGATATACATTTCAAGTAAAGTACAGCAATATAGTCCTTGGATGGGAAACAGCGACTTGAATTGCTACTGTAACTACGCATCACTTAGCAGAACGACGCAAGAGTGATACATTGTAACAATTGACTGGTTCTTCAAAGGGAGTCTAGTAACTTTAGCCTGATACAGATACCATGCAAATATATTTAACAAGAGTCGACTTTCAATGAGCACAAATCCTGTATCAAAATATGCAAGAATGAACTCAATACTCACTAGGTTAATTTTTTTTTACAGCTTGTAAAGCAGCGTTCGGTTAGTGCCTCAAGGGTGTCGCCTATGCTCTGCTTTGAAAATAATACAAACCGCATCTGACCACACATTTGAGGAAGCGGTTATCACATGATCCAGCGCGTTGTTGTCAGCTGACAAAAGAGGGGCGGGGACAGGGTGAGAATGAAAGGAAGCAATGACGGTTATGAAGGAACCTAAACCCTGTTAGAATGTTATTCAAACGAATGCATCCTTCCCTCCTTTCCTTGAAGTACAGATGTGACACATGACATACTCACTGCTCCTCACAAAATCTTGAGAAATGAATTTTGAAAAACATATCCTAGACCTACTTGCATTGCAAGTACTAGGATGTTAAGGGAGTCTAATGGGAGTCTAATGAGTAGTAGTAAAACAAATGTGTCAGCTTGTCATACATTAATAACAAGAATGACAGTAATAAGGTCACTAAGAAAAATTATATATATATATATACATATATATATATATATATATATATATAATTTTATATAATATATAATTTTTATATATATATATATAATTTTTCTTAGTGACCTTATTACTGTCATTCTTGTTATTAATGTATGACAAGCTGACACATTTATATATATATATATATGTACATTTTTTGAAGCGTTAGTTACTGGAAAAACTGCAGTGCTTGTCACATGTCATGAGAATCCTAGAGGTGGAGCTAAAGACAGGAAGTCAGTGGATCCACTAGCTGTTATGGCAGGAACAGGCCATGGTAAGATACTCATCTGTAGTAGTTTAACACTCAAAGTAACTTTGATTTGTAATTTTACTCTGTATGTTTTCTGTCTCCGTGTACCTGTTAGCACATATTCTATCCAATAGGTTTAGTAAGAACCTGCTTTCTTAATAAAACCTAGGGAGCTTTCAGGCATGACAGATTTGAGATAAGAGCAATAAACTCTGAGCAGAAACACCATTGAATATTGCAGCCACAACTTTGTGCATCATAACGTTACACTATGGATAGAAATGGTCTGTTGAGTTTAGCTTGTTGACTTTTCGGGTAATTCAGTCACTTTCAGGTTTGAATTTCAGCGTGTAGAGACCGGGTGCATTGTGGTTTCAGTTTCCATATACCGTGACAGAGTGACTAGTCTTGACAAGGAAGGAAGAGTGTATTACTGACAGTTTTGATGTCTGGCCTGTTTATTAACAAGTTTCCCACACACATAGTGATACACCATCTATTCACATTATAGCTGTAACATCTGCTAACCATGTGTATGTGACCAATAAAATTTGATTTGATTTGATTGAGCTTTTTCAACTCAGTGACAGTGCGTTCTCGTGTTGGTTGTTCTACTCTTGTCCTTCACTGACACCTGGTGGACAATATGAGTGGTCTCTGTCTAGACTCTAGGTCTATTCACAGTGGGTATAGATCTTCTAGAACTGTTCATACTCACAGTGGTAAAGTAGAGAATCATGTTCTGTCTCTCCCAGGTGTGGTTGGAATGGTGGAGGTGGTCCTGAGGAGCGTAGCGGCTGGGTTCGCCATCGGAGAGACCGCTCTGGCTGCTGCCGAACCCTACTTGACCACAACTGGACCACTTATGATCACCGCCGCCCGAGCAGCAGGAGAGGTCGGCGTGGCGGGGGTGGGAGCGGTAGCCACGTGCCTGGTGTTCACTACGGCGTTGGTATCCATGGGAACCGGACTTCTCCTCGCCTCCATGGTGATGCGACTGATGGGGAGGGAAGGAGGAGGTGGAGCTAGAGCGAAGGCGGCGGAGATTGCTGGAGGGGTCACCATCGCGGTGGGAGCCGTGGCAACTGGAACACTGGTGGGCGCATTCCCCGTGTGGGGCCACTTCCTGGTCCAGTGCGTCATGGTCCTGCTAGTGTACCGTTACACTGACGTGAATGAGATGACCGCGGTCCTCTCTGTTTTTTTCTCTACTCTCTACCTCAGTGTGGCGATGGGCCGTATGGGCGTCATCACAGGACTATTTACTATGGCCATTGCTATCTTGTCCCTCTGTGCCCTACTGAAGGCCCTATCAGAGAAAAGAACACAGCAGAGAGCCGAAGGAAACAGCAAATGGTCAGAGAGGTTACTGCTATACTCAGTTGTTGTGGCAATAGTAGGTTTCCCTATGGGTGTGGGGGATACAGGTGGGTCAGGGTCAGAGGTGACTGTGATGCTGGGGTCAGTGCTGTGGGTGGGGACCCTGGCTTCAGGACTGCTAGGAGCTGCTCTGGGAACAGTGGCTGTGGTGAGTTTGGGACCAGAGGGGGCAGCGAGGGTGGCGGTGGGGGCGGCAGTGACATCCTCTTGTAGCCTGAGACTCATTCTCCCAGTATGCTCTTTTCTGGGGTCGGGGGGCAGCATAGGGGGTCTGTTAGGGGGAGCCACGGCTGCAGGGGTTTCACTGGGGGCTGCGAGTGTCGCTGCTGGACCGGAATTTAGAACCAGAGCGACGACACTAGTAGTTCTAGGCTCTGTAGCAGTAGGTGCGGTGCTAGGCTTCTGGGGTCTAGCACTGGGAACTGTCGTTCTGGGACCAGCAGAAATAATAACAGTAGCCTTTGTTGCAGTGGGGGCCTTTATACTGGGTGCACCAAAGAGTCCGTTCCACACTCAGATTAAACTGAGGGGTGAGGTCCTCACAGGGACCAGCCTGATAGGAGGTATTGGCATGGAAACAGTAACCGCGGCTGCTGCACCTCTCGGAGCGGGGGCACTGGGAACAGCAGCGCTAGGAACTGCTGCACTGGGAAGACTGGGCACAGTAGGAGTACTGGTGGCAGCGGTAGTGGCACTGGGAAAAACGACATGTGGATTGGGAGCCTGAGACAGTGGCTTCCAGCAGCAGACTGTGTTATCTCTGCTAATTCTCTCTCTCTCTCTCTCTCTGTGTGTGTGTGTGCACGTATTTGTACGTTACTGAGACTTTACAGAACACATTGACATTATTTGCTGACAATGGCAAGTTAATGACCTAACAAATCCCAATAAACTTGAAGTATAAATCAAGGTGTGTATCATTTGTCTTTGATTATGAGGATGGTCATTAGGAGGCTGCAGGACTGGGTTTGGGTTTAATTAGGGATGTATGAGAACTACCACCCTCTCCTTCCTTGTTTGCTCATTCCCTGCTCCATCCCTTCCCCAAGACACAGATGATTCAGGAGAATGTTCAGCAACAGTCACGTCGGGCATGGGGCAGGTCGTGCGCCTGGCTGCTGCGTGTGCCTGCCAAGCGTCATGCGTCTCACGTTTGCGCTGAGTCCCTCGAACGGCTCTGCCAGGTCTACTTCTGACGGCAGCAACAGCAGTGGTGGAAGAAGTACCCAACTGTCATACTTGAGTAAAAGTAAAGATACCTAAATAGAAAATGACTCAGGTAAAAGTAACACAGTAAAATTCTACTTGAGTAAAAGTATTTGTTTTAAAATATACTTAAGTATCAAAAGTTAAAAATAATTTATAATTCCTTATATTAAGCAAACCAGACGGCACAATTTTTTTTTTCTTCAATTTACGAATAACCAGGAGCAGACTCAAATACTCAGACAATTTACAAAGAAGCATCTGTGTTTAGTGAGTCCGCCAGATCAGAGGCAGTAGGGATGACCAGGGATGTTCTCTTGATAAGTGTGTGAATTGGACCATTGTCCTGTCCTGCTAAGCATTCAAAATGTAACGAGTACTTTTGGGTGTCAGGGAAAATGTTTGGAGTAAAAAGTACAATATTTTCTTAAGGAATGTAGTGAAGTAAAAGTAGTCAAATGTAAATAGTAAAGTACAGATACCCCCCAAAAAACTACTTAAGTAGTACTTTAAAGTATTTTTACTTAAGTACTTTACACCACTGAGCAACAACTCTTTTTGTGCAGTTGGTGTTTTCCGCGCTTCTCAACTGTTGACCTCGTCATGTGTGCGACGGACAAACTTGCAATGGTCGTGGTACTGGCAGTTGGTCTTGCTGGGGATATTGTACTCTACACACTGTGCTAGCTGCGCAAGCTCCCTGCGGCATCTGTTGCTTGCGCTAAGGTACCATATATACTCTTGCTGATGATAGCCGTACACGTGCTGTGTTATCTGGGGCTGAACTACCAGACCCTGATTCCTTTCACTGACCCTGGTCCATCTCCTGCTGCTCACAGCCCTGTCCTGTGGGATCCACACACTGGTGCTGGGGGTCATCATTGCACAGAGGCACCAGGACAGCCTGCAGGGAACCATGCTGCTCAGACTGGTAAAGGAGAGGTGGACGTGGGTAGAGATTGGGAGGGGTGGGCAGAATGGGAGGTGGGTGCTGGTGTAAGTGAAACACTGGCCGGTAAGAGATGGCATGATACAGGTGAGAAGACCTGAAATATCACACAACACTCTAAACTCAGCTAATCAATTACCTTCGTGTATCAGGTAAGGCAAGCCAGCTTTGCAGGGATCTGTGGGACACAGAGCTGAGGGTATTTTTTGAAGATTGTTGTTGAAGCAGAGCTTGATGTGAAGAAAGTTGTCAAGGAAGTGAGTATGTGTTTATACAGGACCTCCCACCCCCACCTACCGTCAACCAATCATGTCAATGCAGAGCAATAGGGAGCCCTCCGCATTGTTACATCATTTGGGCGGCACATGGCGATGCGGTACTGAGATCAATTTGGCCTCAGCATACCTCCGGAGGCTTCGCAATTGCGTCACAACATCCATACAGCGCCTCCAACCACATTTTCGGGTCAAGCATAAATTGGTTTTGAGCATCACAATGCTCCCACAACACCCCTCACAACCTGTCAGTCACGACTTCCTTTTCAGCAGCATGTTGATATGTTCATCCCTCCCCCTATCTGCCCCTCTCCCCCAGCTCCTGGCTAACTGGGTGTTGTACCTGTGTGCAGTCACCGGGTCCCCCTCATCTACGGAAAGAAATCGCAGCAGCCCCACTCCCAAACTACTTCCCGCAGCTATGTACCCAGCAGGCGTGTGTGTGTGTGGCCTGATGCCCCACTGACCTGTTACCACTTTACAGGTGTGCTGTCACCTATAGCTGTTAGCAGTGTGCTGGAACACTCAGTGCTGCTCGAATTACAGTCTGAAGTCACTGCAGATGATGAGACTATTATCGTGCCCTCCATCCTCTATCCTCTCTTATGCTTGTCCCTGACTGCTACTATTTGTGGAGCAAACAGTATGGGCCCTATAGAGAGAGAGAGTATTCTCAGAGTACCAAAGAGGCAGTGGAGGCTTCTGAGAGACGGGTGCAGCCAGTTTATCAGAACACATCTATTAAGCAATTTTGTTTTCTCTGCAACCCCCCCCCCCCCCCCCCCCCCTTAGCCCCTCTTCTTTCCCTCTCTGTCTCTCTTGCAGTATCCTGTTTGGTGATTTAGTGGGTTTTAACCAGCTTTCCTCAGTGTGTAGGGCACAGGAGCTAGTCATGCTGCTCAACGAACTGTTCGCCCGCTTCGACAAGCTGGCTGCTGTGAGTCTCTCTCTATGCCTTGCTTTGTCTCTCCATGGCCTTGTTTCAAGTCAATTCAAGGGGCTTTATTGGCATGGGAAACATATGTTAACATTGCCAAAGCAAGTGAAGTCTCCTTGTGTTGTTCTCTCCCTCTCCTCATCTCTCACGACAATATGTCATGTTATGAGACTTTCACACTCATCCGACTTCCTTGTGCTGTTTTCAGAATACACTGTTTATTTCCTCTCACAAACACACACAGCTCCTGACATACATTCGTATCATGTCTGTCGTTGTTTCTCTCCTCTCTCCACCCTCCCCTACTGTATCTGCGGCCTGCCTGGTTACCGTGACGACCACACAGCTTGCTCCATCATAATGGGCCTGGCCATGGTGGAGGCCACCTCGTAAGTTAGGGGAAGGACGAGAGTGCGTGCGTGCACGTGTTCTCCCTGCGCGTCCACATCTCCCAGAGGACCATGGAGAGTTTGACCTAGAGCTGGGAAACTGAGGGGAGAGGTGTAAGTACCTGCTGGAGAAAGGCATAAACACCTAGCTGTTGCTGGTCCCCAAAGAAACCACCCAGGTCAACGGAGATGACCTCTTTCAGCCTGGCATGGTTCTGTAAAGGAAATGTTTTATATTCCTCTCCCTCTGTCTCCCCCCTCGTTTTTCAGAATGGAAACTCTCCCCAGTTGATTAACACCACATAGACCAGTGGGAGCATTGGCTCAGTCCGGGCCACGCCCATAGAGTGCAAACAGGAAGACACACAGGTACACCTAACCCATAGCCCTTTCCTGCAGTCAAATGACCTAATGACCTCATGGGTGGAATGTTATTCATATTTTTCATAATTTTATAATAAACATTATTTCAAAAAACCGGCCGAAAATCCGGTGTTTCTATGTCAAATGGTTTTGTTATATTTCAGTCTTCTGTGATGTACATAACTCAAAATGTAATACATTTCACCATTTTAAATCCCATAACCATGTGTGTGAGGTGGATACTTCTGTTTCAAAGTAGATTTGTTTAAGTCTACCAAGAAACACTCTGTGTGACCCTGATTTTCCCATTTTTCAGTTTAAGATTTCCTTTAGATTTGACTAAGTGTGTGAATTTCACTGTGAGCCTATTTATAACCTTTGACCTGTGATGCCTAAGTGACGCGCTCTCAGCGTCAGATAAACAAGAAGACGGACGCCAGGGAGCATGAACAGGAGCTGAAAAGACTACTGAACCTGGAGCTGCTGGAGAGAGAACGAAGAGACGTAAGTGAGGAGGAGAAGGGGAAAGAGTGGCTAGAATAGGGGGTTGCTCCGAGAACCCCAAACACTACAGCTACATGGTGGTGCTGTCGCTCGTGGCGACCACCATATACTGGTGCGGGTCAGCCAGCTGGTCAAGCTGGGGCTCATGCTGCTGGTAGTTGTGACAGCGGGTGTCATCAACATCTACAGCTGGAGGGACATCTACGAACTTTATGACTTCATACGATTTACCAGCTACAGGTGAGGAACAATAACCCCTCAAGTGGTGCTAAAAACATGTACAGAAATGGTAGGTAGGTAAAGTGTAAAGCCGTGGATACTCAATATGTTCCCTCTCGCTCTCCCCCCTCTTCTCTCTGTCCTCAGGACATCTGTAGTCCCTTCGAAGTACCTGATGACAGTGATGGTCATTATCATGAGGATAAGCTTCTGCTACTTTGCCAGACATGTGAGTCACCTCCTCCTGACCATCCTCACAATCACACCTCAGAACCAGATTGAGTCAGACCTCAATGAGCCTCAGCCTGTAACTCGTTAATAATACATCTTCTTACTGATTTCCCCCAACAACAATAGTCTGTAGGAGCTTTCCCCCCACGCTCCTCTTCCTCAACTCTCTCTCTCTCACACACATACACCTAGGTGGAGAGGCAGTCAAATAAGCTGTTCCTGTGGAAGATTGAGGTGCATGACCAGAAGGTTAGGGTGTTTGAGATGAGGCGCTGGAATGAAGCACTGGTCACCAACATGCTGCCTGAACATGTCGCCCAACACTTCCAGGGCTCTAAGAGAGACGAGGTGAGAGAAGGATTGGGGAGTAAAAAGATAGAAGGAAAATAAAAATACAAACAAGAAGGGAGAGAGACTCCCAAAGAAAGGGTATGGGGAAAAAATACAGCGAGTTGTAAACGTTTTTCTTACCCATCAGTTTTGTTTCTCCTCTGTAGGAGCTGTACAGCCAGTCAAATTATGAGAAGACTACATAGCCACGGGAAGTAGTTTAGAGGTGGGGCTGCTGCGATTTTTTTTTTCTCCGTAGATGAGGGGGAGACGGTGACTGCACACAAGTAGACACACTTGACAGTGTAAGTCATCTAAACCCAGTGTGTGTGTGTGTGTGTGTGTGTGTGTGTGTGTGTGTGTGTGTGTGTGTGTGTTTTAGTACAGTAACTGAATAATTGGATAACATGTGGCTTTCTCATGGCTTAGTTTAGGAAAATAAATATGAATTAACTGACTTATTTTTAAAGAATTTTCAACATATAATATCACATGTACAGTTGAAGTCGGAAGTTTACATACACCTTAGCCAAATCCATTTAAACTCAGTTTTTCACAATTCCTGACATTTAATCATAGTAAAAATTCCCTGTCTTAGGTCAGTTAGGATCACCATTTTATTTTAGGAATGTGAAATGTTAGAATAATTGTAGAGAGAATTATATATTTCAGCTTGTATTTCTTTCATCACATTCCCAGTGGGTCAGAAGTTTACATACACACAATTAGTATTTGGTAGCATTGCCTTTAAATTGTTTCACTAGAGTCAAATGTTTCAGGTAGCCTTCCACAAGCTTCCCACAATAAGTTGAGTGAATTTTGGCCCATTCCTCCTGACAGAGTGTAACTGTGTCAGGTTTGTAGGCCTCCTTGCTCTCACACGCTTTTTCAGTTCTTGCCCACAAATGTTCTATAGGATTGAGGTCAGGGCTTTGTGATGGCACTCCAATACCTTGACTTTGTTGTCCTTAAGCCATTTTGCCACAACTTTGGAAGTATGCTTGGGGTCATTGTCCATTTGGAAGACCCATTTGCAACCAAGTTTTAACTTCCTGACTGATGTCTTGAGATGTTGATTCAATATATCCACATACTTTCCTCTCTCATGATGCCATCTATTTTGTGAAGTGCACCAGTCCCTCCTGCAGCAAAGCACCCGCACAACATGATGCTGCCACCCAAATCAAAATGTATTTGTCACGTGCTCCAAATACAACAGGTGTAGACCTTACAGTGAGATGCTTACTTACAGGCTCTAACCAATAGTGCGAAAAAAAAAGGTATGTGTGTGTGTGTGTGTGTGTAGGTAAGGAAAGAAATAAAACAACAGTAAAAAGATATTTGAAAATAAGAGTAGCAAGGCTATATACACAGACACCGGTTAGTCAGGCTTATTGCGGTAGTATGTACATGTGGGTATGGTTAAAGTGACTATGCATATATGGTGAACAGAGAGTAGCAGTGGCGTAAAAAGAGGGGTTGACGGGTGGTGTGACACAATGCAAATAGCCCGGTTAGCCAATGTGCGGGAGCACTGGTTGGTCGGGACAATTGAGGTAGTATGTACATGAATGTATAGTTAAAGTGACTATGCATATAATTTAAACAGAGAGTAGAAGGGGGGGGGGCAGGGGGAGGGCACACAATGCAAATAGTCCGGGTAGCCATTTGATTACCTGTTCAGGAGTCTTATGGCTTGGGGGTAAAAACTGTTGAGAAGCCTTTTTGTCCTAGACTTGGCACTCCGGTACCGCTTGCCATGTGGTAGTAGAGAGAACAGTCTATGACTGGGGTGGCTGGGGTCTTGGACAATTTTCAGGGCCTTCCTCTGACACCGCCTGGTGTAGAGGTCCTGGATGGCAGGCAGCTTTGCCCCAGTGATGTACTGGGCCGTACGCATTACCCTCTGAAGTGCCTTGCGGTCGGAGGCCGAGCAATTTCCGTACCAGGCAGTGATGCAACCGGTCAGGATGCTCTCAATTTTGCAGCTGTAGAACCTTTTGAGGATCTCAGGACCCATGCCAAATCATTTTAGTTTCCTGCGGGGGAATAGGCTTTGTCGTGCCCTCTTCACGACTGTCTTGGTGTGTTTGAACCATTCTAATTTGTTGTTGATGTGGACACCAAGGAATTTGAAGCTCTCAACCTGCTCCACTACAGCCCCGTCGATGAAAATGGGGACATGCTCGGTGCTCCTTTTCCTGTAGTCCACAATCATCTCCTTAGTCTTGGTTACGTTGAGGGATAGGTTGTTATTCTGGCACCACCCGGCCAGGTCTCTGACCTCCTCCCTATAGGCTGTCTCGTCGTTGTCGGTGATCAGGCCTACCACTGTTGTGTCATCAGCAAACATAATGATGGTGTTGGAGTCGTGCCTGGCCATGCAGTTGTGGGTGAACAGGGAGTACAGGAGGGGACTGAGCACGCACCCCTGGGGAGCTCCAGTGTTGAAGATCAGCGTGGCAGATGTGTTGCTACCTACCCTCACCACCTGGGGGCAGCCCGTCAGGAAGTCCAGGATCCAGTTGCAGAGGGAGGTGTTTAGTCCCAGGTTCCTTAGCTTAGTGATGAGCTTTGAGGGTACTATGGTGTTGAACGCTGAGCTATAGTCAATGAATAGCATTCTCACATAGGTGTTCCTTTTGTCCAGGTGGGAAAGGGCAGTGTGGAGTGCAATAGAGATTGCATCATCTGTGGATCTGTTTGGGCGGTATGCAAATTGGAGTGGGTCTAGTGTTTCTGGGATAATGGTGTTGATGTGAGCCATTACCAGCCTTTCAAAGCACTTCATGGCTACGGATGTGAGTGCTATGGGTCTGTAGTCATTTAGGCAGGTTGCCTTTGTGTTCTTGGGCACAGGGACTATGGTGGTCTGCTTGAAGCATGTTGGTATTACAGACTCAATCAGGGACATGTTGAAAATGTCAGTGAAGACACCTGCCAGTTGGTCAGCACATGCCCGGAGCACACATCCTGGTAATCCATCTGGCCCCGCAGCCGTGCTTCACGGTTGGGATGGTGTTCTTCGGCATGCGAGCTTCCCCATTTTTCGGCCAATGTGACAAAAGGGTGACTCCAAGACCTGGACACAGCGCAAACTAAGCTAAGGGGAAATCAATCTCCTAAAAAAGAAAACACAATCACTCGAAAATCATTCCCGTAAATTCAATGCGATGGTCATAGGACTTGAAATAGGTGTGGAAGTGGGCAACCCAACTTCCTTCATGACCAATCATTTCTATGAACTGTTTTGTCAGGAGAAGCAAGGTGCACGGGTCCTCTCCGGAACGGATCCCAGTGTATGATTGTTGGAATCCACAGTTTTTAAATCAAACGGCAAATTGTTCGCCTCAAAGCGGAATCGGGAGCTCTTACTTATGTGGAGAAGAGGATCAGCATCTACCCAGATCTGAGTGCCGAACTGCTGAAACAGATGGCGACCTACAGTACAATGAGGTGAGATCAGAGCTATGCAAGCTAAACCTGAGATGCGGCTTCATCCACCCGGCAAAACTCATCTTAACCTTCCAGAACACAACACACGTTTTCCACTGCCAAGGAGGCTCAATACTTCCTTCAGAAACACATCAAGCCCAACACACAAAAGGGACGAGCCGACAGATATATATTCAGGTATTCTGTCCATGCACAATCATGCAGCCTAGCCTATGGCTGTGATGCTGCCCTCAGCATAAAACAACGAGGACACCCTTCAATTGAGTAAAAGGAACACTTATTATTATTATTATCATTGCTGAACATTGGACTTCATTCTCATTATATTGTCTATGGTCCAGGACATTTAGATAATGATGACTTCACGCCAATTAATAAACAATGGACAATATATTAAAGTGTCATACAGACTGGTGCTGCTTCCTTGTGGGGCTACAGCGCATTACATGGGCTAAACTGTTTAGGATAGATGGCCAGTCCCATATGGGATACCACACAATCCTTTTTTATTTTTTTATGGCTGTCCCCCTCTGTTTACACTTCTGAATGTATCTCCCAGGGAGGACTTGGCCTACAGGCCATGATTAATTATTGTGAAGATTATAGACTGCATTTCCTGCACATACCCTCTACTTTTTTATTTCTTTGTACATAGTATAGAGCACCTAAATGCTTAATACACATTGAAGGTACTTTATGTTTAAAGTAATTTAGACCATATTGCTAATAATAATGAAGTTAATGGATCAATTATCAATCAAAGCTATTACTCCTACAGCCATCCTATTTGACTGTTTAGCCTTGCAAATCTGTTGTCATATCTACCTACTTATTTTCTCTACAAACTTACATTTAAAGGTCTGAAGGGGTACATGTTTACTTATTTCATGTTTTAGTTTCTTTCTTTCTCAATACCTTAAGATCCCCCCCCCCAAAAAAAAATGCTGCTTAAGAGATTTAATATTTAAGGAAGAGGGGGAATGGTTCACAGGGGGGTTCTGGGTGGGGAACGACCAATGGGTCGGTTTCCCTGTGGTTCATGCTTTTTGTTTCACATCAATGGGCTTATTAACACTAAAGATAACAATTACATCATTAATAATACATTTAAAAAATTGTTTAACAATCCCAACGCTAGCTATTCTCTCTTAGAATTTGAAAGGCCTAAACTGTCCTATTAAACATTCCAGCTGTCTTGATATTCTAGCAAGAAACCATGTTGATATAGCAATGCTCCAAGAAACACACCTGCTCCAAGAAACACACCTGCTCCAAAAGGACTCACAAAGAATAGAGAACCATTTGCACAAACTGGCTGCTCTTTCATCAGCCCCAAACAAAACTAAAGGTGTAATCATAATGATACATAAGGAACAAAACATCACCATCTTGGGTAAAGACCAAGAAGGCAGAATCACTTTCCTTAAAGTTATCCATAATGGAAAGAAAATTGCCTTTATTAATGTGTATGCTCCAAATTCATAAATATCTGCAATTCCATCTGATTATTGGGACAGACATGAATGCCATTTTGGACATGCGAGACAAATCTAATAAGAACAACAATAATCCACAAGCAACCAAGGCTCTCCAGCATATACTCTCTGATTACAACCTCATTGACGCCTGGTGAGCTCATAACTCTAAAGCAAAATAGTACACTTTCTACTCAAACAGGCAGAAATCATTCTCACAAATCGATTACATACTATTATCTACACGTCTATTTTCTTTAATCAAGCAAATAGAAATTCGACCAATGCGCTTTACTGACCACCACGCTGATTACTGCCAACTTCAAATTTCAGAATCTCCTGAAAGAGCCACAAGATGGTGTTTCAATGTTTCATTACTACAAAATCCTACATTCTGTGATCAATTTGAAATTTAACTAAATAAATTAATAATGATCAATAAAAATTCAGTCGATAACCCTCAGATTCTATGAGATGCCACCAAAGGTTTTATTTAAAAAAACTTGAATAAATCACAATTAAAGAAGATATCAGATTTGGAAATGTTTGTTAAATGCATTAGAGCGTTCACAACGAACACTGTTTTCAGACCTGGTAGCTATTACTCTTTCCAAAGTCAAGACAGAACTTAATTTATCGAGTTAGACTCAACCATTACGTCCATGGTAATCGTCCCAGTCGTTTACTGGCCAACAAGGTACGCAGTAATGATCAATTAGCTGATATAGCAACTATTGAATCTGAAACAGGGAAGTACGATCAGAACCCAAATGAATCAAAGATTCTCCCGCATCTATAAAGAACTGTACACCTCTGATTTTAAATCCACACCAAGCCAGACTAAGTCCCTTCTAAAATAATTAAGAACTCCTCTTCTCTCAACAGAGGAAGACACCTTGCTGGGAGCCCAAATCTCTTTAAATGAACTCAAAAGGGCATTGGACAGCATGAATAAAGGCAAATCACCTGGATGGGCCGGTATTCCTCCTAAGGTCTAATTACAATTTTGGAATCAATTAGGTCGAAATGATTAATACAGCTCTTCACAAGGTTCATTTAGGAGAGATGTGAATACAGCACTAATTTAGCTTTTATTATTGCCTCCTATCTTTGATAAACACAGATATTCATTTGTTTTCCAAAATATTGTTGTCCAGTCTCAAAGACTTACTTACTCAAATTCGTCCACACGGCCCAAAGCATTTAAAAAAAATACATTTATTCTCTGTTGACTGTCACACCCTGATTTGTTTCACTTGTCTTTGTGCTTGTCTCCACCCCACCTCCCCCCTCCAGATGTTGCCAATCTTCCCCATTATCCCCAGTGTATTTATACCTGTGCTCTCTGTTTGTCTGTTGCCAGTTTGTTTTGTTTTGTGAAACCTACCAGCGTTTTCCCCCTTGCTCCTGTCTGTTTTAGTTCCTGTTTTCTAGTTGTTCGCGGTTTTGACCTTTCTGCCTGCCCTGACCATGAGCCTGCCTGCCATTCTGTACCTTGCCACACCACACTGGATTATTGACCCCTGCCTGCTCTTACATATCTTGCATTACTCATCTCATTTGTATATACTGTATTCTATACAATCTATTGCATCTTAGCCTATGCTGCTCTGACATCAATATATTTATATTTATATATTCTTATTCCATTCCTTACTTAGATTTGTGTGTGTTAGGTATTTATTAGATATTACTTGTTAGATATTGCTGCACTGTCGGAACTAGAAGCACAAGCATTTCGCTACACTCGCCATATATAACATCTGCATGTGACCAATAAAATTTGATTTGATCCGAAGGGAGAAGACGCATGTTTCTGAGGACTTTTTAATTGTCAACAGTAAGACGAATGTCTGAATGACATCAAAATGTAAGTTGCAGGGGTTTAAAAAAATATATATACATGCTGTGTAGGGTACTAGGGGATAACTGCCCCCCCCCCCTGTATTTCACATAAAGACCACAATATGTCACCAAATTATTTTCCCAACACTTTCCCTGGCTGCCACTGCTCTTGCTCAACGAAAGTTTCCTTTGTGTCATCAAACTTTGGGAGATATTTCAACGAAACTATTTTGTGGTAAGTTTATCAAATTTTGTAATTTTTTTAGTTGTAGATATAATCCAATGAAGTTATATCTATAAAAAAAATATATATATACAAGTAGGAAAGCCTTAAGATAAATAATCCACTAATGCCGTTAGCGCCAGTTTATGCTAACTAGCTAGCTAGCAACTTCACTAGCAGTAAATGCTAGCCAGCTAGCTAGTTAGCATAAGCTGCTAGGAGTGCTAGCTAACAACCTTACTACCAGATCTGAGGTAAAATACATTAAAAAGATAACATAACTTAATTGCAGTGGTAAATGTTTCCACTAGTGACTGATAGCTTTACAGTTAATGTTACTTTAGAGTCTTTTAGCTATTTTACACAGCATTTTATGTTATATTGCTGGATAGCTAGCTATGTTTTTTAAGAGAGAGCTTTTCAATTGGCATCTCTCGTCCTGTTTTTAGTTGGAGGGGGGAATTGATTAGGTATGAGCAGTGCAGGAGGTGGACTCATGAGTTGGGCTCCAATTTTACTAGGGATAGCTTTATTTGTGACCTACAGTGCATTCGGAAAGTATTAAGACCCCTTTTTCGACATTTTGTTACATTACAGCCTTATTCTAAAATTGATTAAATTGTTTCTTTTCCCTCATAACGACAAAGCAAAAACAGGTTTTTATACATTTTTGCACATTTTATTAAAAAAAACAACTGAAACATCACATTTATGTAAGTATTCAGACCCTTTACTCAGTACTTTGTTGAAGCACCTTTGGCAGTGATTACAGCCTCGAGTCTTCTTGGGTATGACGCTACAAGCTGATTGGGGAGTTTCTCCCATTCTTCTCTGCAGATCCTCTCACGCTCTGTCAGGCTGAGGAGTGGCTTACGTCTGGTCACATTACCATAAAGACCTAATTGGTGGCGTCGCTGCATAGATGGTTGTCCTTCTGGAATGTCCCACAGTTGACAATGCATGTCAGAGCAAAAACCAAGCTATGAGGTCTAAGGAATTGTTCATAGAGCTCCGAGACAGGATTCTGTCGAGGTACAGATCTGGGGAAGGGTACCAAAAAATGTCTGCAGCATTGAAGGTCCCCTAAACTGTAGCCATTTATTTCCCTTTGTAGTTTATTCGCCTAAGCATGTCCTTCATCCACATACCATTTCTTCCCAAACATTGCTTTTTTGTGTCAGCAATTAAACATTGTTCTTAGGGGGGCTAGTTACCCCCTAGTACCCTAATAATAGGTAATTACCACTAATTACTTACTGGTACTTTGATACGTTTCAGCCATATGTTCTACTGTATGGCTGTTGCTAATTTTGATGTAGGAGTTGCCAATACTGCTATCCGTATTGTTTGTTGTTTGTAGTATTATTCCATACAGCCATTGATGTTATTGTTGTATTGGTTGCACAAGTGCGTTTTGCAGAAGTAGTTTGGTTGTTGTATTGGCGGGCAATGTCTTTTGCACGCACACGCTACCACAGCATTTTCCGTGGTGGCCTTTATTAAGGTATTTTATTGTGCTGCCATGGGCGAGCTTCTAGAGTCATCCCAGACAGTTCTTGGAGCTTGCTCATGCGCAGAGTAATTTTTGACCCTGTGGCGGCAGGGCAGATATGATGTCTCAGCCTGGCAGATTCACACAAGGCTGGAGAAAGAGGGTGCCATACATCTTGACCTTTTGTCAATCCAAGTAATTGGTTTCACTTTCTCTCTCCAAGAGGTGAATGTTCAAGTTCATGTTATATTGATGCTGTGTTTATAGTCCTTTGTAGACATGTTGTAAGTGCATTTCATTTTTTTATTTTATTGAATTGAACAACATCCGGCGCAGACAGAGATGGCCGCCTCACTTCGCATTCCTTGGAACCTATGCAGTATTTCGTTTTTTTATGTGTTATTTCTTACATTGTTACCCCAGGAAATCTTAGGTTTTATTACATACAGTCGGGAGGAACTATTGGATTTAAGAGCAATGTCAACTCACCAACATTACGGCCAGGAATACGACTTTCCCGAAGCGGATCCTCTGTTTGGCCCACCACCCAGGACAATGGATCGGATCCCAGCCGGCGACCCAAAACAACGGCGCCGCAGAAGGGGCAGATGGAGCGGTCTTCTGGTCAGGCTCCATAGACGGGAACATCGCGCACCACTCCCGAGCATACTACTCGCCAATGTCCAGTCTCTTGACAACAAGGTAGATGAAATCTGAGCAAGGGTTGCCTTCCAGAGAGACATCAGAGACTGTAACGTTCTTTGTTTCACGGAAACATGGCTCACTCGAGACACGCCACCTGGTTTCTTCACGCATCGCGCCAACAGAAACAAGCATCTCTCTGGTAAGAAGAAGGGCGGGGGTGTATGCCTTATGATTAAAGAGACGTGGTGTGATCATAACAACATACAGGAACTCAAGTCCTTTTGTTCACCTGACTTAGAATTCCTCACAATCAAATGCCGACCGCATTATCTACCAAGAGAATTCTCTTCGATCATAATCACAATCGTGTAAATTCCCCCCCAAGCAGACACATCGACAGCCCTGAACGAACTTCATTTGACTCTATGTAAACTGGAAACCACATATCCTGAGGCTGCATTTATTGTAGCTGGGGATTTTAACAAGGCTAATCTGAAAACAAGGCTCCCTAAGCATAGCATATCGATTGCGCGACCCGGGCTGGCAAAACCCTGGATCATTGTTATTCTAAATTCCGCGACGCATATAAGGCCCTCCCCCGCCCTCCTTTCGGAAAAGCTGACCACGACTCCATTTTGTTGCTCCCAGCCTATAGACAGAAACTAAAACAGGAAGCACCCGTGCTCAGGTCTGTTCAACGCTGGTCCGACCAATCGGATTCCACGCTTCAAGATTGCTTCGATCACGTGGACTGGGATATGTTCCGCATCGCGTCGAACAACAACATTGATGAATACGCTGATTCGGTGAGCGAGTTTATTAGCAAGTGCATCGGTGATGTTGTACCCACAGCGTCTATTAAAACATTCCCCAACCAGAAACCGTGGATTGATGGCAGCATTTGCACAAAACTGAAAGTGTGAACCACTGCTTTTAATCAGGGCAAGGTGACCGGAAACATGACCGAATACAAACAGTGTAGCTATTCCCTCTGCAATGCAATCAAACAAGTTAAGCGTCAGTATAGAGACAAAGTAGAGTCGTAATTCAACGGCTCAGACACGAGAGGTATGTGGCATGGTCTACAGTCAATCACGGACTACAAAAGAAAAATCAGCCCCGTCGCGGACCACGATGTCTTGCTCCCAGACAAACTAAACAACTTCTTTGCTCGCTTTGAGGACAATACAGTGCCACTAACACGGCCCGCTACCAAAACCTGCGGGCTCTCCTTCACTGCAACCAACGTGTGAGTAAAACATTTAAACGTGTTAACCCTCGCAAGGCTGCAGGCCCAGACGGCATCCCCAGCCGCGTCCTCAGAGCATGCGCAGACCAGCTGGCTAGTGTGTTTACGGACATATTCAATCAATCCTTATCCCAGTCTGCTGTTCCCACATTGTTCCTGTTTCCAAGAAAGCTAAGGTAACTTAGCTAAATGACTACCGCCCGTAGCCCTCACTTCCGTCATCATGAAGTGCTTTGAGAGACAATTCAAGGACCATATCACCTCCACCCTACCTGACACCCTAGACCCACTCCAATTTGCTTACCGCACCAATAGGTCCACAGACGACGCAATCGCAATCACACTGCACACTGCCCTAACCCATCTGGACAAGAGGAATACCTATGTAAGAATGCTGTTCATCGACTACAGCTCAGGATTTAACACCATAGTACCCTCCAAGCTCATCATTAAGCTCGAGACCCTGGGTCTCGACCCCGCCCTGTGCAACTGGGTCCTGGACTTCCTGACGGGCCGCCCCCAGGTGGTGAGGGTATGTAACAACATCTCCACCCCGCTGATCCTCAACACTGGGGCCCCACAAGGGTGCGTTCTCAGCCCTCTCCTGTACTCCCTGTTCACCCATGACTGCGTGGCCATGCACGCCTCCAACTCAATCATCAAGTTTGCAGACGACACTACAGTGGTAGGCTTGATTACCAACAACGACGAGACGGTCTACAGGGAGGAGGTGAGGGCCCTCGGAGTGTGGTGTCAAGAAAATAACCTCACACTCAATGTCAACAAAACAAAGGCGATGATCGTGGACTTCAGGAAACAGCAGAGGGAGCAGCCCCCTATCCACATGACGGGACAGTAGTGGAGAGGGTGGAAAGTTTTCAGTTCCTCGGCATACACATCACGGACAAATTGAAATGGTACACCCACACAGACAGCGTGGTGAAGAAGGCTCAGCAGCGCCTCTTCAACCTCAGGAGGCTGAAGAAATTGGGCTTGTCACCAAAAACACTCACAAACTTTTACAGATGCACAATCGAGAGCATCCTGTCGGGCTGTATCACCGCCTGGTACGGCAACTGCTCCACCCACAACCGTAAGGCTCTCCAGAGGGTAGTGAGGTCTGCACAATGCATCACCGGGGGCAAACTACCTGCCCTCCAGGACACCTTCACCACCCGGTGTCACAGGAAGGTCAAAAAGATCATCAAGGACAACAACCACCCGAGCCACTGCCTGTTCACCCCGCTATCATCCAGAAGGCGAGGTCAGTACAGGTGCATCAGAGCAGGGCCCGAGAGACTGAAAAACAGCTTCTATCTCAAGGCCATCAGACTGTTAAACAGCCATCACTAACATTGAGTGGCTGCTGCCAACATACTGACTCAACTCTAGCCACTTTTATAATGGAAAAATGTATGTAATAAATGTAGCACTAGCCACTTTAAACAATGCCACTTTATATAATGTTTACATACCCTACATTACTCATCTCATATGTATATACTGTACTCTATACCATCTACTGCATCTTGCCATCTTGATGTAATAAATGTATCACTAGCCACTTTAAACAATGCCACTTTATATAATGTTTACATACCCTACATTACTCATCTCATATGTATATACTGTACTCTATACCATCTACTGCATCTTGCCATCTTGATGTAATAAATGTATCACTAGCCACTTTAAACAATGCCACTTTATATAATGTTTACATACATTACTCATCTCATATATACTGTACTCTATACCATCTACTGCATGCATCTTGCCTATGCCGTTCGGCCATCATTCATTCATATATTTTTCATTCCTTTACACTTGTGTGTATAAGGTAGTTGTTGTGAAATTTAGAGAAATACACTTTTTGTGCATGTGGAAAATTTATGGGATCTTTTTTTTCAGCTCATGAAACATGGGACCAACATTTGGCATGTTGCGTTTATATTTTAGTGTTGTATGCAAAGAGGGAAAGACGTAGGAGGCCTATTCGTACCAAATTTAAATTGTATTTCCAGTCACTAGCATTTCGCCCCATCTTAAATTGGTTTAGACTCTGATTATTCTGCTCCTTTGCTGAGTATAGAGAGAAATATGATGTCTCCTATTGCCCTGAGCGACTTACAGTAGTGAATGTGGGACTTACAGTAGTGAATGTGACTTTCATGTATTTTTTTTTTTTTTTTTTTTTGTACTGGCCCCCCGTGGGAATCGAACCCACAACCCTGGCGTTGCACACACCATGCATTGCAAACACCATGCTCTACCAACTGAGCCACAGGGAAGGCATAATTTGTCCTATTTAGCTAGCTAGCTTGCTGTTGCTAGCTAATTTGTTCTGGGTTATAAACATTGAGTTGTTATTTTACCTGAAATACATAAGGTCCTCTACTCCAACAAATAATCCACACATAAAACGGTCAACCAAATCGTTTCCAGTCTTTTCTCCTCCTTCCAGGCTTCTTTTTCTTTTTTGTACTTTATATGGCGATTGGCAACTAACTTTCATATAAGGTGCATTACCACAACCGACCTCAGTTCATCTTTCAATCACCCACGTGGGTATCTTTTCCTAAAAACCAATGAGAAGATAGCACATGGGTATATGCTTCTAAAAAACAATGAGCAGATGGGAGAGGCAGGACTTGCAGCGAGTTCTGCGTCATAAATAGAATGACCTTGTAGTGAGGTGCATACTGGCGGCAGAGAAGTCAGGCGCAGGAGAGGGAAAACTGATTTACAACGGTGTCGTTTAATAAACAGCAGAGGGAGGAGACGACAGGACTTAGAGAAATGATCCACAACAACCAGGATCGTGGTGTTACCCTGTGATGGTGGAAGATCAGTCAGAAAATCCACTGACAGGTGTGACCAAGGTCGCTGTGGAATGGGTAAGGGGTGTAGCTTACCTCTGGGTAGGTGCCTAGGAGCCTTACACTGGGCGCACACCGAGCAGGAGGAAACATAAACCCTCACGTCCTTAGCCAAGGTAGGCCACCAGTACCTCCCGCTCAAACAGCGCACTGTCCGACCGATCCCAGGATGACCAGAGGAGGGTGATGTGTGGGCCCAATAGATCAACCGGTCACAAATAGCAGACGGGACGTACAGACGCCCAGCGGGACACTGGAAGGGAGCGGGCTATGTCCGTGTCCAGCTCCCACACCACCGGCGCCACCCGGCTGGAGGTGGGGAGTATTGGAGTGCGTCTGCCTTCACGTTCTGGGAGCCTGGTCTGTAGGAAATGGTAAACACAAAACAGGTGATAAACATGGCCCACCTTGCCTGGCGAGAGTTCAGTCTCCTCGCTGCCCGGGTGTACTCCAGATTGCGGTGGTCAATCCAGATGAGAAAAAGGTGTCTAGCCCCCTCAAGCCAATGTCTCCACGCCCTCAAGGCCTTGACGACAGCCAACAGCTCCCGGTCCCCCACGTCATAGTTTCGCTCCGCCAGGCTGAGCTTCTTCGAGAAGAAGGCACAGGGGCGGAGCTTCGGTGGCGTACACGAGCGCTGAGAGAGCACAGCTCCTATCCCAGACTCGGACGCGTCCACCTCCACTATGAACGCCAAAGAGGGATCCGGATGGTCCAGCACGGGAGCCGAGGTAAACAGAACCCTCAGGTGACTAAAAGCCCTGTCCGCCTCAGCCGACCACTGCAAACGCACCGGGCCCCCCTTCAGCAGTGAGGTAATGGGAGCCACCACCTGACCAAAACCTCGGATAAACCTCTGGTAGTAGTTGGCAAACCCTAAGAACCGCTGCACCTCCTTTACCGTGGTGGGAGTCAACCAATTACGCACAGCTGAAATGCGGTCACTCTCCATCTCCATCCCTGAGGTGGAAATGCGATACCCTAGGAAGGAGACGGACTGCTGGAAAAACAAGCATTTCTCAGCCTTGACATACAGGTCATGCTCCAACAGGTGACCAAGCACCCTGCGCACCAGGGACACATACTCGGCGTGTGTAGCGGTGTATATCAGAATGTCATCAATATACACCACTACACCCTGCCCGTGCAGGTCCCTGAAAATCTCGTCTACAAAGGCTTGGAAGACTGATGGCGCATTCATCAACCCGTACGGCATGACGAGGTACTCATAGTGCCCTGAGGTGGTACTGAAAGCCGTCTTCCACTCGTCTCCCTCTCCGATACGCACCAGGTTGTAAGCGCTCCTGAGATCTAGTTTGGTGAAGAAGCGCGCCCCGTGCATTGACTCAATCGCTGTGGCTATGAGTGGTAGCGGGTAACTATACCTCACAGTGATCTGGTTCAGACGCCGATAGTCAATACATGGGCGCAGACCTCCCTCCTTCTTCTTCACAAAAAATAAACTTGAGGAGACGGGTGAAGTGGAGGACCGAATGTACCCCTAACGCAGGGATTCGGAGACATATGTTTCCATAGCCCCCGTCTCCGCCTGTGAGAGGGGATACACTTGACTCCTGGGAAGTGCAGCGTCTACCAGGAGATTTATCGCACAATCGCCCCGTCGATGGGGTGGTAATTGAGTCGCCGAGAGCCAAATCGGCATATTCAGGGGGAATGTGCACGGTGGAGACCTGGTCTGGACTTTCCACCATAGTAGCACCAACGGAAACCCCTAAACACCTCCCCGAGCACTCCCGCGACCACCCCGTGAGAGCCCTCTGTGGCCAAGAAACAGTGGGGTCATGACAAACTAACCAGGGTAGGCCTAGCACCACGGGAAACGCAGGAGAGTCAATAACGAAGAGACTAATTCTCTCCTTGTGCCAAACCTGCGTCACCATGCCCAGAGGAGCGGTGGCCTCCCTGATCAAACCTGACCCTAATGGTCGATTATCTATGGCGTGAACGGGGAAGGGCACATCCACGGGAACAATGGGGATCCCTAAACTATGGGCGAACGATCTATCTATAAAATTCCCAGCCGCACCTGAATCGACGAGCGCCTTATGCTGGGAATGCGGGGAAAACTCAGAAAAAGTGACATAGATAAACATATGAGCAACAGAGGGCTCTGGGTGAGAATGGTGCCGGCTCAGACGCCAGAGCGCCCTGCCTGCTGCCTCGATCCCCAGAGGAACCAACCCGGCACCAACCGGCAGTGTGACCTCTGCGGCCACAGATGGTGCACGAGCTGGAACCCCCTCCGGTCTCCCTGCGCACCGCCCCTCCCAGCTCCATGGGTATCGGAGAGGCGGTGCGGGGGGATGGAACCACCAGACCCCGATCTGAACGTCCGAGGGGAGCCAGCAGGTTGTCCAGCCGGATGGACAGGTCCACCAACTGGTCGAAAGTGAGGGTGGTGTCTCTGCAGGCCAACTCGTGCAGACTGCAGCGGTAATGGTTGATCAGGGCCATCGTTCCATCCCTCGCCGGCAGCCAGGGTCCTAAACTCCAGGGTGAACTCCTGGGCGCTCCTCGTCTCCTGCCTCAGATGGAAGAGGCGCTCACCCACCGCTCTACCCTCGGGCGGGTGGTCAAAGACTGCCCGGAAACGGCGGGTGAACTCCTCAAACTGGTCCAACACCGCATCTCCCTCTCTCCACGCATCTCCCTCTCTCCACGGCGTTGGCCCACTCCAGGGCTTTCCCGGTGAGGCACGAGATGAGGGCGGACACCCTCTCATGGCCCGACGGAGCCGGGTGGATGGTGGCCAGGTATAGGTCTAGTTGTAAAAGGAACCCCTGGCAGTTTGTAGCCTTCCCATCGTATTCCTGGGGCAGGGAGAGACGAATCCCACTGGGACCAGGAGGAAGAGGGGCGCTCATGGGAGACCCCGGTTGTGCTGGTGGAGGCGCTGGAAGAACTCCCTGTATCTCCCAGCGGTCCATAGTCTGGACAACGCGGTCCATGGCGGTGCCAAGATGTTGGAGCATTGCTGCGTGCTCCTGGACGTGCTCCTCCACCCCTATACCCGGGGTACCTGCTCCTGCTGACTCCATAGTTTTGGTCCGTAATTCTGTAGTGAGGTGCATACTGGCGGCAGAGAAGTCAGGCGCAGGAGAGCGAAGTTTAATAAACATAAACCACCGTTAACAGAACAATACATGAAATGGGTCAAACAAAACCCGGTAATAACCAGCATACCGTGCACAAGCACTACAAGGAACAATTACGGACAAGGACATGGGGGGGAACAGAGGGTTAAATACACAACATGTAATTGATGGAATTGGAACCAGGTGTGATGGAAGACGAGAAAAAAACAATGGAAAATGAAAAGTGGATCGGCGATGGCTAGAAGGTTGGTGAGGTCGACCGCCGAACGCCGCCCGAACAAGGAGAGGGACCAACTTTGGCGGAAGTCGTGACACACCTATTTTAGCGCCTGGCAACGCAGACGCTCGTTGGCGCACGCGAGCAGTGTGGGTGCAATGATTGAATAACATGTATGTGTACATTTATTTAGCAACGCTCGCGCACACGACGGGTCCGGTTTGCGCATGGTGTTACATTACTGCACAACATTTTGATTCAAATCTGCCCAAATGTGCCGAATTGGTCAATTGATACATTTTCAAATACATAACTATAGAGAACATACACAAATAATATGGAAATAAAAGTTTACACACTCCCAGGAAGGTCGTACATTATTTTCCCTACAGAAAAGACACCAAGATACTAACCTTCACACATCTAGATGGCAGGGTGGGTGTGGGGACAGAAAAAGCAGGGGTTCACGCTGTAGAAACTAGTTCCTGCATTTGAGTTGAATTTACCTTCAGAGGTGACTGTATCAAAGTTTTTTGTTGTTGTGCACTCTCCTCAAACAATAGCATGGTATTTTTTCACTGTAATAGCTACTATAAATTGGATAGTGCAGTTAGATTAACAAGAATTTAAGCTTTCTGCACATATATAACATGTCTATGTCCTGGAAAGTTGGCTGTTACTTATGTCATTCTAGTGACATTGGTGCACGTTAGCAATAACCTTTCCAGTATAGGGACACCGATCCTGTAGAGGTTAAAGCTGAAATATGTAACTTTTTGGGCGACCCAACCAAATTCACTTATAAATGTGAATTATAGATCTGTCATTCTTATTGAAAGCACGTCTAAGAAGCGGTAGATCTGTTCTATGTGCACTATTTCTATGCTTCTTGTTCTTAGGTTTAGTTTTTGCATCTTTCACTTTTGGTTTTGTACACCAGCTTCAAACAGCTGAAAATACAATATGTTTGGTTATTGAAAATGTTTTTCACAGCGGTTTCGATGGTACAATGATTCTCTACACTATACATTGCTTGTTTTGTCACGTAAACAGAAATTAGGCAAAACTATCAGAATTTTTGCAACCTGGAAATGGCAGAGCTATTTCTGCATATTGCTTTAGTCCTATTATTATTGCTAATACGATTTCTATTTGGCTCAAAATGAAAAAATAAAAATGTCAACTGAGAATCAACATGGCATGCCCATACTCCAATATTTCACAATAATACTTTGCAATCTGGAGAGCGGCCTTTTGCATCCCCCCCAATGGTCCAAATGTGGAATCGGTACCCTTACCGATGTCATGAACAGTTATGGTTGCAGAACATTCCATGATTTGAAAGATACACATTACCAGGCAACTCCTTTTTTCTATATTTACAACTTAGGTCAGCTATGCTGGCCAATGGAGTCCCTTGGGAAACCCAACTACTGAACCATCCAATGATGATATTTATAAATAGATTATCTGGGTTCACAAAAAGACTGATCTATATTTTTTTAAAGTATGGTCCACAGATCTAATTGAATCTGAACAACCCCTTCAACTGGAACAAAATATGAAAAAATATGACCTTTGCATCCCATAATCCAAACCATCAATTTATACATTTTAAGTTTGTTCACAGACGGTATTTAACAACAAGGAAACATTTTACGATGAAATTGGCCCCAACTCCCAACTGTTCACTGTGTCCCCTAAATCAGGTAGGAACATTCCTTCAAATGATGTGGGATTGCCCTGCAGTTAAATGCTTTTGGGGCAAAGTTACAAAATTAATTTCAAAGTGCATGAATTTAAATATGAAATGCTTTGCATCTATTATGTTACTTAACGATGATAGCCCCTTGAATCTCTCAATTAATCAGAGAAGATTACTGCTGGCAGGCAGGAGCGCTGCGAGAAAAACAAAATTTGGTTCTAAGATGGCAATCACCTCACTCTCTCCCATTTAATCAGTGGATACAGTTACTATTACAAGATATAACATTAGAATTATCTCCAGCGAGAATGAATGGTGCTAGTCAAGGAACAATTGAGGCCTGGACAAATACTGTATACTTGACTCTGTAAAGAACAGTCTCAGCTGAAGCCTTACACATACAAATCAATAATATATATTTATTTCGACTTTTGTTACTTTCTTTGCTTTCAGGCCCACGAGGAAGGGGTGGTACTTGGGGTCTCTGGTCTTTGTGGGGGATGGTGGGGGTGATTGGGTGGGGTTGTAAGGGGAGACTCAGGGGATGGATGGTTGGGAGGGGGACTGATAAACAACCTTGGTTGCTGGGTGGGATGGGAAGGGGTGGGAGGAATGCTTTCTTTGGGTCGGGTTGGGGGGGTCTCTGTTCTTTGTATGGAGTCACACTCGAGAGCAATACAAACAGATCCGGTAACCACAGCAACTGATAACACTGAGCTCAATATACAGCATGTCTCATCAAGCTCAATGTAGGATCAGAACCCTTTTTTACATTTTCACCTAAAATGACATACCCAAATCTAACTGCCTGTAGCTCAGGACCTAAAGCAATGATATGCATATTCTTGATACCATTTGAAAGGAAACATGTTGAAGTTTGTGGAAATGTGAAATTAATATAGGAGAATATTTTACATTTACATTTACATTTAAGTCATTTAGCAGACGCTCTTATCCAGAGCGACTTACAAAATGGTGCATTCACCTTATGATATCCAGTGGAACAACCACTTTACAATAGTGCATCTAAATATTTTAAGGGGGGGGGGGGGGGTTAGAAGGATTACTTTATCCTATCCTAGGTATTCCTTAAAGAGGTGGGGTTTCAGGTGTCTCCGGAAGGTGGTGATTGACTCCGCTGTCCTGGCGGCGTGAGGGAGCTTGTTCCACCATTGGGGTGCCAGAGCAGCGAACAGTTTTGACTGGGCTGAGCGGGAACTGTGCTTCCTCAGAGGTAGGGGGGCCAGCAGGCCAGTGGTGGATGAACGCAGTGCCCTTGTTTGGGTGTAGGGCCTGATCAGAGCCTGAAGGTATGGAGGTGCCGTTCCCTTCACAGCTCCGTAGGCAATCACCATGGTCTTGTAGCGGATGCGAGCTTCAACTGGAAGCCAGTGGAGAGAGCGGAGGAGCGGGGTGACGTGAGAGAACTTGGGAAGGTTGAACACCAGACGGGCTGCGGCGTTCTGGATGAGTTGTAGGGGTTTAATGGCACAGGCAGGGAGCCCAGCCAACAGCGAGTTGCAGTAATCCAGACGGGAGATGACAAGTGCCTGGATTAGGACCTGCGCCGCTTCCTGTGTGAGGCAGGGTCGTACTCTGCGAATGTTGTAGAGCATGAACCTACAGGATCGGGTCACCGCCTTGATATTAGTGGAGAACGACAGGGTGTTGTCCAGGATCACGCCAAGGTTCTTAGCACTCTGGGAGGAGGACACAAGGGAGTTGTCAACCGTGATGGCGAGATCATGGAACGGGCAGTCCTTCCCCGGGAGGAAGAGCAGCTCCGTCTTGCCGAGGTTCAGCTTGAGCTGGTGATCCGTCATCCACACTGATATGTCTGACAGACATGCAGAGATGCGATTCGCCGCCTGGTTATCAGAAGGGGGAAAGGAGAAGATTCATTGTGTGTCGTCTGCATAGCAATGATAGGAGAGACCATGTGAGGATATGACAGAGCCAAGTGACTTGGTGTATAGCGAGAATAGGAGAGGGCCTAGAACAGAGCCCTGGGGGACACCAGTGGTGAGAGCGCATGGTGCGGAGACAGATTCTCGCCACGCCACCTGGTAGGAGCGACCTGTCAGGTAGGACGCAATCCAAGCGTGGGCCGCGCCGGAGATGCCCAACTCGGAGAGGGTGGAGAGGAGGATCTGATGGTTCACAGTATCAAAGGCAGCAGATAGGTCTAGAAGTATGAGAGCAGAGGAGAGAGAGTTAGCTTTAGCAGTGCGGAGAGCCTCCGTGACACAGAGAAGAGCAGTCTCAGTTGAATGCCCAGTCTTGAAACCTGACTGATTAGGATCAAGAAGGTCATTCTGAGAGAGATAGCAGGAGAGCTGGCCAAGGACGGCACGTTCAAGAGTTTTGGAGAGAAAAGAAAGAAGGGATACTGGTCTGTAGTTGTTGACATCGGAGGGATCGAGTGTAGGTTTTTTCAGAAGGGGTGCAACTCTCGCTCTCTTGAAGACGGAAGGGACGTAGCCAGCGGTCAAGGATGAGTTGATGAGTGAGGTGAGGAAGGGGAGAAGGTCTCCGGAAATGGTCTGGAGAAGAGAGGAGGGGATAGGGTCAAGTGGGCAGGTTGTTGGGCGGCCGGCCGTCACAAGACGCGAGATTTCATCTGGAGAGAGAGGGGAGAAAGAGGTCAAAGCACAGGGTAGGGCAGTGTGAGCAGGACCAGCGGTGTCGTTTGACTTAGCAAACGAGGATCGGATATCGTCAACCTTCTTTTCAAAATGGTTGACGAAGTCATCCGCAGAGAGGGAGGAGGGGGGGGGGAGGGGGAGGAGGATTCAGGAGAGAGGAGAAGGTAGCAAAGAGCTTCCTAGGGTTAGAGGCAGATGCTTGGAATTTAGAGTGGTAGAAAGTGGCTTTAGCAGCAGAGACAGAAGAGGAGAATGTAGAGAGGAGTGAGTGAAAGGATGCCAGGTCCGCAGGGAGGCGAGTTTTCCTCCATTTCCGCTCGGCTGCCCGGAGCCCTGTTCTGTGAGCTCGTAGTGAGTCGTCGAGCCACGGAGCAGGAGGGGAGGACCGAGCCGGCCTGGAGGATAGGGGACAGAGAAAATCAAAGGATGCAGAAAGGGAGGAGAGGAGGGTTGAGGAGGCAGAATCAGGAGATAGGTTGGAGAAGGTTTGAGCAGAGGGAAGAGATGATAGGATGGAAGAGGAGAGAGTAGCGGGAGAGAGAGAGCGAAGGTTGGGACGGCGCAATACCATCCGAGTAGGGGCAGAGTGAGAAGTGTTGGATGAGAGCAAGAGGGAAAAGGATACAAGGTAGTGGTTGGAGATTTGGAGGGGAGTTGCAATGAGATTAGTGGAAGAACAGCATCTAGTAAAGATGAGGTCAAGCGTATTGCCTGCCTTGTGAGTAGGGGGGGAAGGTGAGAGGGTGAGGTCAAAAGAGGAGAGGAGTGGAAAGAAGGAGGCAGAGAGGAATGAGTCAAAGGTAGACGTGGGGAGGTTAAAGTCACCCAGAACTGTGAGAGGTGAGCCATCCTCAGGAAAGGAACTTATCAAGGCGTCAAGCTCATTGATGAACTCTCCAAGGGAACCTGGAGGGCGATAAATGATAAGGATGTTAAGCTTGAAAGGGCTGGTAACTGTGACAGCATGGAATTCAAATGAGGAGATAGACAGATGGGTCAGGGGAGAAAGAGAGAATGTCCACTTGGGAGAGATGAGGATTCCAGTGCCACCACCCCGCTGGTTCGATGCTCTAGGGGTATGCGAGAACACGTGGGCAGACGAAGAGAGAGCAGTAGGAGTAGCAGTGTTATCTGTGGTAATCCATGTTTCCGTCAGCGCCAGGAAGTCTAGGGACTGGAGGGTAGCATAGGCTGAGATGAACTCAGCCTTGTTGGCTGCAGACCGGCAGTTCCAGAGGCTGCCGGAGACCTGGAACTCCACGTGGGTCGTGCGCGCTGGGACCACCAGGTTGGAGTGGCAGCGGCCACGCGGTGTGAAGCGTTTGTATGGCCTGTGCAGAGAGGAGAGAACAGGGATAGACAGACACATAGTTGACAAGCTACAGAAGTGTTGTTTCTTGTATTATTGTCTCCTGTGTCTTTAGAGAACTGTTTCACTTTGATATCCTTTTTCTTCTGTCCTGATTTTCTCTTTCTTTTCTTCTGTTAACTAGATATTCTTTGTTGTTCTTCGTTAGCTAGCTAGCTTCTTCCAAAAGAGTCCCTAGCAACTGCTTAGCAACTGGTAAACAATTCAGCTAGCTAAGATAACTACAATTTTATGAAAAATAGTTATTTTTCAAAAGCATGTCTTCTTTGTTTGTTGCTTGTTTTTTCTCCTATTCAGTCTTGCAGTTTTCTTTTGCTTTTTTCCGATGTACTTCACTCTAAAAACCATGTAAATTTCAATATTTGTAGGAGCTCATTTTTCAGCTGCTGCTGCTCAAATTGGAGTTCCGGAACACAGAAAAAGTATATAATAATTATTATAAGAATATAATACATTAAATCTGGTAAAAGATAATACAAAGAAAAAAACATGCGTTTTAAAAAATAATCTTTGAAATGGAAGAGAAAGGCCATTATATGACTTAGGACTCTAAGCACAATTTAGATTTTGGCCACTAGATGGCAGCAGTGTATGTGCAAAGTTTTAGACTGATACAATGATCCGTTACATTACTGTTCAAAATGTTGTATCAAGTCTGCCCAAATGTGCCTAATTGGATTATTGATACATTTTCAAGTTCATAACTATGCACTCTCCTCTAACAATAGCATGGTATTCTTTCACTGTAATAGCTACTGTAAATTGGACAGTGCAGTTAGATTAACAAGAATGTAAGCTTTCTGCCCATATCAGATATGTCTATGTCCTGGGAAATGTTCTTGTTGCTTACAGTGTCATGCTAATCACATAAGCGCACGTTAGCCAACCGACACGCGGAGGGAGGACACCGATCCTGTAGAGGATAACAGCATTGCTAATGGTGTTGGTGGTGTTGATGGTATTGATGATGATTGTGATGAGGATAATGATGAAGGCTCTATTGCTCCTCCAGTCATTGTTAGAGCTTTGGCAGCACTTAGCTGACCTGGCAGACATTGCTCTGGCCATGAAGGTCATTCTCACCAAACTCAACAACCAGTCCTTCAACAGCTTCATGCTTCGTGTGGTGTGTGTGTGTGTGTGTGTGTGTGTGTGTGTGTGTGTGTGTGTGGTGTGTGTGTGTGTGTGTGTGTGTGTCATGACATACCTCTCCCCATTAGGTCTGAATAAGGGCTCTGTGTTCGCTGTAGTGATCTGTGCTCGTACACCTCACTATGACGTCTGGGGCAACACAGTCAACATAGCCAGCAGAATGGAGTCTACAGGGGTGATGGGCAACATTCAGGTAACACACATTGTCCCATTTCCTCACATGTCTACTACCTTCCTCTCTTTCCCCCTTATTTATCCTCCTCCATATTTTCCTATCTTCTTCTCTTTTTTATCTTGATATACAGTGTTTTCATTCTAACCCTTATAAAACCTTATCATGGAGTGACGTCACATGGGTCGTACTGGTACGGATATTAAGATCCCCAAAAATCTGCTGTTGGCGCCCATTCAAATTAGCCCCACGGTTCTCTTGTTAAATCTTAAATTAAATATCATGACTGTTTTCTCATTAGCTGGGAATTTTGTTAGGAAGGTGTTCGATTCTCCATTGTCCGGGAGAGAGGCTGCTTAGAAGCTACTCCAACTGCGTCAAAACTCCCATAGTGTGGCATATTACGCAGTAGATTTTTGCACGTTGGCCACTGAGATTGCCTGGAACCTGGATTCTCTTTTCGACACATTCCTTCACGGATGAGGTTAAAGACGAGCTCGCAGCCCGGAAGCTTCCCATGGACCTTGACTCCCTCATCGCCTTGACCTTACAGATCAATGGGCGGCTAAGGGAACATAGGAGGGAGAGGAGTTCCCGGTCACACTCGCTCGCCCACTGCACCCACCTTGCCTCCGAGGGATACCGGAAGTTCCCGACTTCCACCTTACCGAGGGAATCCAATGTCACCCGGGTTCCCAATGGGAATCACAGAGGGCAGTCGACTCACCTCCTCCAGAGCCCAAACTTCTGGGAAGGGCTAGATTGTCCAGATTGAGCACCAGGAGCTGTCTGTATTGTGGGACTACAGGACATTATATTTCCACCTGTCCATTTAAAAAGACCAGGCTCATCTGTAGGTACGAGTACTCTGGTGAGCCGTACGAGGTTATTCCAATCTCCCCTTACTCGTACCCCTCTCCATGCCACCCTGTTGTGGGGTGACCAGGCCAAATCTCTTTGGGTGCTCATTGACTCTGGGGCCGACAAGAGCTTTATCGACACTACCTTGGTGTTGGAGTTGGGCATCTCCACTCAACCCCTCTCCATTCCCATGGACGTCAGAGTGCTGGATGTACGCTCTATTGGTCACCCGCAATACGCTTCCTATCAACCTAGGAGTATCAGGAAATCACAATGAGTTTATGCAGTTCCTGTTCATAGAATTTCCCCATGTACCCATGGTTTTAGGGTATTCATGGTTCCAGAAGCACAATCCCCTGAGTGACTGGGCTACTGGTTCTATCGTGGGTTGGAGCCCGTTCTTCAATGTACATTGCCTTAAGTCGGCACTGCCTGCCCCGGGATGTCTTCCTGCAGGCTTGGGAGAAGCCTCGGATATCTCCGCCATTGCTGTGGAGTACCTGGACCTCTGGGAGATCTTCAACATGGTCCCTTTACTCCATGTTGGGTCCAGAGACCAAGGCTATGGAGGAGTACATTGAGGACTCTCTCACTGCAGGGAGTGTTCGTCCATCTGCCTCTCCCGCCGATGCAGGGTTCTTCTTTGTGGAGAAGAAGGACAAAACCCTGCACCCATGTATCAACTAACGGGGCCTTAATGACATCATGGTTAAAAAACGTTACCCTCTACCACTCATCTCCTAGGCTTTCGAACCTCTTCATGGAGCGAACCTATTCTCAAAGTTGGACCTTCGGAACGCCTACAATCTGGTTCGGATACGGGAATGAGATGAGTGTAAGACAGTGTTAAACATGGCTAGCGGGCACAATGAATACTTGGTTATGCCATTTGGACTGATCAACGCTCCCGCTGTGTTCCAGGCCCTGGTCAATGATGTGCTCCGGGACATGCTGAACCGGTTCGTGTTTGTCTACCTCAACGACATCCTTGTCTTTTCCCGTTAAGCTCAAGAGCACGTCCTCCATGTCTGACAGGTCCTTCAGTGTCACCTGAAGAAACAGCTTTTCATTAAAGCGAAGAAGTGTGAATTCCATCGCTCCACCCTCTCCTTCCTAGGATACGTCATTGCTGCAGGACATATACAGATGGATCCAGACAAGGTGAGAGCGGTGGTGGATTGGCCTCAACCCACATCCATAGTGCAGCTGCAAAATTTCCTGGGATTTGCTAACTTCTACAGCCACTTCATCCGGGGTTAAAGCACCCTGGCTTCCCCCCTCTCAGCACTCACCTCTCCCAAGGTTGCATTCACGTGGTCTCCAGCAGCTGACTAGGTGTTATCAGACCTCAAGCGTTGATTCACTACAGACCCCATCTTAATCCATCTGGACCTGTCCCCTCTATTTGCGGTGGAGGTCGATGCCTTGGATGTCAGAGTGGGGGCTGTCCTGTTCCAGCGTTCTGCCCAGGACCAAAAGCTGCACCCCTGCACTTTTCTCGCCCACCGTCCTACCCCTGTTGAGAGGAACTATGATGTGGGTAAGATGGTGTTGGAGGAGTGGAGGCACTGGTTGGAGGGGGCGGAACACCCATTCTTAGTGTGGACTGACCATAAGAACCACCGCCAAGTGCGTCAACTTTAGGCAGGCTCGTTGGGCCCTGTTATTCACCCATTTCAATTTCACTCTCTCCTACCGCCCGGGATCCAAGAATGTGAAGCCTGACACACTCTCACGTTTGTATAGCCTCGCTGCTACTCTGTCTGACCCAGAGACCATCCTCCCTAACTCTTGTCTGGCGGCTGAACTTGTCTGGGATATAGAGAGCCTTGTCCATAAGGCGCAGCGTTCCGAGCCGCTAACTGAATGTTTGTCCCGGACTCTGCCCATTCCCTGGTCCTGAAATGGGCACATTCCTTGTGACTGACCTGTCATCCAAGCTCCCATTGGACCCTGGCTTTCATCCGACGACGCTTTTGGTGGTGTTCCATGGTTTCTGACATCTCCGCATTCGTCCCTGCCTGCACTGTGTGTGCACAAAATAATACTCTGCGGGCAAACTCCGGCTTGCCTTCTTCAACCATTCCCTGTTCCTCACCGCCCCTGGACCCATATATCCCTGGACTTTGTTAATGGTCTTCCTCCGTCAGATGGCAACACCACGATCCTGATGGTGGAAGATAGGTTTTCTAAAGCCACCCATTTTATTCCGCTTCCCAAGTTACCCTCAGCCAAGGAGGCGGCTCAGCTCATGGTGCAGCAGGTCTTCCGGATCCATGGACTTCCGGTTGACATGGTCTCCGATCGTGGTCCTCAGTTCTCGTCCCGGTTCTGGAAGGCGTTCTGCACCCTCATTGGGTCGTCGGCCTGCCTATCCTCTGGTTATCACCCCCAATCTAATGGCCAGTTGGAGTGAGCCAATCAGGACCTGGAGACGGCTCTTTGTTGCTTCGTCTCCGCCAACCTCCCCACCTGGAGCCAGCAACTTGTGTGGTTGGTATACTCCAATAACACCCTTCCCTGCTCGGCCACTGGTCTGTCGCCCTTCGAGTGTTCCTTGGGATACCCTCTGCCACAGTCGCCGTACCTGGAAGAGAGCCCGGTCGCTCTTCTAAAGACCACATCCAGGTATCGGCGACAGGTGGATCGCCACGGGGCCCCTGCTCCCCGCTATCGGCTCGGGCAGAGGGTATGGCTTTCCACTCCGGAACTGCCCCACCGGGTGGAGTCGCGTAAACTTTCCCCCTGTTTCATCGGCCCTTTCCCCATCTCTAAAATCCTTAGCCCCTCTGCTTTCTTCTGTTGCCCTGCACCCTTCCCGTATTCATCCCACTTTTCATGTGTCTAGGATTAAACCTCTGCCTCACAGCCCTTTGTCTCCTGTTTCCTGCCTGCCGTCCTGTACCAACTATGAAATAACACACATGGAATAATGTAGTAACCAAAAAAGTGTTAAACGAATCAAAATATATTTGAGATTCTTCAAAGTAGCCACCCTTTGCCTTGATGACAGCTTTGCATACTCTTGGCATTTATACAATGTAAAAATAAAGAAAAACCCTTGAATGAGTAGGTGTGTCCAAACTTTTGACTGGAACTGTATGTGTGTTGTTATTGCTGGAATTCAGGATTTACTGAACAGTTTTATGCTTAACTGCTTTCAATGGGGAGAGATTGCTTACGTGATTTTCATTGAAAACGTCACTTTCTCATATAGACCTGTGGACCATTTTTATCTGTCATTACCCTATGATGTACTGCCCCTAGGTGGTGGAGGACTGCAATAACATCATGAACGAGTATGGATTCCGCTTTGTCCGGAGAGGGCTATCTTTGTCAAAGGGAAGGGGGAGCTACTAACCTTCTTCATGAAAGTAGCAATAGCACTGGTCCCACCACCACTACAGCCCAGCCTCACCAAGTAGTGGACCATTCTGATCCACACCTGCTGATACAACAGACATAGTACAGATTACACATGGTCATCATTCTTATGTATATGAACACACTGGAGACATGCTATAACAGCTTAAATTTAAATGCCATGGGCAAGCGTACAGTTAAAGCATAGGCAAGCATACCGTTTCTACATAATAAGAAAAACAAAAACACACTCACTTTTGTACTCCAATAGCCGCATCTGGATTCTCTGGCAACTGATAGTCCAAGTGAAAAAGTAGAGAAAGTAGGCCTATTAGCTTATACACCTTTATAATGAGCATCACAGCTTGCTCTCTGAAAGATGAAATCATACCTTTTTTTTACATTGATGGGTACATGTACAAGATGTTAGCTACTGTGTGTATATTCAGATATAGGCAACTACTTCATAGAACTACATATGTCACTCCACCCAAAGTCCATACTAAACTAGTGTGACAAGATTTGTTTTGCCTTGAGTAAGATAATGCCACTTGAAATATTATGAATGTATAATGTGTTAATTAAAATAAAATAAAAAAATCATTTTATTAGGTCTGTGTGTATTTGAACCTAGTACAGAACAGTATTTCCAGCAATTCTCAGCACAGTGAAATGACTGTGAGTTGCAGTATTATTTCTGGTCTGGTTTCTGGTGTATAAAACTCAAATTCCGCCATTGAGTGCAAGTGATCATCTCCTCTGAATATGGATAGTGACTTTACAAATGACCTCGACTAACCTATACCGCCGCACAGTGACTTGGGACCGGTACCCCCTACATAGCCTCGTTATTGTTATGTAATTTTAATGTGTTAGTTTTTGATTTGATTTTTTTTTAAACTTTAGTTTATTTAGTAAATGTTTTCTTAACTCCATTTTTTGAACTGCATTGTTAGTTATGGGCTTCTAAGTAAGCATTTCATGATAAGGTCTGCACCTGTTGTATTCGGCGCATATGACGAATATAAGCCATTGCGACTCCTCCAATAAAACAACTGATTTTATTCATCTATTTTTGCCTGGTATTTTAATATAAATTCTTTAAAGCTATCATAAAACCATAATCAATATGCAAAATTGGTCCCAATGCGCCACCCATAGATTATATAATTCTACCGGAAGCAGGGTAGTATAGGAATTTCCGGTTACGTCAGCGTGTCTGGACTCCATTAGGGGGTTGCAGCTGTTGAGAGAAACAACAACAAAAACGGAGCGATTGACGGGACTATCACGGAGTCAGTGCGTTCTCAGCCGGGTTACGAAGTCTAAATTCTGGGAGCTAAAACCTCCTTTCCCACCCGGGGCTTCGCCGGCTTCTAACCACGGCCGCTCTCGGTGAGGAAACTCTGGCCTCCGCTTCCTCCTCCTCCGACTCGGACACCGGCGGAGCGTCGCCGCCCCCACGGAAGAAACACCGAGCCTCGGCGGCGGAGGGAGCAGGAGAGTCCGGGGATTCAACAGTTGCTACAGGCCTTTCTGGAGTTGTTTTGGGACTTGCTACTACTTCTCCACATCACCAAGCCACCTCTGCTATTCACTTTAACCGGACCCTTGTCAACAATCTCAGCGGCAATAACATGCAGTCAAACGGGGCAGGACAGGGACAGGATTCAGAGCTTTCCTGCCTTAACAGCGCGCAAAACGGGGAGTCATCCTCCGCTGGGGGAACGCACTTCAACGGGCTTCTGGTCAGCACAAACAATGGGAATAGTGTCGGTACCAATAACGGAGCCGGACCTGGCTCAGGGACGTCCACAGCCTCTGGTTCGGAGGTCGGCTCCATGAAAAAGAAGAAACGTCTTTCACAGTCGGAGGAAGATGTCATCCGATTAATAGGACAACATCTCCACGGGTTAGGGCTAAAGTAAGTTTACACGACGTGTCATTGGAAGGAAAAAAACCCTAACATGTCAAAGCACATGATTCATGAAATATCATTTTTGTGAGGTTTTTTCAAATAGCGAACTGCGTGGTGGCAGTTGATTAAAAACGGATTTCTGCGTTTGACAGACAAACATGGGGGAGGGGGTAGTTAGCAAGCTAACGTTAGTCGGAGGAAGAAGGGGTCCATTTTGCACAATACGGAGTGGTAGGTCGATAGAACCACTAGTCTTCGTTACGATTGTTATTCTGACCTTTTATACAGAATACAAACTCAAGACAGTTCCCAATTTGGTTGGCTACCTTGACCCCACACAATAACTTTTTTTCAGAGTAACCTTATAAGGATAGTTGAACTGCGTGTTGTGAGTTGTGTATATATATTTTGTTACACGGATGGAAATCGCATTACATCACCTAGTAATCCAGCGAAAGATGCTGGAAAATCTATATTGATTTGTGGCTACTAAGGACGTAAATGGCCATAGCCTGTTTGAAATGACCTTATAGATTTCGCCTATTTTATACTGTGGCTGCACCGTGTAACCGTAGAATAGTTGTCAGAAATGAAATGCCTGCGTTTTTAGAGGATTGCGCAAAAGTGCGTAGTGAGAACAACGATACCCTGTTTGACAGCGTCAATTTGTTTTCATTCTCCTGTCTTTCCCATATTTGGCCCTTTCGATGGCTTGCGTGTTTTCATGACATTGACATTTGGTGTTTACAAAGATAACGTCGATAAAGGAGTTTGCTTGATACATTGCTGTAAAGTAGAAAAACAGACGGGGTCGGTGTTTTCTTTTGAGTGGCAGTCGTCTTGAACAACAACCATGGTCCAGCCTCTTAAACCACTGGTTATCTTTCTAACCGCTTATATTATTCTGACGTTGTCATATTTAATTGTCTGCAAATAGCAGTCTGTCAACAATGGCAGTGGTGTAAATATGGACACAATCACCATTTATAGCCCCAGATGCAAAGTCAGAGCAATGTTTAACTCGTATCATTATTGGTGGTAGTGAAGAAAAAACATATTGTTGGTAATGGTGGCTCGTGAAGTAATCAGAATGACTTCCCCACTAGGGAATGATTTCATGGCGGCTGTGGAATGCGCGTCTATTCAGCTGTTATAGATTATGAACGTTGATTGACTCTAATAATAGATAGGAGGAACACAATATTTTGAGCCCTACATGGCTAAATTGGCCCATGTCACCATAATGGACTGTTAATGCAGTGTTTGATAGACCCAGCCTGCTACTGCTCGCCATTGGAACTGCCATTACAGGAGCTGCTAAGAGAGCCTGTTTGGTTATGTTTATATGGTGGATAAATACATGCATTGTCTGCTATGGAACTGACGCCCCTACATTTCAAATGTGGAATGGAACGTGAGAATGGTGTCTGAACTCAGCAGGGTGACGCTGTAAACACTGCTGCACCACTCTCTCTTGATACATGAGGATGATGTCATCATGCTATGTTGTCAGTACAGCCCCACTCCATTTTATCACAGACACCTTTTCAGCACACTTATATAGAGATTTACAGAAAAGGTACTCGCAGTTGACAGGTCTAGTCTATAATTATTACTAATGAATTATAACTTATTGCTGGATATGGTTTAGATTATGTCATGCCTGTCTCTCCCTCTGTCTGTCGGTCTGGTATAACATATCAGGTCCCTTGGCTGTCTTGTTGGCCAATGTTAAGCTGTTTGCTATGAACGTTTAGGCAATTCATGTTTCATTTGTCTCTCCGTGGTCAATTGATTTTGAGCTGACATTTCAGTTCCATTACATCTGTACGTTAATGTCCGTCTCGTTCAAATGTTCAGCTAACGTTTGTTGTAAACATTGAGGTAATGTTTTTATGGCTCCCGAGTGGTGCAGCGGTCTGAGGTGTCACTACAGACCCTGGTTTGATCCCGGACTGTATCACAACCGTCCATGATCGGGAGACCCATAAGGCTGCGCACAATTGGCCCTGTGTCGTCCTGTTTACGGTTTGGCCGGTGTAGGCTGTCATTGTAAATAAGAATTTGTTCTTAAGTGATTTGCCTAGTTAAATAAAGGTTAACAAAAATAAAAATGTTTCCCCACTCTCTTCTCTACAGTCAAACAGTGGACCTGCTAATGCAGGAGTCGGGCTGCAGACTGGAACATACCTCAGCCACAAAGTTCCGCAACAACGTCATGGAGGGGGAGTGGGAAAAGGTGGGTCCCATGTTACCATAGTTACACCTGCACCTTTAATGTTAGGCATAGCCTGCACAGAGAGTACCTTTAACATGGCTCTGTTACTATCTATCTATCACATTTACAACACCAACATTAAGCTACATATGGAGTACATAGTGTTCTTAATAACCATTTGTTCCAATCAATAAAATATTGGAACTTGTTGATGAAAATATAGGTAGCTAAGTTCCTAGTAGGGATCTTTAAGAGTTGTTACTGTAATTACCTTCTCTTCTACATTGCCACAATACTCCCATTCCAAGAGCCTTGGGCTAATAAGGCTTGTAAAAAATGTTCATATTTTTTTAACTCCCATAAATGTACAGATATTACTGAGCATTATCTGAGCTGTAGCCACAAAATGGCTTCACACACCATGATAATGACAGTTATTGACTTCCTCCACTGAGAAAGAGTGTGGTTATTGTAGTGGTCAACTGTTTTGATTTGTCGTTTTTGTGGCTTGAAAGTGCTGAGCCAACTATTTGTCTCCCCTCTCTCTCTTTGTTTTGGTCCAGGCTGAGAATGATCTCAACGAGCTGAGGGCACTGATGCATTCTCCCAACGCTATTGTGGTAAGCCCAAACCTGACCTGAATGACAGTCATCAACGCAGTGAAAGGGGACCACGGGTTCTAGAACGGTTCCGTCCCCAACCTGACTGTTCTAGATTAGAAAGTCCCTCCTTTGTGAGGCGGATCCATTCTGACTGGAATTTCAAGTGTTCCGGAATACCTTGGACGGACTGAATGGAATGTTTACAACAGATATCCTCATATATGGGGGTATAGTATCCTGCATTTAATAATTTGCTGGTCAGATGCTACGTGTATGGAATGATTATCAGTAAAATGTTCCACCAATATTATTATTCAACAAAAACACAGTTGTATAATCACATTGTTAGTGTTTAAAGAATTTTGCATTATTAGTCGCTAGGTTTCATCCAATTGGTGACAGATTTTCATGCAAATATTCAAAAATCTGCATAAAGAAAATATGTGAATTTCCCCACTAGTGGTGTGTTTCAATCGAACTGACTTGTTGCAGATAAAAATCAGTGCGTGATGACTTAGTGCTCACAAAATGTACTTTTTCGCTTAATTTTCATGTACGGAATAAAAATCTAATGTTCAATGTGTTTCCATCACATTTTCAACTCTACCGATAGTTTTGTCTTAAACTGTTGCGTTAGATAGCAAATGTGCCTACTCTGGTCTTGGCATGTGCACTGCAGCCAACAACTCGCAGATACAGTGCAGGTAGGCTAGTCTACATAATGAGATTATGGATAAGAGCCACAATATTTTTATTTGTCAAAGCGGCAGTCAAGCATTGATCATCATGTCACCAGAATAAGACCATTGACATTTTATTGGAAAGGAGCATTTAACTCATACCATGCACGTTCACTACCCTGTGAAGTTCATAACTTTTTTAACCTGTAGCCTAATTTAAACTGCATGTTTTCCCTAGTCGTAGTGGGAGGATGCCATGGTGTGACTCCGAGTTTACTTCGATATGATGGTTATATCAATATTTGCTCATAAAGGTGTTTCCACTCCATTTTCTTGTATAATTAATTTTGGACAAAGATCCCACCATATCGAACAAACAAATATGTTGGCATTTATACATTTTTAATGTAACTTCCTGTTTCCATCACAGCTGTCGTGATATTTTTTAATACGGTATGAATTTTTTTGCATAAAGACTGTAGATGGAAATGTGGTTAGTGAGTTCATTGTAGATTTTCAGTCAACTGTATGTCTTGTACATTTTATTATTTTCTATATATCATCAAATAACCATACATATTCTGATGGAGCTCATTTGTCATTCAGCTGTTCTTCTGCGATTGTAAATGAGGGGAGTCGCCTCTACCACGGGTACAGCGCGTTCAGATGTCATCTAAAGAACACAGAGGACTGCAGCTAGGCTAAATGATGATGATTAGACCTTGCTAGCTCATTAGGAGACAGGATACATTTGAGTCAGACACTCTTATCCAGAGCGACTTAAGTTAGTGCATTCATTTTAAGATGGCTAGGTAGGACTACCACATATCTCAATCATAGTAAGTACATTTTTCTTCAATGTAGCTATCAGCAAAGTCAGTGCTAGTAGAATGAAAAGGATAGATCTCAAAATGGTCTCCTGTGGCTTAGTCAAGTGCCTGTGGAGTTTTATTCTGGTGAACCAAAGGCTTGTTATTGCACAATTAATTTTAACTCGAGGTAAACTTATATCCTGTTTTATGAATGTCTAAAAAGGAATAGTCGTTTTCTGTCCTGCCATATAGCAAGAAGGTATGCAAGTTATGTCAATCTGATTATGCTGGACACTTAACGATGGTAATTTATATGCCAGAGTCATGGTTATAATTGAAAAGGTCCAACTGTGTTGGTCCTTCTGACAGGTTGTGCATGTTAGGGTGCGTTAACTCGTCTGTTGGGCTGTGGCAGGCCCAAGATAAGATGGATTCCTTTAATAATAGGGCTCCCGAGTGGCGCAGCTCTCTAAGGCACTGCATCTCAGTCCTAGAGGCGTCACTGCAGATCCTGGTTTGATTCCGGGCTGTATCACCACCAGCCGTGATTGGGAGTCCCATAGGGCGGCACATAATTGGCCCAGCGTCATCCGGGTTTGGCCGGGGTAGGCCATCATTGTTAATAAGAATTTGTTCTTAACTGACTTGCCTGGTTAAATAAAAAATACCATAAATGTCAGCACTGACCAAAATACCCAGACTGGTTAACACTTGTTTGTGGTCACAAGTATTAAGTTAATGAGGAAGTGGCTAGTTACAGCTGGCACTGTGAGGTCTCTGGGGTTAAGCCAACGCCCACCACATGACACCAAGGCCAACCAATACCCCCCCCCCCCCCCCCCCCAGTTCACTGTCACCATGGTAATGCTGCCTGTCACTCAAATGATAAGGGTATGAGCAAAGATGATCTATGTGGGACTGACTGCTCTAATAATGGGCATAAATGTCCACGAAGGCAGAAAGCATGCAGGAGGAGGCGAAAACATTCTAGCCAACCAGTTTCACGTTTTTTTTTGTCGTATGTACGAGATACACATGGTATGCATCGTCCAACGAAATGCTTACTTGCAGGTTCCTTATCGACAATGCGATAAAAAATAAAGTAAATGGCAGTAGAATAGAATAACATTTTTAGCATAAGGATAATACAGGAAGGCACAATTTATAGTCCAATATTTCCATGTATTTTGGGGATGGGGGGGGGCAGTGTATAAACTGAACAGTATAATAAGAGTCTGGTGTGTCTGTGTGTGTGTGCTAAGGTGAGGAGAATCAGAGCAGGTGGTCAGTTCAGCTCAAGTGTTCAGCAGTCTGATGGCTTGTAGATAGAAACGGTCTCTGAGCCTATTGGAATCAGACCTCATGCTCCGATACTGGCTGCCCCATGCTAAGGGAGAGAACAGCTTGTGTGTGTGGGGTCCTTGATGATGCTGCGTGCCTTCCATCGGGCACCGTTTTGAGTAGATTACCTGGATGGGTTGGAGCACGGTCCCAGTGATGTACTGAGCTGTCTTCACTAGCTGCTGGAGGGCCTTGTGGTTGTGGATGGCGCAATTGCTGTACCAGGCCGTGATTGTCCAGCTATAGTATTTAGAGATGACCTGGGTTGGCATGCCAGATTTCTTCAGCCGCCTTAGGAAGTAGAGCTGCTGTTGCGCCCTATGGACGAGTGGTGGTGTTTCATGACAAGTGGATGCCGAGGAACTTAACTTGTGACTCTACCGTTGATGTGGATCGGGGCATGTTCCCTCTGCTTCCTGAAATGAACTCCTTTGTTTTCCTGACGTTGAGTGAGAGGTTGTTGTCATGACACCACAATGCCAGTTCACTTACCACCTCTTTATAGGTTGACTCATCATTGTTGTTTATCAGGTCAGCAAACTTGATGTTTGTGTTGTTTAAAGCCACGCAGTTGTGGGTGAACAGGGAGTACAACAGCAGAGGACTGAGGACACACCCCTGGGGGGCCCCTTTGTTAAGAGTTTGTGTAAAAAACAGGCACAACTCTGATATAAAATCATTTTTTCCTAAGTTGCCGGAATGCCACGTGCGTCCACTTATATCAATACATTTGTAACAACCTAAATATGGAAATTCTATCCGATCAAATAAGCCTTGCGTAGGAAATTAGCAATAACATGTTATGTTGACCAAATTTAACACTCTCATTGACCTCCATACCAATAATCCCAACTTCCTCTGCTTCTCACTGTATATTGTCGCTCGGACAGATCTTGGGGCGGAGTCAAGCCTCTCGCTTTGCCTCTTTCTCTCTAGTATGAGTGCCTGCACCCTTTGAAACACAGGATCAGAGTCGTTGGAGGCGTTATGTTTTGAAATTAGTTAATTAGTATTAATCTGAAATCTGTTGGTCAGGTTTCTGGGCTCCCCGACGCTTTTTATGAAACCCTTTTGTCACCACTTGCTTACTTCATTTGTTTCTCCTCTCTCTCCTTTTTACTCATCTTTTTCTTCCCCCTTTTCTCTCTCATCCTTTCCCTTTGTCTACATAATCTATCAACCACCCTCCTCCCCCTCTCTCAATTTCTACCATTTCTTCGGCTCTCTCCACCTCCTACTCCACCTTTCTCCCTTCTCCTTCATCTACCCCTCTTCCTCCCTCTTTCTCTGTAGCGTATGAAGTTCCTGCTCCTGCAGCAGAAGTATCTGGAGTACTTGGAGGACGGGAAGGTTCTCGAGGCTCTGCAGGTGCTCAGGGGAGAGCTCACGCCGCTCAAGTACAACACGGACCGAATCCATGTTCTCAGCGGGTACGCCATCCCCTATCAATCACTTTAATCATTTGATAACTCAATTTATCAGTGAACACATGTGCTCCACACAGTCAGTCATTATGGCATTACTGTTTCTACCAATCATATCAGTCCGCTGTCTGATCAATCTGTGCAAACAGCATCCTCAGTGGGTTTGCCTGTCTATCAATCGCACCATTTACATAAATCAACACGTAAGTCAATCATCAACTGTTAAACTGTCGAGTACAACTCGGGTCAGGATCCAAATATTCAGTGCGTAAATAAAATAATCAATCAATGAGTAAATATCAGATGCATCCGCATGCCCACTAAATATGCCAGTCTGTCTCTCAAGCAGTCAGTGGAAACCTACATTTATCAAGAAAAACAAACAACCAAATTTGCGTCAGTGGTTGATCAGTCACATTGTCAAATAAAATGTTATTGATCACATACATGTCATTAGCAGATGTTATTGCGAGTGTAGCTAAATGCTTGTGCATCTAGCTCCGACAGTGCAGTAGTATCTAACAAGTAATATCTAACAAATTACACAACATATACCCAATACACACAAATCTAAGTAGGAATGAATTAATACTATATACATATGGACGAGCGACGTCAGAGCGGCACGGACTAAGATACAGTGGAATTGTATAGAATACAGTAAATACATATGAGATGAATGAGAGTTCAATGTGACTTTGGAGTAATAACCAGCGTATACAGGTTAATAAAACTGTTATTAGAGGTCATGCATAACAAGTATTTGCCCAGTGGAGTATGTTGTAGTCTGACTGGTTTTTGTTTTGTGTAGGTATCTGATGTGTAGCCATGCAGAGGACCTGCGCGCCAAGGCAGAGTGGGACGGCAAAGGTGCAAACTCACGCTGCCGACTGCTGGACAAGCTACAGAGTGAGAACACTGGCCACATTCCACCACACACACACACACACACACACACACACACATTTTACTTCATATAAACACAAAACTACACACGCTACATCACATACAGCCTCATGAGACCGTATACACAAAGTCACACAGGGCTTCACAGGGGTCTAGGGATGCACTTCAGACTGGACTACAGTTTGACTCCTGTCTCTTGTCCTTCTCTCCAACCCACTCCCTCTCCAGCATACCTGCCCCCGTCGGTGATGCTTCCCCCACGCCGGCTGCAGACCCTGCTGAGACAGGCTGTGGAGCTGCAGAGGGACCGCTGCCTCTACCACAACACCAAACTGGACAGCAGCCTGGACTCTGTCTCCCTGCTCCTGGACCACGTCTGCAGCCGGTCAGCAACACACTCAGGGTGACATTTTCTGCCAAACACAGCTGAAATGTGAAAAAAACTAGAGAGCCTGAAAACCTCTCCTTTTTACGATGCCCACTGTAGACATCGGTAAAGATGGAGGCAATAATTTATGCGGATATAAAGAAAAGCATGTGTTTAAATGCAGGGTCTTTGTGTGTGTGATACAGCGCTTTCCTGACCTCTTGACCTGACCTGGAAACACTCAAGAGCCCAGATCAGTTGCATGTAATGCAATAGCGATCTGCAATATTTTTGGAATGCTACATTGTTTTTCGATTTCAGAAATGTTGCGCACTGCAAGAGTCGTAAAGTGAACAGAAAAGATCACACTCAATCATTTACTACATACGTTTTATTTGTGACATGCTTTGTGAACAACAGGTGTAGAAAAACAGTGAAATGCTCACTTACGGATCCTTTTCCATCAATGCAGAGTTCGTTTTTTTAAATTATTTTTTTATATATACAGTGAGGGAAAAAAGTATTTGATCCCCTGATGATTTTGTACGTTTGCCCACTGACAAAGAAATGATCAGTCTATAATTTTAATGGTAGGTTTATTTGAACAGTGAGAGACAGAATAACAACAACAAAAATCCAGAAAAACGCATGTCAAAAATGTTATAAATTGATTTGCATTTTAATGAGGGAATTAAGTATTTGACCCCTCTGCAAAACATGGCTTGGTGGCAAAACCCTTGTTGGCAATCAAAGAGGTCAGACGTTTCTTGTAGTTGGCCACCTATTTTGCACACATCTCAGGAGGGATTTTGTCCCACTCCTCTTTGCAGATCTTCTCCAAGTCATTAAGGTTTTGAGGCTGCCGTTTGGCAACTTGAACCTTCAGCTCCCTCCACAGATTTTCTATGGCAGCTCGTTACCTGTATAAAAGACACCTGGGAGCCAGAAATCTTTCTGATTGAGAGGGGGTCAAATATTTATTTCCCTCATTAAAATGCAAATAAATTTATAACATTTTTGACATGCGTTTTTCTGGATTTTTGTTGTTGTTATTCTGTCTCTCACTGTTCAAATAAACCTACCATTTAAAATTATAGACTGATCATTTCTTTGTCAGTGGGCAAACGTACAAAATCAGCAGGGGATCAAATCCTTTTTTCCCTCACTGTAGGGACATGAGGAATATATTACCAACTCCCATCAGTAGCGCCTCTATCCTCTCTTCTTCATTCTTTACCTTGTTCTCTCTGTCCCTCTCCACTGTCCTTCATTTTCTTATTTTTCTCGCCTTTTATTTGACGGATTGACCTTGGTTGACCTCTCTCCTGGTTGGCACTGTCCACAGGAAGCAGTTCCCGTGCTACACGCAGCAGATCCTCACAGAGCACTGTAACGAGGTGTGGTTTTGTAAGTTCTCCAACAACGGCACCAAGCTGGCCACCGGCTCCAAAGACACCACCGTCATCATCTGGCAGGTGGACCCTGTGAGTACCACACTGAGCCCATATCCCCCACACCATCTGCTGTGTACAATCCCACTATATGCCTTATCGGAGTCATCTGCTGCATTAATGGAAAAGATGGCCACCATCTACTGTCTTTCCGTTAGTGCTTTACGCTAACCCAGAGCCTGGTGTCTGTGTGTGTGCTGTCTAGGAGAGCCACCAGTTGAAGCTGCTGCGGACCTTAGAGGGCCATGCCTACGGTGTGTCCTACCTGGCCTGGAGCCCTGATGACGCCTACCTGATCGCCTGCGGACCCGATGACTGCTCTGAACTCTGGCTGTGGAACGTCCAGGTATGGCAACACACACACACCACACACACGCATACGTACACACACACCCCGGAAGGCAAAACAGTATGTTAGTGCAGGTACAAAATCTGTACAGGAATAGACGGCTGTCCAGGACAAGGGTTGATTGAATGAATTAGTTAAATAAATAGAAACACATCAATTCATGTAATTTATTGGTCCGAGTCCCTGATTTAGATGGGCCTGTTTTTTTTTTCTCCATCTTTTCTCCCCAATTACGTGGTATCCAATTGGTAGTTAGTCTTGTCTCATCGCTGCAACTCCCGTACGGACTCGGGAGAGGCGAAGGTCGAGAGCCATGCATCCTCCGAAACACGACCCAGCCGAGCTGCACTGCTTCTTGATTCAATGCCCACTTAAGCCAGCCGCACCAATGTGTCGGAGGAAACACCGTACACCTGGCGAACGTGTCGGCGTGCACTGCGCCCGGGCCGCGACAGGAGTCGCTAGTGCGCGATGGGACAAGGACACCCCTGCCGGCCAAACCCTCTCCCCTAACTCGGACGACGCTGGGCCAATTGTGTGCTGCCCCATGGGTCTCCCGGTCACGGCCGGCTGCGACAGAGCCTGGACTCGAACCCAGAATCTCTTGTGGCACAGCTAGCACTGAGATGCAGTGCCTTAGACCACTGCGCCACTCGGGAGGCTCACGGGCCTGTTAAAAACAGCCGTGCAGTAGACATCCAGGCTGGGAACTCTTCCGTGTCTGTGTACTAACTGAGTGGTGTTTGTACCCTGGTGGGTAGACGGGCGAGTTGCGGACCAAGATGAGCCAGTCCCACGAGGACAGTCTAACCAGTGTGGCCTGGAACCCTGACGGGAAACGCTTTGTTACCGGGGGACAGAGGGGACAGTTCTACCAGTGTGTAAGTATTGTAAATGGAGTATGTGTGTATTAGTGTGTTCTACCAGTTTGCTGTGTGTGTGATCTATCCACCAGATATACCAGTGTCAGTTGGTTCTTCCAGTTTGTCCTGCCAGTGTGTGAGTAGTGGGGAGGATACAGGACAGCAGGAATGAATTATACTGCAGCGGAGAGGGACTAATAAAGTACAGTAAATGGACAGACTACTTTTAGATATGCACCTTCACTTCTTATTGATTAGCTGACTAGACAAGGACCTGCTGACCTTCAGAACAGAGACTGTCAGGATCTAGTATGTTACAAACTGTGTATTTATGTGTCAATCTGTCTGATTTTCTACCTGTTTCTGGCCTGTGTGTGTGATTGCCAGGACCTGGACGGTAACCTGTTGGACTCGTGGGAGGGCGTGCGTGTGCAGTGCCTCTGGTGTGTGGGGGACGGCAGGACGGTGCTAGCGTCAGACACTCACCAGCGGATCCGGGGTTACAACTTTGAGGACCTAACGGACAGAAACATGTGAGGGCTGCGGTTTCTCCCCGTACCAGATCACAATTTACCCTCCTGACTATTATTCAGTAGAGTAACAACAACAAAATGGTTCAGAAGTCTTAGTAATACATGGTTTATACATGCATGGTTTATACATGCATAATGAATACATGAACAAATTATTCATGAATTACTAACTGTTCACTACTTTTTATTCATGTTTTATAAATAGATTATTAAGAGACCTAAAGGAAGCGTTACTGGACCAAATAATACCTTCAGAATGACTCATCTTACATATAAAGTTGTCTATATACAGATATCATTGAACAGAACACAGATCAGTGATTGATCTCTGTTGTGAATTTCTCTTTTACAGAGTTCAGGAGGACCATCCTATCATGTCTTTCACTGTTTCCAAGAACGGAAGATTAGCTTTGTTAAATGTAGCAACTCAGGTGAATGGGGAGAGGGTGCTATACTTGAATACTGAAAGGACTGTACCGGCGGTGTTCTGTGTGTCTGTCTCTGTGTGTGTGTGTGTGGACTCGTGTCTGTTTGTGTGAGGGAGATGGAGGAGAATGTACCAGTGCTAATGGCTGTGTTTAGTGTCTAACTGCTCCCTCTCCTTCCTCCCCTCCTCCCTCCATTCTCTCCCCACAGGGAGTGCATCTTTGGGACCTGCAGGACCGAGTGTTGGTGAGGAAGTACCAAGGTGTGACCCAGGGCTTCTACACCATCCACTCCTGCTTCGGAGGCCACAATGAAGACTTCATTGCCAGCGGCAGCGAAGGTACCACCCACAGACCCAACAGCAGCTATTTTAGGCACTGACCACAGCTACTTCTCAAGCTTAGGATTAGTGTTGTAGTTGTTGAGCCCTACAACAAACGTGTTCACCACTGTGTCCCTCACTATGGGTGTGTCCCCAATTATCGGGGCTCAACCCATGTCTCCATCTCTCACATGCATAAGCACACAAATACAGCATCCTTATCAGCATATCATAGGAAGGTTGACATAAGGCTGATATTTTCTATATTAATACCATTGTAACCCCCTCTCGCTTACACTTTCTCCCCCCACCCCCAAGACCATAAGGTCTATATCTGGCACCGACGCAGTGAGCTGCCCATCGCTGAGCTGACGGGGCACACTCGCACAGTCAACTGCGTTAGCTGGAACCCCGCCATCCCAGGCCTCATGGCCTCCGCCTCGGACGACGGCACTGTGCGTGTCTGGGGCCCTGCACCCTTCCTCGACACACAGGTGGTCGACGGGCTCAATGGTAAATACCGCTAGCATTTTGTTAGTTCAATGTCCATAGTAAGGCCACAGTAAGGCCACAGTAAGGCCACAGTAAGGCCACAGTAAGGCCACAGTAAGGCCACAGTAAGGCCACAGTAAGGCCACAGTAAGGCCACAGTAAGGCCACAGTAAGGCCACAGTAAGGCCACAGTAAGGCCACAGTAAGGCCACAGTAAGGCCGTAAGTTCAATGGCCGTAGAAAGGCCAAAAGCTTTACAGGTAATTATGTCACTCTCATCTCTCCCCAGAGAACTGCAGCAACATGGACAGTTGATGGTGACGTTGGAATGGAAAACTTATTCTCTTTTACAACAAGAAATAAAACCAACCAACAACCAATAAACATCAAAACGAGAACGAAATCCAAAACCTGACAAAACAAAACAGAGAAAAGTTAATCAATTGTCTCATGACAATTGACAATCACCTATGGAGGTGAGGATGAACACACGCTTACAAAACTAGGTCTTCATCCAAAACCAGAACCAGGGACTTGGAAGACCAGTGACCTGGGAAATCGATCTGATCCATTGGTACTCCCTGCTGGCTTCCTCTTCCTCCACCCCACCCCCCTTTCCCAGCAAGGCCACAGCCACACCAGGGGCTCTCCCCTGAATATTCCCCTGGAAACCCACCTCTTCCCTGGGCCTCAGGCCCAGCATCACGCCCCTGACCCCTTCAGACAGCCAATACAGACCATCTACACGGATTGGACTGCGTCTGTCATCTGTCTCTCACCTACCCGTGTGTGTCCGTGGGGAGGGTGGTGGGGTGTTAAAAGGGGTGGAGGGAGTTATAAAAACTCTTCCGTTTATTCGTTTTTCTGTTCTCCTTTCTCCTCTCGCTCCTTTCTTCGCACTTGAGTTGTTGGACGAAAGCAGAAAATCAACACGAATCCAACCAACCGACAAAGAAAAACTCAAAGGCTATGCTTTCTTTGGATTTTTTTTTACGATAGTCATAGCATTCTTATTGTTATCATTTAACAGGTCAATCCTAGGGTTGAACTAGGAGTAGTGGCCGTGGAGTGCTTTAGTGTGAAGAATACTCTCAATTAGGAAAAGCTATTTTTATCCCTTGTTTAAAGTCTAACACGGACACACTCGCGCCAATGTCCCCCGAGTCACACCCTCTGACTCCCCCTATCTCCCGCTTCCGAGCTTAAGCTATCAACCGCACAGCTCACAGTTCCACTAGATCTGCCTGTCGGGAGGGGGTAAAGGTCAGCTGTCAAAGGTGAGAGGTCAGTGGTAGCTGGTGTAGTGTGGTTGGGTCTCTGTAGGGCAAAGTGTGAAGCAGTCCTCGTGTTGAGTATCTCTAAGAATGACATACTCTTGGATGTAGAGGTCTGTACATGCAACTATTGCCGTACACTGAGGACTGCACCTGTCCTTCCTCTGTGTGTTTGCTTGTGTGTGTGTGTGAGCTTGTGTGTATGGGTGAGCTTGTGTGTATGGGTGAGCTTGTGTGTATGGGTGAGCTTGTGTGCATGGGTGAGCTTGTGTGTGTTTGTTTAGGTGAGTGAGTGCAGGGGCATGCACACCAGCAGAAGATCATGCTTTCCCCTCCTCCCCCAGTGAAATTATAAAGAGGATTTTAATCCCATTCAGAATTCATCCAAACCCCCAGAGCGACCTCTATCTGTGGAACAAAGAATACTTGAGAGCCATTTTGTAGAAACTATTTTTTTTTTTTTACTTGGGCTTTTCTTTTTACATTTGACTTTGCTTTTTTTTTTTATATATATATTTCTCCTTAACAACACCTACCATTGGAATGGCACTGAGATACCAGAGTTGGATCAGTTTTGTGGGAAAATTCACAGCTTTACAGAGTTTTCCCCTTTACATAAACACCCCCGCCTGTCCCCCCCAGACACACACCCACATGTACACCCAAAACACACCGCTGAGGTCTACCCCTAGTCACACCTACAAATGCTCAATTCCAATATAACTTGGTCTTAGCTCCCACTTTGACAGAGCTGGATAGGTATAGGCAAGGTTTTATGGATGGAAGTGATCATATTGGGATCTGGCTCACGCCACTCTTCCATGCACCCTACACAGTACACAGTAGTACAGCATTATTAATGTTAAGCATACAGAACCAAACACAACCTCCCGCATATACATAGGCTTACAGCCCTTACTGAGCAAGACTGATTTCTGCACAACACCCCTTTCTCTCCAGCCAAGTCCTCCTTTTCAGTGATGAAGGCACCATACAGAGCTTTCTTCCTCCCGATTCGGGGTATGTAATGACTATTTGCTATGGACTGATATTAAATGTTTAAAAAACGCTTTTCTGTCAGTTTTTATGAAATATTTTCTTTCATTTTTTGTTCTCATTATATCATTTCATTCTCTCTCCCTGTATTATCATATTAAAATATAACCAGACAACTGGTGTCCTATTTTTTATTTTTTTTATTCATCTTATGATTAGTTTCGTATTTTGGGTTTCATTTTTACTTATCCACTACTTCTTACATATTAATAGTGAATATGCACAGTAACACTCATGCCAATATGAGTGGGGTGAGTTATGTTTTGGGAGTGTGTTACCTTAAGAATCAGGTTTAAAATGTCCACCCCTCGCCTTTTAAAAGTGAGACATTGTGCAGTGATTCAATACTCGTGTCTCTGTGGAATATGTCCAGGACCAAAAAATTGTGCTTTTTTTTGTGCCACTGTTGGTTGCGTTTGCCGTTTCTACCCCTACAAAAATCAAAGCACTTGAGACTCAATAGTGGCTACGTAGGTGTCGTGTGTGTGATACCATGTTCTGAGTTTCACATTCTGGAATGGTGCTTTTCCCATTCTAGAACCTTCCATCTCTTGGGCCCCTGAATGGACTTGAACTGCCCATCCACACCTTATGTCATGTCTGAGGAATTGAGGCAAATAAAAAGTGAAGAACCCAAAAGCTTTCACAAAGTTATAATTCACCTGCTGGTGACATATGCTATGTCTGAATGCAACTTGGTGTCTACTCTTCCTTTGTCTTGGAGTTTCTAGGACTGTTTATGATTTGATGCTAATAACTATCTTATTTCTCTCTCTGGAGGTGGGGGAGTAAGGGTTTATGGTAGCAGATTAAAAGAGTAATTGGGGACGGGGATCTGTTTGCGTTTTATTTACAAAAGTGATTGTACTGTTTTGTATCGTTGTGTAGGAGAAGTGTTGTGTGCATATTTTCAATAAAGCTTTCAGGGTTTTGAAAAAGATCTGTGGCCCAACATGGAAGTATCAAGGGGCTGGATTACAGATATGGGATCAGTTTACATTATCCAATCCTATCCACAGTTCCCCATAATCATGAGGGAGTACAGAACTAAACTGACCTTAGGTTTGTGTAGAGGCAACATGTCTCGACAGACTTTAGAGGAAAGTTTGAGTTCTCAGACTGAAAGGAGCTCTCCATTTTCCTGTGTTTAACTTTGTTTGTACTGTTGACTGGTTCACACACTTGAACATTTGATGACATTTGGTGTAATTCAGAGAAACAGCATGGCAGCAAAGAGGCATAGTAGTGTGCATCAGAGGGGATCAAATGCCAAATTTAGGGATAAACAAGAACTGTTACCAATAAATTGTGACTATTTTAAGTTAACCATCTTGTTTGAAATACATTTCTAATTTGAGGTGCCTTTGTGAAGTCGTTTTCTCCATGTATTATACAGGTCATAGAGAAATTGCATAATCTCCAACTATAGACCTTTGTCTCCATTCCTCTTTACATTAGCTCACCACCGCCACCAGGTGGGAAATTATATGCTTGCAACAACATTTTCCATAGCATTTTATTTACATAACATAGACTGTTGAATGTAGGCTATGGTTCAATGTCGAAATACTCAAGACAATATTCAACGATTATTCATTTGTTTTACCTTTTCCTCCAGTTTGAAACAATAGGTGAAATATGCCAAATGTGCATTTTAACTAAGAATCCTGTAAGGCAAGCTACTGACCACAGTCACATGAAGATTAAAGAATACAATTGCATAGTTTAAAACAGTCTAACACTATAATAAAATGTTGAAAAAAATACCCCCCCCCCCCCCCCCCGTGTTTGTTTTGCTCTTCTATCGAAGAAGAAGAGCCTTCCCTGTAGCTCAGTTGGTAGGGCATGGTGTTTGCAACGCCAGGGTTGTGGGTTCGATTCCCACGGGGGGCCAGCACAGGAAAAAAAAGGTATGAAATTAAATGTATGCATTCACTACTGTAAGTCGCTCTGGATAAGAGCGTCTGCTAAATGACTAAAATGTAAGAGAGGGAGGGATACCCGCCACGCGTGACGTCAGCAGAGACAACTAGCTTCTTCTTCACGAAGTCTTCTCCATGTTCATCAGTGGCACATTCGTTATAGCCGAGGATAGAGCACCATCCAGGGGTAGGGCAGCCTAACCGAGTCCCTGCGGTAGTCATGGCGGCGCCGTTAGCCCACTTCGATGAAGACTGGCAGGATTTCAACGAATTCAAGGCGGCCTCAGGGTCGCCGAACCGACTGGACCAGCTGAACTCGAACGTGGCTGACACGGGCCTGGTGGAGGATTTCTCGGACATCGACAACAGCTTCTCGGGGGAGATATGCAGCTTCAAATCAATGGAGGACCTTGTCCACGACTTCGATGAGAAGCTGACAGTTTGCTTCCGAAATTACAACACTGAAACTGAAAATATAGCCCCCATTAAACCTATCACAGAAGATAATTTCCTCAAGGACGACGAGTGAGTGTGAATTGTGTTACTTTATTACTTTAGCATGGTTAACCTAACATCTGTTTTTGCTAAACTAGTTAGTCAGCCTACCATTTCCAAGGTTAGCCTGCTGCTAGCTAGCCATTTAAACAACAGGGTTGTTTGCTAGATAGCCACGGTTGTGTTGAATGCACGTGACACGTAAAGGTAACTTAAGAAAATCAGGACTTCAAGACAAGAGCCTTCAAAATGTTACATTTGTGTATTGTTTCTAGCACTTAGCTATAACATTAACTGACCTGTGTTTTCAATGTAGCTAGCTACCCAACTTTAGTTGGTAAACAACTTGATATTTGCATTGCATGATTTCCTAAACACACAAGTGACTTCAAAATATTAGACTACCTGTGTCTCGTGCATTAGCTATGTGCACTGTAATGAATTTTCCTAATTCCGGCACTGTAGCTAGTTATTGTACTGAATACTGACTTTCAAGTCATGAGTCTGTCTAAACCCAGGACAGACAGGAGTCTGGGCTGTTTTCTATTGACGCACTGCTGATGAACCACATCGTCATTGTGACATTTAAACAAATGAAAACGCATACATCGAGGTACATCTTTGTAATTGTTATTGAAAGGGCACGCTTCAGCTCAGATGATGTGATGGACAGCGTTTATAAAACCAGTGATCTGTAGAGGACATCTGAGCTCAACCCTCCTCTTCACCCCTCAACTTGCTCTATAGCACACCCCGAGATCGTGTCTTTTGATTTTGGCAGCCTTGTATGTTGCTCTTGAGTCAGGTCCAAAGAATCTTGGGGGAAACACTGTACCCTTTTACAATGAAATGCGCTCCCATATGTAGGCCTGCACTAAACAATCCCTGTTGTCTTAGAATGGGCGTCTTTATAATATTATAAACCAGGTGGTTCGAGCCCTGAATGCTGATTTGGCTGAAAGACGTGGTATATCAGACCATATACCACCGGTATGACAAATTTGTTTTTACTGTTCTAATTACATTGGTAACCAGTTTATAATGGCAATCAAGCACCTCAGGGTTTGTGGTATATGGCCAATATACCACGGCAAAGGGCTGTATCCAGGCACTCCGGGATGCGTTGTGTAATAACAGCCTTTAGCCGTGGTATATTAGCCATATACCACACCCCCTCGGGCCTTATTGCTTAAGTAACACATGCTATAACAAAGGTAGCTTGGCTATCACTATAATAAAGACTTGTGGAGATGGCAGAGGATCTGTTAGCCTGTGATGTTGGTCTATGTATGACTCATCAGCATGCTCCGACTACAGTACAGCCAGTGTCATCTCCCTAATATGGTCTCCTGGGCTGTCTCACTCAATACAGATACAACCTTGACGATGTCAGCTCCGCTTTGGTCATAATATCAATTTCCAGGGAAAGAGCGAATTGAATTTACGCATAAATACACACACACACACAGAGAACATCTATACACAGTACACACAGACCTAGTTTTGCAGTGCCACTATTAGGACCAGGGTGAGGAGGATGTGTGTGTGAGGGAAGTGGAGGGGGGGAGTTTGGATAGAAAGAGCAGTGCACTGAGGGCAGCGGAGACCTTTCATGAGTGAATGCCCATTTGGAGGACATGCCTTGCCTCCTAACTAGCTCTGTAGCTGGCTAATGGCCTAGCTCCATGCAGAGACACGCAGCGAGGATGACAGGAAGGAGTGTGTGTGTTTTATATTCCCTAATGTGCTTTTGGGGAAAGTTTCAGGATCAACTTCCCTTGGCATAGGAGGACAGAACCAGAACTACTCTTGAAGCTACATAGACCCACTGGGCACAGAGAGGCTTGTTTTATGCAGTGTGTGTGTGTGTGTGTGTGTGTGTGTGTGTGTGTGTGTGTGTGTGTGTGTGTGTGTGTGTGTGTGTGTGTGTTGTTGAGAATAGCAATGCCATGATCAAAGGGTGACACAGACACTGAGCCAAAGCGGTTCCTGCCGGCATTGCCCCATTTTTAGGGAACCTATACCGAAACTGTGTGTTGTTAATGGTAATAATGCTGTGTTAGTGAGAGAGCGAGGGAGAGAGTGGGGTTATGCGAATAACACATGTCTATTCATTGGAGTGTGTGGGCAGCAATCTCTCTGATGCAAAGCCTTTCTGACGTGTGGGTTCACAATGCCTATCCTCACATTGCTCGCAGCAGTCAGGGTCAGACAGACGCACACACTCATACTCGCATGTATCTTACGCAAAACATATTTTCTTCCTCGCAGCACATGCTCACTCCAATTGTGTAGCGGTATCAATGTACAAAATGGAAGAAAGGTCCATGAAAATGTATTCTGTATTTTCCTGTAGCATAAAGCAGAGCCCTTTATAAGAAAAGACTTGGACAATGCATTTGGCATTGAGAAATGCTAGATTCCTGTGCTGTTAGCAGCGGGCAGAGAATTGCGAGCTGTGTCAAAGACAGAGAGAAGTGGTGTGTGGGTGGCTGGTGAGAAAAGAGGATGACAAACTACTGCCAACTAATGATGTGTCAGTGTGGACAGGTTTTTTTGTGCTGTGAATGAAAATGTTCTCTTTCTTCCTCCCTTCCTTGTTTCTCACCCTCTTTCGACCTCACATTGTTCTCCATTAATTCTCCCCCACTTACTCTTCTCTCGTCACCGTCTCATTCTCTTCATTCCCCTCACCATATTCCTCTTTCACCTTTCTTTCCCTCTCTCTCCCTCCCTCAGCATGTGGAATGCTCTGACCGATAACTACGGCAATGTGATGCCAGTGGACTGGAAGACCTCACACATTCGCTCCCTGCATCTCCCCACTCTCAACCTCTGTGAGCAGGGGGTAAGACGCGCGCACACACACACACATACACACAGTCTGCACCTCCTAGGGCTTAAATATATGGCCAAAAAATCATATCTAGATTTTTTTTCAAACAATATATATCTCTAGTTTAAAAAATATAGATTTATTTTTTCTTCTTGAAATAAGCTTTGTTGTACAATTTTTAAAGGTCAAATACACTGCATTTCAAACAGTCAGCAATAATGTAATGAATTGAAGGCTTGTGAAATTGTACCTAGGATTAATATAAGCCTTCCAAAACTACAGGACCCACTAATAATTTAATCAAAATAGTTTCACCTGCTTTTTTTGCAATAATACATGATCTGGCATTCAAGTCTATGAAAATTCCTTTTTGTTACAAATTTGACCAGAACTGTACATAATGCACATTCACTAATAATGACTTCTTGTAGCAGGCATTATAGAAAATGTATACTGGTCTCATAAACCATCTCTCAAGCACAAGCCTACGTGCTAGTGACTAGCCAGCTAAGTTTTATATTTCAAATGTAGCCAACTTGGATCTATTTTCTAGCTAACAAGGTAGAACAGTTGAGTTGTTATGAACACACCCTTGCGTCTCCAACTGTTTGAACAGCATGCCAGCCTGTCCACTTTGTTCACATGTTGAAATCAAGTGCCCTACCTTATTTCTCAGAATGAGAACAAGATGACAATTCCTTGTAGAATTGTGTTTTATGCTTATTGCAGATGTATAAAACACAGAATAGACCGCTAGTATAACAGTCTTTGGCTAAAATGCTGCTAGTGGTACGTGTTAACGCAATGCCACGCACGACAAACTGAACATACATTTCCCAAAGCAACGTTTATTGATATTCCTGTTTTAGTAGTGTCTGCTCTGTGTGCAATTTGAGGAGTAGAGACATAAAAAGGATATTGTTAGATGGTTACTTCTCTATTACAGTAAAATAATGTCTCCGTGTGTTTCGGTGTCCATATGACCCATTCTGTTGGACCAAACCTCAAATGCAAATTTCAAGTTGAACCCGCTTGTCAGAGAGGAACAAGGGATCTCTCATTTTTGGGAGGGGCTTGGCGTGTGTGTGTGTGTAAATGGGAAGATGCACTGCGCAGAAGGAGCGAAGGAGACGAGACCAAAAAGACAACATGAAAACAAGTGGACATAAACGCTTATAAAAACGAAAAATACAGGCACTTGGAATATCGTGCTAGAATGAATTATATATCGCCCTAGCACCTCCCGAACCTACAGTAAGCCAAGCTGACTGCATCCCCAATTTTTGCTCTCTCTCCATCCATCTGTCTCTGTTTCTCTGCTCCCTCTCTCTGTGATGGACAGAAGCTGGACAACATGCCTCTTGACCTGTCTGATGATGAGGAGCTGAGGGAACAGATGGACATGCACTCCATCATCGTGTCCTGCATCAACGACGAGCCACTCTTCACCGTCGAGCAGGTACACACACACACACACAGAGAGACAATCGCTCTCTCTTTCTCTCACGTCTCAAATACACTTTACACACATACTCGTACTTACAAAGCCACACCCGTAACACATAACCCTGTGTGTATGTGTTTGTTTGTTGCAGGTGATCGAGGAGATTGAGGAGCTGATGGAAGAGTCTCCAGACCCAGAGGATGAGAGCCCGTCCCAGTCAGACCTGTCCATGCTCTCCCAAGACCTCAGCAACCTCAAACGTTCCAGCTCCAACACCAGCTATGAGGACCGTGAGTTACTCTTAACTCTCATCTAAATCCCTAACAACTCAAGTGTTAACAGCTCCTTGCAGCTACATTGCACAACCCGTACATGTATACAACTGGACAGCAGATACAGGTTCACAGTAGCATTGTTACGTAACAGAGATTAGATACAACTGGACAGCAATTGCTGCATGTTTGTTATGTGACTTGTTAATGCACATCAAATCAAGACTTAATGCAAAACATTTGTGTATGTTAGTATGCGATTACCCCCCCCCCCCCCCATGTGTAGATGTGATTTGTCAAGCCCTGTTTAAGTATGTGTTGGTATGTTTGTTCTGCGTCGTCTGTCAGGCCTGCATCGTCTGTCGGTCTCCGAGCTGAGCGAGGCCTTGGAGGAGGTGGAGACGGCCATCAGGCGCTACAGTGAGGAGCTGATCCAGGCCCTGGCCCTGAGGGACGAGCTGGACTTTGAGAAGGAGGTGAAGAACAGCTTCATCTCGCTGCTCATCGACGTGCAGAACCGGCAGAAGGAGCACCGCGAGCTGCTCCGCCAGAAGAAGAAGACCAGGCCCACAGGCAGCGCTCCGAGGGCAGACAGGACACACGTTCCTGGGACGGTGAGAGAGACAGATGCATACATAGTATTGTATACATTGAAATCCATATAATGCACGTTGTGATGCAGACATGCGCGTATAGATATGTGTGTTGTGTACGCTCCCTCATTCATACACGCACCACAAGGGAAGATGCATGCACTGGAAACTGTGTGGGGGGGGGATGCACATGCATGGAAAAGCAACAAAACACACCCTGCAGGGCTGTACTAACTCCTGCCACACTCACCCTGCAGATGCAGACCCTGTTGTGTCTCTCTGCCCTTACGCTTTATAATACCGTCAGCTATTTTCCAGCTAGTTCCTATGTACATGGTGACATTTTGACATGTCTTAGTAAATGCCAGCTGAAAACAGGACTGTCAAATAAAGCAGCCTGGCGGTCTGACTTCACCCTGCCATTGTTTTTGTCCATTCTGAACTGTTGTACTTCCGTGTGGAGAATCTGTCCTTTTCAGAACCTAAAACGATGGAGGGTTGAATCCAGCTCTATACCCCTCTCTGGAGTGCTCATGTCTTTTTGGAGGGTTTCTCATTCTTTGGTAGTTTTATCTCTCTCTCTCCCTCCTTCCGCTTCCTCCTTCTAGCTCTTCACTATGGAGGGACTCTCCACTGTCATTCAGAACGGCCTCCGTCAAACTTTCGGCAGCACAGGAGGGGACAAACAGGTGCCCCTCTCTCTCTAGCTACATGTCCTCTTTTTCAGTTTTCCCCCCAACATTTGACAGTTCTTTTCTCTACAGCTTTTGCTGCTACTGTGTTCTCAACATGTCCTCTTTATTTTACCATCTTTCTTTTTCAGTTTTTCTATCAGTTTTTTAAAAACTATTTCTTAAGCCCTCTGCTGTCTTATCCTCTGGCTCATTCTGTGTCCATCAAATACAAATTAAGCAGCTCTCCTTTCATATTCTTCTCTTTTTGTCTCTTTTTTGTTTCCTATGATTTTCCTGTAATATATAATAATATATGCCATTTCGCAGACTGTTTTATCCAAAGCAACTTAGTCGTGCATGCATACATTTTTACGTATGGGTGGTCCTGTTTGTTGAACTGAGCTTTGTGTCTTGAGATTGGCAGGAACTTGATGCTGAGTCATCCAATAGCGTGCTCCTTATTTCCTGCAAACAAGCGTCCTCCTATTACTATGGGTGTGCTCGTGGGAAATGGGAAGTCGTAAGTCCGACATGCTCACGTGCCTTTTTGAAGTCGGAACAATTCTTTAACCAATAAGATTGTACATTGCTAATAATAAAGTTAGCTAGCTTGCATAACATTGCCATATGGTCAAACTAGTTACATTCTCCATATTGATAAGGTTGTAAATGTCAAACTGATTTGTTGACATCTCTTGGTTGAAAAGGCAAAAGGTCAGTGGTGAAACGTCGCAACTCGGGTAACAACATATATGAGTTTCCCACTTGTAATTCTGACTTGGAGGGTCATTCAGGAGCTTCTGGGAGCACTAGGAGCTTCTGATAACTCTGATGGCACATGAACGCAGCATAATGCCCAACTGTCTCCCACCAAGCTAAATCTTACCAATGGCCTTAACTCACTCACTCATCTACAACCACGCACCAACCAGTCACAACTTACTCTGTCATTATTGGCTCAGATGACCAATGACTCTCTCGCTCTCACAAATAATCTGTTTCTTGACTTGGAACAAATGCAAGTATTGCCTGGCTACCCAAAATCCTTGCTCTGGCCAAATGATACGCCACGCCCACGGAAGTTAGTTTCTACTCCGCAATGAGTCTGGATCTGAGTGTCTCCCTGACGATTTCTAGAACGCAAACACATTCTAACCATTCTGATTGGTCCCAGAAACCGATGGGTTGGGCAAGAGCCAGAACACACGAGTAAAGCTAGGTTTTGAAAATGTGTCATTGGCTTTGATACTCTGATTGGTTAGAGATGATCCAATCGCTGATGACTTTGTTTTGTACCTCACTACACACTACACCATTTTGACCTCACTACACATGACTTCAACGATGGCAGACTGAAGTATGTAGCGAACGATAGAGCAGCGGAAGAATTCAGTTTGAGTAGTCAGGCAAATACAAATGGTGATGGTACGGTTTTATACTCGAGTTCTTAAGTGGTTTGTAGTGTTGAAATATACGCCAAGTGGCCAGCTTATTAGGTACACCCATATAGTACCCGGTCGGACCCCCCTGCCTCCAGAACAGCCTAAATTCTTCAGGGCATGGATTCTACAAGGTGTGGCGTTCAAACGTTGCTCAATTGGTATCAAGGGACCCAACGTGAGCCAGGAAAACATTCCCCACACCATTAGACCACCAGCCTGTACCGTTGACATCAGGTAGTATGCGGCCATGGACTCATGCTGCTTACGCCAAATCCTGACTCTTCCATCATGACGCAACAAAAAACGGGATTTGTCAGACCGGGTGACGTTTTTCCACTCCTCAATTGTCCAATGTTTGTGATCGTACGCCCACTCGGGCCGCTTATTCTTGTTTTTAGCTGATATGATTGGAACCCGGTGTGGTTGTCTGCTGCAATAAACCATCCAAGACAAGGATCGACGAGTTGTGCGTTCCGAGAGGCTGTTCTGCACACCACTGTTGTACTGTGCCGTTAATTGACGGTTTGTGGCCTGCATGTTAGCTTGCACGATTCTTGCCATTCTCCTTCAACCTCTCTCATCGGCCGTTTCTGAAGTACTGGAACCAGTGTGCCGGGCTCCAACGATCATACCACGCTCAGTCACTTAGGCCACTCGTTTTGCCCATTTCTAACGTTCAATGGAACAGTAACTGGATGTCTGTCTGCCTGCTTTATATAACACGCCACGGCAACGTGACTCACTGTCTGTAGGAGCAAACCATTTTTGTGAACGGGGTGGTGTACCTAATAAACTGTCCACTGAGTGTACATACCTGTTATGAGTTTTTTTTCTTCCTGTTTGTCTTTTTATTAGTAATTATTCCCATAATTCTCAGTTTCTCTTGTATCATGGTGCAGTTTTTTTTCTCCCTCTTCTTTGTGTTAAACCTTTTCCTTTTTCATCCCCCCTCTATCCTCTGCCTTCCCTCTCTCCTGTGTCTTGTACTCCCTCCCTCTCCTCTAGTTCTGTGTTTGTGACGTGTTTCCCTTTCTCTCAGTATCTGACCACAGTTATCCCCTATGAGAAGAAGGCTGGCTCCCCCTCTGTGGAAGACCTTCAGATCCTCACTAAGAGTGAGTATTGCTCGCAAACCACACTTGCCTGTCAACTAGCAAGTCACCATGAAAGTTGAACTGTAATGCCAGAATAGCTGTGTTATAACCATAATATTCACTCCCAAATCACTTTTATGCCTGTTCCCTGCAGTTTTGCATGCCATGAGGGAGGACAGTGAGAAGGTACCCAGCCTCCTAACAGACTACATCCTCAAAGGTACTCATTCTCTACCAGTTACAAAACTTTTACTCCTATTCAAAAGACCACACATGGCGAAGTACATTCTCAAAGGTACACAATTCCTTTGAGGAAATATTACTCCCATTCAAAACAGCGCTTTTGTCCAGATTGACAGTCTCACTACCACCAGGTGCCCGAGAAACATACTGCAGGACACAAGGGTTAGGACATTTTGTTAGGAGGGTCTACTTCCAGTGTGTACTTTGTTCCCTGAAGTGTCATACTAGGCCTGCAAGGTTGTTCTGGGCATTCCATCTTGACCTTTACCCTCCTTGTCTCTCGCCTCTTCTGCGCTGTTCTCTCGCTAGCTCTGGTATGAGAGAGCTGGACGTGGAGGTTTGTGAGGCACACAGACTCACACAATCACAGACGTGTGTGTGTGTGTGTTTGTGTTTCGTTCTTTCTTTCTTTCTTTCTTTCTTTCTTTCTTTATGCTATAAAATCAATATTTAAGCTATGCTATAAAATCAATATTACCTAATTAAGCTAATCATGTAAATGTAATTAACTAGAAAGTCGGGGCACCACGAAAGAGTGTTTATAGAGCTGTTATCTTCCGAATAAACTCTTAAAGACCTAGTAATATTTTACATCAATAGCAGTCAATATTAATCGTCACCTTATTTCAGTCTCATCTGAAAGTTGTAAATTCTTGGTTATCTTCACAAACCCTGGCTAACAAGTTGAATCAGCAATACAAAATTGGGTTTAATTATTTATTTACTAAATACCTAACTAATCACACAGAATTACATATACACAGAATGCAAATTATGTCATACAGAAAACGTCCCTGGTGGACAGAACCTGTATGATGGCTTGTTACACAAAGAGAGGGGGTTGGGCTTGAATGAAAGAGCGGGAAGACTGAGGAACAAAGGGAGAAGCTAAGCTTTCGTAAATACAGTATCTTATGCATTCTAAATTACCGCCCATTTGGAAAAGGAAAATGCAATAAATATTTACTCTGAGCTGCGCTTCGGTAGGTTGGTCGTAGATGCTGGCCGTGTTGGCCGACAGAACTTCCTGTCCTCGGAAGAATGTCTCTGGTGGTAAATTGGTTACGTTGTAGTATCTTCGTTGTGTGTTAGACTGGATACGTCGTCCGTCCTTTCCTAGCCCACGTTTACAGCTGCTGTTGCTAACTCAACGGCGAGGATGACTCACTTCTTTAGTGAATAAGAGTTCAAAGTTCATACCATTCACAACCAAAGCACACGCTGAGGTTGGCTTAGTTCTGTAGTTGACATGTTAGTCCTTTTTAACGTATGGACCATCGTCCTCTGAACAGGAGGTTACATTTTCGTCAAGGGCTTATATAGTGGAGGGAGAGAAGGGTGTGTTTCATAGTTTATAACCCATGTCTCTTCACAGGGGCGGGCCACTGATTGAGCAGGGCTCTAACCTTATGAAGACCCAATTTTCTCTCATTTGGAAGCTAAAATTACATTTAATCTTTTCACAAATAGTTTCATTTAAATTGCTTTTAAATTGCACAACAATTCCATGTGAATCTGATAACTATAATGTGTAGACTTTCCCAGATACAGTTTGTCGTCCTGTCATCAGTCATGTCTCAGATGACAACCGAACTGACATCATATACATTAAATACCAACGCATATTTTCAACTGGTTCTATTACCGAAATATGGTTCCTTTCCCCCCACTTGTTTGATGTTCCCAGACTTTCTATGTTTAACAAGGGCTATTCAAGAGTCCTTCAGTAGAGACAGAGAGAGAGGGAAGGGAGAAAGGTATTTATGGGGGGGGTCATAAACCTTACCCACAGGCCAACGTCATGAGATCGATATAGATAGATCGATATATATATTTATCTACCCACCCAGTGTCAAGAGCCCTCTCACACACCTCCTTCCAGACGACACCCTTCAATGGGTTTGTGCTGTATACTCTGCCGTGCTTGTGACTATAGTGTACACTCTCTTACCCTCTGTCTTACACGCACTCCCTCTTAGACTCTCACACTCTTGCTCACTCCCACTTCCTGCCAAGCTTCTAGCACTATAGAGTTGTTCACGTGAATGCTGTCCTGTCCACCTAAGTGAATCACTCTCTTCTTTCTCTTTCGCAGACCTCTCATCCCTTCTTAGTTGCTCTCCTCCCTGTGCGATGAATCCTCTTATACGCACATTTTCATTTGGTGGATCATTTATTGGTTGACAGCTGTTTTCTGTGTATTCTTGTCCCTGCAGTGCTGTGTCCCACATAGACCTAGTGGAGGAGCACCCTGTTCTAGAACATTCTGACAGAACACTCAGGAGCTGCAGATTTCTGGAACCTACCAATGGAAGGAGAGCCCCCCCACCCCTCTAAGGTGGACTCTTCCTGTTGGAGTCCCCCCCCCCCCACCTCTTTTCCCTTGACTTATGAGATTCACATTTTAATACATGATGTTTTACCTTACCTTTTTACGTGTAATTTTTAAGTGTGTTTTTAATGTTCTAATGCTATAATCTCACATTCGTTTTGTCTTCTCTGCATGTTAGTCTCTGTTAGCCTGTTGGCAGTATTACTCTCCATTGTCTAAAGTGGCTTTCTGTACTTATTTCCTATCCTCTGTTTGCACTAATGTAAAAGAACTTGAGAGGAAAAACTAATTCCTGTCTCTACATTCACCGGCCTGTCTTTTCACATCAGTAAGAAATAGGGTGAGGAGACAAGGAGAAGTCACTTGACCGTTGGAATGCAGCTTTCTTCTGTTAGACTGGCCAGTGCCCTCTGACAGGGGTATATAGGAGGGATGGGCAAATAAGGCTTCTTGAACGTCTATGGGTGGGATCAGTCATGAAGTCCAATCGGAGCTCTCCACTTTATCAGAGACATCCTATGGGTCAGAGCAATTAATGATTGACAGACTATGGTATTAGTGGGATTCAGAAGCCTTGTTTTTTTTTTTTCCTTCTCTTTTACGTTTCATAAACCCTGTCAGTGTGTCTTTGCATGCTGGTACATAGGATTAGGGAGCTACACCAGTGAAATGTTATAAATCATTATTTTGTATACTACAATGTGAAATTGCACAAATAGAAGATGTATTTTTAAGTGATAACTTTTTGAAAAAGGGAAAAAATAATGACAGAAGTTAGAAGGTAACCCGAAAGAACAAGCTTGTACAGCTTTTAATTTTTCGGTAGTTTCAGAGAAATTAGGGACTTTTTGCTGCCAGTAATGTGGCCACTTATTATGACATCTTTATGACATCACCATTGTTATGTAAACAATAGCTGTCAACCTCTGACCCCTCCTAGTGACATGTTACATTATGACATCACCCTGTAAACTTGCCTGCCTCATACCTCACCTCTTAGTATGTACTGAAAGTTCATGGTTATTTGAGTATTTCAATGGATATAACATTAATATTAGGATGTTGAAATAATGGTGAAATTGCTGTGAGTTGATCCTACCATGTTGTTTTTAAAACCAATAACTCTTTGATGTTGTGTTGAGGATCAAGTGATGACGTAACCAGTCAGTGATCTGTTGTCCAGTGGATGTAGCAACAGTAGTAGAACACTAAATCGTTGTATGTACTTATGGAGACAATGTAATGGAGGTAGGGAGTTTTCTGTTCAAAGACAGGAAAGATCCTTCAAACACCAACATTTCAAAAAACCTCTTGTCTACATCCACAACCGCCAACCTTCATCAGCACTATCTGTCATAGCAACGCTATGCTTGGTACGCCACAATCCTGTCAAATCGTCAGCAGGTAACTAAGCTCAGTGCACAATAATTGCAGTCGCACACAAACCGATCAGGTCCAATCTATCACTACTCTACACGCGGAGCAGTGGTTCCACAGTAGTAGGGGATTATGGATTGCGTTAGGATGAAGAGTGCCAATGTTGTTACTCCATGCTTGGGGGATAATGTTTTAACATTAGCAATCCCAGCATCCTGCAGCTTGAGTAGCCATGTAGTAGGTTTTGTCAGTCCTAGGCCTGAGTAGTAGTATAATAACATCAGTGATTGATAAGGCTACTCATAAGTATAGGCTAGAACCTGAAGACCTAGCTAAGTGGTTGTTGTAGCATCAGCGTGTAGTAGCTCTATAGTAAAACTACTGTTGTAGTAACTGCTGGACGAAGTATTTAGAAGCCGCCTGACACCTATAGACAGCAACTAGACATCCCAGGTAAGAAGTCCACGGTAGTGCCAGTTCTGTCCTCACTATTAGAAGTCGAATCATGGTGTCTAATGGAACCTTTTCCCTGGATCAAAGTGTCGTGACGAGGTAATGGGTTTCAGTTGAATGTCTCCAAAGGGACATTTCTTCAGTAAGGGAAGCCAGCAGACCTCTTTCAATTGTAGCAAGCTTCAAAAGCATTCACAACCCCTAGCATGTGCTGCATGCATTTGTATCTACTTTTACTTCAGATAAATCAAATGAATGGTAAGCAATAATGTCACACTAAAGGAATCCTTAGCATTGAACCACATTGCAATGAGAAAGTTAAGCCGAACTGAAATGTATACTAGCTTGGGTGGGGTTTGGACTCCTTGAAACTGGAGTCAAATTGAGTAGTATAATTTGGGTTGTCTTGGAGCGGCATGGCGTTGTCACGGAGATCAGAGGAGGTTATTGACTCTGAAGCTCTGCCCCTCGTTGCCTGGTCCCTCTATTTTAGCAAACATATCAGCGTATATCCACACTTAAGAGAATTATATTTATATAAACACAAGCAACAAAAAAGGCTGCCTTTGTAAATGCCTGAAATTTTGTATATATCTACTCATTTATTTTTAATGCACTATACTTCTTCCCCCATTTGGTTTTTTTTATGTTTACTTGTCTTGTTGTCATGTGGTACTACAGTACATTAATTTATTCGGTAAGTGTGTTTGTTTTGTAACCATATTATTGACTAGTGGTTCAAACTTTTTGGGCTTGAATTGCATTTGGAGCTCATTTCAAATAAAATGATATGTTGACTATACTTTGGTGTCATGCTATTGGTTTGTAGGGTGCATCCATGATCAATAGTTGGTATTAAATCACCTTTTTACTCATAAGTTACAATCAAAAATAAATTGGTACACACTTTTATTAGATACAATCTGTACACAGAAATTGTGCAGCGACTTATCAAAAGGCATTCTTACATTCAGAGCAACAGCAAGTCAATATACAAATATGTTTATATAAAATGAAAAACACTGTTCTCTTTGTATTTTAGGTCAGTGTAGCTATAAGAAATCCCAAAACAAATTTCAATATAAATGGATGCCTTTACTGCTCATTGAAACAGGGAAATGTTCTTCTCTCAGTGAAACTGTTTATCTCTCTACCTCATCGGGAGTCTTCTCTTTCATGGCGACATTTCTGTCCCTGAATTATGATCTCATTGCCTGGCTCGCAAGACAAGTCCTTTTCTTAGATTATCTTCAGTTTGTCATATTTGCACTTTTATTTTTTGTATTCCATTTTTATTTAACCCAAGAGTGCTGTTTGGTAGGTCGGTTGCAGTCATAGTCAAATAGGATGTTATTAGTGAATGTCTATGGCTTGCTTTGTGTACCCCTCCGACCTCCCTTTGTGAGGGGCTGCCCCTCCAGTCGACCTGTCTGACTTGACAAGGTGAGGGGTGGAGTTCAAAGGTCACAGCAGGTCACAGGTTAGTGTCGGTAAACATGGTGTGTTCCTTCCGCACCGTGCTGAAGCCTTTAATAGTGTCGACAAACTCCTCGTCCTCCATAAACTGGTGAAAGAAGGATGATGGATGGAAAGAGGGAGGGGGAGAAAGGAGGAGTTAATAATAAACAAACAAGGAAGAAATGTCCTCTAAGCAGGGCCTAGATTTCGGGGTGTCTCACCATCCCGCTGTCGTGGCCTTGAATGTGAGAGTCCCACACTTCCTCCTCCCCTGTCAGCGACTTCCTGTCCATCATCTGGCTCACGCTGCGCCTCAGAGAATTCTGGGAGTGGGCAGAGCCATGGATAGCGGAGACGTGGAGGCTGGACACGTTAAGGATACCCAGCTCACCCTCCGGAGGGGCGTCACCACCTGCCCAAAACTTACTGTCCTCCACTCCCTTGGGGCACAGATAGGAGACAAGGCAGCAAGTTACCATTGTCCAAAATAGATGTGTATGTGTCTGCGGGAGAATTTCAATTGCACATTCCTAGTGTCTTCTCCTCAAAACCCATTGGAGGAGAAGATCAAAGGGGAGGAACCTTTGGCTTTCTCGTCAACTGGGTGTTGAGAAGGAGGAGAGAGGACACGGGGAGTATGCAATTGAGATTCTCCCTGTGCCTGCCTGGTCTCTAACCTCCATGTGCATGGTGAACCCTTTGAGTGTGACACTGTTGGAGGAGCTTGTTGTGTTGGGCACCGTGTCAAACTGAGAGAGGAGAGAGAATGTGTTACAGAGGGAGACATTTGACACATATCTCATGTTTTCCACTGAGATAGTCCGAATAAACCCCATCTGAGATAAAATATTCCACCATGTTGTATGCAAACTCATCTGAATAAAGTTAATTTGTATATGCTATGAAAGTGAATGCATCATTTAAGTTGAATGACCCATCTCTTTCATAGGATGTTCCCACATACCCAGTTGGGCCGTCTCACCAGGTAGGAGTCGCTGGGGGGATACACGACCATGGGGCTCCTCTTCTGCATGGGCAGGGCCACCAGAGGGGGGCGCTCTCTAGTAAAGGGGGTTCTTTTCAGGGCCTTGTGCAGGATGATCCCCAGAACAATAGCTAAAACCACCAGGGCTACCCCTGTCATCAGCACAATGAACCACAGCTCCCTGTAGAAAAGAGACCCGTCCCCGTTACCCCGCTCCGCCCACTCCCCACCGGGAGGAGTGGGCTCCACTTGATCTAGAGGGGGAGAGGGATGGGTAAGAGGAAGGGAGGCAACACAAGTGTACAGCAGTTGAACCTGTTTAATTGGGAATAATATCCAACTTGCTGTCTGATTCTTCAATCCTAAAGACGTCATGCACCCGCCACTATCGCGTCTGGGACAAACCTACTTATCGTCTTTATATAGCTGTTTCTTTCTGTGTACTAATGGTCTCTTTATCAGTAAATGCCTTTGTCTCCCAGGCTTACTCTGAGTTCTAGGGGCTACAGCTCAAGGTAATGGGCCCAAGTCAACACTCTTTCTTAGAAAGGTGATCACACAGAGAAAGAGAGAGAGAGGAGATAACCAGGTAACTGGAGACGCACTTGTTGGCGTGGCCTATTTTCTATCCCTCTCTGATCGTACTCCTTAAGCAGCCTCTCTCATCCAACCATCTCTTACTGACCCACTGCTGTGATATTTCTGTCCTTTGTTTGCTAGCTCTCTGAACCAGAGTATTTGTGGTGTATTCACAGTGCAAAATATTTGTTTGACACACCATACATTCTATGCACAATGACTAGAGTTTTCTTACTCCTGGTAGCATCAAACCCACATTTTTTTACAACTACATTTCATCTGATATATGTTAGTTTAGATAATCACATCTAATGTAGACATCATGAAGGCAATGACAGTTGACAGGAAAAGAGAGACTAGAGGGAGGTATGAAGACAGGGAAAGAGACTAGAGGGAGGTATGAAGACAGGGAAAGAGACTAGAGGGAGGTATGAAGACAGGGAAAGAGACTAGAGGGAGGTATGAAGACAGGGAAAGAGAGACTAGAGGGAGGTATGAAGACAGGGAAAGAGAGACTAGAGGGAGGTATGAAGACAGGGAAAGAGAGACTAGAGGGAGGTATGAAGACAGGGAAAGAGACTAGAGGGAGGTATGAATACAGGGAAAGAGAGACTAGAGGGAGGTATGAAGACAGGGAAAGAGAGACTAGAGGGAGGTATGAATACAGGGAAAGAGAGACTAGAGGGAGGTATGAAGACAGGGAAAGAGAGACTAGAGGGAGGTATGAATACAGGGAAAGAGAGACTAGAGGGAGGTATGAAGACAGGGAAAGAGAGACTAGAGGGAGGTATGAAGACAGGGAAAGAGAGACTAGAGGGAGGTATGAAGACAGGGAAAGAGAATAAGAGCAGGTTGATTGGCCAGTCCAGAGCCTCACCAGTGCTGGTGTCCGTGTTGTGGTGTGTGGCGGGGGCATAGACACCCCCTCTCTGTGAGGTGCATGTGATCAGGGGGGCAAGGACTGACCGACGGTAAGGGATCACACCTGTTGCCCCATCAATATTTCAAACCGCTGTTTACCTTGGCTGATACACACTCTGCAACACCCCACAAATGAGCGCCAATGTCTTCGGAAGGTTTGAAAAATCAAAGTGCTCTGTTGTCTTGTCCACTCTGCTCCCCTGCAGTTTGGTCTAGTGGTGTGGTCAGGATGCGGTCAGTGAAAAAGAGAGGCATAAGAGAGATGAAACTTCTGAGTGCTGTTAAGGTGTCCTCCTCACCTCGAGATCTCCCATCAACCCCTGCTTCCCCCGGGAGCGTCATGGCAACAGCCAGGTGTCGGGTATCAGCTTACCTTGAGAGGCAGGGTGACGGCCAGTCAGAGTACCATGCCTCTCTAATACACGCATTTAACAGTAACTACCTAGATCTTGTTCCACCTTACTGGAAAAACAGCTGCAGTAGTAGTAGTAGTAGTAGTAGTAGTAGTAGTGTCTTTATGATTCACCGGAGTTGGCATGTTCTTGTGAAGGCCACTTTTACTTTGAAAGTCACTTTCAAAATGTCAACCCTGATCTGTATGGATTTCGAGGTGTGTTCCAAAATGAGAACTAAGTGACTGGTGGAATTACATGGATGGGGCCTTGGCAGGCGTAACACAACAGATCCAAGTCATAGGGACTTTCATGCAGTGGCGTCTGCACTGAATTATTATGCCACATGGTGGTGCTAAGTAACAACTCAATATTACCTCATGGCCTGCTACTGTGCAGTACCTGCACTGAGTCCTGTAGTATTCTGTGTTCCATTATGTCATGTGGAAGATTGTGGAACACATTGTGCAACACATTGCCATATAAGCAAAATGAAAAGAAGCCCACTAAAAGTACTGCACTAGACTATACATGAGAGTGTAAGAGATAAAGCTACCCTATGAATTATGTAGATGCATATGAAAGCCTAAAAAGTATTTTTTGCTGTTTGAGAAGACTGAGACATCACCGTGCAAGTGTTATGTTCTACCGACTTCCTTCTGGTGGCTTTGGTTATTGATGGACCGTGGTCTGACTATAGTGGGAAAAGGCCCTTATATCAAACCAAAGCTCGTATTTAGATGGGAGGGAGCGCCGCTCATCTTTATAATACTCTAATCAGCATTCATACCTTGCCGGGATGATTAGGGACAATGGCTTTTTATGGTGGAAGTGATCTCATTGCAGAGTGGCAGAATCAGCCTTTTACACCCCATCTCCTCCAGACCCCATCCATCACAGGGTGTCTGGGAGACTGAGACGGTAGACACACACTAACTCACTTAGAGAGAGTGACATATAGGGATGTCACTCACAAGGTAACTCACTTAGGGTAGGTGATATATTGGGACGTCACTCGCCATCACTAACTCACTTAGAGGCAGCCGATGTGGCGAAACGTGTTGGATGCCCGACTACCATCATGCCCCATTTCAGCTTGAATGACTGGTAAATAAACCGATGGGTGATTTTTGGAGAGATGTCGGCTACACTCATTCTTTCATCCATCCATCTTGAGTATGCTCTGTGCAATTAGTCTCACGACTGACACTTTGACCCGACGCCGCCCTCCTCTCCTGGGGCCTCATTTATCAGCCTTGCGTAGGGTACTAGGGGGTAACTAGCCCCCCCTAAGAACAATGTTTAATTGCTGACACAAAAAAGCAATGTTTGGGAAGAAATGGTATGTGGATGAAGGTCATGCTTAGGCGAATAAACTACAAAGGGAAATAAATGGCTACAGTTTACATGGGGTAAAGCCCCAGTTAGCCCGGTAGAAGATTATGGCATAGGGTTTCACAGAAGTGTGTTAAAATCCATCTAATCAGTTTTATTTTTCGAAATTCTTTAGTAAGCAATACTTCAAAAGTTGTCTTATTTTAATGATTTAATTCAAATATGGGGGGGAAATGGTGTTGCACATGTCACCAGTAATATTTTTTCTGCAACTAGTCCGTTTGGTGGAAACACACCACTGGTAGGAAAATGCACATATTTTCTTTATGCAGATTTTTTCAGTCACATATTGGATGTAAACCTAGCTGCTGACAGTCACTCAATTAGCCCATGTCAGCTAACATTTTTTTGGGGGGTAGGCTAAGTTAGTCTAGCGGCCAGCTATCTTAAACTTGTAGTAATCGTGGTCGAATTACCGACCCAGGGCCCCCATAGATTTTGTTAGTCACTCTCACTCAGATATCGTATTAAAAACTGCAAACATTTCTCTCCACCCTATGGCAAATGTGTTGAATTGCAGGAAATCAACTGTAAAACATAACTTTTCTCTCCGCCCCATGGCAAAATGTGTAGAATTGCAGCAAACGTGCTTTAAAATGGCAATATTTTCTCTACACCCCATGGCAAAACGTGTAGAATTGCAGGAAATGAACTATAAAAAAAATGTCTCTCCATTGTCAAGAGTGGATCCACTAACATGTTTTGCTGTTATGGCCCCCAAAACATGTGACTGAATATGTGGGTATGGATGTGAGAAGAAGACATACGAGCCACTGCAGACCCTCATGATGATTTCAGATTTTTAGTGGTCCCCACCCCCATGAAAGTTGCCCATCCCTGCTCTAACACAATAAATCAATTTGACTTGGTGAAAATCCGTTTTTTGGACATAACTTCCTTACCACTTTTTCCATGTGATTTCCTCCTTCACAGACTCCATGAAATCAAATCAAAATCAAATCAAATGTATTTATATAGCCCTTCGTACATCAGCTGATATCTCAAAGTGCTGTACAGAAACCCAGCCTAAAACCCCAAACAGCAAGCAATGCATGTGAAAGAAGCATGGTGGCTAGGAAAAACTCCCTAGAAAGGCCAAAAACCTAGGAAGAAACCTAGAGAGGAACCAGGCTATGAGGGGTGGCCAGTCCTCTTCTGGCTGTGCCGGGTGGATATTATAACAGAACATGGTCAAGATGTTAAAATGTTCATAAATGACCAGCATGGTCAAATAATAATAATCATAGTAGTTGTCGAGGGTGCAACAAGCACGTCCGGTGAACAGGTCAGGGTTCCATAGCCGCAGGCAGAACAGTTGAAACTGGAGCAGCAGCACGGCCAGGTGGACTGGGGACATCATGCCAGGTAGTCCTGAGGCATGGTCCTAGGGCTCAGGTCCTCCGAGAGAAAGAAAGAGAGAAAGAGAGAATTAGAGAGAGCATATTTAAATTCACACAGGACACAGGATAAGACAAGAGAAATACTCCAGATGTAACAGACTGACCCTAGCCCCCCGACACATAAACTACTGCAGCATAAATACTGGAGGCTGAGACAGAAGGGGTCAGGAGACACTGTGGCCCCATCCGATGATACCCCCGGACAGGGCCAAACAGGCAGGATATAACCCCACACACTGCCAAAGCACAGCCCCCACACCACTAGAGGGATGTCTCCAACCACCAACTTACCATCCTGAGACAAGGCCGAGTGTAGCCCACAAAGATCTCCAACACGGCACAACCCAAGGGGGGGGGGGGGGGGGGGCGCCAACCCAGACAGGAAGACCACGTCAGTGACTCAACCCACTCAAGTGACGCACCCCTCCCATGGACGGCATGGAAGAACACCAGTAAGCCAGTGACTCAGCCCCTGTAATAGGGTTAGAGGCAGAGAATCCCAGTGGAGAGAGGGGAACCGGCAAGGCAGAGACAGCAAGGGCGATTCGTTGCTCCAGCCTTTCCATTCACCGTCACACTCCTGGGCCAGACTATACTTAATCATAGGACCTACTGAAGAGATAAGTCTTCAGTAAAGACTTAAAGGTTGAGACTGAGTCTGCGTCTCTCACATGGGTAGGCAGACCATTCCATAAAAATGGAGCTCTTCCTTAATATTTGGTCAAATTATACATTTTGTGTAGGCCTATGGTTTCCTAGAAACAAGGGGGGGTCAACATACTACCCCTTTGGCTCAACTTACCCCAATCTACATGTTTTCATTGATAAATCAGACCCAAAATATATTTATCAGCTCCTGAAGGAGAACCACAAGCCCACCTGGGAAACGTCCTCCATTCACCATTTATGGTAACTACGTGTAACGGCTGTCGGGAGAGAGAGTAGACCAATACGCAGCGGAGTTAGTGTTCATCATTGAAGTTTAATTTACTAAAGAACACTACACAAAACAAAACAAGAAAACCGACAGCCAAACAGTCCTGTCAGGTGCAAAACACTAAACAGAAACAATTACCCACAAAACCCCAACGGAAAAACAGGCACTTGTGTGTGACTCCCAATCAGCAATAACACTCTACAGCTGTGCCTGATTGGAAGCCACACGGCCAAAATCAATGAAACAAACCAACATAGAAAAATGCACATAGAACGCCCACCCAATGTAACACCCTGGCCTAACCAAAATAACGAACAAAAACCCCTCTCTATGGCCAGGGCGTTACACAACGCCTCATTTGCTGTATGATTTGGAGGCGTTGGAACTGGGCCATGATAGTTGTTAAAAGAAAGCACACTGGAAAATGTGATCACATTTCTGTAGAGGTGTGGGCAGAATGTTTTAATCCTTTGCAGTGACTTTTTAATTAAAACATATGCTTGCCGCCATAGCGAGTGCCAAACACTGGACGCACATTCTGCAAGATCGTTTGTTTATTGAACAATTTATGTTAATGTTAATTGTTGCTCAATATTTTATTTATCAATTCATGATTGTTTCTATTTCCTGCCTTGGTATAGAGCCACACAGTGGAAGTTTCGTAATACCCAAAGCGGTCAAACAGGGAAATGGTTCCAATCGTTTTTCCACCATTCATTTTTCCCATAGGGGATTTTATAAACACTTACAATCAAGGCTGTGTTTCTATAAAAATCACCTTGTCCTAGAGATTTACACGGTTATCAAAACCTCACGCCAGGGTCAGCCTACACAAAACACAGCCCTTATTTGAAGCATTTCTAAAATCCGCTATGTGAAAAATTACTGGTAGAAAAACGTTTGGAACCATTTCCTTGTTTGACCGGTAGGTTATTTGGGTATTATGACCATACTGTGGTACTCTAAAGGCTCTGAAATTAAAACGGCTATGATGTCAATCTCCTATCGCACTTATCGCAATACTGTAGCCTACCCATATGTTTGCAATACAGTTGATCAACCACTAGAAGTTGTGTGTAGGCTAGATGTAATGAGTGCCAACTCACTGTATTTGTGTAATAACCAGCAGTTATATATTTATATTGAAAGCCATGCAGCTGTAGCGAATGCTTCCCATATTAACTCTGAACACAATCATTGAAAGGTTTGCTCCAGTCATCTGTACTCTGAAAAACCAACAACATTTATGATTGTAATTCTCCAATTTCTTTTTTTCTGTAATTAACGTCTATACTCATCCTTTTGAGTGTTGATTTGTAATTAATTTAGTTACATTGTGCTGTATCAAAAGCATTAAAGCATTAAAGCATACTGAGAATGGTTTTACTAGGAATTCAATTAGTTTATCTTTGATGGAATTATGGTGTCATAGAGCTACTTACAACTCAGACCTAGCATTACAGATTTGTATTTTTTTTTAAATTTAACTAGGCAAGCCAGTTAAGAACAAATTCTTATTTTACAATTGCGGCCTACCCCAGCCAAGCCCTCCCCTAACCCGGACAACACTGGGCCAATTGTGTGCCGCCCTATGGGACTCCCGATCACGGCCGGTTATGATACAGCCCAGGATCGAACCAGGGTCTGTAGTGACGCAAGATAGGTGTCTATCAACAGAGCCACATTTACATTATTATAAAAATCGAATAAATCTCCACCATATAGAAGCTATACCCCTCTTACTCCCCTCAGTCAGGATTATGACAGGATTATTGCCTTTATGAGGCAGAGACTATCACAGACAGAGTATTTTATAGCACAAGCCTACCAGGGAAAACTAGGCACAAATAAGACCATAATCCTTGAAATATCCACCTGATTTAGAATTGTTTCTTGAAAACTTGACATGCAAAACATTTTGGGACTGAAGCAACAGTGGACTAATGAAAAAATGTGCGTCATATAATTTTTGAGTGGATTTTTCCTTTAATGGCAATCATTCAATCTTATGTTTTTGTACTGAAGCAATTCAAAATCAGGTTGATATTTCAAGGACAGTTTTTTTTATTTGTGCCTAATTTTCCCCGTTAGGTTTGTGCTGTAAGACACACAGTTTGTGATTGTCTCTGCCTCATAAAGGCAATAATCCTGTCAGGCAATCACAACCTTTGACTGAGAGGAAGTCAGGTGCTTGCGTTCAACAACCTTGACAATCTGTTCCCAGCAGCGCTTTTAGACTTCATTAAAACAATGTCGTTAATTATGGATCCTCTCTTATGGGACCGTCCCCTTACCAGCCCCGACACTTCCTACTCATCTGTCCAATAGACACACCTCAAGCCAACATTTATGGCCACCTTGAGAAACGAGGCGCCTGTCATAGACAATCGTTCAAAGCGACAGCAGTCTGTTATCTGAAACAAGTCACTGCGGTAGCATGTGGGTGTCCATAATTTATTGTAACGTCAGACAGGGTGCCTGCATCTTTCCCTACTCCACCTCTCCTCCGCACTGATCTTCTCTTGATTCATGTCTACCCCTCTCCATTGCTTCACTATATCCCTCTTCTCTTCCCTCCTTTCATCCCCCCTCTCTTTATCAATGAGGACGTCTCACTTTCTGCCTCCCCCTTTCCCAAAAGTCTGACTAGGACATATGATTGTGTCATAACCCTATAACAGATAGAAAGATGAAGACTCTTTCTGGAGCTGGAAGCATCTTTATTGCCCTAGAATCGTCCTGAGAATGGTAGTAGTAGTGTACATCTCATCTGAACATGGGTTACAACTCAGTTGGCGCTGGACTTTATATACAGAATACATACATTTACACCCCCTCCACACAGTATTGCTGGATCACACTTTATGATATACTTTGTCACAAAAATATACAGATTATTCCGCACAGCTAGAGCAAATAAAAATACAGTTGTCCGTAATGTACAGTGAGTTAAAAGCTGTTTCCACATTCCTACCGATTTAGTTTCCATTAATTTGAACATTTATGATTTTCCAAGATTTCTACTTTCTGAAACAGAAACACAGAGACACGTTTGAAATACCACCACCAGATCTTCATCATAAGAAAGGAAAGAGGTTCTTTGCACAGTGTGTAATCTACAACTCAATGCAAAAAATGCATGGTTCAATGTCATCAAGTACTGTACATCACGTTATTATATTGCCTTAGAGGCTATGGTATAGTACAGGTATCAGTGCCATGAGTGAAGTAGTGAAGCTAGTACAAAATGTTTTATTTACTTATTAAAACAAAATTACTTAATCTTTAGAAAATTATCTGTATTTATTCCTTTATTCTTCGTTAATGCCACACTGGTAAATAAAAAATAAAAAAAATAAAAAATAATCAAGCCAACAATAAATACATTTTTAGGGCTCTATTCAATCAGATCTGCTTTAGCTGACATCTGCATAGCGGCTGTTTTGATGGTGTTGGAGGTGGAACTGCGCTAAGAGCTGTCAAATCCACAAGTGGCTCCCGACATTATACCTAAATCGGACACTGCCATTGGCTGCACCGAGTCACATTATCTGAAAACCCATGCAGCCTTCTTTACAAGTTCAACACTGGAATGTGAGATGTAATCTACACCTCCATTAGGATGATAAAAACCCTCATTATATCGTTTAATGATTTTTACATTTGAGCATCATTATTTCTATATAGCTTTCTACACGTTTTCTTTCTGAACTTCTAACGCCAGTGGGTGTGGCTTCGTGACAATGATCGGAAGAGCAGCTGCTCACCGATTTGACAGTTCCACCTCCGACTCCACCAAAACATCCGCTATGCGGGTGTCTGCTTTCGCGGTTAACTCTTGATCTGATTGAATATAGGCCTTTATTCAATATCTCCCCTCACCTTCATAATCATTGGGGCGGCAGGTGGACTAGTGGTTAGAGCGTTGGACAAGTAATCGAAAGGTTGCAAGGTCAAATCCCCGAGCTGACAAGGTAAAAATCTGTAATTCTGCCCCTGAACAAGGCAGTTAACCCACTGTTCCTAGGCTGTCATTGATAATAAGAATTTGTTCTTAACTGACTTGCCTAGTCAAAAAAATTATAATAATGAGTTACAGTTACTTAATGCATTTCCTTGAAAATATTTCAATGAAATCAAGTTCCCTAACTTATTATAGGTGAGTGTCTTACATACGTTATTGTGACCGCTTGCTGCATCCTTTGACTAAGTGTGTCACACCGTTCTTTGGCAAGCCTGTCCACAGTTCATTTTATATAAAAAAGAAAAGTTATTCAAGCACTACAATGCAGGATGAACAGACGTGGAGCTGGTTTCACACAAATAATAATCCTAGAGGATCTTCAAGTTTTGGGTGTCTTTCTTCATTTCACAAGCACTGTTTAGGTTTATATTAATAACTGCCATCAAAATCCCTTATAAGGCAGTTATCCCTGTCACTAAGGTGATGTCAGTCCTTCCTCCTCTCCTCCTGAGTTTGTAATGGCGAGCAGGGCTGTGTTAGCCTTGTCAAACTCACAACAGTCCCAGAATGACATAAAGAAGGACTGGACAACAATTACTTAATAGAAGAGCAACTGGAACTTCACAGAGGAGCCATTTTGTCTCCGTTCAGGTCCACTCATTGCTGTTCACTCTGTTCTTCCAGCACAGTACCACTTCCTGCATTAATCTTGACCTTTATGACATCACTACCCTATCCTTCCTCTATGTGATCCTAGTCCCACGTGGCTGGTCAGGCCCTGGCCTCCAGCAGTTCTAGGAACAGTTTGTGCATGGGCACACGGCCGTCCTGCTTGATGCTGCAGAAGTGCTGCACAGCCCTGGCGGCCGTCTGCCGGAGCAGGGGCAGGGTCATGATGAGCTTGCCTGCCCGCCGAGGGTCCTCCGTGTGCTGGGCACTCTCATAGTCCTGCAGGGCCCCATGGAGCACATCCTGGAGACTCTGGACTGCCTCCACATCCTCTATCTGCATGGAGTCTGTGAAGAGAGGGAGCGGGGGAGAGAGGGAACAGGGTAGAGGGGAAGGCAGATGGAAAGGAAGGAACATAGATAGGGCAGAGGAAGGATGATATTGTGAGATGATGTTGGCATATATGCAGAGATTGAACGTCAGCAAAGCCAAATAGCCATTGGAAAATACATGCCTAACTCAACCTCAACTACAACAACACAGTGAAGTTCCATACCTGAGTTAGCCAGTGAGATTGCCTTGAGGACAACAAACTCCTCCTTGTCAATCCTCATGGCTTTATATTTCTTCACCAGCTGCAGTATGGTGTTGTTTAGGTCCAGTACACCTGCCAGTTTGGACTGCTCCTCATCCATGATGTAGTCCTCAGCATACACCAGCTTATCCTCTAGGGCCAGCGAGCGAAACACCACACGCAGGATCAGAATCTCCATCCATCCGCTCTGCAGTAGACTCATCTGGTCTGCCAGCGAGAGCAAGGGGAAACCTGAAGAAAGGGGGATGGAGGAGAGATGGAGAGTTTTTTAGCTAGGTCTAATTAGGGAGGACAAAGAGTGAAAGGACCATTTTAAAGACATATCTTCATCGAAAAGACACAACCCAAAAATAAAAACATCGGCATTCGAAAATAGAATTGTAATGGTTTTAGTCAGAATGGCTGGACCCATTGGAATAATTAGACCAAGGTCAACCGAAGGGTCATTGGATGAGGGGTCAGTTGAGGCTAGCAGCGGTCTGGAACAGTTGAATAGTGAAAGCCCATAAGTTGTCAATCCAATAAAGACACTCCCTTTGACAAACAGATACACCTCCATGTGAGCAAGATTAGATCCACTCAATCTGTAGTCTCCTCACACACACACACACACACACACACACACACACACACACACACACACACACACACACACACACACACACACACACACACACACACACACACACACACACACACACACACACACACACACACACACACACACACACACACACACACACACACACACACACACACACACACAGCATAATTAAAAACCAGAAGATTAGTTTTACAGAATGGAGGGAAAGGAAGAGGAGGAGGGGAAGGCTTCTTTTTCTTTTTTACACCATCAGTGATTCTTATCAGGGTCGGGTGCTTTTACAATTGCCATGTGAACGCCTGTGGCTCCCGCTCCTCATTATCTCTCCCAGATTGATTGGAACACTGTCTGCAGACTCTTTCATTGGTTGATAGGGATCAGCATTTCGGTACAGAACGATCGTTCAGCAGAGGAGAAGGAGAAGCATTGTGTGAGTCTGTGTGTGTGTCGTTGTCTTTGAGGACACCTCTATATGGATACACACAAGGGGACACATAAAGGAGCATCAGAGACGTCCTCTGTCCCGCAGAGACAAGACAAAGCCGACGGAGACAAAGAGGTCCTCTTACTTAACCTGTCTGGGATAGGGGGCAGTATTTTCACGGCTGGATAAAAAACGTACACGATTTAAACTGGTTACTACTCTTGCCCAGAAACGAGAATATGCATATTATTTGTTATTTGGATAGAAAACACTCTAAAGTTTCAAAAACTGTTTGAATGGTGTCTGTGAGTATAACAGAACTCATATGGCAGGCAAAAACCTGAGAAGATTCCAAGAAGGAAGTGGCCTTTATGCGAATTTGTAGTCCTTCTGTTGCTTGTCTATCAAAACTACAGTATCTGAGCTGTTATGTGACACTTTCTAAGGCTTCCATTGGCTCTCTAAAGCCTTCAGAAACCGGATTGACGCGTCTCCTGTCTCTGGGCAGATAACAGCAGCAGAGTTTGTCAGTGGACTGCCTTGTGACAGAGAGACTGGAAATGCGCGTTCACGAGACCTCGCCATTTTTTCTCTTCCTTTTTGAATGAATACAGCATTGTCTGGTTGGAATATTATCACTATTTTACGAGAAAAATACCATAAAAAATTATTTTAAACAGCGTTTGACATGCTTCTAAGTACGGTAAAGGAACATTTTGAATTTTTATGTCTCGAAATGCGCTCGCGCGTTACCCTTTGGATAGTGACCTGAACGCACGAACAAAACGGGGGTATTTGCACATAACTATGGATTATTTGGAACAAAAACAACATTTGTTCTGGAAGTAGCAGTCCTGGGAGTGCATTCTGATGAAGAACAGCAAAGGTAATCCAATTTTTCTAATAGTAATTCTGAGTTTAGGTTGCCTCAAACTTGGCGGGTGTCAAATTAGCTAGCCGTGATGGCTGAGCTATGTACTCAGAATATTGCAAAATGTGCTTTCGCCGAAAAGCTATTTTAAAATCTGACATAGCGATTGCATAAAGGAGTTTTGTATCTATAATTCTTAAAATAATTGTTATGTATTTTGTCAACGTTTATGATGAGTAATTTAGTAAATTCACCTGAAGTTTTGGGTGGGAATGCTAGTTCTGAACATCACATGCTAATGTTAAAAGCTGTTTTTTGATATAAATATGAACTTGATTGAACAAAACATGCATGTATTGTATAACATAATGTCCTAGGAGTGTCATCTGATGAAGATCATCAAAGGTTAGTGCTGCATTTAGCTGTGTTTTGTGTTTTTGTGACATATATGCTTGCTTTGAAAATGGCTGTGTGATTGTTTTTGGCTGTGTACTCTCCTAACATAATCTAATGTTTTGCTTTCGCTGTAAAGCCTTTTTGAAATCAGACAATGTGGTTGGATTAACGAGAGTCCTATCTTTCAAATGGTGTAAAATAGTCGTATGGTTGAAAAATTGAAATTATTGCATTTTTGAGGTATTTGTTTTTCGCGCCACGTTCTTCCATTAGATATTTGGCGAGGCGTTCCCGCTAGCGGAACGTCTAGATGCAAGAGTTAACCCAGAGCAGTTAGTCCATGGGATGTCATTCTCAACGCTGTAGTTAAGGGTTAGGGTATGAGGAGCGCTTGGAACAATGATACAGGCATACAGGCTTAAATTTGAGAGGGTTATCTGGGCTGGAAGGGTTCAGCTGTGCCCCTACAGAAACACACACATAATAACTTCACAGCCAGCTTACAGCAGCCTAAAAAAGGCCAAAGTGTGGTGTGAGAGAGGGTCTTAAGCCAAGTTCATCTTCTCCCAGCATAGCCCTCAGACAGAATCAACGTCAGTCTCCATAACAGGACCAGACAGGGGAAGGGGCGGGGGGGACAGGGTGCTGAGTGGTCGAGCTGGACTAACCTCCCCCAGGGCAGTAGCAACGACAGCCTGGGCCCCTCTGCCAGGACACTGGTTCCCCCAGCCATGGGCCGTAGCCTGCCACTCAAACAGAGCTGATGTGACACCACCATTACGGTGCTACCAGGGGTCTAGAGCTGAGACTACTTTCTCTCCCCTTCTCTGTCCCTCATCACTCTGTCCTTATCTACTGTATCTCTCTTCCACTCTCACAACATCTCGCTGACTCTCTCTCTCTCTTGCCTTCTTGCACATTCACTATTGGCCTTCCACTCGCTCATCCTCAGTTTCTCGCTCTCTCTCAGTTTCTCTCTCTCCATTATCCCCTCAAGTGGGTCCCTGGTGTGTCTGTGTCGGTGGTTGTTTCCCATGGCTGCTCCACTCCTCCAGACAGACAAACGCTCCACTGGCAAAGGGCTACAAATACACACATCCATGTGACTGACTAGGTTAGACTCCGACTCTGACAGTAAACACTGGTGACAAGCAGAGAAGAAGAGTTTCAAGGCATTCAGGAGGGGAGCGCTTTGTTGCTCTTCGTTCTTTCTTTGAGAACGAAGAAAGTGCTGATCAGGAAAGACACGCACGCACGCACGCACGCACGCACGCACGCACGCACGCACGCACGCACGCACACACACACACACACACACACACACACACACACACACACACACACACACACACACACACACACACACACACACACACACACACACACACACACACACACACACACACACACACACACACCTGCTTAGGCAGCTTGTTGTGTAAGCATTACTGGACAAGCGTTAACAAAAACACAGGTGTTTCCCTGGTGATGTTTTGGGTGTGAACAGGACATTAACTGCTGATAGAGCCAAAAGACTTTCATCTGAGTGAGAGAGAGAAAAAGCTTGGGGAAAGAGAGAGTGGGAAGGAAGAGATACTGGATATATGTGATCGAATTAAGGATCGGGGGCGTTTGATGCCATTTCCTACTTCACAGTAGGGATGTTAATTATATATACAGTACTAGTCAAAACTTTGGACATACCTACTCATTCCAGCGTTTTTCTTAATTTGACTATTTTCTGCAATTTAGAATAATAACACATATGGAATCATGTAGTAACCAAAAAAGTGTCAAACAAATCAAAATATATTTGAAATTTGAGATTCTTCAAAGTAGCCACCCTTTGCCTTGATGGCAGCTTTGCACACTCTTGGTGTAACATGTGCGCTGAGAGTTAGGAAGTTCAGGTAGTGAGTGTTTTAATAAATAAACACAACTAAATACAAACAAGAAACACAAACAACATGCAGACTTGTTTACGCTGCTGTGCGTTTTGTTGCCGATCTTACTTTGCTACCTGACGGTTTTTTACTTTTTCATTACCGTATATTTTTACTTTTTCCCTCACTCAACTTTTTTCATTCAACTTTTTCACCCCGGAGGTTTTATCTGGACATGGTTCGTCAGGACTTTAAACAGCCGAAGCTAAGTAACATTAACATGATGCCTTCTAATTGCAGTCGTTGTACTTATAATATACAGGAGAACGATCGCCTTACGGCAAGGATAGCTGTGCTGCAAGCCCAGCTTCAGACGCGATCGTTAGGCAAGGGTAATTTCAGTGTAGGAAAGGATGAAACAGCGTCTGTGCCACCAGTAAGTACCGATAGTAACGTTAGTATAAACCCCCTCGCACGGTCCCCGCAGCCGGACATCTTTCTCATGGCTTCTGGAGGGAAACGCTGTAGGAATGCTCAACCGGTGTCGCTTATTCAGCCGACAGAAACTTTCAACCGGTTCTCCCCATTAAGCGAGTCGGAGTCGGAGGCCGAGATTTCTCTGGTCTCTACTCCTCCCGTTGTGGGGTCTGAGACGCCGACGGCTCCCACCATTAGCTCTGACAAATTGAAAACCCTAGTCATTGGCGACTCCATTACCCGCAGTATTAGACTTAAAACTAATCATCCAGCGATTATACACTGTTTACCAGGGGGCAGGGCTACCGACGTTAAGGCTAATCTAAAGACGGTGCTGGCTAAAGCTAAAACTGGCGAGTGTAGAGAGTATAGAGATATTGTTATTGTCACGTCCTGACCAGTAGAGGGTGTAGTTGGGTCAGGACGTGGCAGAAGGGAGTGTGTGTTTTTTATTGTTTCATTGATTTTGGCCGTGTGACTTCCAATCAAGCACAGCTGTAGAGGGTTGTGGTTGATTGGGAGTCACACATAAGGAGCATGTTTTTCCTTTGGGTTTTGTGGGTAATTGTTTCTTGTTTAGTGTGTTTGCACCTGACAGGACTGTTGGCTGTCAGTTTCCTTGTTTTGTTTGTTATAGTGTTCTTTCTAATTAAATTTAAAGATGAATACTAACTCCGCTGCATTTTGGTCCATTCCTGAAGACAGCCCTTACAGAATTACCCACCAAACAAGGACCAAGCAGCGGAAGAGGAAGGAGCAGCGACAGGAGAGAAAAAGGGAGGAATGGACATGGGAGGACGTCCTGGATGGCAAGGGAGCCTACACCTGGGAAGAGATCCTGGCCGGAAGGGATCGCCTCCCATGGGAACAGGTAGAGGCACTCAGGAGAGTGGAGGCAGCTGGACAGAGGAACCATCGGGAACGTTACGCTGGAACACGGTTGGCTAGGAAACCCGAGAGGCAGCCCCAAGATTTTTTTTGGGGGGGGCACACGGGTAGCTTGGCCAGGCCAGGGAAGAGCCGTAAGCCAGCTACCCGTGACTACAGCGAGGTGCAATTGAGGTGGAGGGCGCCATGTTACGCTGTGGTACGCACCATCTCGCCGATACGGACGCACAGCCCAGTTCGCCCAGTACCAGCGCCCCGCAGGTGCCAGGGCAAGGGGAGCATCGAGCCGGAAGGGGTGATTCCAACCCTACAATCAAGACCGCCAGCGCGCCATTTCGGTCCGGTGTTTCCCGCCAGACGCACTAGCATGGAGGTGCGTGTCTCCGGGCTGGCACGTCCTATACCAGCCCCGTGCATCAGGAGTCTAGTGTGTCAACCCAGCCTCGCCAGTCAACAGTCACCAGAGCTGCCCGCCAGTCAACAGTCGCCAGAGCTGCCCGCCAGTCAACAGTCGCCAGAGCTGCCCGCCAGTCAACAGTCGCCAGAGCTGCCCGCCAGTCAACAGTCGCCAGAGCTGCCCGCCAGTCAACAGTCATCAGAGCTGCCCGCCAGTCAACAGTCATCAGAGCTGCCCGCCAGTCAACAGTCGTCAGAGCTGCCCGCCAGTCAACAGTCGCCAGAGAGGTCAGACTGCGCTGAACTGCCGGAGAGGCCAGACTGCGCTGAACTGCCGGAGTGGCCAGACTGCGCTGAACTGCCGGAGTGGCCAGACTGCCCTGAACTGCCGGAGTGGCCAGACTGCCCTGAACTGCCAGAGTGGCCAGACTGCCCTGAACTGCCAGAGTGGCCAGACTGCCCTGAACTGCCAGAGTGGCCAGACTGCCCTGAACTGCCAGAGTGGCCAGACTGCCCTGAACTGCCAGAGTGGCCAGACTGCCCTGAACTGCCAGAGTGGCCAGACTGCCCTGAACTGCCAGAGTGGCCAGACTGCCCTGAACTGCCAGAGTGGCCAGACTGCCCTGAACTGCCAGAGTGGCCAGACTGCCCTGAACTGCCAGAGTGGCCCGCCTGCCCGGATCTGCCAGGGTGCCCTGCCTGCCCTCCGGCCCAGCCCGAGTGGCCCTCCTGTCCTCCGGCCCAGCCCGAGGGGCCCTCCTGCTCTCCGGCCCAGCCCGAGGGGCCCTCCTGCCCTCCGGCCCATCCCGAGGGGCCCTCCTGCCCTCCGGCCCGGCCCGAGGGGCCCTCCTGCTCTCCGGCCCGGCCCGAGGGGCCCTCCTGCCCTCCGGCCCGGCCCGAGGGGCCCTCCTGCCCTCCGGCCCAGCCCGAGGGGCCCTCCTGCCCTCCGGCCCAGCCCGAGGGGCCCTCCTGCCCTCCGGCCCAGCCCGAGGGGCCCTCCTGCCCTCCGGCCCAGCCCGAGGGGCCCTCCTGTCCTCCGGCCCAGCCCGAGTGGTCTGTCTGCCAGGGTCAGCCCGAGTGGCCCGTCTGCCCGGCGCAGCTATCGGCGCCACCAAAGTGGGCGACGCCAAAGGTGGAGCGAGGTCCACGTCCTGCACCTGAGCCACCTCCAGGATAGGTGGGTTGGGGAGGGAGGGTGTAGCACAGTGCCGTCGGTGACGGCAGCCACCCTCCCTTCCCTCCCTTATTGTTTAGGTGTTCCTTTTTGTTGGGGATTTTCTTGTGTGTTCTTTTTTTAGGTGCATCCCGGGGTCTGCACCTTGAGGGGGGGGGGTACTGTCACGTCCTGACCAGTAGAGGGTGTAGTTGGGTCAGGACGTGGCAGAAGGGAGTGTGTGTTTTTTATTGTTTCATTGATTTTGGCCGTGTGACTTCCAATCAAGCACAGCTGTAGAGGGTTGTGGTTGATTGGGAGTCACACATAAGGAGCATGTTTTTCCTTTGGGTTTTGTGGGTAATTGTTTCTTGTTTAGTGTGTTTGCACCTGACAGGACTGTTGGCTGTCAGTTTCCTTGTTTTGTTTGTTATAGTGTTCTTTCTAATTAAATTTAAAGATGAATACTAACTCCGCTGCATTTTGGTCCATTCCTGAAGACAGCCCTTACAGTTATCCACATCGGCACCAACGATGTTAGGATGAAACAGTCAGAGGTCACCAAGCGCAACATAGCTTCAGCGTGTAAATCAGCTAGAAAGATGTGTCGGCATCGATTAATTGTCTCTGGCCCCCTCCCAGTTAGGGGGAGTGATGAGCTCTACAGCAGAGTCTCACAACTCAATCGCTGGTTGAAAACTGTTTTCTGCCCCTCCCAAAAGATAGAATTTGTAGATAATTGGCCCTCTTTCTGGGACTCACCCACAAACAGGACCAAGCCTGGCCTGTTGAGGAGTGACGGACTCCATCCTAGCTGGAGGGGTGCTCTCATCTTATCTACGAACATAGACAGGGCTCTAACTCCTCTAGCTCCACAATGAAATAGGGTGCAGGCCAGGCAGCAGGCTGTTAGCCAGCCTGCCAGCTTAGTGGAGTCTGCCACTAGCACAGTCAGCGTAGTCAGCTCAGCTTTCCCCATTGAGAACCGTGTCTGTGCCTCGATCTAGGTTGGGCAAAATTAAAAATGGCGGTGTTCGCTTTAGCAATCTCACTAGTATAAAGACCTCCTCCATTCCTGCCATTATTGAAAGAGATTGTGATACCTCACATCTCAAAATTGGGTTACTTAATGTTAGATCCCTCACTTCCAAGGCAGTTATAGTCAATGAACTAATCACTGATAATAATCTTGATGTGATTGGCCTGACTGAAACATGGCTTAAGCCTGATGAATTTACTGTGTTAAATGAGGCCTCACCCCCTGGTTACACTAGTGACCATACCCCCCGTGCATCCGGCAAAGGCGGAGGTGTTGCTAACATTTCCTAGCCACCATGCTTCTTTCGCATGCTTTGCATGCTGTTTGGGGTTTTAGGCTGGGTTACTGTACAGCACTTTGAGAATATCAGCTGATGTACGAAGGGCTATATAAAAATAAATTTGATTTGATTTTGATTTGACAACACACAGACATGACACTGGAACAGAAACAATGACGCCTGGGGAAGGAACCAAAGGGAGTGACATATATAGGGAAGGTACTCATGGAAGTGATGGAGTCCAGGTGAGTCTGATGACGCGCAGGTGTGCGTAACGATGGTGACAGGTGTGCGCCATAACAAGCAGCCTGGTGACCTAGAGGCCGGAGAGGGAGCACACGTGACACTTGACATTCTCTCAACCAGCTTCATGCATACCTGGTATGCATTTCTATTAACAGGTGCGCCTTGTTAAAAGTTAATTTGTGGAATTTCTTTCCTTCTTAATGCGTTTGAGCCAATCAGTTGTATTGTCACAAGGTAGCTACTTTGAAGAATCTAAAATATAAAATATTTTTTGATTTGTTCAATTCTTTTTTGGTTACTACATGATTCCATATGTGTTATTTCATAGCTTTGATGTCTTCACTATTATTCTACAACGTAGAAAATAGTAAAAAATAAATAAAACCCTTGAATGTGTAGGTGTGTCCAATCTTTTGACTGGTCCTGTATATATATTTTCTGACATAAATGTTTTCTTGAAAACGTGAACTTTCATATGCCTTTCACAAACTTGTATGGGATCCATAAATGTGAATCAAAATGCTTAGTTAGACCTAGTAAATAGCCTAGTTTAGCCAAGGAGAAAGCACCGAACTACAGTAAATCGGGAGAAAGGCAGGATCCATGATTAGCTGAGATAATGGAGGGGGATATTAGACAGACTACTTTCTGGAGGACAATCCCATGCTCACTCATGTGTTTACATGTGAAATCTTAAAGAGATGGGTAGGGCTATGGCTTAAGAGGGTGTGAATGATCCTGAATGGGCGGAAACAAAGAAGGGCTCTCTAGAAAACGTGATCATTCAAGGGCATTTTGTCTCCTACTTGTCTCAAAAGTGGGATAACAAGTTTAGCTCATTTACATTTCCCCCCTCAACTGCAGTGTATGATATACCATTTTGAAGCTCTGAGTTTGTACTTTTATAAAATGTTACAAAAAAAGGCAATCTTGAAAATTCGACATACATGTAAGTTCACCTTCCTGAATTGAGCCACATATGGCCATATCTACCTCCACTGCTATCTACTTGGCTGTCATCTTTTTGGGGAAAGTCATTAGATCTCTAAATGCTTGTGTACCTTGACAAATTGCGTAACAGTACTTATGTTAGGAAATTCAACTGGAAAATTAAATATACCCAAAGTATATTAAAAGGGATCTGACGTTGTTTGGCCAACAAAGGCAGGACAGTTAGACAGTTATCTTAGCCTGACTGTCACCATGGGTGTAGTTGTGGGAGGGGCTAGTTTTCTCAGTTAGCCCAGAATAACACAGCTGGCCGACGCCCAAGGGCCTTTCCAAAACAAAGAATTACCAAACCCAAGAGAGAGAGACAGAGAGAGACATAGAGAGACACAAAGACAAATGTAAATATACATAAATAAAGTGACAGAGAGAGAGACTAGGGCTCTGTCACAAGCTCATCCATGTATCCACAATGTACATGTATACTGTACATCAAATCAGAGGGGAGGAGAGAGAGCGAAAGAGAGCGAGAGAGAGACAGACAGAGATTTGCAGCAATATTTGTGAACTGTTGCCACAAGAAAAGGGCAACCGATAGAGCACAAACACCATTAGAAATACAACCTATGTTTAACTGTTTATTTATTTTCCCTTTCATAATTCAATTACTTGCACATTGTTACAACATTGTACAGTGCATTCGGGAAGTATTCAAACCCCTTGACTTTTCCCACATTTTGTTACGTTACAGCCTAATTCTAAAATTCATTCAATTGTTTTTTTCCCCTCATCAATCTACACACAATAGCCCATAATGACAAAGCAAAAACAGATTTTTAGACATTTTTGCAAATGTATTGAAAATAAAAAACTGAAATATCACATTCAGATCCTTTACTCAGTACTTTGTTGAAGCACCTTTGGCAGCGATTACAGCCTCAGTCTTCTTGGGTATGACGCTACAAGCTTGACACACCTGTATCTGGGGAGTTTCTCCCATTCTTCTCAAGCTCTGTCAAGATCCTCTCAAGCTCTGTCAAGCTTGATGGGGAGCATTGCAGCACAGCTATTTTCAGGTCTCTCCAGAGATGTTAGATTGGGTTCAAGTCCAGGCTCTGGCTGGGCCACTCAAGGACATTCAGAGACTTGTCTTGCGTTGTCTTGGCTGTGTGCTTAGGATCGTTGTCCTGTTGGAAGGTAAACCTTCGCCCCAGTCTGAGGTCCTGAGCACTCTGGAGCAGGTTTTCATCAAGGATCACTCTGTACTTTGCTCTGTTCATCTTTCCCTCAAACCTGACTAGTCGCCCAGTCCCTGCCGGTGTAAAACGTCCCCACAGCATGATGCTGCCACCACCATGCTTCACCGTAGGGATGTTGCCAGGTTTCCTCGAGATGTGTTGCTTGGCATTTATGTCAAAGATTTCAATCTTAGTTTCATCAGAACAGAGAATCTTGTTTCTCATGGTCTGAGAGTCTTTAGATGCCTTTTGGCAAACTCCAAGTGGGTTAGAGTGCTGCAGAGATGGTTGTCCTTCTGGAAGGTTCTCCAATCTCCACAGAGGTACTCTCGAGCTCTGTCAAGAGTCACTTCCCTGACCAAGGCCCTTCTCCCCCAATTGCTCAGTTTTTCCGGGCGGCCAGCTCTAAGAAGAGTATTGGTGGTTCCAAACGTCTTCCATTTAAGAATGATGGAGGCCACTGTGTTCTTGGGGACCTTAAATGCTGCATAAATGTTTTGGTATCCTTCCCCAGATTTGTGCCTCGACACAATCCTGTCTCGGAGCTCAACGGACAATTCCTTTGACCTCATGACTTGGTTTTTGCTCTGACATGCATTGTCAACTGTGGGACCTTATATAGACAGGTGTGTGCCTTGATGACAACGTTGCACACTCTTGGCATTCTCTCAACCAGCTTCATAAGGTAGTCACCTGGAATCCATTTCAATTAACAGGTGCGCATTTCTTTCCTTCTTAATGCGTTTGAGCCAATCAGTTGTGTTGTGACAAGGTAGGGGTGGTATACAGAAGATAGCCTTATTTGGTAAAAGACCATGTCCATATTATGGCAAAAACAGCCCAAATAAGCAAAGAGAAATGACAGTCCATCATTACTTTAAGACATGATGGTCAGTCAATCTGGAAAATGTCTATTACTTTGAAGGTTTCTTCAAGTGCAGTCGCAAAAATCATCAAGCGCTATGATGAACTGGCTCTCATGAGACCACTACAGGAAAGGAAGACCCATAGTTACCTCTGCTGCAGAGGAAAAGTTCATTCGAGTTACCAGCCTCAGAAATTGCAGCCCAAATTAACGCTTCACAGAGTTCAAGTAACAGACACATCTCAACATCCACTGTTCAGAGGAGACTGTGTGAATCAGGCCTTCATGGTCGAATTGCTGCAAAGAAACCACTACTAAAGGACACCAATAAGAAGAAGAGACTTGCTTGGGCCAAGAAACACAAGCAACTGACATTAGACCAGTGGAAATCTGTCCTTTGGTCTGATGAGTCCAAATTGGAGATTTTTGGTTCCAACCTCCGTGTCTTTGTGAGACGGAGAGTAGGTGAACAGATGATCTCCTCATGTGTGGATCCCACCGTGAAGCATGGAGGAGGAGGTGTGATGGTGTGGGGGTGCTTTGCTGGTGACACTGTCAGTGATTTATTTAGAATTCAACACACACTTAACCAACATGGCTAGCACAGCATTCTGCAGCGATGCGCCATCCCATCTGGTTTGCGCTTAGTGGGACTATCGTTTGTTTTCCAGCAGGGCAATAACCCAAAACACACCTCCAGGCTGTGTAAGGGCTATTTGACCAAGAAGGAGAGTGATTGAGGGCTGCATCAGATGACCTGGCCTCCACAATCACCTAACCTTAACCCAATTGAGATGGTTTGGGATGAGTTGGTCCGCAGAGTGAATGAAAAGCAGCCAGCAAGTGCTCAGCATATGTGGGAACTCCTTCAAGACTGTTGGAAAAGCATTCCAGGTGAAACTGTTTGAGAGAATGCCAAGAGTGTGCAAAACTGTCATCAAGGCAAAGGGTGGCTACTTTGAAGAATCTAAAATACAGTTGAAGTCGGAAGTTTACATACACCTTAGCCAAATGCATTTGAACTCAGTTTTTTTACAATTCCTGACATTTAATCCTCGTAAAGATTCCCTGTCTTGGGTCAGTTAGGATCACCACTTTATTTTAAGAATGTGAAATGTCAGAATAATAGTAGAGAATGATTTATTTCAGCTTTTATTTCTATCATCACATTCCCAGTGGTTCAGAAGTTTACATACACTCAATTAGTATTTGGTAGCATTGCCTTTAAATTGTTCAACTTGGGTCAAACGTTTCGGGTAGCCTTCCACAAGCTTTCCACAATACGTTGGGTGAATTTTGGCCCATTCCTCCTGACAGAGCTGGTGTAACTGAATCAGGTTTGTAGGCCTCCTTGCTCACACACGCTTTTTCAGTTCTGCCCACAAATGTTCTATAGGATTGAGGTCAGGGCTTTGTGATGGCCACTCCAATATCTTGACTTTGTTGTCCTTAAGCCATTTTGCCACAACTTTGGAAGTATGCTTGGGATTGACCATTTGGAAGACCTATTTGCGACCAAGCTTTAACTTCCTGACTGATGTCTTGAGATGTTGCTTCAATATATCCACATAATTTTCCGACCTCATGATGCCATCTATTTTGTGAGTGCACCAGTCCCTCCTGCAGCAAAGCACCCCCACAACATGATGCTGCCACCCCCGTGCTTCACGGTTGGGATGGTGTTCTTCGGCTTGCAAGCGTCCCCCTTTTTCCTCCAAACATAACGATGGTCATTATGGCCAAACAGTTATATTTTTGTTTCATCAGACCAGAGGACATCTCTCCAAAAAGTACGATTTTTGGCCCCATGTGCAGTTGCAAACCGTAGTCTGGCTTTTTTAAAGCGGTTTTGGAGCAGTGGCTTCTTCCTTGCTGAGCGGCCTTTCAGGTTATGTCGATAAAGGACTAATTTTACTGTGGAAATAGATACTTTTGTACCTGTTTCCTCCAGCATCTTCACAAGGTCCTTTGCTGTTGTTCTGGGATTGATTTGCACTTTTCACATCAAAGTATGTTCATCTATAGGAGACAGAACACTTCTCCTTCCTGAGCGATATGACGGCTGCGTGGTCCCATGGTGTTTATACTTGCGTACTATTGTTTGTGCAGATGAACGTGGTACCTTCAGGCGTTTGGAAATTGCTCCCAAGGATGAACCAGACTTGTGGAGGTCTTCAATATTTTTTCTGAGGTCTTGGCTGATTTCTTTTGATTTTCCCATGATGTCAAGCAAAGAGGCACTGAGTTTGAAGGTAGGCCTTGAAATACATCCACAGGTACACCTCCAATTGACTCAAAATGATGCCAAAACTATATTTTGTTAACAAGAAATTGGTGGAGTGGTTGAAAAACGAGTTTTAATGACTCCAACCTAAGTATATGTAAACTTCCAACTTCAACTGTATAACATATATTTTGATTTGTTTAACACTGTTTTGGTTAATACATAATTCCATATGTGTTATTTTATAGTTTTGATGTCTTCGCTATAATTCTACAATGTAGAATATAGTAAAAATAAAGAAAAACCCTTAAATGAGTAGGGGTGTCCAAATGTTTGACTGGTCCTGAATGTAAATAAGGTATTTCAGTTGTTTATTTTTAATGCATTTGCAAAAATGTCTAAAAACCTGTTTTCTCTTTGTCATTATGGGGTATTGTGTGTAGATTGATGAGGGGAAAAATGATATCTAATCCATTTTAGAATGAGGCTGTAATGTAACAAATTGTGGAAAAGGTCAAGAGGTCTGAATACTGTCCGAATGCTCTGTACATAGCTAATAATATAACATTTGAAATGTCTATATTGTTTTAAAACTTATGTTTATTTCCCTTGTTTTTTCCCCTTTTTGTTTATTGTCTATTCCACTTGCTTTGGCAATGTAAACACATGTTTCCCATGCCAATAAAGTCCTTTGAATTGAAATTAATTGAATTGAATTCAGAGACAGACAGAGAGGGAGACAGAGAGAGAGAGAGAGAGAGAGAGAGGAGAGAGAGAGAGAGAGAGAGAAACCAGGAGGCTATCACAAGCTCAACCATGTATCCACAACAGAGTGGAATGCAAACTAAACGAAGGGGCTGAAGATAGATGGCCTCTTTCCTCTTTATCTCCACCATCAGTGTGTGTGTTCGATGGTCCATATGTGTTGTCACTACACAACTAAACCATAGCTTCATCTTAATAGGCTTAAACAGCTTCTCTTGCCTCCAACGCTTCCATCCAGGAGAGCCCTAATCTATAAATTCAGCTTCTCTTGCTTCCAACACTTCCATCCAGGAGAGCCCTAATCTAGAAGTTCAGTTTCTCTTGCTTCCAACACTTCCATCCAGGAGAGCCCTAATCTAGAAGTTCAGCTTCTCCTGGTTCCAACGCTTCCATCCAGGAGAGCCCTAATCTAGAAGTTCAGCTTCTCTTGCTTCCAACGCTTCCATCCAGGAGAGCCCTAATCTAGAAGTTCAGCTTCTCTTGCCTCCAACGCTCCCATCCAGGAGAGCCCTAATCTAGAAGTTAAGTTTCTCTTGCTTCCAACGCTTCCACCCAGGAGAGCCCTAATCTAGAAGTTCAGCTTCTCTTGCTTCCAACGCTGCCATCCAGGAGAGCCCTAATCTAGAAGTTCAGTTGCTCTTGCTTCCAACGCTTCCATCCAGGAGAGCCCTAATCTAGATGTTCATCTTATTTTGGTTCCAACGCTTCCATCCAGAACAACACTAATCTAGATGTTCAGCTTCTCTTGCTTCCAATGCTTCCATCCAGGAGAGCACTAATCTAGAAGTTCTCCCTAAGGACTTCTCTTACCAGCGGGGAATATCCTTTGGGACGAAGGGCAGAAACATTAATGGGGTAAATCAGACCCAAGTTGAGCAGGCGTAAATGGAACTTAATTCCATTTGTATGCACTTTTCTCTCTACACATATTCTGACCTTGAATTTAACCATGAGAATAGCATGCTATTCACCCGCTATTCATTTGGGGTGGAGATATAATAAATTAAGGTCTGGCAGAGGTGTGTCTACAGATACGGTGTGTTCTGACCTTGACCTAATTCCCTAATAATTCCACCACCTTTACACGTGAGGAAACCATGAATAAGGTCTATCGAACGTGCCAGTTCCAAGTGGAAAAAGCATCTACTATATTTTTTCTGATGTAATCTCCAGGCATTGTAATTTATACATTGATAAGAGCTATTGATAAGAGCTAGGTAAATGAGTAATACATTTGGAGAAAGGGACTGTAAATACACATAGCAATTGTTTTATCCTATTTTTCCTTATGATCCCTGGAGACAAATGTGAACCCAGTCGTATGGAAGCAAACTGAAAATCATAACAACATTGCATGTTTTGTGGCCCCTTGTCCGCACTTTTCCGACGTCTGGCCCGAAAGAGTATTTAAGAGTATTCTTGTCAAACAGATGGCGACACGGCCACATTAAGGTTTTGAAGGAAACTACTGCTAATACTTTCAGGTAGCACTAGACTCTGGCGCATGTTCAAGTACCACATCCTTACCTTTGCTTAGCAAACCACAGACACAACCACAACCACAGACACACACACACACACACACACACACACACACACACACACACACACACACACACACACACACACACACACACACACACACACACACACACACACACACACACACACACACACACACACACTGTTTCTGGACTAAAGTCTTAATCCAACACAGGGCGCAACAATCTCCACTCTGAGCTGATAAGAGTCTTATTGAATATGATGTGTGTTTATGCCAGTGTGTGTGTGTTTGTGTGTGTATGTGTGTATACCCATGTATGTGTATCTGTGTGTTTTCCTACCTGGGATGTGTTTGGCCCAGCCGATGTTGACCACCAGTTCACGGTCGGCAAGGTCACAAAGTGTGGTCAGGGCTTTGATGTCACTGTCGGGGACGGTGGGGTCCGGCATGGCAAAGATACTCTCTGGTTCAGCCACCAGCAGGAGAGAGACCACCTTATTTTCTACCAGACCCCCTAGAGGAACTGAGAGACAGAGACAGAGAGAGAGAGAGATTTAAAATATACTTTATTAATATCTAAATGTACAAATGTGAGAATATCATTAGAGACAAAGACAGTGAGATCAAGCGAGAAAAAAAGAAAGAAAAGGAGAGTGTGTTTTATTTTCTTGAAAGTACTACTTAAGTCGTTTTTTGTACTTTACATTACTATTTATATTTCTGACAACTTTTACTCCACATACACTTTTTACTCCATACATTTTCCCTGACACCAGAAACTACGTGTTACATTTTGAATGCTTAGCAGGACAGGAAAATGATCAAATTCACACAATTATCAAGAAAACATCCCTGGTCATCCCTACTGCCTCTGATCTGGCGGACTCACTTAACACACGCTTCATTTGTAAATGATGTCTGAGTGTTGGAGTGTGGCCCTGGCAATCTGTCAATTTAAATAAACAAGAAAATGATGCTGTCTGGTTTGCTTAAAATAAGGAATTTGAAATTATTCATACTTTTACTTTTGATACTTAAGTATATTTGAGCAATTAAGTTTACTGTTGATACTTAAGCATATTTCAAACCAAATACTTTTAGACTTTTACTCAAGTAGTATTTTACTGGGTGACATTCACTTTTACTTGAGTCATTTTCTGTCAACGTATCTTTGCTTTTACTCAAGTATGACAATAGGGTACTTTTCCACCGCTGATTCTTACATGTTCTCTTCTGTGGCAGGCCTTGTTGAGGGTTGAGGTAGGGGCTGTTCTCAGAGTCTATCCTTCTCTTGTACTTCTGTCTGCCCCCACGGACCCGGTCCAGACGCACACCTGAGAGAGAAAGAGAGAGAAAGAGAAGAGAGAAGAGAGAGAGAGAGAGAGAGAGAGAGAGAGAGAGAGAGAGAGAGAGAGAGAGAGAGAGAGAGAGAGAGAGAGAGAGAGAGAGAGAGAGAGACATTTTGGGACATTTAACACACACACAAATGTACAGTCGTGGCCAAAGGTTTTGAGAACGACACAAATATGAATTTTCACAAAGTCTGCTGCCTCAGTTTGTATGATGGCAATTTGCATATAATCCAGAATGTTATGAAGAGTGATCAGATGAATTGCAATTAATTCCAAAGTCCCTTTTTGCCATGCAAATGAACTGAATCCCCAAAAAACATTTGCACTGCATTTCAGCCCCGCCACAAAAGGACCAGCTGACATCATGTCAGTGATTCTCTTGTTAACACAGGTGTGAGTGTTGACGAGGACAAGGCTGGAGATCACTCTGTCATGTTGATTGAGTTCGAATAACAGACTGGAAGCTTCAAAAGGAGGGTGGCGCTTGGAATCATTGTTCTTCCTCTGTCAAACATGGTTACCTGCAAGGAAACACGTGCCGTCATCATTGCTTTGCACAAAAAGGGCTTCACAGGCAAGGATATTGTTGCCAGTAAGATTGCACCTAAATCAACCATTTATCGGATCATCAAGAACTTCAAGGGGAGCGGTTCATTTGTTGTGAAAAAGACTTCAGGGCGCCCAAGAAAGTCCAGCAAGCGCCAGGACCGTCTCCTAAAGTTGATTCAGCTGCGGGATTGGGGCACTACCAGTACAGAGCTTGCCCAGGAATGGCAGCAGGCAGGTGTGAGTGCATCTGCACGCACAGTGAGGCGAAGACTTTTGGAGGATAGTCTGGTGTCAAGAAGGGCAGCAAAGAAGCCACTTCTCTCCATGAAAAACATCAGGGACAGACTGATATTCTGAAAAAGGTACAGGGATTGGACTGCTGAGGACTGGGGTAAAGTCATCCCCTTTCCGATTGTTTGGGACATCCGGAAAAAAGCTTGTCCAGAGAAGACAAGGTGAGCGCTACCATCAGTCCTGTGTCATGCCAACAGTAAAGCATCCTGAGAACATTCATGTGTGGGGTTGCTTCTCAGCCAAGGGAGTGGGCTCACTCCCAATTTTGCCTAAGAACACAGCCATGAATAAAGAATGGTAATCAACACATCCTCCGAGACCAACTTCTCCCAACCATCCAGGAACAGTTTGGTGACGAACAATGCCTTTTCCAGCATGATGGAGCACCTTGCCATAAGGCAAAATTGATAACTAAGTGGCTCGGGGAACAATATTTTGTTCGATATTTTGGGTCCATGGCCAGGAAACTCACCAGACCTTAATTCCATTGAGAACTTGTGGTCAATCCTCAAGAGGCGGGTGGACAAACAAAAACCCACAAATTCTGACAAACTCCAAGCATTGATTATGCAAGAATGGGCTGCCATCAGTCAGGATGTGGCCCAGAAGTTAATTGACAGCATGCCAGGAAGGATTGCAGAGGTCTTGAAAAAGAACAATCAACACTGCAAATATTGACTCTTTGCATCAACTTCATGTAATTGTCCATAAAAGCCTTTGACACTTATGAAAGGCTTGTAATTATACTTCAGTATTCCATAGTAACATCTGACAAAAATATCTAAAGACACTGAAGCAGCAAACTTTGTGAAAATTAATATTTGTGTCATTCAAAACTTTTGGCCACTCCTGTTTAGCAGACTACCCCAATGTCAAAACCAGGAGAGTGATGCACTATTCAAGTTCATTTGATTGACATTTCTCCCTCGTGACATCTTTAAGATTATAGGGAGCCTTAGAGAGAAGTCACATTGCTGGCATAGCAACATTCAGCCTGTAACACAATATGTTACAGGGTCATCTTAACAAGCTCAGCGGTAACCTTATCGCCATGGAGATGAGGAGCTAACAGCAAGGTTAGGGGGTAAGAAGGGAAACATGTTGGGGGCTGGTCACAGCGGTCCCTTTACATACACACACCAACACACAGACACACACATACATGCACATACGCACATAGTTCAAGTTCAAGTTTCAAATGTTTTATGTCACGTGCACTAGTACAGGGAAATTCCTTTCTTGCTTGCTCTTTCCCAACAATGCAGTAGTACTGTATAAAAAAAAGTAAAGTAGAACAAAAACATGAGAAATATAAATAAGAAGAACACGAGAAAGTAAGTAAGCTATATACAGGATCAGTTCCAGGGTCAGCGCCAATACCATACTCACATTCCATCATCCAGTGATACCCTATACGCCTCCAAAGAGAATCTCATACTAATGTGACTTGAGAGAGCTTTTATTAGCATGAAGGATAAGGGTTAGCGTTGAGATTAGGGTTGAGGTTAGGGTTACGGTTACGGTTGAGCCTAGGGTTAGGTTTGAGGTTAGGGTTGAGCTTAGGGTTGAGGTTAGGGTTGAGCTTAGGGTTGATGTTAGGGTTACGGTTGATGTAATGGTTACGGTTGAGGCTAGAGTTAGGTTTGAGCCAGGATATGGACGTGAAGCTAGAGTTAGGGTTGGGGCTAGAGTTAGGGTTGGGGCTAGAGTTAGGGTTGAGGCTAGAGTTAGGGTTGAGGCTAGAGTTAGGATTGAGACTAGAGTTAGAGTTGAGGTTAGAGTTAGGTTTGAGGCTAGCGTTAGGGTTGAGGCTAGAGTTAGAGTTGAGGTTAGAGTTAGAGTTGAGACTAGAGTTAGGGTTGAGGTTAGAGTTAGGTTTAAGGCTAGGGTCAGGGGTTTCATATTCCTAACACATCAATAGTCCCTCAATAGTAAGATAAGAGGGGCGAGGGTTAAGGGGTGAGGGAGGGTATTAAGGATTGGACACGGAGGCCTGAGGAGATGAGAGGGGTATTAAGGATTGGACAGATGGGTAAACTAGGACCCCTGGACCTTTAGTGATGTCAGTCCTTCCACTGTGGTCGGAAACACAGTCTGGATTAGTCTAGCGTTTGGCAGGTGCTACAGTTTGAAGTTTGTGATGGGTGATGGGCGTGTGTGTTGGGAAGGATTTCACTGTGTTGACACACATTGGATTATATGAAAGCAAAGGAGCAATAGGTGTATTAGAGCCAGTAAGGTTTGTTGTGTGTGTGTCTGTCTGTCTGTCTGTCTGTCTGTCTGTCTGTCTGTCTGTCTGTCTGTCTGTCTGTCTGTCTGTCTGTCTGTCTGTCTGTCTGTCTGTCTGTCTGTCTGTCTGTCTGTCTGTCTGTCTGTCTGTCTGTCTGTCTGTCTGTCTGTCTGTCTGTCTGTGTGTGTGTGTGTGTGTGTGTGTGTGTGTGTGTGTGTGTGTGTGTGTGTGTGTGTGTGTGTGTGTGTGTGTGTGTGTGTGTGTGTGTGTGTGTGTGTGTGTATATGAGGATGGTCAAAGAGTTACTCATAGGCATCTGAGCTAAGTGTAACTCTTCAGAGAGGAATGTGCTGACAACCAAAGGGACAAGAATAGCCCTGGAGGATAACAGTGTACACACACACACACACACACACCTCTCTGTGTCGGAGAGATCTGAGGGTTCCGATAAGGAGGCGGGTGTTGGGTCACTACCCCTCCCCCCTCTGCCCTCACCGCTGTTTGAAGTCCCCCTGCACCTTTCGAAGGGGGTTTACACATTCCCAAAACACACCCAACGGGATCAAGAGCACGGATATCCACTGAGCACAAGAAAACTGACCCGGATTGTCATTCTACATGACATAATTTCCCCCTGGGGGAGACCTGACACATAGCCATCTGCATGTACTGTATGTGTAGTAGCAAAGCCACTGACAGGGGACTATCCTAAGCTGCCTCGGATAATGGTCTGATGTCAACGAATGCCCTTCCTTATTGGCCTACTGCAAGCTTGTTAGTCAGGTACTGAGTCATGAAAGGATGCCAAAAGCTCTTATTCTTTAAAGAGATAAACAAACTAAAGGATGGAGCTATTTTTGTGTATATAATAAGACCTTACCTATATAATTAGAAATCTACTCATTCTATTTCAACAGTGTGCCCAAAACATAGATTAAGTCTTCCATGTGATTAGTGCTATGTGATATGATTAGCTGTCATATCCTCGTCGACACACAAGGAAAAACCTGATAGACGCACACTGCTCAGGGGAGACAGTATGCATAAAGTCATTTTTCCTGATTCAACCACATGAGGTAAGAACAGTGTTCCAAGTAGTGGAACAATTAGAATGTTTGTTAGTCCACTGCCCTACTGAACTGTGAAACGGAACACTGATTCCGTGCTCAATCAAATTTTATTCAGGTCTCCATTCTAGTCCAAGGGTCTCTGTCCTTTAGCTGTGTGTTGTGCTGACATGGACCTCTCTCCCTGTTAAAAGTCACACCACCCTGTCTCTACCTTTACTGCAGCCCCCCAGAGGAAGAAGGCGTTACCAGGCACGATGAGGCACGTTGCGAGAACCGCTACCAGGGGGGTTACGACGGCAGTTACGAGGTGCGGTTCACATTTCATGGAGGTCCAGAAATCCCACAAGGCATCTGGAGGAATTTACGAGGGGGGGGGGGGGGGGGGGGGGGGGGGGGGAATTGCTATAGGAGCCAGAGCTGGGTGCTGGAGATGCCCTTCCCCTATTAAAAATAAGCTAATTAAAAAAGGAGACACACGGACGCACGAGCAGACGCCCGCACACACACACACAAACACACCAACACACACAAGGGGTGACTATAGACAGATGCTGGATCTTGTCACCCTGGTTGAGGGGATGATTAAATCAAAGCTGATGAGCTGAAGGGGGAGGGAGCAGGTAGCAGTAAACTCTCTTTCCTTCTCTCTCTCTCTATCTCTCTCCTCTCTCTTTCTCTCTCTCCTTTTGATAAACAGCTGTCGGTTGCTCACACGCAGCCTTCAATAAGTGGTTCATACAGTGAAGCTTTGCCTTTTTGGGTCTCTTCTATATTTGGCCAACAATATGTCACCGGCAGCCACACACTCCAGTCTTGACCACAAGACCATGAGAGCGCTGCCCCTGACACTCACTATAAAACTCTCCAGAGTCTCTAGGGGCTATAGACGTAGAATGTAAGATATGTCTGTTGTTCCAGATCATCTATTTCTATTCTGCGCATGTCTGAGTAGTGTGACACATCGGAAAAGAGACTGTATGTCTGAGAGAAAGAGGATAGACACATGTTCACACACACATACTCTGGCAGATAGCCATTTTCTATTTCGGAGGTACCGCAGCCAGTAGTGTTCTAGAAAGATACTGGGCATTGTTCTGCTAACACCATACATGAATACTGAGCAGTGAGCAGTAACGCTAGCAGGAACTAAGGGGCTGGACCTGTTTAACAGGCGAAGGGATTACATTTCCCACTGAAGTTAAGACAACAGATCTCCATACGTTGGTAAATCTATTTGTGTAGAGGGAGTCTGGATCCAGAAAGACATTCTAGATCTTGATTTGTAGTTCTTCTTCATTGCATTTAAACCCTGTCATAGTACTGAACAGATAAAGATCCACTGGAATACAGAAACATTATGAACACCTGCTCTTTCCATGACATAGACTGACCAGGTGAATCCAGGTGAAAAATATGATCCCTTATTTATGTCGATTGTTAAATCCACTTCAACCAGTGTAGATGAAGAGGAGGAGACAGGTTAAAGAAGGATTTTTAAGCCTTGAGACAATTGAGACATGGATTGTGTACACTGAGTATATCAAACATTTGGAACACCTTCCTAATATTGAGTTTCACCCCCCTCCCCCACTTTGCCCTCAGAACAGCCTCAATTTGTCAGGGCATGGACTCTACAAGGTGTCAAAAGTGTTCCACAGGGATGCTGGCCCATGTTGACTCCAATGCTTCCCACAGTTGTGTCAAGTTGGCTGAATGTTCTTTGGGTGGTGGACCATTCTTGGCACACACGGGAAAGTGTTGAGAGTGAAAAACCCAGCACCATTGCAGTTCTTGACACACTCAAATCGGTGTACCTGGCACCTACTCCCATACCCCGTTCAAAGGCACTTAAATCTTTTGTCTTGCCCATTTACCCTCTGAATGGCACACATACACAATCCATGTCTCAATTTTCACAAGGCTTAACATTTTTTCTTTAACCTGTCTCCTCCCCTTCATCTACACTAATTGAAGTGGAATTAACAAGGTTTTCTACGCTCAGTTTATTTTTAAAGGTACATAGAGGAGTACATTTATTTGGCTTTGAGGAGTAGAGAAGTTCCTTCCTCACCTTCTCTCATCATGCCCACGTTGAGACACTTCATGAAGCGACAGGCCTGACACGACTTCCTCCTCCGCTTGGTGATCTCACACTCACTGGTGGCCGGGCAGCTGTACTCAATGTTACCTGTGGGTGGGAAAGGAAGGAGAGGGCGGATAGATAGAGAGAAATAGAGAGAAACGTGTAAAGACAGAGAGGTGAGAGGTAGAGAGGGAACGATAGAGAGACAAAAATCCAGTCAAGAAAAGGGTACAATTTTGTCTGTCACTTCTAAAAACTTTCCTTCAACCACTTCAAAACAAATAAGATGCTGAAAAGACACAGGAAACTCCAACGAGGAAAACCATGAATATTTCCTGGAAGTCAGCTAATCAGCAGCACTCTGAGCTGCCACATCCTATTAAAATCAGGACACATCTGATCACCTGATCTAATATAAAAATGTTATCTGACAGACATCCAGGTATGAACTTTGAGCCTGGGTATGTCCATTTGCATGCAGAGGAGGCTTAAGGAGCCAAAACTACACGTGGGCCATGACCCTGGAACAGGCAAAGTCACAGATAATCACGTTAAAACACCCACACAACATGCTGCAAACATATGAAAGAGACACACATACAAACACACACTGTAAGGAAACCTGTAAGCTTGCGTCCTTAGAGTTGATCAGGTGTTGATACTAAAACAGGAACTAGGAACTTATCAGCCTACTGGAGGTTTACCAGTACAAAGTCATACACCTCTGGTGTCTGTTCATATATACTGTAACACACGTGGGCACTTCAGGTGAACTTTTAACCCCATTGTTTACGTGAATTATTGTGTCTTACCCTGGATGGTCCTCTTGAAGAAAGCCTTGCAGGCCTCACAGGAGGCCACTCCGTAGTGGTACCCTGACCCCACATCTCCACACACCAGACACAGCCTCTTAGCCACAGAATCCAGCAAGAACTCACACTTCACCTGGCCATCCTCACCACCAAACCGCCTGACAGAAGAGAGAAAGAGAGAAAGAGAGAGAGAGAGAGAGAGAGAGAGAGAGAGAGAGAAAGAGAGAGAGAGAGAGAGAGAGAGAGGAGAGAGAGAGAGAGAGAGAGAAAGGGGTTAGACACATACTGTATGGTACATGCACCCAAGCATAAACCCCTACACACACCTGTTGGCTGTTCCATTGTTCCCCATGCCCGCTGTGTGTCCGTAGAGCCCTGGTGAGTCCAAGCCGTTGGTGTGGTTGTGACTCTTGCCCAGGAGACCAAAGCTGGAGTTGGTGTCTGAGGAGGAGCCCTCAGGGCTGGGTTGGGATGGGCTGTCCCCCTGGAAGCTGGGGCTGGAGGGCTCGCGCTTTATGGGGGGACAGGAGGTGTCCAAGCCCCTCACCGACATCCTGCCCAGGAGTCTGACAGGGGGGGGTTACATAGGATTGATTTATGGTAACATCTAGTAACATAATGGGTGGTACATTGGCTTGGATGTGTGTATGATGTTCTTTCTGTCTAGATCTATTGGTCAGTTAGAAAACTTGACCTCTATGCAGACCTACACAAATACACCCACCCATACAACCTCATACCTGTTCTGACCACGTACACACTGATAACCAACCTCCTTCCAGCACCAATTTTTTTTACCAAAACTTCCTTTATCCCTCCCCTTTCCCTATCAAAATGAAAAAGGGTAGGAACCATCTTCCCCTCTCTCTATTCTCTGTCATTCTCTGCCTCTTCCTCTGTGCCTCCTACCCCTATCCCTCTCTCCTGATCCGTTTATCTATCCATCCATCTCCACGCTCACCCACCCAGCCGTTTGCAGTTTCCCACATATGCAAAGCTGAGGTCTATTAGACCAACTTGTTATGACAACAGGAGATTGCGTAGGCAAACATATGGAAATCAAAACAAAGATTCTGGCTCAGAGGTTTATTCTCACAGATCTCTTGGTGAAGGTATGATGTAGTAGATATTACCCATTGTGTTCAGTTACCAGAAGCCAAGTCCTTTTATGAGAATTCCAGCTCTGTCAAGTTTAGAGTTGTAGAGGTATTCATTTTGGGAACGTAATGTGTTTCTATGCTAGTGTTGTATGTTAATGGGATTGTTCAAGCTGTAAGCCATGTGTTTTCACATTCTACTGTATGGATTTGTGTTCATCCCCCTACATTCATGCATGTTAATGCACATATGAGCCTGCCCATGTGAGAGATAAGAGCAGAATAGACACTAATGTTGTTATGTGGTCCAGGAACCGGGCACACATAAAATTATTGTAGACTAACTGATACCTACAGTGCACGTGAAAGTATTCCAAAACGTATGGTGTTTACATGCACACTTAAATGCTGCTCTGACCCACACACTATTGTGTGTCGCCATACCCACTCTTAAAGAGCCACTGAACACGCCAATTGGCAATTGTGTTTTTCGTTACTCATTAGAAAAACAAGATTCCAGTCTTGGAAGCGTGTTTCCTGACTGATTCTGCATTTGGTTATGGATGTTTGTCCCCCATGAGAGTAGACGGGGGAAGCCTATTTCACTTCCTGAAAATCCCCAGAATAATGCCCCACAGTGGAGGTGTCATAATACCCATAAAACCTAGCAGTCAAATTGTTTTTCCACCATTCATGTTTCCCATAGTGAATTCTTTAAACACTTAAAATAAGGGCTGTCTTTCGTGTAAGCTTACCCTGACGTGACGTTTTGATAACCATGTAACTCTCTCGGACAAGGTGACTTTTATAAATATATTTGGCTCTATTTACTCTCAAATTGTAAAATGCTCATTAGCATCAAAGTAGGCATTAGATAGTTAATCCAGAGATTCTTACCTTCGCCTCGATTCGGCAGTCTCGTCCAGATCATAATGGTATTTATAGTTCTTTATGATAGCCACATTAGGAGCTAATTAGCATTTCATTTTAGGGGGGGTAAATACAGGTGAATATATTGATAAGTCACCTTGTCTGAGAGAGATTTACACAGTTATCAAAATGTCACACCAGGGTAAACCTACACAAACACAGCCCTTATTTTAAGTGTTTCTAAAATCCACTATGGGAAAAATGAATGGTGGAAAGATTATTGGAACCATTTCCTAGTTTGACCGCTAGGTTTTGTGACTCAAGAAATCTGTAATACATTTTGATGTTTTTGCCGAGGATGTTTTAGTTGAGCAATTTTACATCTAAGGTCTTTGGTGCAGTATTCCTTAAATAAAGACATTTGCGACGTGTTGTCTTCTATAAACAAAGTCAGAGCTGCTGGGCCGGTCTGCCTCACTGTCTATGCTACTGGATAGTGAGCAATCACTGCAGCTGTTCACCCCATATTAGTGGGCAAATGGACATTGTCAAATCAAAACCCAACCTTCATTTATCCGTTGTAACACATGGATGTTCCAAACTCCGCTTTAGAAGAAACCAACTTCATGACCAAAATTATCCTATTTACACTTTGTAGTCAGTTTTGACACTAGAATAAATGTTTCTGACTCATATCGATGTCACATAGGCAGTTTTCAACGGGATTTGTTGCTTTTCAAAGGAAGTGGCTCTTTAAAATCACTCACACACTCCCTGTCTGTGTGGTGGAACCCAAGCTCTGTTCCTGCCATGTAAATCCACACGGTAATGACCACCACTCATTTGGTAGGCAAACTATCTGGCTGCCCTAAACATCACCAGAGTCAACCATGACCACGCTCTATCGCCCCTTGAAATCCACAGAGAGAGTGATATTGAAAGAAAAAGAGAAAGAGAGATATTGAAAGAACAAGAGAGAGAGAGAGAGACCTCTGTCATTCAAACTTCAACCTTATTCTAAATTGGATAAACTAATATATTGTTGCCTCCGAAGTGGTCCAACAAAGCTGGCAGAGGACAATGGACCGTGAAGGGACCAGTTTGTTCTCTCATCAGCTATCCATCACACAGGTAGATATTGCTGTGTCAGCTTCCCATAGACCTGAATTAAGGCATTCTCCAATTACTTGGTGGTCATAGATTTTTCTTTCAAAAGGCCCGATTCAGACTTAAGAAATGTACGCCTTTCCTACACATGCCTTTCCTACGCACTTCTCAGTAGTTGGAATTCCGACTTACCTTATGAAGGTGCTTAACTGGCTTTGCAGGCATGGTTCCCTTCACTAGGGTAGGGGGCACTATTTTCACCTCCGGATGAAAAGCGTGCCCAAAGTAAACTGCCTGCTACTCAGGCCCAGAAGCTAGGATATGCATATAATTGGTAGATTTGGAAGTTTGAAGTTTCCAAAACCGTTAAATAATGTCTGTGAGTATAACAGAACTAATATGGCAGGTGAAAACCTGAGAAAAATCTATCCAGGAAGTGGGATTGTTTTTATTTTGTAGTTTTCTATTGAATGCCATTAAAGTATCCATTGACTTAGGACTCTAATTGCACTTCCTATGGCTTCCACTAGATGTCAACAGTCTTTAGAAATTGTTTCAGGCTTGTATTCTGAAAAATGAGGGAGTAAGACCACTTTGAATGAGTGGACCATTCAGTGTCCCAGAGGTTTTTCATGCGTGCGACCAAGAGCGCACCTTTCTTGTTTTCCTTTTATATTGACGAAGCTTTTGTCCAGTTGAAATGTTATTGATTATTATGACTAAAAACAACCTGAGGATTGATTATAAACATCGTTTGACATGTTTCTACAAACTTTACTAGTACTTTTGGGATTTTTCGTCGTCTGTTGTGACTGCCTTTGAGCCTGTGGATTACTGAACAAAACGTGCGAACAAAACGGAGGTTTTTGGATATAAAGAGGGACTTTATTGAACAAAACGAACATTTATTGAGTAAATGTCTTGTGAGTGTAACCATACGAAGGTCATCAAAGGTAAGTGATTAATTTTATCACTATTTCTGACTTGTGTAACTCCTCTACTTGGCTGGTAACTGTTTGTAATGATTTGTCTGCTGGCGCTGTTCTCAGATAATCGCATGGTATGCTTTCGCCGTAAAGTATTTTTGAAACCTGACACTGTGGTTGGATTAACAAGAAGTTTATCTTTAAACTGATGTATAACACTTGTTTGTTTTATGAATTTTTATAATGAGTATTTCTGTTTTTGAATTTGGCGCTCTGCAATTTCACTGGATGTTGGCCAGATGGGATGGTAGCGTCCCACACCCCCTAGAGAGGTTAATAAACCACTGAAACCTTCCTACTTGCTGGCCAACGGATTTCCTCATGGAGTTCTCATTCAATAGGGTTTTAGTCAATTTCATCTAAAGCCAGCCCTTTAAATTTGTTGTACCTTGAATTTTCTCACTAGAATATATGGAGAGAACGGTTCAGAATATTAGGAATCAATGAAAGAAAGCCGTATAAATACACACATATTTGTCTCCTTTTCAGCACCAATTGGTAGATTTAAAAATACTTAGATGTTGTATATTTTTTTGGGTTAGGAAAGTATTTATGAATAGGAAAGTATTTATGAATAAATAAATAAAAATTGTTTGGAGAGCCTTTACGCACAAATTAAATTGGTGAATCAAAAATAGTGGTTTGACTCATCCTGTAAATTGCCATATTCAATTGTTACATCCATTAAATATTGAAAAGTGAAAAGAAGTCTACATGTCCCAAATTATTGCACAACTTTAGCGTAATATAATCCACTAATGCTAGCGACCCCCAGGAACAACTGCACGGACATGACATAGGAAAGAAAGGTAAATGGAATGGAACAATGCAAAATGTAGGCTACGAAATGAAGGAAATGAACAATAAAGTGACACTTCTAAATGCATGTGGGTATTACTGATGGTGGCTAATAATAATATATATTAACATGATAGAAAAGCTAGGGCATATATAATTATAACATTTGAATATGTTCGGCCCTACAGAAGCCTATAGCTTGGGTCTCCTAACCACTCCTATAAAAATGATAGATTATCAGATACTCAACAAGAAGGTCTGATTTCATTATTACTGAAACAGGATCCATGTGGTAAATGTAAAGAGCCAGTCCATTTAAAAAATTGTCGGCCCCTTACACTTCAGTGTGGTGATGCAAAAATTATAGCAAAATGCATAGCGCATAGAATTAAAAAGGTATTGTCAGGTATTATTCATCCTAATCAGACAGATTTTTTACATGGATGATACATTGGGGATAATATAAGACAAGTACTGGAAAAAATAGAACACTATGAAAAATCTGGGAAACCAGGCCTGGTATTCATAACTGATTTTGAAAAGGCTTTTGATAAAGTACGACTGGAATTTTTATATAAATGCCTAGAATCTTTCAATTTTGGAGAATCTCTTATAAAATGGGTTAAAGTTATGTATAGTAACCCTAGGTGTAAAATAGTAAATAAAGTCTACTTCTCAGAAAGTATTAAATCGTGAAGAGGAGTAAAACAAGGTTGTCCACTATCGGCATATATATTTATTATGGCCATAGAAATTATAGCTATTAAAATCAGATCCAACAACAATATCAAGGGGCTAGAAATCCAGGGCTTAAAATCAAAGGTGTCATTGTACACTGATGATTCACGTTTTATTTTAAATCAACAATTTGGATCCCTCCACAGCCTCATAGAGGATGTAGATACTTTTTCTAGCCTCTCTGGATTACAACCAAATTATGATAAGTGATATTACGTATTGGATCACAAAAAAATACAACTTTTACATTACTGTGTAGTTTACCAATAAAATTGTCTGATGGTGATGTGGACATACTCGGTATACATATTCAAAAATAAAAAAATTATCTCACAACAATAAATGTTTATAGAAAGTTAGCAAAAACAGATAAGATCTTGCTACCATGGAAAGGAAAATTCCTGCCTATTTGTGGAAAAATCACCCTGATTAACTCTTTAGTCATATCCCAGTTTACCTATTTGCTTATGGTCTTGCCTACACCTAGCGAACTGTTTTTTAAATTATATTAGCAAAAAAATTATATTTTATTTGGAATGGCAAGGCAGACAAAATTAAACAGGCCTATTTATATAATGAATATCAATTTGAAGGGCAAAAATGATTAAATATTAAAGCATTAGAGCTCTTACTAAAGGTGTCAGTCATACAAAAGTTATACTTAAACCCAAACTGGTTCTCTAGCAGATTAGTAAGAATGTCTCACCACATGTTGAAGAATGGCCTTTTCCCCTTTATTCAGATTACAACCTCTCACTTTCGGTTATTTGAAAATGAAATAATCTCCAAAATATCGCTATTTTTAAAACAAGCCATAGAAAGTTGGTTGCAATTTCAGTTTTATCCACCAGAAAAGACAAAACAAATAATACAACAAATATTGTGGTTAAACTGAAATATACTAATTGATAAAAAAAACATACTTTTTTGAAAAAAGGTTAAAAAAGATAGAATCTTTGTAAATTATATCATAAATAGGACTGGTGGAATTATGTCACACATGCAGCTAACAAAATTATATGGAAATGTTTGCTCTAGACAAAATTACAACCAACTAATTGCGGCATTACCGCACAAATGGAAGAGGCAAGTGAAAAGGGATGAAAGTAAAGAAATTGTCTGTTGGCCCTGCATTAAAAGACCAAAATTGGTTAATGAAAATTGTGATAAATAAAAAACAAAACATTTAATGACCAAAAATGGACAGCTGTGCCATATAGATTGCAAAATAGTTCGGAAGAGATTTTCGATGTACTGATTCCATGGTACATGGTTTATGAACTGACAAACAAAACTACGCCGGAGTCAAAACTAAGAATTCTTTCTTGCAGCCAATAGAACGTTAAATATATGGGGACAACCATCTCAGCTCTGCAGATTTTTCTGCGAAGAGACAGAATCATTAGACCATTTGCTTTGGCACTGTCCACATGTAGCTTGTTTTTGGACGCAGGTCCAGGAATGGCTGAAGAATTGCAACATTTACCTGGAGCTAACTCTGCAGATAGACTACTGGGTGATTTCAAAAGTAATAGTCAATCAATCAATAATATAATAATACTTTTAGCATAAATGTTTATCATTAATTTACAATCTGTAGAAACTATGAGAATAGAAAGGTTCAGAACTTTTGTGAAACAATCCAATATGGATAGTGTTGAGAGACTGTGAGGGGTTGAGTGGAGCTGAAGGATGGGACTAATAACAACAAGATATCTAATGTAAAATATATTGTGTCTGTAAAATGTATATAGGTTCAGAACTTTTGTGAAATAGCACAGTTACAAATATATGGCAAATAGAAACTTGATGGTCTTCAGAAATAGATGAGAGGGGTTGAGGGTAGCGGAAGGATAGGAATAAAAACAAACAAAAGATAACTATTTAAACAATAAGGCACGAGGGGGTGTGGTAAATGGCCAATATACCACGGCTAATGGCTGTTCTTAGACAGGACGTAACTCTGCAATATACATTTACATAACTATTCAGACCCTTTACTCAGTACTTTGTTGAAGCAACTTTGGCAGCGATTACAGCCTCAAGTCTTCTTGGGTATGACGCTACAAGCTTGGCACATCTGTATTTGTCGAGTTTCTCCAATTCTTCTCTGCAGATCCTCTCAAGCTCTGTCAGGTTAGGTGGGGAGCGTCAATGCATACATCTTTTCAGGTCTCTCCAGAGATGTTCGATCGGGTTCATGTCCGGGCTCTGGCTGGGCCACTCAAGGACATTCAGAGACTTGTCCCGAAGCCACTTCTGCGTTGTCTTGGCTGTATGTTTAGGATTGTTGTCCTGTTAAAAGGTCAACCTTTGCCCCAATCTGAGGTCCTGTGCGCTCTGGAGCAGGTTTTCATCAAGGATCTTTATGTACTTTTCTCCGTTCATCTTTCCCTCAATCTTGAGTAGTCTCCCAGTCCCTGCCGGTGAAAAACATCCCCACAGCATGATGCTGCCACCACCATGCTTCATCGAAGGGATGGTGCCAGGTTTCCTCCAGACGTGATGCTTGGCATTCAGGTCAAAGAGTTCAATCTTGGTTTCATCAGACCAGAGAATCTTGTTTCTCATGGTTTTAGAGTCTTTTAGGTTCCTTTTGCCATGAGCCTTTTACTGAGGAGTGGCTCCGTCTGGCCACTTTACCATAAACACCTGATTGGTGGTGTGCTGCAGAGATGGTTGTCCTTCTGAAAGGTTCTCCCATCTCCACAGAGGAACTATGGAGCTCTGTCAAAGTGACCATCGGGTTGGTCACCTCCCTGGGGGTTGGTCACCTCCCTAACCAAGGTCCTTCTCCCCCGATTGCTCAGTTTGGCCTGGCAGACAGCTCTGGATCAATGGAAACAGGATGCACCTGAGCTCAATTTCAAGTCTCGTAGCAAAGGGCCTGAATACTTATGTAAATAAGCTATTTCAGTTTTTAATTTTTGATAAAATTTGCAAGAATTTGATAAACCTGTTTTCGCTTTGTCATTATGGGGTATTGTGTGCAGATTGATGAGGAAAACATTTTATTTAATCTATTTTAAAACAAGTCTAACTTAAAAAATATATATGGTTAAAGGGATGCGGTCTGAATACTTTCCAAATGCACTGTGTATATACACTACCGTTCAAAAGTTTGGTGTCACTTAGAAATGTCCTTGTCTTCCATGAAAAAATACATGAAATGAGTTGCAAAATTAATAGGAAATATAGTCAAGATGTTGACAAGGTTATAAAAAATGATTTTTAATTGAAATAATAATTGTGTCCTTCAAATGTTGCTTTAGTCAAAGAATCAAATCAAATCAAAGTGTATTTGTCACGTGCGCCGAATACAAGTGAAATGCTTACTTACAGGCTCTAACCAATAGTGCATAAAAGGTATTAGGTGAACAATAGGTAAGTTAAGAAATAAAACAACAGTAAAAAGACAGCCTATAGACAGTAGCGAGGCTACATACAGACACCGGTTAGTCAGGCTGATTGATGTAGTATGTACATGTAGATATGGTTAAAGTGACTATGCATAAATGATGAACAGAGAGTAGCAGTAGCGTAAAAGAGGGGTTGGCGGGTGGTGGGTGGCGGGACACAATGCAGATAGCCCGGTTAGCCAATGTGCGGGAGCACTGGTTGGTCGGCCCAATTGAGGTAGTATGTACATGAATGTATAGTTCAAGTGACTATGCATATATGATAAACAGAGAGTAGCAGCAGCATAAAAAAAGGGTTTGGGGTGGGTTGGGGGACACACACAATGCAAATAGTCCGGGTAGCCATTTGATTACCTGTTCAGGAGTCTTATGGCTTGGGGGTAAAAACTGTTGAGAAGCCTTTTTGTCCTAGACTTGGCACTCCAGTACAGCTTGGCATGCGGTAGTAGAGAGAACAGTCTATGACTGGGGTGGCTGGGGTCTTTGAAAATGTTTAGGGCCTTCCTCTGACACCGCCTGGTGTAGAGGTCCTGGATGGCAGGCAGCTTAGCCCCAGTGATGTACTGGGCCGTACTCACTACCCTCTGTAGTGCCTTGCGGTCAGAGGCCGAACAATTGCCGTACCAGGCAGTGATGCAACCAGACAGGATGCTCTGGATGTTGCAGCTGCAGAACCTTTTGAGGATCTCAGGACCCATGCCAAATCTTTTTAGTTTCCTGTGGGGGAATAGGCTTTGTTGTGCCCTCTTCATGACTGTCTTGGTGTGTTTGGACCATTCTAGTTTGTTGTTGATGTGGACACCGAGGAACTTGAAGCTCTCAACCTGCTCCACTACAGCCCCGTCGATGAGAATGGGGGTGTGCTCAGTCCTCCTTTTCCTGTAGTCCACAATCATCTCCTTAGTCTTGGCTACGTTGAGGGATAGGTTGTTATTCTGGCACCACACGGCAGGGTCTCTGACCTCCTCCCTATAGGCTGTCTCGTCGTTGTCTGTGATCAGGCTTACCACTGTTGTGTCGTCTGCAAACTTAGTGATGGTGTTGGAGTCGTGCCTGGCCATGCAGTCGTGGGTGAACAGGGAGTACAGGAGGGGACTGAGCACGCACCGCTGTGGAGCTCCAGTGTTGAATGTTGAGAATCCTTCATTTGCAGCAATTACAGCCTTGCAGACCTTTGGCATTCTAGTTGTCAATTTGTTGAGGTAATCTGAAGAGTTTTGACCCCATGCTTCCTGAAGCACCTCCCACACATTGGATTGGCTTGAAGGGTACTTCTTAAGTACCATAGGGTCAAGCTGCTCCCACAACAGCTCAATAGTGACTGTGCTGGCCACTTCATTATAGACATAATACCAGCTGACTGCTTCTTCCCTAAATAGTTCTTGCATAGTTTGGAGCTGTTCTTTGGGTCATTGTCCTATTGTAGGAGGAAATTGACTCCAATTAAGCGCCGTCCACAGGGTATGGCATGGCGTTGCAAAATAGAGTGACAGCCTTCCTTATTTTACCCTGTACAAATCTCCCACTTTACCACCACCAAAGACCGTCACATTGCCTCCACCATGCTTGACAGGTGGCGTCAAGCACTCCTCCAGCATCTTTAAATTGTTTCTGTGTCTCACGAATGTTCTTCTTTGTGATACGAACACCTCAAACTTAGATTCGTCTGTCCATTACACTTTTTTCCAATCTTCCTCTGTCCAGTGTCTGTGTTCTTTTTCCCATCTTAATCTTTTCTTTTTATTGGCCAGTCTGAGATATGGCTTTTTCTTTGCAACTCTGCCTAGAAGGCCAGCATCCCGGAGTCGCCTCTTCACTGTTGACGTTGAGACTGGTGTTTTGCAGGTACTATTTAATGAAGCTGCCAGTTGAGGACTTGTGAGGCATCTGTTTCTCAAACTAGAAACTGTAATGTACTTGTCCTCTTGCCCAGTTGTGCACCGGGGCCTCCCACTCCTCTTTCTATTCTGGTTAGAGACAGTTTGCGCTGTTCTGTGAAGGGAGTAGTACACAGCGTTTTATGAGATCTTCAGTTTCTTGGCAATTTCTCGCATGGAATAGCCTTCATTTCTCAGCACAAGAATAGACTGACGAGTTTCAGAAGAAAGGTCTTTGTTTCTGGCCATTTTGAGCCTGTAATCGAACCCATAAATGCTGATGCTCCAGATACTCAACCAGTCAAAAGAAGGACAGTTTTATTGCTTCTTTAATCAGAACAACAGTTTTCAGCTGTGCTAACACAATTGCAAAAGGGTTTTCAAATGATCAATTAGCCTTTTTAAATGATAAACTTGGTTAAGCTAACACAATGTGCCATTGGAAGACAGGAGTGATGGTTGCTGATAATGGGCCTCTGTTGGCCTCTGTAGATATTCTATCAGAAATCTGCGGTTTCCATCTATGTTATTTCATAGTTTTGATGTCTTCACTCTTATTCTACAATGTAGAAAATAGTAAAAATAAAGAAAAACTATTGAATGAGTAGGTGTATCCAAACGTTTGACTGGTACTATATATATATATATATATATATATATATATATATATTTATACATTTGAAGTCGGAAGTTTACATACACTTAGGTTGGAGTCAATAAAACTAGTTTACAGACAGATTATTTCACTTATAATTCACTGTATCACAATTCCAGTGGGTCATAAGTTTACATACACTAAGTTGACTGTGCCTTTAAACAGCTTGGAAAATTCCAGAAAATTATTGTCACGCCCTGGCCATAGAGAGGTTTTTTTATTCTCTATTTTGGGTAGGCCAGGGTGTGACTAGGGTGGGCATTCTATGTTCCTTTTTCTATGTTCTTTATTTTCTATGTTTTGGCCGGGTATGGTTCTCAATCAGGGACAGCTGTCTATCATTGTCTCTGATTGGGAACCATACTTAGGTAGCCCTTTTCCCTCCTTGTGTTGTGGGAAGCTGACTGTTTATGGCACATAGCCTTTAGCTTCACTGTTTGTTGGGTAGTGTTTATTGTTTTGTTCGGCGTCTTTTCTAATAAAAAGAATATGTACGCTCACCACGCTGCACCTTGGTCCTCTCCTTTCAACCGACGTGACAATTATGTCATGGCTTTAGAAGTTTCTGATAGGCTAATTGACACTATTTGAGTCAATTGGAGGTCTACCTGTGGATGTATTTCAAGGCCTACCTTCAAACTCAGTGCCTCTTTGCTTGACATCATGGGAAAATCAACAGAAATCAGCCAAGACCTCAGAAAAAAATGGTAGACATCCACAAGTCTGGTTCATCCTTGGGAGCAATTACCAAACGCCTGAAGGTACCACGTTCATCTGTACAAACAATAGTACACCAGTATAAACACTATGGGACCACGCAGCCGTCATACCGCTCAGGAAGGAGACGCGTTCTGTCTCCTAGAGATGAACGTACTTTGGTGCAAATCAATCCCAGAACAACAGCAAATGACCTTGTGAAGATGCTGGAGGAAACAGGTACATAAGTATCTATATCCACAGTAAAATGAGTCCTATATCGACATAACCTGAAAGGCCGCTCAGCAAGGAAGAAGCCACTGCTCCAAAACCGCCATAAAAAAGCCAGACTACGGTTTGCAACTGCACATGGGGACAAAAATCTTACTTTTTGGAGAAATGTCCTCTGGTCTGGTGGAACAAAAATATAACTGTATGGATAATGACCATCGTTATGTTTGGAGGAAAAAGAGGCAGGCTTGCAAGCTGAAGAACACCATCCCAACCGTGAAGCATGGCGGTGGCAGCATCATGTTGTGGGGGTGCTTTGCTGCAGGAGGGACTGGTGCACTTCACAAAATAGATGGCATCAAGAGCATGGAAAATGATGTGGATATATTGAAGCAACATCTCAAGACAACACTTAGGAATTTAAAGCTTGGTCGCAAGTGGGTCTTCCAAATGGACATTGACCCCAAGCATACTTCCAAAGTTGTTGCAAAATGGCTTAAGGACAACAAAGTCAAGGTATTGGAGTGGCCATCACAAAGCCCTGACCTCAATCCTATAGATCATTTGTGGGCAAGAACTGAAAAAGCGTGTGTGAGCAAGGAGGCCTACAAACCTGACTCGGTTACACCAGCTCTGTCAGGAGGAATGGGCCAAAATTCACCCAACTTATTGTGGGAAGCTTGTGGAAGGCTATCCGAAACGTTTGACTCAAGTTAAACAATTTAACGGCAACGCTACCAAATACTAATTGAGTGTATGTAAACTTCTGACCCACTGGGAATGTGATGAAAGAAATAAAAGCTGAAATAAATCATTCTCTCTACTATTATTCTGACATTTCACATTTTTTAAATAAAGTGGTGATCCTAACTGACCTAAAACAGGGAATCTTTACGAGGATTAAATGTCAGGAATTGTGAAAAACTCAGTTTAAATGTATTTGGCTAAGGTGTATGCAAACTTCCGACTTCAACTGTATGTATTTATGTATATTTATATATTTACAAAAATATATATTGGGGATTGGAAATGATGCAGACAATTACATTGATGGAAGCTACAATATATCTGCAATATTTTAAACCCACTAATTTTATTTTTTACAAAATACATAAATATAACTTCAAAGGGCTCCTTTACTAGGGTACCTATGCATGTTCATCCACTCACAGTATATTTCCAGCCTCCAAACAGTGGTGAATGGAAAGAGACATAATTTACACAAAAGTTGTAGGCCTAATGACATTTGGCAATTGTTATTAGGCTATAATTTATGCGTCCACTGTTTTTTCGTGCGTCTTGGTATCGGCCACTCATCTCTGCCTTGGCAAAATTTCAGTGTTCTTGTCGAACCACATCTCCATATCTGTGATCTCCACCGCAAATTAATAGAGGGTGAATACACTATTCTCATGCTTAAGTATGCATAGAGAGAAAAGTGCATAAAAAGGGAATTACGTTCCATTTACTCGCACTTAACTCGGGTCGGAATTTCCCCATAATGCATTAGCATTACAGAGGAATGGAAAAAACATGGTGTGGTATCTAACCTGACAGATCTATAATCTATAGCTCTTCAAAAAAGCTCATCAAAGCCCTGTTAGCGCAGTTCCCATAGACTCTGATTGTAAATCACGGACTCAGAGGAACATTATAAAGCAAAAGGCTGTGTGTGAGTGTGTGAGTGTGTGTTCGTATCCAAAACAACTCTAATTGCACCTTGGAAACAAAGAGCAAAATGCAGCGTGAAACGCCTGACGGTCAGACAGAAAGATGGGAGCAGACAGATAGAGAGAATGTGAAAAACAGAGAGGGAGAGAAAGAAAGGGCTCAATCGCTGGGCCATTAACCCGGGGTGTGTAGAATGAAAGGAAAAAGAAACGAGAGGAGGCAACACTCACTCTCAAATGAGCAGTCACAATACAGATGATGACCAAAAGGACAAGAGAGCCGGGGACACACACAGACAGACACACAGGGAAGGAAAAAGAGGTGGAGTGAGGGAATGTGTCAAATTGTTTGCAGGACTAAAAGGCATGTAGAAAAACCATACATTCAAGTCTTATTAAAATTATTATTTGGGTATATTTTGTTTTTGTGTCCATTTGTTAAGTAGTGTGTTTTGAAAAAGAATATATAACACATACCTAAAAGATGATCAAAGATGTCAAGTATAGGTATATATGGATTTAGATTACTCTAGCTATGCATCCTCCTTAACTTGCTCATTTAACCTCTAACCCCGTGGTCAGTGATTTGGGTCAAAGGAGTCTTGTGCATGGTGATTCCTAATGGGCCAATAGGAGATGAGGTATCAGGCCGGAGCTGAAACACTAGCATCACTGATGACTCATAGTTTAAGTGTGTAAAGGGATTGGGTCAAATCAGTTGGTGCTGGAGATGTTGGGTTAAACCAGTTAAGGGATGGACCTGTTGGGTTAGGGGATAAACATGGTAACACTTCTCCTTTACCTGTATATTATATATGCCATTTAGCAGACACTTTTATCCAAAGTGACTTACAATCATGCGTGCAAACAGTTTATGTATGGGTTGTCCCGGGAATCGAACACACTACAAAACAAGCAAGTATAGTGTAGAGAATCATTGTACCATCTAAACTGTTGTGAAATATATATTCTATAACCAAAAATATTGTATTTTTAGCTGTTTGAATTTGGTGTACAAAACCGAAAGTAAAAGACGCAGAAACGTAACTTAAGAACGGGGAGCATAGAAATAGTGCACATAGAACAGATCTACCGCTTCTTAAACTTGCTTTCAATGAGAATGACAGACATATAACACACATTTCTATGTGAATTTGGTCGGGTCATCCAAGAAGTTACATATTGTAGCTTTAACTGAGCTACAGAGGACCACATATTTTCACTGTAATTACACTATCAACAACGCATAGTTACACAAAACATAAACGCGTGCTCTGTTTCTGCATCCTCTGCTCACCCCTCCCCCCTCCTCCCTCTCCCCCCTCCTCCATCTCCCTCTCTCTGTCAGACAGTCTCCCTCAATGTCTAATATCCTGTTATCCTCCGGTTAGGGTCTTATCTGAGCTGTTGTCTAGTTCTGTATTATCACAGGGTTAAAATGAACAGGATTTGCTTTTCAATGTGGCAACAAATAGCTAATGACACCAACCTACAGAAGCTCACCTCTCTCTGCAGTGTTAATGCTTCACACAACACAATGCAGATTGATAACAAACATCATGTAAACAATGCAAACAAAATTATAATGGTAATTCATTTAACAACTATGAATGATCAATTAAGTAACTTGTTACAGGGAGTAAGAAAAATATTCAATTTGGACAGTTATGTTATTTTTCCACTTGTACAGTGTTGGAATATTTAGTGATAAAAACAAGTTCAAGAAACACAGTAGTGTAAAAAATTGTGCCAAAAGCCGTCACAACTGTAAGTACAATTCTTCAGTGCACCGGCATACGAGTGGAACGACTGTAGACTAGAGTCTGCAGCAGTTTATGGACCCTTACTGATCCTCACTGCTCTGCAGGGGGTAAGATACCACACATTTCGCTGCTTTCCTCACCTCATCACTCTCTACTTCTTAATCTTCTTTCTCGACCACTTCCAAATTTCCCTTTTCTTCTGTCACATTTTCACTCCCTGTTGCTTCTCTCCCTCCCTCCCACATTCTCTTTCCCTCTCAGACCTAGTCCCTCAGCTCTGCGCACACAATGCAGGTATGTGGGTTTCATCTGTCAAAGTTATCCTCTCATTCAGACACTCTCTTTTTTAAGTAAAAATCCAAGAGGTACACTTGTTCCCTAAATAACTACATATGACAGCCCACTACCTTTGTTTCACACAGATGTGCTTGTACTGACATAGAAGACGCCACCACATCAAATAGCAAATAAAAACACCCAAACTAAAGTCTTCATTTGAGAACGAGACAGCAAGCCGTAGTGCACATGCACACTGTTCAATGCTTACCATTGCCTAAATAACATTACTGTGCTATTTAACTTTCTTTACACTCCACCAACAGTTTGTATACATACAGAATATGGATCAGAATAGTCCATGTACTTACTCAGTGTCAGAGTGATAGGTGAAACACTCAGGGAGGTACAGCTCTACTAAATCCATGTGCTCTTTGACACCATACTCTGAGGAGCAAAGATCCCTGTCAGCTTCTTCTTTCTTTCTTTCTTTAGTTGGTCTGTGTCTCCCTATAACTCTCTTTCTCTGTGTCTCTACCAATCTCTGTTTTTCTCTTATACGCACACTTTCACTGGAGCAACAGTCTCTCTCTCGCTATCTCTCTGTTTCTGTGTGTCTCTCTGTCTCTATTTCTCATGCGCTCACTGACTTTCCCTCTAGCAGCAGTGTTGACACTCCAGCCAGTGAGGTCTTAACTGTTGTGGCTCGCTCTATGATAGAGCACTCTAAGCTAGGGCTGGCCCTCATGAATATCCAGGATCTATTTTGCCTGCCCCTCCCCCTGGACCACAATGTCGGCATTTGATTGGCCATTTGATCTACTCCAATGAGAGACGGCCAGACTCTAAATCGGAATTTCTGGTAAGGATATCTCTCTTTGTCCTAATAAAAACATTTTCCGTTAGTACATTACAGCCTGGGAGGCTGACCATTTAAATGAATTGTTGCATTTGAATAGAGTTGCAGTTGAGATGTGTGTATGTGTGTTTGTGCGTATTTATTTGCACGGTAGGGGGTTAAACGATTACATGTAATCAGTTACATATAATCTGATTTAAAAGAAAATGTAATAAGTTACGTTACCAGCATAAATATTGTAATCAGTTTACAGATAATTTAGAAAAATTGTATTATTGCATCTTGGATAACTTTTAAATTGAGAAAGCATACTTGCATTTTTTTTTTTTACCTTTCTGTTTTCTCAATGACATTGAATTCAGAATTGAAAAAAGGCTGTTTCTTCCACCTGAATGAGTCTGACCACAAGTCAGAGACCACTATGATGACACACCAAATGTGTTTGATGGATCCTTCTTGTCTTCTAATGCCTCTTAATGGGAAAGTAAAAGTAACTGAAAGTAATCCGATTACGTTACTGAATTTGGGTAATCCAAAAGTTACATTACTGACAACAATTTTAGACAGGTAACTACCCACTTGGCACTGGTTGAATCAACATTGTTTCAACATCATTGCAATTAAATTACGTTGAACCAACTTGGAATAGACGTTGAATTGGCGTCTGTGCCCAGTGGGTAGTAACTGTAGCGGATTACATTTAGAAAGTAACCTACCCATCCCTGCCTGTTTGTAGTGAGGCCAGTGAGTTCTGAAAGCTTTTGTCCTACTGTGATGATACCTGATCCTTAAGGACATTCTATACATACATCTATCTAGGTTGTGTGTGAGTGTGTCTGTTACTAAATGTCCATGTCCTACTGAACAACAGGTGCCACAGCACTCCCTCCAACCACCCCTACCCCCAAACACACACACAAAAACACACAAAAACACACAAAAACACACATGCACGTTGATTTCCTTTATTTAAAGCCCTGATTGACATAAGGTAAGTAACTCAATGATGCAAGCCTCCCTAACTGTTTAACTCACAGATCCCCCGGCACCGAACCTGGATCTGTCACTAAAATGTGCCTAATCTGAAGCTCTGACCTCTCCCTGACTGACTGACACACACACACACACACACACACACACACACACACACACACACACACACACACACACACACACACACACACACACACACACACACACACACGCTGGAGTGTGACTCTGGGCAACTTGCCACCTCTGGCACACGAGCAGGTATCAAAGAGGAGCAACAATGTTCAAGGGATGAAAAGGGGTGTTAGAATTCCCACTGGAGCACACTGACTTTATGTGAAAAATAAGGCCATCATCAACACATTACTATGCCTGCATGCTAACAGCATACTTTGAAGACACTCCACTCATGTCTTCTCTACAAGGCACATATTTTCACTTTCTTTCCTTTACTAAAAAACTCAGGACCCTCTTTAGCCCTCAGCTTGTCCCGGCTGAGTCTTAGGAAATCTCTGATCATTGGATGCTGAATCACTTAACAGAGAGATTGCCTGCGATCAGCCAGCGGCCAAATCACCCCACAAAGCCTCTCAGCTGGATTACTGTATCAGGAAGGCTTAGAGGAAAGAATATAGAGAGAGGAATACAAAAACACAAACAAACACAAACAAACACACGCACACACACACACACACACACACACACACACACACACACACACACACACACACACACACACACACACACACACACACACACACACACACACACACACACACACACACACACACACACACACACACACACACACACACACACACACACACACACACACACACACACACACACACACACACACACACACACACACAGCCAAAACCACAGAAAGAGAGAGAAGGTAAGAGAGAGAAAGAAAGAAAAGAGTAAAAAGAGAAAGACGAATGGAGAAATAGAGAGGAAGAGGTGGAGGGTAAAGTGATCGATGCTAAGCACTGCTGGGGAGGTCCACACTGTCTATTACGCTGACGTCCAGATTACAACGACTGTTTCCAATTGTCTTTTCTAATTTCATTAGCTGGTCATCTAACACAAAGGAAGGTGATGCAGGGGTGAACAGCGTAAGAGGGCATACAGTATGTTTCTATGTTGTCTGTGGTTTTGATATCAAAGCAGTGGAAACGGACACTTCAGATTCAAGTCTAGGTAGTCTGAGTAGTGTCCCCCCCACCACCACCACCCTCTCTCTTTCATACGCACATGCTGTACAACACACAATATCATGTTCTGAAGCGACCCCTGAAAAAACAAACTTAAGCAAGGAGAAATCGCTTTGCTTATCTGCTTTTTGCTAAACCCCAAACACCAGACTCCATGGAGTGGTTCTTATCACACAGGTAATGAGCTCCACGTTAAACACCTCACTCACACACACACACACACACATATGACGCATAAAACACCTCACAAAACACAGACACCTGCACATATATACGCACACAATGTACAGTGGGGTTCGGAATTATTGCGTCCCTTGATAAAGATGAGCAAAAAAGACCTGTAAAATAAATAACACGAATAATGAGCTATATTGTATGTTCAAAACATTTTAAAAATACATATTTTTATACTAATACAATTTCTCAGAGAAAGATTTTGTTTAACAAGTAATACCAAAAAATATTGGATCCCCTGTTTTCAATGCTCCAGCCCTCTCCCCTTGTGCGGATAACAACACTGAGCCTTTTCCTAAAATATTTTATGATATTGGACACATTTGGCTGGATCTTAGACCATTCCTCCATACAGAATCTTTCCAGATCCTTGATATCCTTTGTCTGAGCTTATGGACTGCCCTCTTCAATTTAAACCACAGGTTTTCAAGTCCGGAGACCAAGATGGCCATTGCAAAATGTTGATTTTGTGGTCAATTAACCATTTTTTTTATGGATTTTGATGTGTGCTTGGGGTTATTGTCCTGCTGGAAGATCTATTTGTGGCCAAGTTTCAGCCTCCTGGCAGAGACAACCAGGTTTACGGCTGAAATGTCCTGGTACTTGGTAAAGTTCTTGATTATGCAACTGATCTTAACAAGGGCCCCAGGACCAGTGGAAGCAAAATAGCCTCATAACATCAAAGATCCACCACCATATTTTACAGTAGGGATTATGTATTTTCTACATATGCATTGTCCTTTTGAAATGCCAAACCCACTGCTGATGTGGCCAAACACCATTATGTTCGTGTCATATGGCCATAGTGTCAAAATATCTGTGTCTGTGTTCAGTGCTGCTATCATATACAATCACCAAATCTCAACCTAATCCCCAACGTAAATGTAACACATGAAAATAATCTTCACAGGGAAATGATCTTCAATAAACCATTTAGAAAGAATACGGTTTACGTATGAAAAGTTCCCCTAATAGCTTTTAGTAGCTGTTACTATCAATAGATTCTTTATAGCCTGAACCAAGTTATTGTGCTGTTTCGTTCGGTCGTACACTTTGGCTAATTCAGGTACAAAGCCATAAACAAATTTAATAAGGAGAGGAGAGCAAATATTATGAATTTGATCAATTAAGTCGTTTCTTTGAGCAAGATTGACATTTTCTATGGCACAAAGCAGTCATGCTGGGATGGAATACAATAACAGTGAGACACACAAGAGCAGGGCCACAGTGGCGTCTTGTTCGCCACTTGAGTTTAATATCACAGGAAATGAGTTTGTTGGCTTGCTCTAATGATAATACCTGCATCACCTTACCAGACCGTTCCTTTTTACTTTGTGATTTCAAGACGCTCATGTATTTTAATGCATTTCTGAATAAAAACATATGAAACAAACCCAGGGTACTGTTCTGTATTTGGTGCCCTAAGCTTAATGTCATTTTTATGAGCTTCATGAAAATGAATGTCCAGCATATTAGATAGATTGGCTTTTTCAAGGAAGACTGACAAGACTTTTGTGGAATCTATTAAAATAAAGATCCCACTTTCTCATGTTCGATAAGCTCTCTACCCAGAGGTCGAAGCTATGTAGCCTACCTTCTCAAAGCTCTGAAAAGGAGAGACCTGTAACACAAAACTAAGCAGTCAGCATTGACCATAGTATGGATTAATTCCGTTTTTCTCAATCTGAGAGAGTGGGGGAAGCAACCATCAAACCTCACACAATAAAAATGGTAAATTTTACTTTAATTGAAGAAGATTTATTTGGTCCCAGTCTAAAAAGAGTAAAACATACTCTGGCAACAGTTATTTCTTTAGAGTTGTATATGCTCATATTTAGTGTTGATATTTAACTCTGCGTCATTGGGTTTCACTCTGTACGGTATTAATGGAAAATAACTGTGACTTTTTTAACTCTCTGCAGTGTTGATCAGTATTCTAGAGTGAATTATTTAGGGTAACGTTTACTCTCAGGATATAATCACAATAGTTAATTCAACTCCTACTGAGACAAACTCAACACTATTTTTCGGGGTTTATACGGTCCCATTTGAGGTGAAAAGGTGTAAAGTCTCCTTTACATATTTCTGAGTCATATTATGGTGGTTTTTGAATGTGACATCCAATCACTATTCATATCCATTTTAGAGGGAGGCTATCCAGCAATCACCCAGGACTTATACTCAGAATGCATGTCAGAGGAGGGATGAGAGAACTGATGTTACAGGCTACCCACAGCACATCATGTAAACTGGAACAGCCTTTTCAGTAAAGGTTCCAATAAATCCAACCCACTTATTAGGATTAGATTAGTTAAGAAAAATGTATGTTACATAACATTGTGTAGCATCAGATCAAAAACAATCAATGTACATGTGAAAACACAGATATTGAAACAAACAATTCAAAAAAATCTACCTGAAACAGAACATGCTGGGAAATATGACAATGATGTCCCTCCCACATATGTGGACACTCCATAGTTTTAACTCCCTGGCTCTGGTTACTCTTAATGGAGTTAAAAGTACTCCGTCCCATTCAACTCCAGCTATCAACACTAACTGCAGTGGGGTCAATTTAACTCTATTTTTTTTTACTCAGTGATTTCAACTCACCTTGATTTACTGTACTCCCTGCCCAATCCCAGCACCCTCTCCATAGGGACAGCTGTCAGAATGAGTTCCAAACCAAGAGCGTCTCTCTCTGGTGTCCCCAACCCCCTACTGTCTCACCTCATCATTCTTCCTCTGGTCCTTCTGACATCATCACTGCGAGACGCACTGAGAATAATCAGTTTAGCTATCGTCTAACTCAGTGCAATCCATCAATTACTTAGACATGTTGTAGGCAAACACTATCGTCTCACTGCACAGATATAGTACATGCTAGGGACAGACAGACGGACAGAGAGAGAGAGATAGAGGGAGGAGTACTGGAGGAAGGGGTAAGGAGTAGGAGAAGAAAGAGGGAGGGAGAGACTATATGGATGGGTCTTTGGATAGATAGACTGAGAGATTGATAGTTTGGTGCCAGGATGAACAGATTGGTCAAAATATTGATCAGTCACTCACACATTAAATATTGATCAGGAAACAGGATGTATTCACTATCAGAGCCTTGCCACCAGTGGCTGTTCCCTCCCTGTGTGGGAAACTGTAGTAGAACCTCTGGGACCACCTGATCACGCCACTGACCATAAAACTGCTACTTAGTCTATGGGGACAACCAACTGTTCAATGGTTTTAAATGGTTTCCACTGCTCACATGATCCTGTATGGTCCCGTTTGGAATACAGAGGGAAGGAAAAAACACTGTTGGGTTGCTGCGGGACCATAACCAGCCTATTGCAGCTGTCCCTAAACACTTTGGTTTGGATTGCCCTCTAGTGGAGTCCTAAAAAGCCAACATACTTTCTTCCTCCCTTCATTGGAGTAATCACTGATCTGAAACTATAACGTAGAACACTTGCTTTCACCTATGATAGGTATAACCTCTCTCTCTCCCTCCCTCTCCTTCTATCCCCCACCTTCTTTCTCTCTCTTTCCCTCTGTCATTGTGTTTAGCAGATAACCCACCAACCCGTATTTTCAGGTGGTCATGTAAGCAGACCTTTTTTAACCACTGGAGGATTACAGACGGGATGTCCTCTCAGCAAGGAGCACAGGATTAACAAATTCACTTCCCTTTATCTATCTCTCTATGTACAGATACACTATATATACAAAGGTATGTGGACACCCCTTCAAATTAGTGGATTCTACTATTTCAGCCACACCCGCTGCTGACAGATGTATAAAATCGAGCACAAAGCCATGCAATCTCCATAGACAAACACTGGCAGTAGAATGGCCTTACTGAACAGCTCAGTGACTTTCAACTTGGCACCATCATAGGACGGCACCTTTCCAACAAGTACGTTTGTTAAATTTCTGCCCTGCTAGAGCTGCCCCGGTCAACTGTAAGTGCTGTTTTTGGGAAGTGGAAACGTCTAGGAGCAACAACAGCTCAGCTGCTAAGTGAGACCACACAAACTCACAGAACAGGACCGCCGAGTGCTGAAACGCGTCGCACATAAAAATAGTTTATCCTCCGTTGCAACACTCTCTACAGAGTTCCAAACAGCCTCTGGAAGCAACGTCAGCACAAGATCTGTTAGTCGGGAGCTTCATGAAATGTGTTTCCATGGCCGAGCAGCCGCACACAAGCCTAACGTCACCATGCGCAATGCCAAGTGTTGGCTGGAGTGGTGTAAATCTCGTCGCCATTGGACTCTGCACAGAGCCCTGACTTCAAAATCCATCGAACACCTTTGGGATGAATTGGAACGCTGACTGCGAGCCAGGCCTAATCGCCCAACATCAGTGCTCGACCGAACTAATGCACTTGAGGCTGAATGGAAGCAAGTCCCCGCAGCAATGTTCCAACATCTAGTGGAAAACCTTCCCAGAAGAGTGGAGGCTGTTATGGCAGCAAAGGGAACCAACTCCATATTAATGCCCATGATTTTGGAATGAGATGTTTGACAAGCAGGTGTCCACATACTTTTGGTCATGAAGTATATCTCGCTAAATTACATATATTTTTGTCTCTGTCTTCCTGTCCTTCCTAATTCTTTATACTCTTCCTTTTCTCTCTCTTTCTTTGTATCTCTCTTTCTTGTCTGCTTGCCTCTCTCCTCAAATGATGAACAGAGATATGGAGAAAACAAAACAAAAAGAGGGAGGGAGAAGATTCACCAAGGTCACCACGGCTCTTCACGCCTTATCTCTGTTGTATTCTTTGTCATCCTCATATCTGGCTTTTTCTGCATACACACACCTGCTTCCCAGGCCTATCACGGGGCACATCTCAGGTGTGAAGCCACCAGGGTGGTGCTTACACAGGTGGAATACTGTTAGTCAGCACCTGACCCTCTCAGCATGATGTCTCAAACTCAGACACCTGCTGACGACAGCAGGAACCTCACACACACACGCACACACACACACACTCACACGCACGCAGGCAGACAAACAGGCAGACACACTCTAAAGATTGGATTACCTGGCCTACCACCTCACAGTTAACCTCTCTCTCTACAGGTGGTATAATCTTACTCTGTCTGCCAGTCGACTTAATACACAGGGTTTTTAGGTGCAAATTTCCTCCCACTTCATCCCACCTCTCTTCTGTTCTTCCTCTCTCTCTCTCTCTCACTCTCTCCAGTTCCTGTACCCATTCTCCTTCTTCCATTTTCTCTCCCTCATTCTCATTCTCCTTCTCTCTATCCCCTTTCCTCTCTCTGCCTCTCCTTCTCTCTCTCCATCTTTCTCCTTTCTCTCCCCTCTCCTGTCCCTCCTACTTCTCCTCCTTCTCACATAACTGTCCCTCTCTCTATGCCCTCTACCTCTCCCCACCCCCTCCCTCTCCCTCTCTCTCCTATAAAGGTGGATCGGTTGAGCAGTAGCCAATCAGCCAGACCAGTGGGTCTCAGCTACGCCAGGAACACCACTCCAAGATTACACACGCTAATGACTGGCTTTGGAGGAGCGCATAACTGATGTCTTCCAATTATAGATGTATAACTATCGATCTGTCAACACTAGAGAAAGGGAGGCAGTAGAGGACGGAGGGATGGAGAGAGTAAAGCTATGTAAAGAAATGTTTACTTCACCCCGGCGACAGGGAATGAAGGATGAACATGTATTGGAAAAATGACAGAGAACAACTAACTCATCACTGACCAACTTGACCTTAGAATGCAGGCGGAAGATTGAGGAATGCAGATTGCTATTCTCAAAACTAACTGTGGGTAGTGGCACACGCTGTTTTGGGAGAGCAGGAAGTCGATAGAAACCTAAGTGAGGTGGGTATACCTGAGTACAGGACAGGACACCTGGTCAAAGGAAACACACACACACTCACACAAACATTTCTATCCCAGCCCAAATGCCCTCTAGCCAACTGCCCTGGTCAAAATACCCCACTCTAGATACACACTTTCAAATACCCTCTAAATGCCCCCAGACTAAATACCCCACAACAACATATCTTAACATCCCATCCAGCCCCTGCCCTGTCCGACTCAGTACTCACTCTCCCTGTTTCCTCCAGAGCCCTGCAGCCAGCTGCAGTCAGTCAGTCCGTCTCAAGGACAAACTCCTTCAGCTCTACCCAGCTCTCTTCCTTCCTCTCCTCTCTGTGGCTCAGCGATGCAGCAGCACAGACTTTTGTCTCCTCTCTTCTGGACCAGCGCTGAGTTCACGTACCCCACTCAGTCCTGTGTGTGTGTGTGATAGGGGAAGAGGATAGAGAGGAAGTAGAGGACACAGCTCTTCTGCATTGCCATAGATACAGGGATCGCTGTAGCAGCCTTGCGAAGGGGAGGGAGAGGAAGGGAAAGAGAGAGGCAATAGCATCACGTTTTAGTGAGGTTCTCTGTCAGCATGTGAGTTTGATGCAAGTACACTACATATACAAAAGTATGTGGACAACCCTTCAAATGAGTGGATTCGGTTATTACAGACACACAGTTGCTGACAGGTGTATAAAATCGAGCACACAGCCATGCAATGTCCATAGACAAACACTGGCAGTAGAACGGCCTTACTGACGAGCTCAGTGACTTTCAACGTGGCACCATCATAGGATGCCACCTTTCCAACAAGTCAGTTCCTCAAATTTCTGCCCTGCTAGAGCTGCCCTGGTCAACTGTAAGTGCTATTATTGTGAAGTGGAAATGTCTAGGAACAACAACAACGGCTCAACCGCGAAGTGGTAGGCCACACAAACTTACAGAACGGGACCGCCGAGTGTTGAAGAGCGTAAAAATCGTCTGTCCTTGGTTGCAACACTCACTACTGAGTTCCAAACTGCCTCTGGAAGCAACGTCAGCACAATAACTGTTCATCGGGAGCGTCATGAAATGGGTTTCTATGGCCGAACAAGCCTAAGATGACCATGCGCTATGCCAAGCATCTGCTAGAGTGGCGTAAAGCTTGCCGCCATTGGACTCTGGAGCAGTGGAAACGCGTTCTCTGGAGTGATGAATCACGCTTCACCATCTGGCAGTCCGACAGACAAATCTGGGTTTGGTGGATGCGAGGAGAACGCTACCTGCCCGAATGCATAGTGCCAACTGTAAAGTTTGGTGGAGGAGGAATAATGTTCTGGGGCTGTTTTTCATGGTTCGGGCTAGGCCCATTAGTTCCAGTGAAGGGAAATCTTAACACTACAGCATACATTGACATTCTAGACAATTCTGTGGTTCCAACTTTGTGGCAACAGTTTGGGGAAGGCCTTTTCCTGTTTCAGCATGACAATGCCCCCGTGCACAAAGCGAGGTCCATACACAAATGGTTTGTTGAGATCGGTGTGGAAGAAATTGACTGGCCTGCACATACCCCATCGAACACCTTTGGGATGAACTGGAACGCCGACTGTGAGCCAGGCCTAATCACCCAACATCAGTGCCCGACCTCACTAATGCTCTTGTGGCTGAATGGAAGCAAGTCCCCGCAGCAATGTTCCAACATCTAGTGGAAATCCTTCCGAGAAGAGTGGAGGCTGTTATAGCAGCAAAGGGGGACCAACTCCATATTAATGCCCATGATTTTGGAATGAGATGTTCGACTAGCAGGTGTCCACATACTTTTGGTAATGTTGTGTATATCAACCGCGTTTGTGAGTACTATTTATGAAGCCTGTTTTTGAAAAAAATAGCATTTTGATATTTTCTTAGGGAGTTTTTTTCTGTTGCTTTTTGCTTGAGAGAGCGAGAAAGAGAGACATGGTAAGACAAACTGAACCCACAAACTGAATCAGCTCATAATACCAGGCGATTGTTTCACTCAGTCCTTCAAGTTTAATGAACATTACACTGGCAATGATAACACTTTTTTTTTTAACAAACCTATTTCAATTGGTATTTACCAGGTAAATAGAAGAGACTGTAAAGTGTAACCAATATACTTTTTTCACTTTATAAAACATGTCTACCGTACACACTGGGAATTGTTATTGTAAAGACATTTCCATGAGATGGTTGCTACACATACCCAGCAAGTACAGCATGATTGGGAAACAGAGTTAGAATTGCGTTTGGCTTCTTTTTAAAGCCCCCATGCAGTCTTTTTAACGTTATGTTTAAATCATCACTGTATGTCTAATAAATCACTGTGCATTTATTTCATGAAAAATAACTATGCCTCCTTTCGCCATTGAAATGCTCAGTCTGATCGCCCAACAGCCCTAATTGGCGGATAGGATCGTCTAGGCCAGAGCCTACCCCGCTAAGCCTTTCAAAGTAGGATAGGCACGCAAATAAAAGATGACTAGTCATTGGTCAGAATAATCAGATCAGATTGTAATGTCACGATCTTGTCCAATAACTCCACCCCACCTGAACAGGCTGAAATTCCAGGAATTCTTTTTCAAACAGCTCTCTTCAAGTGTTATTTCAATGTCATAAAAAGAAAAACAGGAAATCAAGTTGACTGCACTGCCTTTTTAATAAAATAAACACTATTCTGGAGTGTTCAGGGTTGAACATTCTACTTCAATACCATACATACAATGATTTTATTTCAAGATTCATTTCCTGAAATATTCCAACTTCCCTCAGGAATACCATCAATAGGGCTGGCACAATTACCATATTATGGATGAACACCATCATGGGAAAAAAAAAAAGCATAATGAGTTGGTTATTTGAATCAGCTGTGTAGTGCTAGGGCAAAACCAAAACGTGCACCGGGGTTTTGGGAGGGGGGCAGGGCCGAGTTTGGGAAACCCTAGCCTAGGTAACGCCCCCTCCCTGCAGCAGAACACAGAAATAGGATGAATAGAATGTTCTTGGAACCTCTAACCCTGGCAATTTGACTGGTACACTTGCAGTGGCTGCCTGGTACTATATTCAATCATTTCAATGGTGATGTAGAACATTCATTTAATTTATGTTAACTGATGTGGCTAATGCAATGGAATGTTTATCTTTGTAATCAGTTGAGTTGAATCAAAACAAATCACACCACAAATTGATGGGTACACTTCCTACTTTTACTTCCTGCTTTGTTCCTATGGCTAGCATTGCAAGTGTACCAAGTCAACCCATTATGTCATCATTGACTTGAATGGGGACGCCCGTCCAATTTATTCTGTTTCTATGGGAGCACATGCAGTCAGGAGCAGAGAGGAGAAAATTGGCGTCTTCATTTATTTTTTTAACCAATAACCGTCATCTACAATCAAACATAACTGCCCAATATCCCAAAAGGAACCATATGATAGTTTAAATAGATTTAAAAAAACATTTGCCAGTTACATTACATTAGCGTTATACCAGAGAAACAAGTAGTATAATTGTAATTACCTTTACCTAATGCAGTACTTAGCTAACACTTCAGACATCATCTTTTTGTACTAAGCCACGGTAAGAACCATGTTATTCCATTATAATTACCCTGGAATAACACCAATGTAATGTAGTGTCGCAAAACCGATTTAAAATCAAATAAACTTCCACCACACACACATTTTGATGCGTACAATGATATTCACCTAAAATATATTTTTTGTCATACTGTGCAATATCAGAACAACCATTGATTGAAGAGAAATGATATTCTTGTGAAACAGCCTTTTAGTGTGTTGTGCAGTACACACAGTCCAACTACACAACCTGGCTAGTCTCATACAATCAAACTCAGCTACAATGCCTTGGTCTTTTTCCCATTCCTTCTCTTTTCCCTGGTAGAAATGTTGGACATCCCAACTACAAATCTGAGGTGGGAACCCCAACGCTCCATGCACTTCCCCTAACTAGGGCCAAAACTTCCCTTATGAGTTTCGACCCTGGTTAGAGTGGAAGTGCATGGAGCGTTGGGGATCCCACCTCAGATTTTCCTTTCGGTCTTCCTATTAGTTAAAACTGTTCTTGCTGACTTTCATCCGTTCCTTCATCCAGCTCTGCTGCTCCATCAGAGTTTCTTTCCCAGAGAGAGTTGACCAAAGTCCTCCCTGCTCTCTGTAGGGTCCATCGAGGCCTACTGGCCTGTTCAGTTGGGGCCTAAAGCCTGAGGCTCAGTTAAAACCCAGACCCGCTCCCTTGGGTCTCTGTGTGGCCCGAACGGGCTCGGTGATGCCCCTGCCCTCCGGACCCAGGCCCATGCCGGGGCTCCAGCCCATACTCTGCAGCATCCGGTTGCCCATGTTGGTCTCTGGGATGGGCCCCGCACTCTCACCTACCAACCCTAGATAAGGAGAGATAAAAGATCAGGAACACAGAGTTACAACAGAGAAAAAGACACGGAGACACAAGAGAAGGAAGGGGAGATGGAAAGAGATACGAGCAGATGATCTTGATGAAGGCTTATTGATTTGGCTCAATGGGCTGACGGAGCTACAGTATTTAACCCCTGAACTCTACCACTCCAACACAATGATTTAGCGTAGGCTTGCTCTACAATGACTGGGTCACAATAGACATCTCGTCTCTCTTCCTTTCCCTTTGCTCTTATGTAGCAAGGAGAGATGAGGGCAGTAGAGCAGACTCCGGTTGCATCACTTCCTATTGTAGCCATTGGTAAATATCTTTATATCCTCTTCCTGGAACCAAGATGGGTACCTGGTTATAACCCATTAACCTTTTATATCCTCAGTCTCATCAAACACGCTACTTAAGAGGTAGAGGTGAAGGGTGGGAGGGGAGCAGGTGTGGTTTGGGATACACAGCCGTCATTGGCTTAGGGTTAATCTGGTATGTCTGTGACTGCAGAGCCTGCCAACTGACTGCTGTCCAATCCAGATTATAGAGGAGGGTTGAGAGCCAAAGATGGATTTAACAGGGGATGGATGGGTGAGTCATGAGTGTGTCAGTGCAGTGGTGTGTGTCAAAGAGTTTACCTGTGGGCGGAGGTAAACCAAGGGGTGCTGCTTTGCGTCTCCTCTTGACGTCCCCCGTACACAGAGACCCCAGGTGACCACTCGTCTGCCTGCAGAACCACAACCAGGAAATAAGCCTCACTCATTAGCATCCATCTGTTGGCAACATTCTAGAAACAATGTGCTGTTGTGGATGGAACAACTATCATATGTCTGTTAGATCCTTCGCTGATTGGACCATTCCTCCTGTACCTGCTGGCCGTCTTTACTGAGCAGCTCCTCCGATGGCCTCTGTCTGACCGTGAGTCCCAGTGCATCTAGAGAGAGAACAAATGAAAGGCCATTAGCAAATGTAAAATACATCTGGGCATTATCAACCACAAACGTATAATAGCCGGTACTGTTCTGAAACTGCAGCTAAGTGACAAACATGTCTTACCTGTCCATGTTCTCTTCTAGATCCCGGACTAAACCATGGGCTGTGGAGGACACAGGTTTGTTTAGTTTATTTGCACACGGTCAATTCAAATGGCGAAAAATACAGAATGAGGGGGGGGTGGGGGAGAATGTATAGACAGATATTCTACAAGCCGGGTGACGGTGAGGGAGGTAAGGGAGACTGACTCGTGTGAGTGGGGGTCCTGGTGGTGTCGTCCCAGCCGCTCGTTGAAGGTTTGTCCTGGGCTGCCTTGAGAAGCCTGGCCCTGGGGCCCCCCATGAAGCCGGCTCAGCCTGGCCTGGAACCCTGACACAGGAGAGGCAGCAGAGTGCACACATCATAGACTGGAATAGGAGAAACACTATGGCAGCTGTAGAGGCTACATGATAAACCCTGTGCAGGAAATGCCCCCTACTGGCCATATGACAGATCACAACTCTTTGTATAAAACCAATTCCACAATCATGCAAAGAAAAAGAGAGAGAAGCAGGACTAGTAATCAAAATGGTACTGGGCCCAGAGATCCAAACAAACAGGCAGACATATAAACAGACAGGTCTGGGTCCAGCTACCTCTCTGTGCCCCGGGGCTCATGATGGGGAAGGATCCGGTGAGGATGCTGTTGAAGACCGGGTCAGCCAGGTCCAGTTCCTCCCCTGCCTCTCTCTCCCACCAGGGAATCACCCCCGCCACCCCACACGCCCCCCCCGGCTCCCCCTCATAGAACCAGTCACTCTGCTCATCATCACCTGGGAGACGGGAGGGGGCAGAGGTTAAAGGTCAGGGCTGAGAAAATAGGTTCCATATAAAACATTAACTTCAATTTTGGACTAACCTTTTTTTAAAGACATGTTTTATTCTTGTTGATAACACTGCTATAAATGTCATACGTAGTGGAAGGTAGCCTAGTGGTTAGAGCGTTGGGCCAGTAACCGAATTCCGGAGTTGACAAGGTAAAAATCTGTCGTTCTGCCCCAGAGCAAGGCAGTTAACCCACAGTTACCCGGGCACCGAAGATGTGGATGTGGATTAAGACAGCCCCCCCACACCTCTCTGATTCAGAGGTTGGGTTAAATGCGGGAAGACGTTTCAGTTGGAAGGCATTCAGTTGTACAACTGACTTGGTATCTCCTTTTCCTTTCCCCTAATGGGTGCGGGAAATGTTTTTTTTTTTTTTTTTTAAAGCCTAATTTAAAATGCGTTTCTGCTTATAAATTTCAGATATTTGTTGGTCCACTTGTTTATAATTAGATACATGCAGCTTGTCTTCAGTCATAACTTGCTGACCTATAAAAATCAGTACTCACAACAATAAATGTTATAAATTGATAGAATTAATGCATCAATAATATAGTTGACGTCGGTAAAGTTGTCTGATCCATTACGGCTTCTCTCACAGCACGAGACATCTAGGGAATGGGAGAAAAGCTCTAACACAAGGTAATGATTCTTCCCTTGCTGAAGGCTGTACAACGATCCAACATGTTTCAAATTAGATTTCCGCTCGTCTTGGATGCACAATGTTATGATTTTAATACTGTCTGCTTTTATGAAAAGTGTCAATTGCATATAACGTATCAGCTCACTTGCATTCGCTCAAGAGATTCTGAAAGATATCATATTTCAAAGTTTCTGTTCCAGAGACAAAATTAACATTACATGCATCACTGCAAGAAATACTTAATTCTGCATGAGTTCATTTTACATTAGTCTACATGTGAGAGGTTATAGGCCTACAGTCACTGTCCAGATTTCAGTTAATTATGAATCTCAAGTTGAAAGGTGTAGTAGACCAGTGGGTGCTGCTGACCCCTTCTTCCACCAGTCCCTGTAAATGACAAGATTTGGTCAAATAGATTGGTTACCTTGCCTCCCCTCATCATTGGTGTACAGTCCACCATCACTACTGTTGCTCACACTGCTGGTCTCACTAATAAAAGAGAGATAGAAAGAAAGAGATAAAAGGAGAAAAGATGGGAGTGTAAAGAGAGATGGGAAAAGAAGGGAAAAGTCTGAAGTCAATTCTCAGTGTCCATCATACAGCGAAACCTCTGAGGTAGGAGACCTTAAACAAGCCATCTAAACACTGCTTTTCAACCAGGTGAGCGTACCTGTGAACGTATAGGCATACACAAAGGAGCAGGGAAACACTAACCACCTGTCACTCATGTCCTCATCCGAGCCCTTCTGCTCCTCAAACTCCATCTTGTCCTTGGGCCCCGCCTGCCGCATAATGGCGTCCCCACGCTCCACCACTACCCCCTCATCAGTCGCCTCCAACCCGAGCCTGTGGGCTGCCAGTTTCCTCTTCTTCACCCTGCACTTCCCTCCTCCAACTCCGCCACCAGTGAGCTCCATCCCCGCCCTGCCCTCAGCCGCGCTCACCCCAGGGATCCTGCACCCTCCGTGGGGCTTGGGGACAGGCGGGGGACCTAGCATGGTGGTGGTGCTATTGGAGGTCACTGCCTCCAGAGGGGGATCGACGGCCATGCGCTTGACCTTGCGGCGGCGTCTCAAACTGCGGGACCCCTCTGCGCTCCCCACTCCTCCAAGGTCCTCCTGCCAGAGGGGGCGCTTGCCACGTCCTGTGTCAGGGTTCAGGGGGGTACGGCGCTTGGGCCCCAGCTGCTCGTCAGAGTCGCTGTTGTCACGGGCGTGGCTGTTACTGCTGGCAACGCTGCCTGTGGTGGCGCGGTAGTCCTGACAGGAAGGGAGCGAGGGAAGAGAAATAGATTAAGACAAACATTTACAACACATGCTTAGACAGTTAAACTGACAGCATCTATGCTCTTAAGAAATCTTCTTACTGTACAGTTACCAAGGTACTGTTCCTTTACAATAAGATATGTGGGGTTCATTGAGGACCTGGACCGTCCGAGACCACCTCCCCACCTTGTGTTCGTCCAGGCTGGACTCGGAGCCCTCACTGAGGTGGCCAGTCTCCCAGGGCGGGTGGGGATTGTCAGAGCGTCTCTTCCTCCCACGGCGTTTCCGGGCCTGTCTCTTCAGCAGGCAGCCCACAGCCAGCGCGTGGTCCCCCCCATCCCCGAAGCCCCCCCGTGCCGCCTGCTCCGAGCTCTCCTCCAGCGCCGACACCAGGTCATGGACCAGCTCGTCCATCGTCCGGCTAAAGTGCCTGGGGATGGAGAGAAAGGAGGTGTGAGTGTGTGTGGTACAAACAGTGAAGAATATATGAATTTGTGTGTGTATAGCCCAAATCGTGTGTGTGTGTGTGTGTGCACACTACTATCCTATATTAACATGTCAGTTTGGAAAACTGTCCCATGGCATGAGTATAAGACCTGGCATCAATCTAATAGTAGTATCTGTGTACATACCATCTTAACGCCAGCTAGCTATTGCCTAGGTAAGTATTAACTGCAGCCAAATGTTGGATGAACTCCCATGCAGAGTTTGGGCTAAACGGCCCAGGCACTGCCAATGTGTAACTCCAATCCACGGAGATCTGACCTACATTTAAAAGCTAGCTAGCATAGTTGGCTAAACCCAAAAAGAAAAGCAAGCTAGTTAGCTGACACGCTATTTATTAGTTAACGTTTGTGGCCCATTTTGCTGTCAAAATGTAAACATCTGATAACTAGGTAGCCGATTAACGTTGTAATGTCTTCAAAATATAAGCAGCTGTCCAGTCAGGTAACTAGCTAGGCTAATCGGCTGCCTAGCTAGCAATTTTCTCAGAAATCACTTACCAGCTGGTTCCCGCTTTACTAAAGGTCTTTAAATTAGCTGCACCTGACATTAAAGCCCCCCAAAGCCTGTTACTTTTAACCAAAAATGACGGGAACACGTCTAAATAAGGGAGTAACCATTCTTACAAAGCTAGCCTAACAAATCTGCGAAAGCACAGAAACACTTTTTCTTCTGTGGTGCTGTTGTGGTTGGCTAAAAACTTTAATGGTGCATTACGGCCACCTACTGGACTGAAGTGTCTCTCCAGCAACTTTGTGGAAGTACATGCTTTGTACACCAGAGGCAACATTTGTACACCAGTTCTTGACAAAATTGCAAAATCTGTTTGGTTGGGGATCATTGTTGGACAGCAATCTTCAAATATTGTCACATAGCTGAAATGACGAGACTTGGTGTGGGTCTGGTTTACGACAAGCCACAGTGATAAGCCACAGTGAATAAGAATAAGAACAATCTAAGATTTTACCTAGGCTTTGATATTTTGTTCCAAACTCTTCACTCCTTCCCAAAGCGTAGGCTTACCCACAATGTGACAGTCTCGGAAATCCCAGACCTAGGGCAGCAACATCACTGTTTCAGCACTATAAGCTCGAACAGTATTTGGTACATTGTGGGAGCCAGCCCAGCTGTCTAGAGACTAACACCATGATGCAGCAGTAGTGTACAATTGTTGTGTAGGTCATCATTTTTTGTTGTTAAATATCATAACATCTAGAATAAAATAAAGCATTTATGACTGAAATCAGTTTATTACAAATTATATAATGGTACAAATCAATGTTCATGATGATGCACAAACTGTTATGTAAAGTCCATGGCATAACGTCTGTAAATATATTCAGTACAACACAAATATTAAATAAATAATTTGGAAGAACAACATTGTGAACATAACCTCAAAGTCATAAAAAAAAAATGTTTTTGATGTATACAAACAGATATTCACATACAGTTTGGTTAGCACTTTGCAGTATTTTTATACACTTATACTTGAGTTACATGCATTGTAGCAAAAACAAAACTAATATTGAGAAGTAAGTAGCCCAAAGCTGACATCACCCTTAGCAGCAGAGGTGACATAATCAGACCAATAGACAGATGTCTGTTCTGGGTAGGTGACAAATCCATACATTCTCAATAGCTTTAGGGTCAGTGAACACCATGGCACCATTGATGACTGTAAAAAAAAGCTTTGCATTTAGCATAGATATGATCTGTTGTAGGCTTAAGTACTTGACAGAAATCAAACTGATAAGCGATACTCTAAAACAGCCTGTTAAACCTACATTTCAGCCACAAGTCATTGTTTTTACTGCTTAATTAAACCCTACTGCTTTATTTTCAGTTCCACACATGGCTTATGAGGTGTATCTCAAAATGAAAAAGTGCACATTTGGCAAACTAGCCTGAACTCTCACCCAACTAAACTATATAATTATGTTACACATGCACTTTCACAAAATAGTTTTAAAATAGTTTTTGTGTCCGTTCTTATTCTTTAACTTACATCTATACAGGATTCCTCACACACAATCCCACATATCCCTGCTGCCTTTGCAGATGGAGGGAGTAAACTGTGACATTGGCTTAGCCCACAACAGCTACTTAACTCACAGGCGCTCTTAGTGCACACACACACACACACACACACACACACATACAGTGGACAATAAGGAACTGCTCCATTCTACCTTTACAGAGCTGGCACACTACAATACAGTCAATTTAGGAGGCGGCATACAGTCAACTTGGGCCAATTTACTAATTTGAAGCATATACACTACCGTTCAAAAGTTTGGGGTCACTTAGAAATGACCTTGTTTTTAAAAGAAAAGCACATTTTTTTGTCCATTAAAATAACATCAAATTGATCATAAATACAGTGTAGACATGGTTATTGTTGCAAATGACTATTGTAGCTGGAAACATCAGATATTTAAATGGAATATCTACATAGGCGTACAGAGGCCCATTATCAGCAACCATCACTCCTGTGTTCTAATGGCACGTTGTGTTAGCTAATCCAAGTTTATCCTTTTAAAAGGCTAATTGATCATTAGAAAACCCTTTTGCGACCTTGTTAGCACAGCTGAAAACTGTTCTGATTAAAGCAGCAATAACACTGGCCTTCTTTAGACTAGTTGAGTATCTGGAGCATCAGCATTTGTGGGTTCGATTACAGGCTCAAAATGGCCAAAAACTCGTCAGTCAATTCTTGTTATGAGAAATGATGGCTATTCCATGTGAGAAATTGCCAAGCAACTGAAGATCTGGTACAACGCTGTGTACTACTCCCTTCACAGAACAGCGCAAACTGGTTCTAACCAGAATAGAAAGAGAAGTGGGTGGCCCCGGTGCACAACTGAGCAAGAGGACAAGTACATTAGTGTGTCTAGTTTAAGAAACAGACGCCTCACTATTCTTCAACTGGCAGCTTCATTAATTAAATAGTATTCGCAAAACACCAGTCTCAACATCAACAGTGAAGAGGCGACTCAGAGATGCTGGCCTTCTAAGTATGCTCTTTCCCCTCTTTCTGATGCTGTATAGTGTATACTGCATTTATTTGGGATCTGAAACATTGTATGACACACCATCCTGACATTCTGTACGCACAGCATTCATATAGAACAAATCTTAAGCATTTTCACTATCAGACAATCAAGTTCAGAAAAGGGAGACTGGTGGTCAGTCAGTTCATTCAGTAGCTTTTTTCCCCATGCAGTAAAATATCCAAGTCATTCAGGAACATTCAATGAATCATATTTTACAAGACAAGCACAGAACACTGCAAACACCCTCTCTAATGCTGTTCTGTTTTGCCATGTCATTGAAGTAGTCCACGACATGTTCTCATGGACACCTTGGATTGTTTTCATCAGGATGATTACTATGGTAACAAAGTTGGTGCAAGAATGTAGCCTGTCTTATCTTGGGCATCTGGCCAAGCCTACAGTACTGAGCTACTACACATTGTACAGGACAAGTAGACAAGGCATATGGACATTATTTTGTACACAATCCACTTATTCAAGCGACAAGTTACAACTTCTTTTACTCAGCTTTGCCTACTTTTAGTTGAGCTTGTACAAATGTGGAAGAAGCAATTCTAAACAGTGGTAGTCAGTTACAGCGGTACTCAATTACAGTACACCTTTACCAGTCAAAACAGATACAGTATACTGTATATCATGATAGTTTTACATTACAAATGACAGTGTGGTGAAGGGAGGCAGTCGCCACCAGCAGATGCTACAGAAACCTGGGAATTCTGATCAGGCCATAAAGTTTGCCCCTTTGTGGCCTCGAGTGGTCCTCTTGGTGCTTTCGTTGGCGTTGGGTTTGGAGGTGGTGGGGCTGGTTGAAGGGCCAGCACCACGCTGTCTGTCCCCAGGTCCAGTGGGCTTACTGGGGGATTTCTTCTGCCGTGAGGGGGACCTGGTGGCCTGTCCTCCTGAAGCAGCAGTAGCCACCGCTGCCACCTTAGGGTTCCCACTGCCAGCTCCACCGGGTTCCACAATGCTGTTGATCACTACAACAAAAGGGAACATTCCGTGTTCTATTAGATTCCATAGGCCTGCTGGATCATATGCTTTATTTAAATGTCCTGAATAGGTAATGCAGACGAAAAGCCGCTCAGGAAAAGCAATTCAACATTGCACTCCCAGTACATTTTAGGAAGATTATTATTCTTTATTTAACTACAAAGAAAAACTAATGTGTAACTCTTACTTTCTAGTTGTTTCTGTACCCTTCTCAGCTCATTCAGGATGGAAGAGATTTCCTGTGACAGTAGAATTAAAATTATTACGATTGCACATTTTCCCATATAATGTCCTCAGTTTTACACGACCATGTCTTCCAATGTAAGATGTGACTGGCTACCAATTCTGTACCTTATTTGATGTTTTGAGGATGGGAACTTCGTTTTCAGCATTGATCTTCGCTTCGATCTCCTCCCAGGCCTCAGTCTTGTTGTGGAATAAAACCCTGACAGAAAAAAATAAAATAAAAATATTGTATAATCTAACAGAGCCAGGCAGAGAGGAAGTCATTGACTAGCTCTTTTCCATTTAACATACAATGCTAAAATTACACAAGGTAAGAGCCAAGGTACATAAAGTTCCCTTACTTCATTTTCTCAGCCAGCTGTTCTGTGTTCTCCCGAATGGCCTGAGAGAGCTGAGAAACAGGGTTCAACATCAGATTGTCCAAAATCACCTAGAGGGAGAAAATGGTGAATGTCAAACACCCAAAGTGTTTGCAAAGTAGTTTCACATACATTAATATACTTTAGTCTAATTCCCAGAAGACCAAAATTAACTGCAACAGCTCATTTTGTGTAGCCTGAGTGCCAGTTTGTTTCTGCGTGAGCCTAGGTTTCCAAATCACTGATAACTAGCGAAAGTACAACTCTAAAGGGAGGAGAAACAAGTGTGACAGGAAAGTGACCTCTTCACGGTTCCACCGTGGCTTAGAGCTTGGGTCTTGGTCATTCATGTTAGGATCCAGGTCCATGACAGCGGTAGAACCTGGCGATAGTAGAACCTTCTGGTAGTTTAAGCTGGCCTCAGGAATATGTTGGACCAGCTGGAAAGAGAATAGAATCAGTGCATGGTGCGCACGTTCTGAACAACTGACATGGCCATGACTACTGAGGGAGTCAGTGCCTCAAGGCCCTCTACTGTACTTCAAGGGCACAGTGAGAATAAGAAGTTACAATATCTTTGTTATACTGTACTAGAGGAAAAGTTGACCACTGTGACTAGTGCTTTGTGATTGCATGCACCAAGGCAACATGCAGGAGTGACAGCAGTTGAACTGTGAGCAGTGAATTTTAGTTTTGCTGGGATACAAGCCCGGGGAAAAAAAAGCGACATTAGTGGAAGGTGAAAAAGGTGTCTGTTGCAGTGACAGTGAAAGTCTGTAGTGAGCCAGTGGCAAACAGTTATGGTCCAGAAAAGCTGTCACCATAAACACTCATTAAGAACACATAGAACATCCCAGTATGATACAAATAAGAATCTGTAGCATGACAATCCAACAGCATACGAGTGTTTGGATTAGTGATGATAGCCTGAAGAGAGTGTGGGAGGTGAAGGAAACAAATATAAACCTTTGCAGGAGACAGACAGAGACAGACACAGACATATCTGAGGTATGCACCTGAGATGGGAGGACCCCTCGCAAAGATGTACATGGCCTCTGTACAGTAAAGAACAGAAACATGCTCATGATAATCTAAAAAATGATAAGGGATCCTTTGCACGCGTCACTGGACCTGTACATAATTTTGATGTAAGATCTTAGTGGCACATGGTTAAAATAACTTATAGAGAGGGAAGAAAATTCCCATAGGCTCCAGTGCAGTTGCATTATGCATTAGAACATTACAAAGGGATGGAAATAACTGTACATAGCGTGAGGCGCAGGTCAGGGGGGCATGTTTGAAGTGTATTATGGGTAGTGGGCGGGCTCACCTCTTCCCGGCTAGAGATGGGGATGGTGGATGCGGGCCCGGGCGTGTTGGGTGCAGAGCTTGGGGAGGGGTTGGTGCCCATTCCAGAGGAACTCTGGGAGTCCCCGTCCCCCGCCACGTCATGGATCTCACGGGCCAGGATGGCAAGGTCCTTGGCCAAGTCCTGACTGAGCCTGGGAAGACAGAAACAGAAGTCATGACCACATTAAAAAAATACATACGTACAGAATACATGTTCTACAGCTGCCAATCATAAGGCTCAATATGTGGTTTCAGCCAGGTGATCCATAGTGCCATTATGTCACCCTACTTTGCTATCTCGGCGCTGTGTGTGGTCCAGTTCTGGTAGTGGTCATCCTCATTCTGGACCTCGTCCTCCTCCAACTCCAGTGAGCCGGACTTGGACCGGGCAACTTCTGCAGCAGATTTCTCCTTCTGGGCCCGGGGGGTCTGTGTGGCAGCAGACGTGTGGGAGGAGCGTTTGTGTTTGGGGGTTTCAGAGCTGGCCTCATATTCCTCTTCAGATGTGGAGGTGTAGTCTGAACCCTTCTGCCTTTGACGGGAACCTACCAGATAACAGCACGGTTTTCATTTGATCCATATCTCATGCAGTTACAGGATACATACAAAAAAAGTGTAGTTTTAAAGGGTCAGCCATGAAGTGTGGCAACCCTAATTTGCACAAGGGCAAAAAAAGTGTTTAAAATTAAATTAAAATTAAAATCTGCAACAAAAATAAAATACAAAAATAGTTTTTCTGCAGAAATAGGGCCTCCCAGCAGCACCACCTTTATAACATGAACAACATTAGTCATTGACAGACCCTTGGGATTGCAAATACTACACCGCAATATTGATAAGTAAAAACACAATACACCATCGCTGCATAATATGGGTCATTAATTTACAGTGCCTTCAGAAAGTATTCACACCCCTTGACCTTTTACATGTTTGGCTGCCTTAAATTAGAAATGTATTAAATTGAGATTTTTTTTGGGGGGGGGGGGGGGGGTCACTGGCCTACACACAATATCCCATAATGTCAAAGGGGAATTGGGTTTTCAGATTTTTTATAGATTCATTAAAATGAAAAGCTGAAATGTCTTGAGTGAATAAGTATTCAACCTCTTTGTTATGGCAAGCCTAAATAAGTTCAGTAAAAATGTGCTTAGTAACAAGGCACATAATAAGTTGCATGGACTCACTTTGTGTGCAATAGTGTTTAACATGATTTTTGAATGACTACCTCATCTCTTTACCCCACACATACAGTTATCTATAAAGGTCCCTCAGTCGAGCAGTGAATTTCAAAACAAAGATTCAACCATAAAGACCAGAGAGGTTTTCCAATGCCTCGCAAATAAGGGCACCTTTTGGTAGACGGGTCAAAAGAAATACACCATCCAATCACTACAAAGATACAGGCGTCCTTCCTAACTCAGTTGCCGGAGAGGAAGGAAACCGCCCAGGGATTTCACCATGAGGCCATTGATGACTTTAAAAGTTAGAGTTTAATTGTTGTGATAGGAGAAAACTGAGAATGGATCAACAACATTGTAGTTACTCCACAATATTAACCTAATTGACAGAGTGAAAAGGAGGAAGGCTGTAAAAATAAACAAAATATTCCAAAACATGCATCCTGTTTGTAACAATACACTAGAGTAATACTGCAAAATATATGTGGCAAAGCAATTCACTTTTTGTCCTGAATACAAAGTGTTATGTTTGGGGCAAATCCAATACATTACTGAGTACCACTCCATATAAAGCATAGTTGTGGCTGCATCATGTTATGGCTATGCTTGTAATCATTAAGGACTAGGGAGTTTTTCAGGGTAACAAATAAACAGAATGGAGATAGGCACAGGCACTATCCTAGAGGAAAACCTGGTTCAGTTTGCTTCCACCAGGGGCTGTGTTTCTATTGAAACGGCAGCAGAGGGCATCATCACACTGCTTCGTAGCAACTACACTGAGCTCCTACAGGACAAGCCAAAATACAGCCTACCAGCATGCATCTCAAAAGGGAGACTGAGTCACATTCACTATGAAGGGTGGAAAAGGTCACTTCAACTCATTGTCAGGCCCTGTTTCAATACTCTGTGGCCCTGTGTTTTTATGTGCACCTGAACTAGTTTTCAAATCTTACATTTGATCATATACAGTCCCGTGAAAATGTATTTGCCCCTTTTCTGATTTTCTACATTTTTAATACTGAACGTTATCAGATCTTCAACCAAAACATAATATTAGATAAAGGGTACCGGAGTTTACGAATACATTTTTTTAAATACTTATTTAATTTAATTAACAAAGTTATGCAACACCCAAAAACTGTTTGTGCCGCCTTTAGCTGCAATGACTACAACCAAATGCCTCCTGTAGTAGTTGATCAGTCTCTCACATCGCTGTGGAGGAATTTTTGGTCCACTCTTGCATGTAGAACTGCTTTAACTCAGCGACATTTGTGGGGTTTCAAGCATGAACTGCTCGTTTCAAGTCCTGCCACAACATCTCAATTGGGATTAGGTTTGGACTTTGACTAGGCCATTTCAAAACTTCAAATGTGTTGCTTTTTAGCCATTTTCATGTAGTCTTGATTGTGTGTTTTGGATCATTGTCTTGCTGCGCTTCAGCTCACAGACAGATGGCCTGACATTCTCCTGTAGAACTCTCTGATACAGAGCAGAATTCATGGGTCCTTCTATTAAGGCAAGTCATCCAGGTTCTGAGGCAGCAAAGTATCCCCAAACCACCACCATTCTTGACCATTGGTATGAGGTTCTTACTGTGGAATGCGATGTTTGGTTTCGCCAGACATAATGGGACCCATGTTGCCCGAAAAGTAGACTCAAGTTTGCTAAAAAAAGCACCTGGATGATCATCAAAACTCTTGGAAGAATGTTCTATGGACAGATGAGTCAAAAGTATAACTTTTTGGACAACATGGGTCCCATTATGCCTGGCGAAAACCAAACACAGCAAAACCAAAAACATTACAGGAAGCGTTTGTTCGCGGTCATTGCAGATAAAAGGTGGCACAACCAGTTATTGAGTGTAAGGGGGAAATTACTTTTTCACACAGGGGCATTCGGTGTTGCATAACTTAGTTCATGAAATAAGTATGTCATTGTGTTATTTGTTCACTCAGGTTCCCTTTATCTAATATTAGGTTTTGGTAGTAGAACATTCAACATCATAAATATGTAAAAGTAGAGAAAATTAGAAAGGGGGCAAATCCCTTTTCACGGCACTGTCTGACTTTTAAATCATGAATTACAATTCTTTAGTGTAATGTGAAAAGGTGTTTGTTGCAGTGACAGTTGCAGAGAAAGTCTGTTGAGCCAGTGGCAGGCAGGCAGTTATGGTCCTGAAACGCAGTCACCTTAAAACCTGTTGGGGATAGGGGGCAGTATTTACACAGCCGGATAAAAAAACGTACCCGAATTAATCTGGTTACTACTCCTGCCCAGTAACTAGAATATGCATATAATTGGCTTTGGATAGAAAACACCCTAAAGTTTCTAAAACTGTTTGAATGGTGTCTGTGAGTATAACAGAACTCATATGGCAGGCCAAAACCTGAGAAGATTCCATGCAGGAAGTGGCCTGTCTGACAAATTGTGTTTCATCTTGGCTCTTTTTATTGAAGACTGAGGATCTTTGCAATAACGTGACACTTCCTACGGCTCCCATAGGCTCTCAGAGCCCGGGAAAAAGCTGAACGATATCGAGGCAGGCTCTGGCTGAAACACATTATCGCTTTTGGCAAGTGGCCGATAATAGTACTATGGGCTTAGGCGCGTGCCCGAGTCGACCGAATGCTTTATTTTCTTTCGTCTGTTTACCTAAACGCAGATTCCCGGTCGGAATATTATCGCGAAAAATGGCATAAAAATTGATTTTAAACAGCGGTTGACAGGCTTCGAAGTACGGTAATGGAATATTTAGAATTTTTTTGTCACGAATTGCGCCATGCTCGTCACCCTTATTTACCCTTTCGGATAGTGTCTTGAACGCACGAACAAAACGCCGCTGTTTGGATACAACTATGGATTATTTTGAACCAAACCAACATTTGTTATTGAAGTAGAAGTCCTGGGAGTGCATTCTGACGAAGACAGCAAAGGTAATAACATTTTTCTTATAGTAAATCTGACTTTGATGAGTGCTAAACTTGCTGGGTGTCTAAATAGCTAGCCCTGTGATGCCGGGCTATCTACTGAGAATATTGCAAAATGTGCTTTCACCGAAAAGCTATTTTTAAAATCGGACATATCGAGTACATAGAGGAGTTCTGTATCTATAATTCTTAAAATAATTGTTATGCTTTTTGTGAACGTTTATCGTGAGTAATTTAGTAAATTCACCGGCAGTGTTCGGTGGGAATGCTAGTCACATGCTAGTCACATGCTAATGTAAAAAGCTGGTTTTTGATATAAATATGAACTTGATTGAACAAAACATGCATGTATTGTATAACATAATGTCCTAGGGTTGTCATCTGATGAAGATCAAAGGTTAGTGCTACATTTAGCTGTGGTTTGGGTTTATGTGTTTTTGCATTTTTGAGGAATTTGCATTTTTTAGGAAGTTTTTGCATTATTGAGGAATTTGAATAACGCGCCACGGGATTACACTGGCTGTTGAGTAGGTGGGACGCAAGCGTCCCACCTAGCCCATAGAGGTTAAAACAGTAATTAAGAACACATACACAACATCCCAGTATCATAAAAATAATCATTTGCATCATGACAATCCCCGGTCAGTCTTAAATGTGATCATACTGTATACACTTGTTGAAAAAAGGGTTCCAAAAGGGTTCTTTGTCTATCCCCATAAGATAACCCTTTTTGGTTCAAAGTATAATTCTTTTGGGTTCCAGGTAAAACCAAAACGGGTTCTACCTGGAACCAAAAAGAGTTCTTCAAAGGTTTCTCCTATGGGGACAGCTGAAGAATCATTTTAGGTTCTAGATACACTCTTACAACAACAAAAAAGGTGCTATGACTTTTTTCATGAATTACAATTCAAGACAAAAAAACGTGTTCTCTGCATTGCTTTGTGCAAGCAAATAGCATGGCTATGCAGATTGAGAAGTTACGCAATGGTAACTTCAATAATACTCACTGGTTGTGCTGGAGTATTTAGTCCCGCTGGAGCGTGTGCGGGTGAGGGGCTGCTTCCCAGGGGCTCCGGACCCTTTTGTGACCCCCTGCTTTGCCCCTGCTTCACCCACTGATATCTTCCTGACCGGCCCAGTTGATTCTGCACTCCGGTTGGAGAAGCCAGGCCGGGTTGAAGTAGTGGTGATGGAGGACTCGTTGTCACTAGGTGTAGTGAAGGAGCCTGCTCGCTTCCTGGGCATGGCCAAGATGTCCAGTCTGGAGAGGAGCTTCTTCCCGTCAGCAGACACCTTGGAGGGAGCACCGATGTGGTCTGAGTTCTGGGATCCCCGGTCAGTCTCAGTACCATCATTGTCAGAAGTCTCTCCCAGGCGTGCCCTGCGCAGCATGGATGCTCTGGTGGGCCGTGGTGCTGACAGGCTGTTGGAGCGGATCAGTGCCTGCTGTGCTGCACTCTTGGGGGTCTTCCCATTGTCCTCTTTCTGTAGGGGAGCTATGAGCTTCTTGTTGCGGCTGGCGGGCCGGGAGCCGGTCTCATGGTCAGAGGCCGTGTCAGGCCAGTGCTGGCCAGAACTCTGCTGGTCCTCTGATAGGTCCAGGGAACCACGGTTCCCCGTGCTGCGCCGCATCTGGAAGCGCTTGGCCTGCTCGGCCTTGCTGCTGGAGTTATCACCGGCAGCTGCGTGGCTGCGGCGTTTCTCTGACAGGCGCTCGCGGGCCGTGGGCTGGCGGTGGCCCTTCTCCTGGACAGACGGACTGGAGGAGGACCTGGCGGCCGTCCTCTTCTTGGGGCCTGTGGTGACGGGGGTGTTCTTGTTGCTGACCAGGCTGACGGTGCTGGCTGTATCCACATCTGATTCCCCAGACAGAGAGTCGTCCATGTGACTGGAGGAACCTCCTCTCTTAGAACTGTGTCCGGAGCCTGAGGAGGGTAACTTCACTTCCAGGGAGGAGAGAGAGGCGTCTGCTGCTTCCCGGAGGAAGGGCTGTGGGCCCTTCGCAGTCTCTCTCCTCTGCTCCATGTCCCTCAGGGTGGGATGACTGGAGATGTGGGGGAGCCTCTTAATCTGGGTGTCGTCACTGGGTTGCTCCTTGGTGAAGCTCTCCTGCCTGACGAACGAGGAAGTCCCTAGAGAGTCTTTACTGGGGTCTTTAGATTCCTTGTCCTGCTGGGAGTGGAGGTTGGGGGCTGAGTTGTTCGGCTTGATGCCCGACCTCCGGGGCTCGTGGCTGCTCAGGTGCCTGATGAGGACGGTGGTGGGGGAGGTTTTGGCAGGGGCATCTCGCCCCCTATCAGGCCCCTGAGACAGAAAAGGGCTTCGGGCCAGGTCCGGCTTGCCTAAGCTGCATTCCTCAGAACCAATGTAAAAAGAGGTGGACTTGGTAGGTTGAGTCGGAGGCAGCTTATCTTGACCCCTATAGTGAGGTCCAGTGTCCCCGGGCGAGGTAGCGCCACTCGTCCTCCCCTGGCTCTTCCTGGTCCTCTCCAGTACAGAGCCATCGTCAGAGCGGCTGGCGTCACTCAGGCTGTCTGGGTCTACATCGTCCTGGACGCACAGCCTCTGGGCGGAGTCCTGATGCCGGGGAGTACCACTACTCCTCTCCAGGGGGGTTTCGGGGCCTGGGTAGGGGGGTTCGTGGCAGATCAGGATGCTGGGGGTGGGGCTTTCTGGCTTGTCTCTGTCTCCAGGGGGAACCTGGGGAAGCAGCCTCCTGATCCTACAACTCTGGCTCCCCTCTGACTCAGAGTTATCCACGCTGTGGCTAGGCATCAACCGACTCATCAATCGTAAATCTAGGAAAGAGAAACATATTTTAATTCAGGCTTTTTTCCCCCCGGGTTGCTCACTTAAGTTCTGAGCAGAGCGGTCAGTGGGTGCAGGCGACTCACCTCCCTCTGCAAATTCCCCTTGAGATGGATTACAGCCTGGTTCTGCATAGCCGTCTGCCAGACTGGCCCAGCGAGAAACCCACTTAGGCCCCTCCTCCTGTGCTGCAGTGTTAGCAGACGGAACCTGAAACAGCGTAGGAAACTATGAGGGGTTAGATGCAGCTATACAGAGCACAACGTCGAAGGGTAACCACCATTATAAACTCCTTCCAAGAACAATCCTTACATTGTAAGGAAAGTCACTGTAGAAGCCAAAGGCAGTAAAGGAAGGACAAATAATAAACTTATTAGGTCCCTTATTTCTCCAGTAGCTTAGGACGGTGAGGTTACCTGGAAGGGGCCTGAGGGTGCCCCACTGAGAGCGGCTGGGTTAAAGCCATGCATAGACACTGCTTTCATTTGGTCCACAGTGCTAGCGTCACTAGGCCGGAGCATTGCCAGCTCGTCCTTGCCATCATTAATGATGGGTCTATACACTCCGGCACCACTGTACTCCGGTGAGTCGAGGACCCCAAACACCTGTCAGGGAGGGACAGAGCATGCATGAGGTAGGTAGGAGAAGAGAAGGGACAATGGGACTTTGCAAGGGGAAGAAGGAAGGACAGGGTGGAAGGGGGTACTGGGTAGGGGGAGGAGGTTCTCAGCATGCGTCCCTCAAGGTATTCCTATTAAGGTATTTCATTGTTTATTCTAGAACTATACCTCTTGTTAGAATTGTAGCATTTAACGTCAGAATCCAAAACAGTGGAGAAGATACAGTACAATAATTACACGCAGCATGTGAAAAGGTCCACCATCCCACCAAAGAAGTCATGGTGGTGACAGACTTTAAAAATGGAGAATGTTTAAGGTGAACCTCCGGCTGCTACAATCTCACCTGGTCGATCATGTTGCGTGCCTCCTCCACCTCTTTGTCCTGGGACTCTGTTTCGATGGTGTATGTGCCGGCATCACTCAGACTATCCTCTTCTTCGTTCCTCACCACCCTGGAGGCTTTCGGGTCCACCCCACACACCCCCAGACCCAGCGGCATTAGAGGGGTCATGGAGGGGACGGCTGAGCGAACTGGGGAGGCAGTCTGGACAGAGCTGCGGGACGGGGGCTGGGAGAGGGCTAGGGCTGGGGAATGAGGGGCAGGAGTTGGAGAGTAGGAACGTGGTGCTGTGGTTTGCAAGGGGGTGGAGGGATAGGAAACAGAGGAAGGGGGGTCTAAGGGAGACGGAATGCGGGTGCGAGAGGGTGACATCATCATCACCGGGGGAGCGGACATGGGAGGAGACGTCTTATCTCTGGTGGGGGACAATGCTCTGTGGGCTGCATCCTTCATCAGGAACTCTGCTGCAAACTCCTGGGCCAGCTTGGACTTCTTTCCCACACTGCCAAACGGCTTGATGGTGATGCCAGAAGAGGCGCGAGAGGAAGGCCCAGAACCGGAGGAAGAGGAAGCACTACCTCCACTCAGGGGCTCCTCTGTCTTCTCCCTCTTCAGGGAGCTCGACCTCAGGGGCCCGCCATGGCCCTTCAGAGGAACAGTCACCTGCTGGGTGGGGGGGATGTGTCCGTGCATGGAGTTTGGCCTCTCCCCGCCCTTCCGCCGCTCCAGCTTGGCCTTGAGGGTGGAGTAAGAGTCTGCGTGGGCGGGGTTGGCCGTGAAGGACTGGGAGCGTTTTTTGCGCGGGTTGTCGAAGAACTCTATGATGAATGCTTGCTGGCTGAGTGGCTCCTGGGGGTCGGGCTTAGAGGGGCCCATGGTGGGGGAGCGAACCTCAGGCGGGCTTTCAGACAGGGGCCTCTCAGGGACCACAGGAGAGACTGGGGTCAGTTTGGGCGGAGAAAACTGAGGCTGGAGTAACATTTGTGAGGGAACTGACTGGACTGTCTGGTGTGGTTGGACTGACAGCACTGACTGGTCAGACTGAATTGAATGGTGTGACTGGACTGTCTGGTGTGTCTGCTGTGACTGAACTAATTGGTATGACCGCACAGTCTGTTGTGACGGTTCTGACAGGTCTGACTGGGAAAGCTCAGACTGGATCGAATGTTGCGACTGGATCCGGTGGTGTGACTTGCTTCGCTTCCCTTTCCCTAAAACCGGGTCCTCAGAATCACTCTGGGTCCCATCGTCATGGTGGTGTCCTAGAAACAGATCAATTCAAACCACAAATGAGGGACAGAAAACACACCAACAGCCGCTTCCCAAACCTCCCAACACCTTACAGAATTCTATGAACGTTTCTTTTGTAAAGTACCACTCTCTTACCTTTGAGGCTCTTGATGTTTACGGCCTGGTCACTCTTGACACTGTAAACATCCTCACACGTGGGACGCCTTCTCATCATTCTGACATCACTGTGCACCAACCAATCTGCTACCTTGCACTCGGCTGACATCACCTCAGTGGGCGTGGTGGCCAGAGTTTTGCAGGACACCTGCTGCTGTTTCCTCTGGCGCGAGGAGAACTTGGTGACATGGTCCTTGATCTTGATCTTGCCTGGGGTGCAGTCGTCAAACTCTATGGTGAAGGAGGCGTGGCTCTGCACCACGGGGGGAGTGGGCGAGGTGGGGGTGGGAGCGGCATGGGGCGTGTCCGTGTCCTTGGTGGGGATCTCGTGGAGCTCTGCCCCCGGGGACTTGGGATGCAGCTGAAACTCCTTGGTAGGGATCTCAAAGTAGCTGGGCTCCCGATGGTAGGAGAAGTTGGACTTGCCCTGAGCGTCCCTGTACTCTAACAGGGAGCCATTCACCTCTGAATCTAACGCTGAACCTTCTTTTGGAATCTCTGCAAATGGATAGGTGTGAAAGCACCGATGAGGCTACACAAGCAAATTAAAAGACAAGCATAAACCCTTCTTTGTTTATTTCTATTCTTTAAAAAAGGAAATGCAAACATTTTTACATGACATTTCCTAAATGAAAATGGTGTGAATCGAAGGTTCAATGACCTGGGTGACCCTCCTCTGACCGGTGTCCCTCACTGTGTTGTCCTTTGCTGGCCGCATCCTCCTCCCCCCACCATGAGGGCTGGCCATACAATGGAGTGGGCCGGGAGGTCGGAGTCTCTGAACACACACACACACACACACACACACACACACACACACACACACACACACACACACACACACACACACACACACACACACACAGGAGAGAGGACTCATTTCTCTGCAGCAGTCATCATCTACTATTGGTCCACTGGGAGTTGAGAGAAAGAATATTCAAGGTTTGTCTCCACCCCACTAGACTACATCAAATCAGACATACATAAAGCTTGTTATTTATGACTTAGTATTTCATCCAATGTGTCCAACACATCCAGTTGATCTCGAGGCAGCGCTCATTCAAGGTTTTTACTGCAGAGGCTACAGTAAACAAGGAGAAGAATTCTGTGTTGATTTGAGTGAGGATTCAGTTGTTATCCGCTGGATTATACTTATGCCGTCACAGCCTCGCAGGGCAAGCAAAAAGTATCAGGGACTCATCAGCCGGAGAGGTCACAATACAGGCAGCCTATAAAGCTGCATATAGTCCATAGATAGTTGATCGTGACCTGTTTATGGCGTAAGGATTACTCTCTGGCAGAGCAATTGACAGTGGGGATGCCAGTGTGAATTACACAGAGCAAAAATAAAATAAAAAAAATCAAGCAGGTCATCGGTGCTGAGCTGAACTGTGACTATGGGTGCAGTAGCCATCACCATGGAGACTGGAGGTGACCGCATGCAGCCGCCGACGAGGGAGAGAGAGGGGGGACAAAGAGGGGGAGCATGTTCTGACTGAAATAGGACAAGCTGACGCTGACATCATGGTTGAGGGACATTTATTTATTATTGAGGAGCAGAGCAAAGTTCAAATACTCATCATCCTTACACACCATTCCAGGTATTAATGAGTTACAGTTTATAAATCAGAATAATCCTGGATCATTCAGCCAAGTTAAACAGCTGTGTTAGTATCATCCCTAAAAAAATCAAAATCAAAACACCATGTCCCTCCACTGCAGCTGCGGAGGGGCGACATCGGCGGATGCAGTGGATTGAGAAGCAGCCCAAAAACAGATCTCTAGCTTAAACTGACGGATTTCGATGGGGATTTTTGTATTAAATCAAAATCAAATATTATATTCATTAGATTGACGCAATCTTAAGGATTAATCAGTGAGATAAATGAAAAGAGAGCAACCCACGATGTCCCAATTCCCAGAGTTGTCATGAGCTCAAAGCCTCTATCACATCATGTAGTTATCCAAACAGGTCTATCAATATGAGCACTACATGTATCTAGACCTCCTACTAATGAGCTTTGTTTTATGAGAGAAAAAAAAAACATACCGTGGAAAAATACGGTGGAAGAGCATTTAAAACAGGATTGAAGCCGTCGCTAACGCTTACCTTGAGACAGAGATTTCCTGTCCGTCTTCTCTAGCTTGGACTTGTCATCCAGGTGCTCAGCCCTCTTCCCCTCTGAGGCTCTCAGACCCATCTGCAGCTGGCTGGTGTACTTCTCATGCTGAAACAGCAGGAGGCGCAACACAACTCAAAAACCAACACAGTCAAGTTGCCTAAGAGAGCTCCAGCTAAATGATGTGATGGTAGACCAGTACTGTCTGAAAAGCTAGTCCAGGTTAGGGTTTACTGTTTAATACAGTTGAGGTTTGCATTAGCATAGAAAGCTGACCTTGAGTGCCTCCTCTGGGACTTTGTGTTGGCTCTTCTCCAGGACGTACACATGGGAATGTAAATACTAGGTTAAGGCAATAGCCAATCGCATCACAGACAAGCACTTCAATCAAATTCCAAAGCCAATGTTGATTACGCATATATGGCACCAGAATTATGCATTGATGACGTGAGTGAGAAAAAAAAAGGATATCATATCCGAAGCGAATGACATCAGACAGTTTGAGGGTGATGTAAATCTGGTCTGGGATCCTCAGGTCATTCACAAAGGTCTAGAGGGGAACACAACATAGTTGGTTACTGTAAACAGGAGATGTTGAAGGATGACATGTAACGCGAGTCTCCACGAGGTCCTGGGATAGACACTGTGCACCACTCATCCACCTTCAACACAAGAGTAAGAATTTCAGTGGTATTTCAGTCCAGTACAGAAGAGCAACTGTATGGCTAAGGCCAGGGGAAAACTAGTGGCACAGCCCACTGGACCATATGTGAAGAGAAAAACAACCCAGATGCAAACAGGAGATGTTTGCTAGAGATTTAACAACGCATAGATACAAGCCCTGGCCTAACAGTAGCGCTGGGCTAATTTGACATGATCAATCCAGTCTAGTGGAAGCTACTTGGAAAGTTTCCATGTTGCCCGCCTACTACTAAGGGAAGTCTGCATCAGCTGCACAACAAACAGTTCAGTGAAATATATAACAGCTAGTATACACAGCACTATACGGAGGCCTTTACAATTTAAAAGGAAAATAGTTGCTTGACTACTCAGTAAAATAGCCTCAGCAGCACTTTTGGGTCACAGTTGTCATGTCATTATGAACTGGGTAGTTTGGGTCCTGTTTGCTGATTAGACAATATACCATGGGTATGACGCAAAAATACTTGTTTACTGTTCTATTTATGCTGGTAACCAGTTTAGAATAGAAATAAGGTGTTGTGCCTAAGAACAGCTCTTAGCCTTGGTACAGTGCCTTTGGAAAGTATTCAGAGCCCTTGATCTTTTCCACATTTTGTTACGTTACAGCCTTATTCTAAAATGTATTAAATTGTCCCCCCCCCCCCCCTCCCCCTCAGCAATCTACACACAATATCCCACAATGACAAAGCAAAAACAGTTTAGACATTTTTGCAAATGTATTAAAAATGGAAATATCAAATTTACGTACGTATTCAGACCCTTTACTCAGTACTTGTTGAAGCACCTTTGGCAGCAATTTCAGCATCGAGACTTATTGGATATGGCGTTACAAGCTTGGCACACTTGTATTTGAGGAGATTCTCCCATTCTTCTCTGCAGATCCTCTCAAACTCTGTCAGATTGGATGGGGAGCGTTGCTGCACAGCTATTTTCAGGTCTCTCCAGAGATGTTCGATCGGGTTCAAGTCCGGACCACTCAACAACAACAAAAAAAACTCTTTATGGCTTGACGTCACCTGTCATCACATGGTTGGAGAGTTACTTATCCAATATAACTCAGTATTCTTCAATGGAAGCTTCTCTAACATCAGATATGTACAGTGTCAGGTCGTTGTCCTGTTGGAAGGTGAACCATCGCCCCAGTCTGAGAGCAGGTTTTCATCAAGGATCTCTCTGTACTTTGCGCCGTTCATCTTTGCCTCGATCCCGACTAGTCTCCCAGTCCCTGCCGCTGAAAAACATCACCACAGTCTGATGCTACCTCCACCATGCTTCACTGTAGGGATGGTGCCATGTTTCCTCCAGACGTGACGCTTGGCATTCAGGCTAAAGAGTTCAATCTTGGTTTCATCAGAACAGAGAATCTTGTTTCTCATGGTCTGAGAATCTTTAAGCGCCCTTTGGGAAACTCCAAGCAGGCTGTCATGTGCCTTTAACTGATGAGTGGTTTCCGTCTGGCCACTCTACCATAAAGGCCTGATTGGTGGAGTGCTGCAGAGATGGTTGTTCTTCTGGAAGGTTCTCCCATCTCCACAGAGGAACTCTGGAGCTCTGTCAGAGTGACCATCGGGTTCTTGGTCACCTCCCTGACCAAGGCCCTTCTCGCCCGATTGCTCAGTTTGGCCGGCCGGCCAGCTCTAGGAAGAGTCTTGGTGGTTCCAAACTTCTTCCATTTAGGAATGATGGAGGCCACTGTTCTTGGGGACCTTCAATGCTGCAGAAATGTTTTGGTACCCTTCCCCAGATTTGTGCCCTGACACAATCCTGTCTCGCAGCTCTATGGACAATTCCTTCAACCTCATGGCTTGGTTTTTTCTCTGACATGCACTGTCAACTGTGGGACCTCCAATCAATTGAATTTACCACAAGTGGACTCCAATCAAGTTGTAGAAACATCTCAAGGATGATTAATGGAAACAGGACGCACCTGAGCTCAATTTCGAGTCTCATAGCAAAGGGGCTGAATACTTATGTAAATAAAGTATTTCTGACATTTGCAAAAATCTCTAAAACCTGGTTTCACTTTGTCATTATGGGATATTGTGTGTAGTACATTGCTGAGGAACATTTTTTATTTAATACATTTTAGAATAAGGCTGTAACATAACCAAATGTGGAAAAAGTCAAGGGGCCTGAATACTTTCCGAAGGCACTGTATATTTAAGCAATGAGGCACCAAGTGGTGTAGTATATGGCCAATATACCACGGCTAAGAGCTGTTCTTAAGCGGAGTGCCTGGATACAGCCATTAGCCGTGGTATATTGGCCCCATACCACAAAACCCCAAGGTGCCTTATTGCTATTATTACCTGGTTACCAACATAATTAGTAAAAATGTAAAAATATTTTTGTCATACCCATAGTATATGGTCTGATATACTGTACCACGGCTTTCAGCCAATCAGCATTCAGGGCTCTAACCGCCCAGTTTATAAACACCCATGTAAAATAGATAACCAGCTTAAGCAAGCACTTAATGGCACTTATCTACTATGCTAAGCTTAGAACTAGCATTTACATTGTCACTGCACAGTAGCCTACATACAGCATGAGCAGATAGTTTCTGTTTTTCTATCTTCATAGGACAGAGGTTAACCATTCATAATTCCCTGATTCTTTTAGCTAGCATTAACACACCCATGTAAAATAGATAACCAGCTTAAGCAAGCACGTAATGGCACGTATCTACTATGCTAAGCTTAGAACTACTTAACAGAACACTGAAACATCTAGGGCCTTTTAATCTCTATGTGTAGTAAGGGGAGTCCTTGTACAGAAGACAGTTTAACTTTCTATTGAAAGTATTTTAGTTGTACCTTCCTCTTTACCCTTCCCTCCCCTGGGTACTCACTCCATTGAGGCTGCCCAGGTCTTTGACCAGGTGCTCATCGGTAGCAGGGTTGTAGTTGATGACGGCATGCTGCTTGTCCACACTCCGAGACTGGAAAAGAAAAGGAGAGAACCATGGATGGATTACTTCAACTGTGCCCTACAATTACAATCTCTTTTTAAATAAATGTCATACTACAGATGTAGGATCTTAATTTGATCACCCTATTGCAGGATACATTTCCTGCAATACAGAAAATGTCATACTTAGTGCATTTGAGGTTTAAAAAGTCTTCTGAAGTTTGTAATTTCCACTTTGATATTTCAGACTTAATTTTCCCTTACAAACAATGTACCAACCCCTACAAAAATGTCCATGAATTATAATCCACATTTTATTTTGCTACATGATTATTTTCCTGCTGTAGAAAACTGGATCAAATTAAGATCGTAAATCTGTACCTTAAGAAGTACCATTACTACACATGACAGACAGTGACTGTAAATCCTATAATTTACATTCTGCAGTGATGCAATTTGCAAGAGTATTTTCAATACCTCCATTACTCATATGAAGTAAGCAACATGTCAATACTGTGTATGATACTCTATACCCTCATGCTAGGAAGTTAACGGTTACAGGCGCATATGTCAAATACTTGATTCAGTCCCTATGGGAACCAACGGAACAGAACCAAAAGTGAAAAGTCGTGCCAAGAAGACATGTAGCCAAACTCCTGTTGCTCAACTACACGTGAGGGAAATACTTCACGAGCTAAATTCAACACAGTTCACCATAAGACGCCTCAAACTAAGCCACGTGGATTCCATTAACCACACGTGTAATTTTCTGGTGGGACGTGAAGGTTAGAACACTCTCACAACCATAACACCATTTAAAGACGAATATTTCAATCATACCATCTAAAAGAGTGTGTCTCAAGAATCTGAGCGGTGCATGTCCAACAGGCCTCTATAAAAAGACAAGTGAACTGGAGAATGACTCACTACATAAGTAATAGTATCTAGTTGTATTTGGTGAATTGTATGAATGATGAGCAAAATTTTTTACTTTACATTCACATCCTCCTACTCACTACTGCCTTGAACATGTCTGTGCTGAGTACACTAGCACGATGGCAGGCTTTGCCTTGAAAGTCACTACTAAAAGGCAGTGTTTCTCTATCCATTTCTCATTACATTTCCCACCCACAAAACAAGTTAATGAGTACAGTTACTAAAACGTTGGCCATGTCAGTTGAAAAGGATTTCCCTACTACGACAGGCGAGAAGACTAGACAGTGGAAGGAAGAGGGAAACGTTCCAATGTGGTTACATCCGGGAAGTGAAATGGGTCAGAGACAAAACTCGGCCACATCAGGACAGGAGCCACCATCCAGACAAGTATCCAGAGTGCTTCAGACAGTGACCAAAAGCATTCTGCCTAGCCAAGTTGCTAGGCTAGTTCAGTGCAAAAATCACTGTTAAACACATAATGATGAAAGACCTAGTGATACTGAAGCCTGATACAAGAGACAAAGGGTGGTAGTCCAACTCAGTCATGAACCACCTCAGGTGGGGGCCCCATACCACTGAACAAAATACTCCAGGGCAGTAATGGTACTAAAATGGCTAAGGGCCACAATGGCAGTCTACTATCAAAACAGTAGCTTTGTACAAGCATTGTATCTGTTTTGAATGAATAATAACATCATGACAAATAATCCAGTTCAATAAAATGGTGTAGTTGCACCAGTGTGTCATATATTCTAAATAGTGTTTGGAGCTACACAATACCATCATTGTTGCCAGATGTACGAGGTAGCTTTCACCGCTAAACAAATAAAAAAGGTGATAAATAGTGCTGGAATCAGAGACACTGCTGTGGCTCGGCAGGTAGGAAGGACAAAGGCCTGTTATCTGTGGCCAACAATATGGAGGGAGTGTAAATTACACACAACACAGAGAAGAGAAGACCTTTGTCCCCTTCAGAGGGCTTCGGGAGGATGAAGAGACTGACTTTAAAGTGCAGGTATACTAACAAATTGGGTTTAGATTGAAGGAGCGGGTGAGAAAGCATTAGTCCTATAACACAATATTGTTCCGGGATGGCAACAGGCCACCCATTCGCCGTGTGAGGAAAAAGTCCATCTCAGCTGTTGCTATTGGCAACAGATGGCCACGTTGGAAGACACTGAGGCAGACAGCTCTGCATCATCAGGATCTCCGAGCTGGCGCCACGGCAACTGGTAGGAACTATATACAGTATACTGAACATAAAAATAAAAAAACAGGCCACATTTTGGATCATGTCAAGGTTAACAACTCCCAGTGCTCTAAACGGCCTCTTTTTCACTGCAGACTTTTGTTGATAACTGATGTCTTCCTCTAGTAGCAAATCAGACTGTATCTAGGTGTTGCTTTTTGTAATATCAAGGGCTGAGGCTTTGACTGGCAAAAGCCTGACACCAATAGCAGATAGCCAGTCTTCTTCAAAGTAACGTTACAGTCATCTGAACTATGCAGCGAAATGGTACATCAATGTGGCTATAAATATCTGGATGTAAAATGACATTGTTGTTCCACCCACACATCAATAAGGTAGTGATCTCCAGCCGACAGACAGAGTGCTAGCCCTAACCGAACGACAAACTTATCGACATACACCATCTCATTGACCATCCCAACATAAGAGACCTTTGTTGAGAGGCATCTGCTTCCTTTAATGATTTCTGTGATGTTTGATGTCCATTTCCCCTTTATGCCACCCCTTCCTACTGTATGGTAGCCAATCAGGTTGTCCTAAAAATAGCCTTTACCATTAGTCAGCCAGTGTTTCTGGAAGGATTCTCAGGAGGTTCCCATTTTGTCTTAGCCCAGCACTAACACACCTGATTGAACTAATCAACTAATCACTGAGCCCTTGATTAGTTGAATCAGGTGGGATACAACAAAATTGGGCACCCTCTGAAGGCTCCTCTGAATGAATTTGAAAAATACTGGTCTATGCTACTGCACTGTAGAAACCCTTGCACAGGTCCTCCAGACAGCAAACTCTGACATGATTGGATAAAAGTGAGCATGCTTTCAGAAGGAAGATAGATTGACATATTTTGAGTGTTGATCAATTTGTTGTCTTTCATGCTACACAGGAAAGAGACAGCGGCTGAGGTCGGGCTGAAGAGGGTTTTCCGACTGGGTGGATGACTCACTGTCCCATGGGCACAACTACCTTCTGCTAATGGTGCCCATGGGACAGTGAGTAAACTACCCCATCAGACAACCCTCTTCAGCCTTTCTCGCTTTCCCGTGTAGCATGACAGACAACACAGTTTTACTTACTGCCCTACTCCAGCCACAGACATCGTCTCTGAATGAGCTTAGTAGTCACTGAGTTTTACTCACAGACTTCCCCTCTTCCTCATGAAGAAGAGGACTACATGGTATACAATAGTATCTCTAGTTATCTGCGCCTGAGGATAAGATGATGCATTAGATTAGAGAGTAAATCAATATTAAGCTTTTTAAAGGAGGTGGTCAGGGTAAGGGCCAGGGTCAGGGTAAGGGCCAGGGTCAGGTCACCTACCTGCAGCATCAGCTCACAGTCCTCCCGGCCCACGAAGATCATCTCCCGTGGAAGACGGTGGCGGATGCCAGAGCTGCTGACCAGGAACCAGGATGTCACGCTCATCTTCACAGGCCCCCCGGGAAACCCCTTTGCATCCTGGGACACAAAGGAGACGCATACAGTATGTCAGGGTAGGACACGTGCAATGTGCAGTATGGTATCCATACAGGGAGGAAGCCATCACCATAATCATGAACGATTGATCATACTGACCAATTGTCCCTTAAAATATGTTTAAAAAAAAAAATGGCATCATAAAATGCATCCAATGGACAGATCTCTCCATTAGATAGACATTTTGTGGCACATAAATATTTACATTGCTCCAGTGTTGTGGTAACACAAAGTCCCGCACACTGTCAAGTCTTGTAGACACATCAGCAAATAGAGTTACACGACCGCTAGAAAACGTCAAAGAACCGTAACCTATTCATCAACTCAACCAACAAACTACCAACTGCTGATTTCAATGCTGTCACTCTCCATTGTACATCGATCTGCTCAACGTAGGCCTTGCTATGGACAAACTTGAGAGAGCAGGAGATGAATTGATTGACCTGTTATTTGAGTTCACTTGTTCACTCACAGGACTATTCATACTGCAGTCCCAACATGCCGTGCAGGATGCTGATTCACAGGAAATAACATGAGAACGGGTGGTGCTATCAGTGAAAATATCAAAGGCAGGCTTATGCTTGGATGGAAATGAGACTGAGAGCCTATTTTCAAATGACATTAATGAAGCATTCCGTGAGACTGCTCAGTAACTACTGTCAGTGTGCCTTTGCAGTAGTTCAATGTCCCCAACAGGGAATGGTACTGTAGCTAGGTCAGTGGTGTATGTAAGCCCATAGCCCTCTGTTTATAAGTCAGCGCTGCTATGACACCGCAAGCTTTGGGACTGGTGGCAAGGGATATGAAACTGAGAGGGCCCAAAATACTACGTGGTAACTAAAAAACTGGAACCACGCCCTACACCAGGGATGGCCAGCCCTCTCCTAGAGAGCTACTGGCTGCTCAGGCTTTTGTTCCAGCCCTGCTCTAACACGCCTGATTTGACTCATTAGCTGCTCATCAGGACACTGAATCACGTGTATTAGATCAGGGGTGTTAAGGACAGGGGGATACTGCTAGCACGGCGATAGCGATATAGCACAGCCTTATAGCACTGAAAAGAAGAGGGGCTTTAATAGCAGCAAACAGCATCTGAGGCCTTTGATCTGTAATCTGAATGCTTGTCTTTCAACAGGGAGCTTTAAGCTTAAAAGGGCCAATGTCCTGCAATGGACAAGGGCGGTGTTGCTCTGATACCAAAAGGAAGGAAATAATGCTCACATTAGAAATAAATGGAGAGAGGAAGATGGAGAGGTCTTTATTGCTTGCTATAACGTCGATTTAAGAGTTCCCTGCCCGATCCCTCCAGCACTGTGTCATTATTTCTTAAGACCACGGTTTTGTGTAATATCACATTTCATAGAGGTTTGTCATATTCAATAGTTTGTCCCTAACTAGAATCCTCACTACAATAGCTCCGTGTTACGGTGAAACCCAGAGGAAGTGGTACTGCTGCTAAGTAAGCCTTACAGGACACCCCAAACCAGAGCTGCCCATACAAAATAACAATGTAGGCCTATGGTGATGAATATTATTACTGCATAATAGGTAGCAACATACTGACTATAAGAAGGCAAATGTTAGGCTCATCTCAAATGGAAACAATTAAACATATTTCTAATGCAAATCTTAATGATTGATTAACACACGTATTATTCATACTAAGAATAGGCATCACATCAATTTCCACACTCCATTACAGGCCGGTGTCAGTAGCCAATAAGATGCACGTGATAGCCTACAGAATGTCTGCATGCCCTCTTTGAAACATGCACCGTTATAGGATAATTGAAATCCCAGTTACATTAAAACTCAACCTAATTGTGTCCTTGAGGCGACCTGACTCGTTTCTTCAATAGTTTCTCCAACGCCTTTAATTTGTTCATTAAATAACCCGATCAGACAGAGCAGCTGGTGCCGGATGCTGGCATCAGTGAGAAGCCAAACCGACTGGATGATGTCGTCTGCCTTATATGCCCAGCCCAGCACGATTGTTAGTTCATATAGTCCTACTACGATACAACGTATACAATTGATTGGGCGCAATAGCCTAATAGCTATAGGCAGAGGATGCAACTGTCGATACCGCCATGGACAGAATGCTACTATCACTGTAGCTAACGTTAAAAAGGCGCGTTTAGCGCCAATAGGCTGGAGTAGGCTACTGCCCCATTCAGTGAGGCACGGACGAGTTAGATCTTTATCGTTTTAACCCAAAATATATCGCCGTCGACCATACCAAATAATATAGGCCTAGGCCACTGGCATGATGAAATAATGTCATTTTGTAATATTGAAATCCTCGCGACCTACCTACAATATTCCAGATGCTGCTCCCCACCAAAAAGCAACAAACGATGTCACCATCAAATAGACAGCACCAGCCTTGGCGCAATCCTTTGACAATTCAGTCTGTGGTCAAATGTGGCTTCACATCGATGTCGTTACGCGGGTCCAGGTGAATAACATGCACTCGGGGTGGGGATATCGATGCTGCTGTTATGGCATTTCTGTCTGACCAGCGCGCCGCCTCCAAACGCGCAGCAGGACCAACGGCGAATATCAGATGCTCAGTTATCTGGTGGTGCACCTGCTCTAATGAATGCAGGATTACATAGCTATGTCTATCCCAAATAAATTTGGGATAGATTTGTTACAGATTCTTGTTGAAATATTTTGGGATGTTGAACATGTGGTTTAAAAATCATTCACGTGAGGGCCATTGGACACCGTTATGTGATGACGTCACGTCTTTTGTTTTCATTATAATAAAACGAAATTGTAGTGTAGGCTAACAGCCAATTTGGAATTGCTGATAGGAATTAAAATGTTGCAAAAGTGTGTTATTCGGATATTGACTGTGCCTTCTCATCCCATCCGGACTGCCAGGTAGGCCTGGTAAACTACGTCTGTACCTTTAAATCCACGCCCTTGATTACATAGTAGTCTACAGGAGGCTATTGAAATTGGTGTAATTTCTGTTAAATGGTCAATTATAAATAATGAATTCAAATCAACTTCCTGTAAAACTATCATGTCATGGATGATTAAGATGCTTAATTTGTCCATTATGTGCCAAAAAAAAATCTAATGCTTAACCTTTTCATGTGTGTTCTTATTTTGTGATCTTGTTATTATTACACTTTATCCAAGATAGGCCTATCTTGATTAGGATTAACGGCAAATAATGCAACCTTCACTATTTACTACATTCAATAATAAACTGCATAGCCTTTTGAGCCAGAAGATGGCGCACTATGCATGCCAAATATGGCTTTGCTGAAATAGAGTTTCCTTGAACTAGCTGAAGAAATAACATCCCAAATGTAATGCAAAATGTCCTTGAAATCTACAGGATTGGTTTTTTTTTAGGATAAGGGCTAGGGGCCAACTGAGAATTCAGCAATTGGCTGTGTTGCTCCCTCAACATGGAGCTCCAGAACCGAGCTTGGCTCACAGCTGGACCCCAGAAAACCTGGGTTTGTCTCCTTGGACCTCTGCTCCCTATCCTGGGCTGGCCTGGGCAATCTGCACTTGGCTCTGGGCCGCCACTGTCAGCCCAATACAGAGATCCAGAGGATGAGCCAATAAATCATGTGCTGGACAATATTTGTAGGCTACTTGATATACTCTTTATACAAGTGGGGAGCTTGAGTGAATTGAACAAATCAAAATCATAATATTAGTCCAAAAAGTCTTTATTTCTGAATCCCAATGAAAAATAATGCCACATTTATGCCCACACAGCAAAGGAAAACATTCTTTGCACAGGAGGTTGGTGGCACCTTAATTGGGGAGGATGGTTCGTGGTAATGGCTGGAGCGGAATCAGTGGAATGGTATCAAATACATCAAACACATGGTTTACATGTGTTTGATGCCATTCCATTAGCTCCGTTCCAGCCATTATGAGCCGTCCTCCCTTCAGCAGCCAACACTGGTTCTTTGTTCACAAAAGCTGGTGCATTCAATTGTTCAGTTTCTCATCTACAAAGGGGGCATCAAAGGGAATGAAATAACTTAAATATAAATTCTTTAACATTTTCTTACCCCCCCCAACTTACATGGTGAATCACCAGGGAAGGACCGGTCGATAAGCAACAATTAGGTCAATGATTTCAAAATAAGGAAGTAAAAAAATAAGTAAATATACAAAACTGGAATGGGTCAACAAAATTAAATGTTTTACATTCATTTATCATTTCTTTAACATTAATTATTAAATGTATTGTATTGTTCAGTGAACATTTTGAACCATTTCCTAAATAAATATTTTATATTCAGAGGGGTTTCAACTAACTTCAAATTAAATAAGGCCTTAACACTTAACAAACCTAGAATATCTGGACACAACGTAAGTTACCATTAGCAAAATGTGGATATCCTCACTTGGATTCAATTAAGACCATTGAGGTATTTACGTCTCAAATATTTTTGATTTAATATGTAAAAAGGTAAGCTTCTCATTTGTTTTCCTTGACTAACATACCATACATAGCCAGTGAGTTTGTGACAAATCACTGATACAAATGCATTGAATTGTTGGCCTCACAGACCTGTCCGCACAATCGCTTGTGTACACACACAAATACATAGTCATCCTTCCTTGATGGTGGATAGTAACAGCCTGTTTGGTGTGTTTCGCTACACCAGTAACTGTCTATGTACAGTAGCTGTCTGTCTTAAAGGGTACTGTAACAGTGACCTCAGTGAGGTGTTGCTAAAAGCATTGGGGAAAAAACACCCAATAACTGGAAAGGATCGCAAAACAATAGAACAATTAAACGTACAAACAAATAATAGGCTACCTGTTGAGAATCTAACAGCAAAGAGAAGGTCAATTCGTTGGTAGAACAGAACATTCACACCATTCATTTTGTACACTCAATTCCAAAGGTTCGTATCAGTACATGAGCATGCCTTTCAGATGATCATATCCCCCAGTTGTCAGTCAGTGCGACTCCGGTAAGGTTAAGGGTCAGGGCGAGGTTGTAAATCTCACACAAACTAAACAAGACTTTGGTCACAGTTCTAGCTAAAAGAAAGACATTCATTTCAAACCATTCATTTTGTATCAGCATTGCCCAGCCCCCTATCCCATCTACCCTCACGAGGATTCCAGTCACAAATATGTTTGCTCCTTCTTTCCTCTCATACCACAGCCCTATGTTATTGCACAATTACATTTACTTAGACCAGGTAGTCTTCCCACAGTATACAGAAACTGTCCACCAAGCTAAGGGTCTTCAGAATATGTACTGGAACATGGCTGGTAAGAGTTTAGTTATACATTGTTCGGACTGTGACCTGTGCTCTCAATACCAGATGTTTGTGGAGCAACTGCTTGATTGGTAAATCGTTTTAAAATCTTTACAGGCGAGCTTCAGACTCTTCCGTTGTTTAAGCCATGCATGTGTCAGCATTCAATGGCATGCTGGTAGAAAAACGCATTTAAAAAAAAGTTGATTTCTATTATCAACATGTAGCTAGCAGCTAACAGGTCTACGAGCATGGTTCTCTGCTAAATATAAAAAGTGACTTTTATTAGGTATCTCAATGTACTTTGAAGTTGTATATGTCTATAGCTTTAATAGAGAAATATAAACCAACAAAAGGGTTCCTTACACATGGTTTCAACCGAGCCCATTTGTTTAATGGGTAAATGGATATAGTGGCCTTTCTAACAAAACAAGTACGTACATCCAGTCATTTCACCATACAACCTAATATGTATCAGGGAAAATACCCATCTTCCCTACTCTGGTTGCAGCAGGAACTTTTGCCCGCTGAGTTGTACCGGAATACCAAGATTGCTATTCGCATGAAAACAACCTATTTCCCAAATCATAAAGGTAACCAGATACACCAACCCCCCACAAAAATGTCCTTTATAATCCACACACCGTTTTGTGAATTTCACTCTGCGCCACGCCAATTCACAGATGGTGTGATCCCGTACACCAAACTTTCACTGTACTGTAGTCACTCTAAGGAAATCTTAGGCCAGAAGGCGAGGGAGGCCAGTAACACTGAAGAAAAGTAGAATAACAGATCATTCGATAGACTCCATTTCAGTACTCTAGTCCTCACTGCTACTAGAAGGTGTGTGTGTTTGGGAGGATCAACATTTGAGAGGTGAGAGACAGCAGGGTCATGTTCAGAAGTCACAAAATAGGAGAAAGCAAACAGGAGGTGCTACGGCAGGGATGGGCAACTTTCCAAAAACAAAGTATCTTATTGTTTAGAGTAATAATAGTAGAATACACAAGGAGCAATTTCTAAATTTGGTTGTGCATAAGCAGTTTCTATTGTTATGTCAGTCACTGACAGTCCCTCAATTAGCCCATGTCAGCTAAGATATTTTAGATTGGTAGTTAGTCTAGCCAGCTTTCTAAACTTGTAGTAATTATGGTAAATTTAACGGTCGGGGGGCCCCCATTGATTATATTAGTCACTCTCACTCAGATATATTAAAAACGGCAAAACTGCATGTTAAAAACATTTCTCTCCACCCTATGGCAAAATGTGTAGAATAGCAGCAAATTAGCTGTAAAACTGAAAAATCCTCTCCTCCCCAAGGCAAAATGTGTAGAATTGCAGGAAATGAACTGGAATTCTAACTTAGGGTCCCCCAAAAAGCTAGGGCCGGACTGACTGCATGCGTGGGTATGGATGTGGGTAAGCAGACCCGCGAGCCACTGCGGCCCCTTGTGATGAGTTCCGATTTTTTGTGGCCCCCACCCTCACCAAAGTTGCCCATCCCTGTGTTACGGGAACTTGTTTAATAAGAACACATATTTTCATTTTCTATTTCAAAACGTTTTGCTTTGTGGTGCCCTACTGAACACAACCCAGGTGTGGAGCTTTAGTGTTACCTCTCGCAAACCTCTGAATATCTGTGAGAGTCTTTGAGAGCACAATGGCAGTGGTGGCTAGTAGAAGATGGGAAGAAGGAGGACTATTTCTAAAGATCACACTATGATGTTTCCTTTGCTCCATCAAAATATAAAGCTAATAATTTGTAGAAATAGATAGTGTACCGTTTAAAAAGCTCATTTTCAGAGATTGTGTATAACTGTGCTTCTCTTTTTTTCTTTTGAGGCTAGCTGCATATGTATCATTGACAGGAAATCATGTTGCCATGAAGAATTAGGTTGGCCGGTCACCACTGAATCTTAGTGACTTTTGACCTCTAGTCCAAGTGTGTTCCTATTGGCAGGCAACCGACTCCTCCCCTCTAAGCAACACAAGTACAGTATTTGAAACACTGGTGACACCAAGGGAGACTCAATAGTCGAAGGTGGCCTTCCACTCCATGTCTCCTCTCCTCCCCTGGACTCATCTGAAGAGGAGAACAGGCTAAGAAGCCACGCTAGACAATTGAGATGTGCCCCAACAATTACAGAACAAACAGATAAAAAAGAAGATAAACATGAGTGAGGTCATAGATGGCCTATGAGGATGAGTTCTGTTCAGAGATTGGGGCATTAGGGTGAGAGCAGTATGGTCCATAAGAGGGTGAGGAGAGGGTAGAGGGGGTCTAGGCTTCGGTTTAGGTTCAGGCTGTTCCACTGGCAGAGTAGGAGAACTGGGGGAAGTGGGGTCTCCTGTCGCTGTCGAAAGACTCCATGCTGTCATCTGGGAAGGAAAAAGAGGGCAAGTTAGAGAAAGAGAGTTAAAGCGTAATTAATTCAAAACTGACATTCACGTTCCAAAATAATACAACTCAGTAACAAAGCAGTTAAGTCAAATTGTGGTTCAAATGGTAGTATGAAAGCTACTAAGCCCACTAGGGGTAGTCATTGTGCTATAAATCCATCAACTCTTTAAAGCAGGGGTGTCAAACATATGGCCCGAGGGGGAACAAATTACTGCACTCAGTATCAGAAAGTAGGCTGATCCTCTTGGAAGTCTCGTAGATCGATGCGTTGCACATTTTTTGTTTATAGAGTCCTTTGCATAAACTACCACCGTACGCCACTTCTCTGTTAACCTACAGAAATACAAGATATCAGACACCGTCTCAGGCCAACTTTGGAGATCCCTTTGATCTCAACAGTTAAGTAAATCTGCCTTTAGCTATTTTGCACCTTGCTTGTGGAATGGTCTACAGAGTTTGCTGAAATTGGATGAATTAGTGCCTCTAAAGCGAGAAGCGGGCAGGCAAAGCAAGCAGAGAGGCGGATGAGAAGAACGGGATAGGCAGAGCAGTGACTGTATTCTAGCAGGATAGTCCATATCTCCAATCACCTTCGCTGATAGCGATGTTGTGTTTCCATAAGTGGATTTTTATTTTACCTTTATTTAACTAGGCAAGTCAGTTAAGAACAAATTCTTATTTACAGTGACCACCTACCGGGGAACAGTGGGTTAACTGCCTTGTTCAGGGGCAGAACGACATATTTTTACCTTGTCAGCTCAGGGATTCGATCCAGCAACCTTTCGGTTAATGGCCCAATGCTCTAACCACTAGGCTACCTGCTGCCCCATATGCTTAACATACAAAATATATAAGGGGAGGGAGGGTACCTTGTCCTGGAGGTGTGATGGTGATGGTCTGCCCGGTGAACTCCACATCAAAATAGCGGGTGTCTGTTTCCGAGGTGACCTGGGGCTTGAAGGGTGGGACCAGCTGAGAAGAAAAGGAAGGAGTCATGATAGTGGGCACCTACATGTCATAACACTTGTCATAACCAAGAACAATGAGAACTAGTGGAGGCTGCTGAGGGGAGGACAGCTCATAATAATGGCTGGAACGGAGCGAATGGCATCAAACACATGGGAACCCATGTGTTTGATACCATTTCACTTATTCCGCTCCAGCCATTACAACGAGCTCGTCCTCCCCAGTTAAGGTAGCACCGACCTCCTGCGATGAGAACACAGAAAGCTAAGGATACGATACCTTCTTCTCATACACGTCTTGCCACTCGATCCCAGCGAAGAACTTGTGCTGCATTATCTCCTTGGCGTCATCAGGCCCTCCACCTAACCTAAAGAGAGGCACACACACACACACACACACACACACACACACACACAGACTCAGTGTCTTGCACTACTTTACCTATAGTTAAAAGCCATTAGTTTTCAGGCTGCCATAGCACTTCATTTATTGAATGACCATTGTTACAAGCAAGGTGTTTTGAGGTTGTACTTTCAATCAATCAAATCAATCAAATGTATTTATAAAGCCCTTTTTACATCAGCCGATGTCACAAAGTGCTATACAGAGGGGAGGACGGCTTTAGCACGTATTGGTCGTTAGCACGTAGGGCGCTCCGATTGGTGTTACCTTAGTCTGTGTTACACCTGTGCTGGTTGCCATCTCATTAGTGGGAAGGCGTTTCATCTATGCTGACTCAGGTGCTATTTAAGAGTGGCTGGCCCAGCGCTCCAGTTGTCATGAGAGAAGTGGAGGGTCAACACCTTTATTTGGCTCTCCCTATTTGATTTCTAGAAAAACATTAATTTGTCTCATTTCCCTGATCTAATTTTGCTCCACCTTTTTCGTTTGCTTCCTATCTTTAAGTTATGTGTGAGATTTTCTTTTTGCCTCTTCTTGGGCAAATTTAGTGGACATCTTTTAGGTTCCAGTTGTTGTTGCTCCTAAACCCCCCCGTTTCGTTTTGGTTGTTTGTCAGTGACTCTTTGTTAGTTCCCCCTTCTGTTTAGCGCCATTTTTGGTTTTCTTGCTTGGGTATGTAACGCCACCGCATACAAATGCAGAAACATACTTCACACACACCCCTGTCTTACCTCTGCTTGGGGTCCTTCTTGAGCAGACCAGAGAGCAGGGACTTTCCCTCGGGCCCCAGGGTCCTAGGGAAGCGGATCTCCTCCATCAGGATCAGCTCAAACAGCTTCTCGTGGTCCTGGTTGTAGAAGGGCAGTCGACCGCACATCATCTCATACATGACCACACCCAGACCCCACCAGTCCACAGCACGACCGTAGTCATTGTCCTCCAGCACCTGTGTGTTAGGAAAGGGGGAGGTAGAACATGAGTGTCATGTACAGGTGGCTAGTAGATCCTCTGGAAGGGCTTTCAAACCCTTAACTTCTATGTTAATGGTTCTGATGATAGCTTTCTATCAGTGGAAGAACAGGGTTGATGGGTAGGTGTTTACCTCGGGGGCCAGGTACTCTGGCGTCCCACAGAAGGTCTTCATGGTGGCCCCGTCCTTGATGCCCTCCTTACACAGGCCAAAGTCTGTGATCTTGATGTGGCCGTCTTTGTCCAGCATCAGGTTTTCCAGCTACAGTAGAGAGAGAGTTAGGGAGGTTCCAATAAGAACACATATTATTATTTTCCATTGCGAAACGTTTTCCGACTCCTTAACTTACCTTCAGGTCCCTGTAAACCACGTTCTTCTCCGAGTGGAGGTAGTCCAGCGCCGACACAATCTCAGCTCCGTAGAACCGGGCCCTCTCCTCGGAGAACACACGGTCTCGTGATAGGTGAAAGAACAGCTAGGTGGAAGGAGATGGCGATTGTGTCAATTACATTTACGGTCACATAAATCCGACCCATTTCCCCTCACCTTTGCTAGTATTAAGTTCACTCCCATCAATTGTCTTACATGTAGATTAAGGAGCCATGTCTGTTCTATTCATTACAGTTCATCTGCAAGGTTCAGAGTATTTCACCTCACTGATAAGGTCTATACCCCGGGTAAAATGCAACACAGTACTCACCTCTCCTCCATTGGCATACTCCATGACGAAACACAAGCGGTCAGGCGTCTGGAAGGAGTACTTCAGACCCTTAATGGTAAGGAGAAGGAAAACGTTTAAGAAACACAATGCTACCCATTTATATTAGGATAAAAGTAAACAGAGGGAACACATTTGCTGATGCACACCAATGGAATGGTCTCTCACCGTTAAGAAGGGGTGTTTGGAGTTCTGCAGTACTCTGTTTTCAGTGAGAGTGTGCGCTACTTCATCCTAGAGAAGACTAAGTAGATGAGCTTGATCCAAGTAAAGGAAATACCAGTATGTGCAGACACAAACTGAGACAAAGACACACGCACACACTCGTCTACTCACTTTCGCCACAATCACTTCTTTCTTGAGGATTTTCATAGCGTAGTATTTTCCTGTGGCTTTTTCCTTCACCAGGATAACCTTCCCAAAAGTGCCTTTTCCCAAGAGCTTGAGGTATTCAAAGTCGGGCATAGTCTAGGAGTTGAGAACAAAGAGTTGGATTAACTTTATTTGACCATATCTAAAACCCTGCCGCTGGTATTTGTCTTGTATTAAAGTAACAAAAAATGCTGAGTAGAAAGGGTTAGGGCTAGGGTTGGGTGTACGCACCACTTTAAGTTTGGGTTTGGTGAGGTACATCTCCATGTCCATGGGGTCTGGCGAGGAGTCCATCCTCTCCTCCTCCTGTTTCTGCAGCCCATCTGCCACCTCCTGGATGGCCTTCGTCCACTGCTCCCTAAGGATGGAAGGAACCAGAGGGGGATGTCACGTCCTGACCATAGAAAGCTTTTATTTTCTATGGTAGAGTAGGTCAGGGCGTGACAGGTTTTTTTCCTAGTTGTTATTTTCTATGTGGGGTTCTAGTTTAGTTTTTCTATGTTTAGGTGATTGGTGTGATTCCCAATTAGAGGCAGCTGGTAATCGTTGTCTCTAATTGGGGATCATACTTAAGTAGCTTGTTTTTCCACTGGGGGGATATGGGATATTGTTTATGTATAGTTGTATTATAGTCACGGTTCGTCTATTCTTTATTTGTTTTGTATTTTGCATTACGTTTCACTTTATAATAAATAATGTGGAACGCTACTCACGCTGCGCCTTGGTCCGATTATTTTTATGACGAACGTGACAGGGGATGACTCTACGGGCTCTATTTTCGGCTGGTGCTAAGGAAGCGCAAGTGTCAAATGAACATTAGTTTGCAATTTCGTCAAGTAAAAACTGACGCACTTTCATTTTCCACTCCTTAGGCCAGGTTTGGACATTTACCTGTCTCACATCAGCTCGCTTGTGCTGAGGTGGGAGGGATGGAAATATTTAAGATGCGCCAATAAGCCAATTTTGGTCAGGGAAAAAAAAAAGATTACAAATATTTTTTTTAAATCACAGTGAAACTAGGGATATTTAAGGCCAACCAAAATTTGGTCTTAGCGCTAACTCAATTGGTTACGGCATTGATTTAGCCAGCGGAGGCACACACAGTAGCCTTACATTAGTGTACATCACTAATGTTTTATTCAAATAGAGCAGCAAAACAGTCACAGAACTTCTCCTTTTTTATTTATTCTGGACATTCTTTTTTTTCAGCTTCTGTGAAAAGCTTGGACTCATTATGTACAATGCGCATGAAAGGTGTCAGTAACTGTAGGAAGCCTGTTTAGGAACATCAAGTTATTGAAAAAGACTGCTTATTGTTTTTTGTTGATCAAAAAATCTTCCACTTTCCTCTGCCGGACCAAACTGTCAAATTGTGGGAGATCTGATCATTGTCCGTGGTGCTTAATCCGCTTGTAGGCTATATTTGCCCGTTTGTTTACCTTTCACGTGGCAAAGCATATCAATAGCAATGGTAGGCTATAGCTATATGTACACATTACCAGTAAAAAGTTTGGACACGCCTACTCATTCAAGGCTTTTTAATTTTACTATTTTCTACATGTAGAATAATAGAAGACCTCAAAACTATGAAATAACACATACAGTGAGGCAAAAAAGTATTTAGTCAGCCACCAATTGTGCAAGTTCTCCCACTTAAAAAGATGAGAGAGGCCTGTAATTGTCATCATAGGTACACTTCAACTATGACAGACAAAATGAGAAAAAAGAATCCAGAAAATCACATTGTAGGATTTTTAATGAATTTATTAGCAAATTATGGTGGAAAATAAGTATTTGGTCAATAACAAAAGTTTCTCAATACTTTGTTATATACCCTTTGTTGGCAATGCCACAGGTCAAACGTTTTCTGTAAGTCTTCACAAGGTTTTCACACACTGTTGCTGGTATTTTGGCCCATTCCTCCATGCAGATCTCCTCTAGAGCAGTGATGTTTTGGGGCTGTCGCTGGGCAACACGGACTTTCAACTCCCTCCAAAGATTTTCTATGGGGTTGAGATCTGGAGACTGGCTAGGCCACTCCAGGACCTTGAAATGCTTCTTACGAAGCCACTCCTTCGTTGCCCGGGCAGTGTGTTTGGGATCATTGTCATGCTGAAAGACCCAGCCATGTTTCATCTTCAATGCCCTTGCTGATGGAAGGAGGTTTTCACTCAAAATCTCACGATACATGGCTCCATTCATTCTTTCCTTTACACGGATCAGTCGTCCTGGTCCCTTTGCAGAAAAACAGCCCCAAAGCATGATGTTTCCACCCCCATGCTTCACAGTAGGTATGGTGTTCTTTGGATGCAACTCAGCATTCTTTGTCCTTCAAACATGACGAGTTGAGTTTTTACCAAAAAGTTCTATTTTGGTTTCATCTGACATTCTCCCAATCCTCTTCTGGATCATCCAAATGCTCTCTAGCAAACTTCAGACAGGCCTGGACATGTACTGGCTTAAGCAGGGGGACACGTCTGGCACTGCAGGATTTGAGTTGCTGGCGGCGTAGTGTGTTACTGATGGTAGGCTTTGTTACTTTGGTCCCAGCTCTCTGCAGGTCATTCACTAGGTCCCCCCGTGTGGTTCTGGGATTTTTGCTCACCGTTCTTGTGATCATTTTGACCCCACGGGGTGAGATCTTGCGTGGAGCCCCAGATCGAGGGAGATTATCAGTGGTCTTGTATGTCTTCCATTTCCTAATAATTGCTCCCACAGTTGATTTCTTCAAACCAAGCTGCTTACCTATTGCAGATTCAGTCTTCCCAGCCTGGTGCAGGTCTACAATTTTGTTTCTGGTGTCCTTTGACAACTCTTTGGTCTTGGCCATAGTGGAATTTGGAGTATGACTGTTTGATGTTGTGGACAGGTGTCTTTTATACTGATAACAAGTTCAAACAGGTGCCATTAATACAGGTAACGAGTGGAGGACAGAGGAGCCTCTTAAAGAAGAAGATACAGGTCTGTGAGAGCCAGAAATCTTGCTTGTTTGTAGGTGACCAAATACTTATTTTCCACCATAATTTGCAAATAAATTCATAAAAAATCCTACAATGTGATTTTCTGGATTCTTTTTCTCATTTTGTCCGTCATAGTTGACGTGTACCTATGAAGAAAATTACAGGCCTCTCTCATCTTTTTAAGTGGGAGAACTTGCACAATTGGAGGCTGACTAAATACTTTTTTGCCCCACTGTATGGAATCATGTAGTAACCAAAAAAAGTGTTAAACAAGTCAAAATATATTTGAGATTCTTCAAAGTAGCCACCCTTTGCCTTGATGACAGCTTTGCACACTCTTGGCATTCTCTCAACCAGCTTCATGAAGAATGCTTTTCCAACAGTCTTGAGGGGGTTTCCACATATGCTGAGCACTTGTTCGCTGCTTTTCATTCACTCTGTTGTTCAACTCATCCCAAACCATCTCAATTGGGTTGAGGTCGGGTGATTGTGGAGGCCAGGTCATCTGATGCAGCACTCCATCACTCTCCTTCTTGGTCAAATAGCCCTTACACAGCCTGAAGGTGTATTGGGTCATTGTCATTTTGAAAAATAAATGATAGTCCCACTAAGCGCAAACCAGATGGGATGGCGTATCGCTGCAGAATGCTGTGGTAGCCATGCTGGTTAAGTTTGCCTTGAATTCTAAATAAATCACAGACAGTCACCCGCAAAGCACACCATCACAACCAACTGCTCCATGTCAAATTTTAACTCATCAGACCAAAGGACAGATTTACAATGTAGAAAATAGTCAAACAATTAAGAAAAAGCCTTGAATGAGTAGGTGTGTCCAAACTTTTGACTGGTACTGTGTATTTGGGAGCAGTATAATGATGAGTGGACATTCCCACTTTCTCCTTATAGTTGATCTTCTTCCAGCTCCTATGAAAAGTTTGGATGTGGGTAAAACCCTCCATAGTCTACGTCGTCTTAGGTCTAATATCATATGCCCACGTGGAACAATTATGGTGCCTGTAACTGTATTTAGACAGCCTATTTAAAACAAGTTGTTATTTTTTGTTAAAAAAATGTTTTATTAGAATTATTCACTGTCTTTTTAGGTCTCATCAATAATGAATTTAATATTGATTGTTGACAATGTTTGGCATGTCCATGGCTCAGACATAATGCATTTTACAGTAGGCCTATTTCAGTGTAAATCCATTTTGAAGCCGTGCAATTTCTTAGAACAATGTGGACTGCAAATATGCTCAACATATTTAGCAAATATGGGATAGGCCTACATTTGTTTTTTTTGTTTCTGTAGGCTATTTAACAAACTAGGCTATAACAGACTAACACTCAAATTGGAGTTGTGAAAACACAATACATAAAATCCTTTATATACACAACTTGAAGCAACCACATATTTAGCCATGGAGCACATTCCGGTTGGCCAGTGAGGGATCAAGCCTAGACACACCCACAACTTACTTATTAATCAAAACCCAGCCCTTTCGCGACACCGTCAGCTACTGCGCCCATAATTCTGGTTGTGAAAATAGCTAAAGTATTTCAGACACACCCCTGACCCAACCACCAGCGCTACGATTTACCATTATGTTAGGTTCGTTAAAATAGAGCCCTGTGTGTGCAATCTACCTCTCCTCTGGGCTGTCCACGTGGAAGGTGCGCTCTATGACAGTGGTCCATTGCAGGCAGCGGATGATGAATGTGTTGGGCTTAGGACGCTCTGTTTTCATCAGCTGACATTCTGCTGGTCATAAGGAAGAAGAAAGAGAGAGGGAGAGAAAGACAGGAAGCGAGCGAGAGATATGTCATGCGGTCAACTGAAACATCAGGGATGCATAGAGTGTAGTGCAAGGCTAGAACAAAAATGTGGAACCTCGGAGGAACTCGAGGACCAGAGTTGAGAAACACTGCACAATTATTTGGTTAAATTTTGTGGTTAGGGCAGAGTGTCATAGGTTTGCCTTACGTGCTACTGAGAAGTTATTGAGTGGCGTCTCCAGTTGGTCGATGTCTTGCGGTCGCTCCTTGTACCCGATGAACGTACCGTCGCTCTTCAGCAAGAAATACCTGGGTCTCCAAGTCTTTATGTACTCTCCTGAGAGAGCAAGAGAGAGAGAGAGAGACACAGAGAGTGAGCAAGACGGAGAGTGCATATCACATCAGAAAGGACAATACTCTGTCAACCTTGGTCAGTGCAATCCTAAACCTAGCCCAGTCTGAAGAGCATTAACAACACAGCGCTATCGCTAACCCTAGGGTGAGCTAGTAATGATAGAACTTTGGACAAGCGTGTGAGAGACAGATTCTCTCACAGTCTGGTTGACCGCAAACTGAGGCCTTTCTCCTGGTGGTTTCAGAGAAAACGGAACTTCTCTTATTAGGCCTTTTCCTTCTCCTTTTTATGCATTTGTATTATGGCTTGTTTACCTCCTCTTTACACATTATGGTGTGTGTTGCCAGCCTGTACTGTACCTTTAAGACAGGCAGCTATTAAACACGGGGTCTCACCCAGTTTTTTTATTTTTATAACTGTGGCTAGAGGTACTTCTGGTAATCAACAACCAGATTCTAGAAAACAGGAAGTGACACACTAACAGCATGGGTAAACACCACAGTTAGAAAAGAACAAACCCCAATCAGGTCTAATGTCAGTGCTGCTGCTGCTGACTCATTTGTTAACCGCTCAAAGAGGTGCGATGAGATCAGAATCCTCGGAAAACAGTTTTATTTTCACACGCACACACTGCAATGGCATGCCTAATGAATAAAGCAGCGGAGTGTATGCATGCTACCGAGCCTGTGCATATTTTCGTGTGTGCATGCGAGTGGCATGGACCGGATGGTGTTTTCTCATAGCCAACAGCTGCAGGCGCACAGGATGCTCCTGGGGCAAAGAGTGAGCTAATGAACAAGCTGTTAACTTATAAAGTTAATCCATCTCTGTCTATTAAGTGTTGTTGCATGGTGCCTGTCTAGACTCACACAGCAATGCCACTCATCTCCAACCCATTTCTTTACAAACAGCACATAAGCCTGAAAACATGTTTGAAGGTACATGTTTTAAGTGGGTGAGCCTATGATAATGTACTGTGCTGTAAGTACCTGTGCAATGTGCTGCTAAATAGATACTCTAAGGACAGTGATTTCTAGTGACAGAACTGGACAGGTGAAAGCAATCCATCCATACACCTCCACCCTAATGCTAGATCGGTACAGTTGGGGTAAAGGAGGGAAGGCGAGGAAGACGCAGTAGAAAATTGAGATGCACACTAATAATGCATAAATGATAGAAAGCTACCCAGGCAGGCAGGAAGTTCAGTTTATTGGGATCCTCATTAGCTACTGCACATGCAGCAACTACTCATCCTGGGGTCCACAAATCGTACAAATACATGACAAAGTACAGAACAGTAATAGACAAGAACATCATAAGAGTGTACATTAAATTCTAAATAAATAAGAGTTATATATAGGAAAGACCACAAGAAAAAAAAAGAAAAAAAACTGTTGACAGTGTACAAAATATTAGGAACACCTGCTCTTTCCATGACAATATCACCTGTTAAATCCACTTCAATTTGTGTAGATGAAGGGGAGGAGACAGGTTAAAGAAGGATTTGTAAGCATTTAGACAATGGAGACATGGATTGTGTATGTTTTCTATTCAGAGGGTGAATGGGAAAGACAAAAGATTTAAGTGCCTTTGAACAGGGTAGTAGGTGCCAGGCGCACCAGTATGAGTGCGTCAAGAACTGAAACGCTGCTGGGTTTCTCACGATCAACAGTTACCCGTCTGTATCAAGAACGGTCCACCACCCAAAGGACATGCAGCCAACTTGACAACTGGGGCACACATTGGAGTCAACATGGGCCCGCATCCCTGTGGAATGCTTTCGACACCTTGTAGAGTCCATGCCCCGACGAATTCAAATCAAACTCTATTTGTTACATGCACCGAATACAACAAGTGTAGACCTTACCTTGAAATGCTTACTTACAAGCCATTAACCAACAGTGCAGTTCAAGAAGAGTTAAGAAAATATTTACCAAATAAACTAAAGTAAAAAATTATCAAAAGTAACACAATAACAAGGCTATATAGAGGGGGTATCGGTACCGAGTCAGTGTGTGGGGGTAGAGGTTAGAGGTAATTGAGGTTGTTCTAAGGGCAAACGGGGGTGCAACTCAATAATAAGGTGTTTGTAATGTTTTGTACACTGTATATACATATTCAGTACAGTTAAATTAGATCTTTAGAAAGAGGAGAGGCTCTAAGATAAACATATTGTATCTGTTTTTAAAGTTAAACTTTCTTTTTGCCTGAGTAACCTGTGGTGGCAGGACATTCCATGATGACATGGCTCTATACATAACTGAGCGATGCATTAAATCGGTTTTTGGTTTGGGTACAGTGAAGAAACCCATAGTGGCATGTCTGGTGGGGTAGGTACAGTATGTCTGTTTGAAGTGTATGCAAATAGATTATGCATGTGATTAGGCATTTTCAACACACAAATACATCTTAAAAAATAGAGAAGTAGTCAGTCTTTCATGGTTGAGAAATTGACTATCATGCATGTATTATTATTTATTTATTTGGGGGGCTAGATCAGCTTTAATATTGGAGATCAATGTAATTGTCTGCATCATTTCTAATCCTACAAATATTTTATTTTTATATATACAGAGAAGATGGGAGAACCTTCCAGAAGGACAACCATCTCTGCAGCACTCCACCAATTAGGCCTTTATGCTAGAGTGGCCAGACGGAAGCCACTCCTCAGTAAAAAGGCACATGACAGCATGCTTGGAGTTTGCCAAAAGGCACCTAAAGACTCTCAGACCATGAGAAACAAGATTCTTTGGTCTAATGAAACCAAGATTGAACTCTTTGGCCTGAATGCCAAGCGTCACGTCTGGAGGAAACATGGCACCATCCCTACAGTGAAGCATGGTGGAGGTAGCATCAGACTGTGGGGATGTTTTTCAGCGGCAGGGACTGGGAGACTAGTCAGGATTGAGGCAAAGATGAACAGAGCAAAGTACAGAGATCCTTGATGAAAACCTGCTCTCAGACTGGGGCGAAGGTTCACCTTCCAACAGGACAACGACCTGACACTGTACATATCTGATGTTAGAGAAGCTTCCATTAAAGAATACTGAGTTATATTGGATAAGTAACTCTCCAACCATGTGATGACAGGTGATCTAAAGCCATAGTTTTTTTAATAACAAATGAGGATCAATAACAAACGGAACACTGAAATCTAGCAATACAGCTCCAACTATCATCTTATTATCCATTTATTTTGGTCAATCATCAGTCATCTGAATCAATGCAGTACAAGTTAGGTGCCCTTCCCTATATGCATGCTGAGCGTCTGTAGTTAGCATTGTATTTGTTCTAACACAACACTCTCCAACAGTTTACTATGAACAGGCAGCTGTTACAGCCAGCAAAGGGTGCTTTACCATTTTTAGGTAGAAAATGTTCTGTTTGCATCAGAGACCTTATCTAACATCACACACATATTCTCCAGATACTGACAATTTGTACTTGGTGGCCTATAGCAGCACCCTAAAATAAGAGGCTTCAGGAGTAGCAGGTGAATCTGCATCACAGCACTTCTACTTCATTTGTCATGAGATCCTCTCTGAGCTTTACAGGAATATGGCTCTGAATATATACAGCAACACCTCCCCCCTAGACATTCCTGTCTTTTCAATATACACTGAACAAAAATATAAAAACGCAACATGTAAAGTATTGGTCCCATGTTTCATGAGCTGAAATAAAAGTTCCCAGAAATGTTCCATACGCACAAAAAGCTTATTTCTCTAATTTTGTGCAGAAATGTGTTTACATCCCTGTTAGTGAGCATTTCTCCTTTGCCATGATAATCCATCCACCTGCCAGATGTGGCATATCAAGAAGCTGATTAAACAGCATCATCATTACACAGATGCACCTTGTGCTGGGGACAATAAAAGGCCACTCTAAAATGTGCAGTTTTGTCACACAACACAATGCCAGAGATGTCTCAAGTTGAGGGAGTGTACAATTGGCATGCTGACTGCAGGAACGTCCAGCAGAACTGTTGCCAGATAATTGAATGTTAATTTCTCTACCATAAGCCGCCTCCAACGTTTTAGAGAATTTGGCACAACCGAAGAATTTCTGCACAAACTGTAAGAAACTGTCTCAGGGAAGCTCACCTGCGTGCTCATTGTACTCACTAGGGTCTTGACCTGACTGCAGTTCGGCGTCTTAACCGACTTCAGTGGGGCAAATGCTCACCTCCACTGGCACTGTGGAGAAGTGTGATCTTCACGGATGAATCCCAGGTTTCAACTTTATCGGGCAGATGGCATCGTGTGGGCGAGCGGTTTGCTGATGTGAATGTTGTGAACAGAGTGCAACCATGGTGGCGGTGGGGTGATGGTATGGGCAGGCATAAGCTAAGGACAACCAACACAATTGCATTTTATCGATGGCCATTTGAATGCGCACAGAGATATCATGATGAGATCCTGAGGCCCATTCATCCACCACCATCACCTCATGTTTCAGCATGATAATGCATGGCCCCATATCCCAAGGATCTGTACACAATTCCTGGAAGCTGAAAATGTCCCAGTTCTTACATGGCCTGCATACTCACCAGACATGTCACACATTGAGGATGTTTGCGATGCTCTGGATCGACATGTACGACAGCGTGTTCCAGGTCCCGCCAATATCCCAAAACATTCCACAGGCCACAATCAACAGCCTGATCAACTCTATGTGAAGGAGATGTGTCGCGCTGCATGAGGCAAATGGTGGTCACACCAGATACTGACTGGTTTTCTAATCCAAGCCCCTACCTGTTTTCTTTTTCTTCAAGGTATCTGTGACCAACATATGAATATCTGTATTCCCAGTCATGTAAAATCCATAGATTAGGGCCTAATGAATTTATTTCAATTGACTGGTTTCCTTATATGAACTGTAACTCAGTACAATCTTTGAAATTATTGTATGTTGCATTTATATTTTCATTCAGTATATGTTATATCCTTGTATTTCTACTGCTGTATCAAAGCTGCTGTCAGCCTCAGAAATGGCTAATATATTAATATTATCTTAGATTAGCAAATTACTCATCTCATGAGGCTGGATATATTTATATGAGCTAACTTTAACCCTTTCCGGGGTAGCTTATATAAAACTGAACTCAATGATAAATGGGATGTATTTCTAATAATTCTATTTATGATAATAACAAACGGAATTAATTGATTTTTGAGGAGATTATGTTCAGCAGATGCCTGGTTTAGCTCGGCTGCAGCACGTTGCTCTATTCTTGGTTCCACTTCTGGACTATTGGTCCCTTCTGATTGGGGTGTTGTCCTGTAAGCATGGGGGTAGTGGGGTAACGTCCAATCTGGATGGGGTCCGATGGTGCAGGGTGGAGCTGGCCGCTCTGGATGGGGTCCGATGGTGCAGGGTGGAGCTGGCTGCTCTGGATGGGGCCCGATGGTGCAGGGTGGTGTTGGCCGCTCTGGATGGGGTCCGATGGTGTAGGGTGGAGCTGGCCGCTCCGGATGGGGACCGATGGTGCAGGGTGGAGCTGGCCGCTCTGGATGGGGACCGATGGTGCAGGGTGGAGCTGGCTGCTCTGGATGGGGCCCGATGGTGCAGGGTGGTGTTGGCCGCTCTGGATGGGGCCCGTTGGTGCAGGGTGGAGCTGGCTGCTCTGGATGGGGTCCGATGGTGCAGGGTGGAGCTGGCCGCTCTGGGTGGGGCCCGATGGTGCAGGGTGGTGGTGGTTTCTCTTGGTGGGGCCCGATGCTGCAGGGTGGTGCTGGTTTCTCTGGGTGGGGCCCGATGGTGCAGGGTGGTGCTTGTTTCTCTTGGTGGGGCCCAATGCTGCAGGGTGGTGCTGGTTTCTCTGGGTGGGGCTTGATGGTGCAGGGTGGTGCTTGTTTCTCTTGGTGGGACCCGATGCTGCAGGGTGGTGCTTGTTTCTCTTGGTGGGACCCGATGGTGCAAGGTGGTGCTTGTTTCTCTTGGTGGGGCCCGATGCTGCAGGGTGGTGCTGGTTTCTCTGGGTGGGGGCTGGTGGTCTTGATCTTGGAGGATGTATGGCAAAGTTCCTCTTATTTTTGGTTTTTGCTTTGTCCCAGAGCAGTTTATTTCAGTTTTCTAGCAAACACCTTGACACCCTGTTTGATCAAGTGTACTAGGTTGTACATCAGCTGGGGGTGAATGTCACAGTGGTTCGCTAGGTAAACATTGTCAAAGAGAGCACAGCCTATAGCCAGCTCAGCATTGTTGCTCTGAATAATGTGGAAGGGCACATCTCCACGTAACAACAGGGTGGACACAGTGATTTTGTGTTAGGAAATCCATCTGCAACTCTGGCTGCCACTTGCTGCATTGCAGGATCTACATGTCTTCTCATTTCTATCAAATCATTAGTAGCTGTGTGAATTTTATTACGTTTGACCCCATTTAATGTGTTGCTTGACAGACGGACATGCCAGTAGTGCTGAACTTTTAGTGCTTTTTAAGGTCGGTTCGGTTTCAGTTCGATTATTAAAAAACCAATCACGGTTTCCGCATTTTTTTTTAACATTAAATTAATAATGAAATAATTAAATTAAAATGATTAGTGCTTTTTCATGGAAATAACAAAGCCAAAAATAGTGAAATTACTATTAAATAAAATATATTTCAATTGTGTATATTACTTAGTTTTATTTGATGACTTTATAATTTTTAATTCCTTAAAGTAATCATCTCATCTCTGCTCAGGCACTAGCAGCTAGCCAACCAACCATCTAACATCATCTCTGTTCTCCCCATACGATACTGTCTTTAGTCATCCTATTTAGCTAGGCTAGCCTGCCTAAGTACGCTGCAGAATGGTCTGACAATCATTTTACTATAAATTATTTTACTACTATAAGTCATCCTTTAATGAACTCTCTATCCCTTCCTCTCATTGTTGTGTTGTCTACATTCCTCTCATGTGCCGGCGTATGTGGTGTGTGTGTGTGTGTGTATCTAACCTAACGTAGCAGCCGTAAAAGTGTATCCATCTGTGTCCAAGCCAGAAAAGAACAGGCGCAATGGATTATGGTTAGTGTAGTTAATTGCCACGTTTATTTGCTGAACTTGGTTGAATATTTGCTCAAGTAAAACAACTCCCTTCGGCCCAGTGTCCCACATAGTTCTTGACTTAATTTATCTCGTGAATGATTTGATTTCTCTCCAGAGAAATGGCGCGTTGGGCTCACAAAAAAACCTAAATGGAGCTCAAGTAATTAATCAGACGTCGGTCAATTGGCTGTTTAATATACGGAAAAAACATTTGGTTAATCAATAAGCACTACATGCCAGGGAAAAGCAGTTTCTCTGAGAAATGTGTCATTGGAGTCACAAAATAAAAGCCATAGGGTGCTCTGACTGCGTGCTGCTGTTGTGGGCTGTGGTGTCTGGAGTGATGTTCTTTGGAGTGCAGTGGGGTGGTGACCACAGGTGGCCTTTCCTTGTCTTCCTCTCTCCTGAGGGTCCCAGCATGTCTCCACTGGCACTGGGATGTGAGGATCTAAGGGAGGTCTGGTCAGACCCATCTGACGAGGAGAATGTGAGGAGTTGCACTGGGTCTGGTTACTGACCTCTTGTGCTGAGTGTGTGAATTCTGGGAGGTTCACTATGAGAAGCTGTGGTACTGCTGATGAGGGGATGTGAGGGTGTGGCAGTGAGGGTTGTGGTAGGGCCCAGTTTTTCTCTTATATGGTGGATGGCGCAATAGCAATTCTATGACAGCTAACATAAGTCAACAGTGGCTGAGCATGGTGTTGTAGTGACAGGGAAGATAAGAGATACCAGTGCAGTCTGGGATAGGAGGAGGATGTGGTTTCAAAGGAACTGTGTGGCTTATAATAAGAATCCACTTCCTCCTGTACCTCCCCCACACATACACACTCGGAAACACACACACACACACACTCGCTCTGATACACGCCCACTCGGGGACACACCCACACACACACAAAGGCCTAATCTAATTCAGCTCAGCCTACAGTGTGGTAACCAGGCCCCTCGAATAGGCAGTTTCTTCTAAAAGAGGCAAACACTGTACACTATTGTGTTGTATGCATGTGGATAGATACAACAGAAGCAACTCAAACTAAGTACCGCCACCTTTATTGGGGGAGCAATCATCCATGTATATATATATATATATATAACTGTGAAAAGAGTATGGCATGCAAATAGCTTGTGAGCAGAATGAATGCGAGGGTAGACAGTTCCTGTCTATACTTTGAGATAGACAAGTGGGTCAAAACATCAGTCAGATGTCATACCTGTCTCTGACCTCTTCCATTCAAGCACAAGCACAGACGACAGAGTGCTCCAGTAGTCTTCTGGTCAGCGGTCCCATTTGCAAGCAACTATGAACCTTATGCTAGGCCTTGGTAACAACAATGTGGTACAGTAAGTGCTGTGTGTGTCCCTTTGATAACTCAGCACTTATTTCTCATCCATATGTAAGTTTTAAGAGGAGACACCACCACCAGTATATCTCTGCCTTGCAGCCACTCCTCAATATGCCTCACCTGACCCCGTACTGTGCTCAACCACACTGGGTCTGAGGAGGCTTTTGGTAAGGAAGGTACTGGTTAGCCTGGCTGACACATGACCACCCTCCCCCCACCCTACAAATCCTCTGCACCTACTGTAACTGCCAATCTCCACAGACTGATCCCGGTGTACCCGTCTCCTCTGCAACGTTTGCGAACGGAATGCTTTGATCAGGCAAGAGTGGCACACCATCGCAAGCCACATAGCCGCAGGCTAAAGGGTGTGGCTACTTTGCCATATCAGGAACCAACCAGCTGCCAGGACACTAAACAGTATTTAGGCTGAGGCTGGGATTTAAGAATAAGCCTTTCCAGTTGTGAATCTTGAGTCGAGGAGTCACCTCCAAACCACATTTTTCTCCTACCCCGTGTATGACTCATTTGCTTGGAATCAGAGGACTCCTAGCCATGCTGAGATATTGGCAACAAAAAAGGGAAAGGTAGATGTGTTCCAGGGAGTCCAGATGTTTTCCTCGGAGCAGGCTTTTCCAATGGTTGACTAACACCTTGGTTGGAGCCCCTGCCGTGTTTCAATGTGAAGAGTCCCATGGAGGTCGCCCTAGCATCCATCCGTGTTTCAATGTGAAGGGTCCCATGGAGGTCGCCCTAGCATCCATCCGTGTTTCAATGTGAAGAGTCCCATGGAGGTCGCCCTAGCATCCATCCGTGTTTCAATGTGAAGGGTCCCATGGAGGTCGCCCTAGCATCCATCCGTGTTTCAATGTGAAGAGTCCCATGGAGGTCGCCCTAGCATCCATCCGTGTTTCAATGTGAAGAGTCCCATGGAGGTCGCCCTAGCATCCATCCGTGTTTCAATGTGAAGAGTCCCATGGAGGTCGCCCTAGCATCCATCCGTGTTTCAATGTGAAGGGTCCCATGGAGGTCGCCCTAGCATCCATCCGTGTTTCAATGTGAAGAGTCCCATGGAGGTCGCCCTAGCATCCATCCGTGTTTCAATGTGAAGGGTCCCATGGAGGTCGCCCTAGCATCCATCCGTGTTTCAATGTGAAGGGTCCCATGGAGGTCGCCCTAGCATCCATCCGTGTTTCAATGTGAAGAGTCCCATGGAGGTCGCCCTAGCATCCATCCGTGTTTCAATGTGAAGAGTCCCATGGAGGTCGCCCTAGCATCCATCCGTGTTTCAATGTGAAGAGTCCCATGGAGGTCGCCCTAGCATCCATCCGTGTTTCAATGTGAAGGGTCCCATGGAGGTCGCCCTAGCATCCATCCGTGTTTCAATGTGAAGAGTCCCATGGAGGTCGCCCTAGCATCCATCCGTGTTTCAATGTGAAGAGTCCCATGGAGGTCGCCCTAGCATCCATCCTTGTTTCAATGTGAAGGGTCCCATGGAGGTCGCCCTAGCATCCATCCGTGTTTCAATGTGAAGAGTCCCATGGAGGTCGCCCTAGCATCCATCCGTGTTTCAATGTGAAGAGTCCCATGGAGGTCGCCCTAGCATCCATCCGTGTTTCAATGTGAAGAGTCCCATGGAGGTCGCCCTAGCATCCATCCGTGTTTCAATGTGAAGGGTCCCATGGAGGTCGCCCTAGCATCCATCCGTGTTTCAATGTGAAGGGTCCCATGGAGGTCGCCCTAGCATCCATCCGTGGCTTTTGATTATCCCTGGAATAGTGGGAAAGTCCAAACTCGGTCGGCAGTGATGGAACCAATGCCCTTCAATATTCACTTAAACCCAACTAGTTGACTCACTTGAAAGCAAGAAACCTGGCATAATCGGGTCATTCAGGCTACATTTATATACCTTGCTTCCATTACATACAAACCAGTTCAGCATATTGTCAACCATACAGAGGAGACATGATGCACATTGGCATGTTTAAATTAGGTGGCTGGTATACAGCGCTTGAATGAGCATGACCCTCCTAAACTAAAGTTGTTGTATAAAGTTTGAGAGTGACAGGTGGGAAAAGCATGAGCATTTTAAAAATGCACCCTGAGCTGAAAGAGCCTGACAGCACCACCCTGCAGCCTTCATGGTTTCCCATGGGTGATGTCACCATGGCCACATCGAGAGAGAAAAAAACATCTCCCCCCAAATCCCTTGTGGGCAAAACAGGCTCGCCGCCACACTAAGCGGCACAAATCCAGCATCGGCTGCCTTCCTTTTGAACAGGGCCCAGAGCCATTCCGGGTGGTGTCTGTCTGCATAGCTGAACTGGGATGACCCCCAAACTCCTAGACACGGCGCTACACTGTCCGACTGTCCGAGGCTGGAGGGAGGGAGGATTCTCCCGTAATAACCCATTGGCCTTGCAAACTCCTCGACCGTCCAACTTCCACAGAGTGTGTAGGAGTCTTACTGCTGCTGTCGCCCTCCACCACACCCTTATCCCTGCTCCATTGCAGAAAGTTAAGTTGCGCCTCTGTGATTGAAAAGGGTTTTGTACACAACCCAATAACAGAATTCACTCAGAAATATCCAGTGTAGGCAATTAGAGGATTTCATATGTGAAAACAAACATAAGTGGCTGAAACCATCGTTTGTCATTGTCAGTCATTCTCTGAACTCCTTCATTTTGCAATCCGTTCTTCCCCGTGGCTACAGCTGTGTCGAGGTGAGGCGGCATGCGCTGGCGACAGTTCAGTCATACAGTGGGGGGGTGTCATCCTCTTTGTTTATAGAACACAGAAAGGGTCAAAGGTGAAGCAGGTGCAAGTGGAAAACATGCACGAGGTTTGGCTTGGGTCACAGCAGAGACCCAGAGTTCAACCTACACACAGACTAACCCAAAACAATAGAAAAGGTTGAAAAACAACCCTTTGAAGTTAATAGTGCATTTCTATCCAGAAAAGGGCAAATATTTTGTTTCACCCACCTAAGTCCTGATATAACCTCTACTAGTGTGTGTACACTAACAGGTTTGTTATGATAATGTATTCACAGGCCTTAGGTGTTGGGAACAAACATTTTATAGACCATGAACATTCGTAGGGGCCATTAAATACTTCAGAGCAGTAAACATTCTTATAGACCGTAAACAATATTGAGGACCATAAACATTGCATCACTTGCATTGTAGACCTGGTTATCTATGAATGGAGCTGAAACAACAGGAAGCAATCTCAGAAATCTGTGATACTGGGATGACTTTATCTGTCCATTTAGGTCAAAAGACAACAGGTTGGCTAATTGAAAAGGATGCAAAAATAACCAGAAAAATCTACAAAGAAATCTACATTTATTTCATATCAAAACAGAGGAAGAATCAATGGAAGATTGTGTGATTTCCAAAGCCTTAGGTAAGAGGGTGGGGGAGATGTAGGGACTATGTATTTACCTCGTTTGTGAAGCCATCCCTCCTTCACAATGACTACTTCGCCCATGGTGGTCTGCGGAGGAATGGGGGTAAGGGGGAGGTTCTGTCCACTGAGGGAGTCCCACAGAAGGAGAAGACACTCTGGTCCCCTTCACTCAAATCAGAAGGGTCTAGTGCTGGGGAAGGTTTCAGCCAGCACTGGTTACCTATTGGAGTAAGACAAAGAGACAGGCTGGATTTGAACTAGTACACCCTATTACACATTCTTCAATGCTGCAAATATTAACACACCACAGGCAGTGATAAAGCGACATTAAGAGACAAAGAAACAAGGACTTCAAATGGCAATCAGTTATTATTCCAGAAAAACAGCTCAAGTCATTTACTATACAGTTACAAAGCAATTACTAAATCACTATGTAACAAAATACAATGTTAGAGTAATTACAGTTTTTCTACACATGAATAAGGACAAATTCATGTAGTGTTGCTATTTCTATCTGTATTTTCTGTAGCGTTGCACCCTACTGAACCAGTGTCTGGTATTTGTTATTATAAACTGGGTGGTTCGAACCCTGAATGCTGATTGGCTGACAGCCGTGGTATATCAGACCGTATATTTCTTTTTACTGCTCTAAATTACGTTGGTAAGCAGTTTATAAGAGCAATAAGGCACCTCGGGAGTTTCTGATATATTGCCAATATACCACAGCTAAGGGCTGTGTCCAGGCACTCCGCATTGCGTCGTACATAAGAACAGCCTTTAGCCGTGGTATATTGGCCATATACCACACCTCCTCGTGCCTTATTGGTTAAATTAAAAGACCGGGTCCTTACTCAGATGGCACCAAGACACAGATCTATGCAGACCGTTTAGCAGCTGTCAAATCGTTCTACCTTGTTATGGCTACCACCCCCACATATCCCTCCATATCTATCAACAGTGGAAATATTGCTTCAAAATTGTCCCTTGGATATATAGCCTACTTTGTGCAATGCCATATAGGATCATTTAATACGTTTAAGTGATAATGAACGCCCTCGAAGCCAGTGTTTGGAGGATACATTGGCATGGGTGTTGTTAGGCCCGAGACAAAGTCGAGGGGAGGCAAACCGTGCCAATATATCCTCCAAACACCGGCTTCAATGGCATTATCACTTTTATACAACGAGTTACCAACATATTCAAATAAAGATCAACATATTTTCATTAAAATAATTATTTTGATAAATGTATTCATACTATTTCGTCATTCCACAAGATATAGTCCCGACAAAACTAGAGTTGCTACCCAAGCCAGCTGGTCGTTCATTCTATTGGTTTGGTTGCCAGAGATGCAACTCAGTCGTTCAGTCTTTTTGTTCTGTATCTATGGACGCGACACAGGTCTTCGTTCTAAATGTTCCACTGCCATATTGGCTGGCAACATTGTTATCCCTTGCTTGCTAGCTAGCCAACTACAGCTAACTTACAGTCATGTCAAACAGTGCAGCCAGAACAGTAGCTGCATTTGTTTAAGCTGTTTCCTAGTGACATTTATTTGGATGCATCCATAACAATGAGCTAATGAGGCGCGATTTCGCCGGTCGTAGAAAATGTGCTCTCATCAGGACACTGTTGTTCAGAGGAGCTAGCCAACAACACAGCTAACACAATCACTTCAAACTGAAGCTGGGAAGACTACAAACTAGCTGCACTTCATTTCATTTTCTTTTTTCAATTGATATTTCTTTGTGTATATATATATCCATAAAAAATTATGCCAGCTGATTCAATGACTTCGAATGGCTAGGAAAAGCTGCCTGCCTGTCTGTCTCATCCCGACACGTTCATTACTATGGGACAGCTGGAGATCGAATGTCAGAGAGACAGACAGCAAGGTTTATCCAAACCTCCGCTGTAGAAAACTAAGTGTTTTTATAGTGGAGATCAAGTTTACAAATTGCCTGGCTGGGCTGATGAGGCAGTGGATTGCGCAGTCAGATGGAACAGAGTAAATAGGCATTTTAACGTTATAGATTTAGCCGGTGGTATCTTGTGGAAAAGACACCGGCTGGAATGCAGTTTTAACCAATCAGCATTCAGGATTAGAACCACCCATTGTGTAAAATTAAATAATAATCAAGGTGGTTCACAGGTTGGGTGTTCTGCTGTTGGACCAAACTAAATCAGGTATATTCAAGGAATGAGGGAAATTTCAGATTTCCATTGGTAGGCCTAAAAATTATAATATAGTACTATAACTACACTATGATCACCATGATTAACATTAGTGCTAGGCTAAAAAATAAAGAGAACCGTTGCTGAGCCTTGCAGAGCTTTATTTGTCCTAATCCTCTGGTTGTTGAAATCCTGCCCCTTGACTGCAACCCAATGATATTATATTAAATGACACCAATGTTCATCAGAATGATATGACTAGCCATGAAAAGAGCTTATGAATGCATTGGCAGAAGATCTGTACGATAGAGAGAGGGGTTAATGCAGGTTCACATTATTTAATATGGCTTCAACAGACAGCAGGTGCTGTCTAGCACAGCAATATGCCAAGTGTTTCTACTGCTACTGTCAAACTCTGTATGGAAATGGATGCATTCCAGATATACATTTTCTGCACGTCTATACAAATTACAGGACGGTTATAGCATGTTGATGTGGTTGTGCTGAGATGGTAAAGATGTTATCCAATGACTTCAAGGCACAGGGCTGGGGGAAGGAGGCAGCAGTTCTGCAGACGAAGCCCAGACAGAACACTCCTCCCCACTGCACAACCCTACATGCTCCATCTAGCAGCTAGTTACATAAAACAACCTGAAACTGTCTTTACTATGCAGCTTCATGTTTTTGATCTACCGATCAAGTATCATTTCACCTGGGGAAAAAATAACAGATGCCCATAGTGAACTGTTCAGAAGCCCAAAACAAACAGACATGAAAGACAGGAGCAAGTATGTTTACAAAATGGCCATTCAGTCGACCGTGGCCCACCAGGCTATTTGTTTCTGTTTAACTTACTAGCTGCTAGCCATGTTCTGATTTCTTCATTTGAAGGTCTCTCTCCAGGCCTATTGCAACCATTGGTGGTCACCAAATTATATCCAGGGGAGCTACCGTTAAACCATCAATACACGTGCTAAGTAACTGTCCAGTGAAAATGTATTTCAAAAGTTCTTATTCTGTTAACTCATATCCATATAAATGTTGTTGACTGATCCTGTATTTGTGGCCAAAGCATAAATTGAAGACAAACACACACAAAAAAACCACCCTAAACTGTTTGTAAAAAAGACCATTAAAAAAATGCTTGCTATTTCCTCATAAAGTATGATGTCATACTCCTGAGGAGGATGAGCTGGCCAATCAGCCTAATGTCAGTATAAATATTTTTCTATGACCAGTATACACCCATACCATTCTGTTGTTGGGATATGCCCACACTATTCCAACACAGAAAAGCTGCTTTTAACATATGTAATTCCAAAAATGTTGGTAAGGAAAACTATTTCACGCATATTATAAGTCATTATAAGTCATACTTCATAGATATCTGGAAACACTGGACAATTACTTTAATAATTTGTATTAATAGTAATTTCTTATCAAGAGGGGAAAATAAAACATCCCTGTACTGTCCACATCTAAAATGTGTAACTAAATCAAGCAAACATGAGATCAACAGATCTGCAGGTTTACTCTTGTGGGTTTTTGGTTGCAAGCAAGGCTGCTTAAAGGCTGGCATCTCCTATTGGTAGAGTTTGAAGAAATCCTGCACTATAGCAAGGTGGTTGCAATTGGCCAGTCAAATCTAACTAGTTAGGCTACCCCACAGTAACAACAACAACAAAAGGTGAATTGCAAAATATTAGAAATCTACACATGGTATTCTCTAGCCCTGGAAGGGCTTCAATCTGTGCAGTACAAAGGGGCAAGCCAAGGGTCAAGAGGTTGTGTGTATGTAATGTCTCCTATAATGAGTTGCCTGTAGGAGAGAGCAAACAAACCCAGAGGGGTTCACCAGGAGGTCGTACACAGCTCCCAGAGAGGCATGTTTTGTCTGTGTTGAGGCAAACATGAAGTTACAGACCTTGCAGTGACCTTTTTTGCTTGCTGCCTTGCAGTACATGGAGCCCCACTGTCAAACCACACTCATGTTGCACAGCACAGAAAGAATGCTGACAGAACTAAGCCGAGGTTAAGGTGAGGAAGCCAGGAAGGGGGAGATTGCGAGACAGTGATTTTTCATTGCTTAGACCTTGTGGGAACTGTCCGTCAACATAAAACGCACATTTCCATAGGATGTACAAACTCAGCGAGCCACACTATAAGTCAGACTACATCCATTGTGATGTTTTAAGGCGCATTGAAGACATACGTAGTCTTCAACAAAACAGACAGACCCCTAACTGTACAGTCGTGGTCAAAGGTTTTGAGAATGACACAAATATTACTTTCCACAAAGTTTGCTGCTTCAGTGACATTAGATATTTTTGTCAGATGTTACTATGGAATACTGAAGTATAATTACAAGCATTTCATAAGTCTCAAAGGCTTTTATGGACAATTACATGAAGTTGATGCAAAGAGTCAATATTTGCAGTGTTGATCCTTCTTTTTCAAGACCTCTGCAATCCTTCCTGGCATGCTGTCAATTAACTTCTGGGCCACATCCTGACTGATGGCAGCCCATACTTGCATAATCAATGCTTGGAGTTTGTCAGAATTTGTGGGTTTTGTTTATCCACCTGATGTCAGCTGGCCTCTTGAGGATTGACCACAAGTTCTCAATGGGATTAAGGTCTGGGGAGTTTCCTGGCCATGGAGCCAAAATATCGATGTTTTGTTCCCCGAGCCACTTAGTTATCACTTTTTCCTTATGGCAAGGTGCTCCATCATGCTGGAAAAGGCATTGTTCATCACCAAACTGTTCCTGGATGGTTGGGAGAAGTTGGTCTCGGAGGATGTGTTGGTACCATTCTTTATTCATGGCTGCGTTCTTAGGCAAAATTGTGAGTGAGTCCACTCCCTTGGCTGAGAAGCAACCCCACACATGAATGATCTCAGGATGCTTTACTGTTGGCATGACACAGGACTGATGGGGACCTTTTGCAGAATATCAGTCTGTCCCTGATGTTTTTCCTGGAGAGAAGTGGCTTCTTGAGTGCAGATGCACTCACACCTGCCTGCTGCCATTCCTGAGCAAGCGCTGTACTGGTGGTGCCCCGATCCCGCAGCTGAATCAACTTTAGGATACAGTCCTGGCGCTTGCTGGACTTTCTTGGGCGCCCTGAAGCCTTCTTCACAACAATTGAACCGCTCTCCTTGAAGTTCTTGATGATCCGATAAATGGTTGATTTAGGTGCAATCTTACTGGCAGCAATATCCTCGCCTGTGAAGCTATTTTTGTGCAAAGCAATGATGACGGCACTTGTTTCCTTGCAGGTAACCATGGTTGACAGAGGAAGAACAATGATTCCAAGCACCACCCTCCTTTTGAAGCTTCCAGTCTGTTATTTGAACTCAATCAGCATGACAGAGTGATCTCCAGCCTTGTCCTCGTCAACACTCACACCTGTGTTAACGAGAGAATCACTGACATGATGTCAGCTGGTCCTTTTGTGGCAGGGCTGAAATGCAGTGCAAATGTTTTGGGGGGATTCAGTTCATTTGCATGGCAAAGAGGGACTTTGCAATTAATTGCAATTCATCTGATCACTCTTCATAACATTCTGGAGTATATGCAAATTGCCATCATACAAACTGAAGCAGCAGACTTTGTGAAAATTAATATTCGTGTCATTCTCAAAACTTTTGGCCACGACTGTACCTTTGATTTGCGTCATGTTTTTTCACCCAGAATGGGATGTACAGTGTAATGAATCTCAGACGGACCTATAGGCAGACCAGAGGAATTGCTTTGAGATGATCCGGTGATAGCAAGGGGGGTGCAGCAAGGGCCCTATTGACTGGGACTAGCCAATGAGACCAGAGATGGTAAAAGGTAGACTAATTCCAGAGAAAAATCCTGCTGCCCCCAGCATACACCCCTCTTCCTCCCTTTCTCCTTGCTACACACACACCCACCCACCCACCACCCCTCAATGTCTGGAAGGGGTGGGCATGACTAATCGAGTACTCAAACAGACGTCAAAACTCAATATTGAACCAGAGATAAAAAATTTAAAAAATTTAAAGAAAGTCCAATACTGTAAAACTATTTGGTCAAAATGTTGTCTTGACCAAAACGTTCATTTACTTTGACTCTAGTGTTCCATTTGTACCTGTGCATTTGCAGGACACAAGAAAAAACAAACTAAGCCAAGCATCACACATTCTGCTACCCAAAAGCCTTTACCCCTCTGAGTCTCACTCAATTGTGTTCCGAGCGCTCCCTCTACACACTGGAGTGCGTCTACAGAAATAAATGCCCTTAAAAACATATCTAACTGATGGGATGATGACAGTTTTATCACAAATTTAAAATGGACTGGTTGACTGAAGTAGCAAAATATGTGTTCCAATAATGAGCTGCAATTTTGGAACAATTGCGTAATTTCCCGCTTCAGCTACTTTGCGGTTGTCACTAGCTGCCAGTCACAAAATCAAAGTCTCTTTATCAGAAAAACTCATGAAAGGTTGGACATAAGGTCAGCAGTGTGGTTCAGGGTTAAGTTTAAACTCTGATTTTAAAAAGAGAAATTGTAGAAACAGGCAGGGTTTATGATTAACGACTTATTGTTTATGACTGTGGCTGTGGTAACTAGTGACGACCCTACTTTGCAAATCGCTAGTGCCATTTAAAATTGGTTAGCCTAGGGTATAACCACCCTAAATAGACAAGTTCCAGACTGAAAATATGCAAAACCATTATTTTGATAAAGACAAAGATCATATTTTCATCAGAATCATTAAGAATAGACCTACTCAACAAACACATGTCTAGGCCGTAATTCCTCCCCATGTAGTGTCCAATGTGGACTTGTTAACAGTCAGGATAAACTAAATCAAAACGTCTGTATATCAAAAAGAAGACCTATTTTGGTTTGTACCCCTGAAAAATATTTTTCAGCTCTCCAAATTGAGCCCAGTTTCAAATGATCACTGTTTGAGAATAAGTGTTACAGACAGGAGATGTGCATCACTTATGTTCTATTTTTACTATAAAATGTGTCTTGACTGTGATAAGGGCTCAGGAAATAAGAGCATCTTGTCTGCTAAATTAACAAAACAAGGCTACGCCATTGCACAGCCATAGGCTTCTACAAACAAGCGCCACACTGCTGAAGGTTCAAATTATAAACGCTTGATGATTAGTTGATTATTTGAATCAGCTGTGTAGTGCTAGCACAAAAACTAAATGTGTACCCCTTTGGGTGCCCAAGACCGAGCATGGGAAACCTTGGCATGTAGACAAATTCACCACCAAAAAATTCCAGTGCAGGCATTGTGTTCTAAAAATAGCTTTTATTTATTTATCATTAAGAGTACTCAAAGAAAAAAAGTAGCGCGAGTACTCAAACAGTTCAAAAAGGTCAAATGTCCATCCCTAATGTCTGGCTCCTCGAAAAATGAAGTACGCTTTATGTGACATTCTTTAGTGCGGACCCATCACACCCTTTTGCTTTCTGAATTCACAGATTTTACGCATCAACCAAACTTCTGGGAGAGCGCGATGGTCCCTTTTCGATTTCCTTGGTACGCACAGAAAGAGACCACAGTGTTCCTGTGAATGACATAAATCTTTAACAACAGCCCTCTTGCCCATGTGGTTAACTCCCCTGCCCCAACGTGCAGCACAAACACACACTTGTATTATGCCAGCCGAAGCACACGGATGCACAAACACACACTCGTATTATGCCAGCCGAAGCACAAGGATGCACAAACACACACTCGTATTATGCCAGCCGAAGCACAAGGATGCACAAACACACACTCGTATTATGCCAGCCGAAGCACAAGGATGCACAAACACACACTCGTATTATGCCAGCCGAAGCACACGGATGCACAAACACACACTCGTATTATGCCAGCAGAAGCACACGGATGCACAAACACACACTCGTATTATGCCAGCAGAAGCACACGGATGCACAAACACACACTCGTATTATGCCAGCAGAAGCACAAGGATGCACAAACACACACTCGTATTATGTCAGCAGAAGCACATGGATGCACACAAAACAGCTAACACTAAATCATCCAACGACAGACATACAAAACATGTAAGAAACAGAAACACTCACTCCTCTCACACCTGTCTACAGCATGCAGTCCAACAAATGGGAGCATGTAGAAACATGTGCACTAAACACATTCTCACAAAAACACCTATAGGCTGATACAAATGGTCATGTCATGCACACACAAAACCAGACTAATAACTAACAAATGCTACCGTACCAAAACCACACAAAAATGTCTCATACATGCAACACACATGAACGCACGCACACACACACACACACGTGTCCCTTAGGACCTCACACTGACATCTCCTCCTGGTTCAGGCACACTCCTGCAGCCCAGAGCGCTCCTCCCCTCCCAAAGACGCCTGCACGTCCCCCCCCCCCCCCCCCACCCACCCCTGCCGGCTGGCTGCGGAGGGGAAAAGAGACTTGGCCCATGGCCAAAATACTCGCTCCCTCAGACACACACACGCACACACACACACACACACACACACTGCAGCACTCGAATGAACCCAACGCCCTCACAGCTGGTCACGTGGCCAAGCCAAAGAGGGAGGGGAGGAGGAGAAGGAAGAAAGAAGGAGAAAGAGTAGGAGCGAGAGAAAGACCGATACAGAGGGAGGGAGAACGAGAGGGAGGAATGGGAAAGGAGGGAGGGAAAGAAAGAGGGAAAGAGAGGAAAAAGAGAGGCCCCTTAGGGTTGCCACCGCCACGCCTAGTTCGACATTTGTGGCCTCGTCATGGTGGAGTGTGCACCACGCGCCCCAGTGTCAGGGAGCCAGGGAAGCTGCTGCAGAGAAGAGAGGGGGAGTGTATAAAATACAGCAAGAAAGAGGATGGACTCTTCTTCATGCCACGCAGCTGCACATCCACAGCTGGGATTTGGGGGATGTCAGTGGACATGCCTTGACATTAATTAACATGTGGAGTAGCAGGGTTTTATGGTGAATAGGGTGCATCCCAGCAGCGGCTCTGTGCAAGTGTGCCTTTCAAAGTACAGGAGATGTTGGCCCTTTGGAAAGGATGATAGCAGGCAAATAAACCTGCAGTTTTGTCAATGGATTGAGTTAACAGCACATTAACAGCACACAAAGTCTGCCAGGCCAGAAACGGAAGACGGTAGATAATGTGCATGAGCCAGTGTGTGCAGTGCAAAGGCTGAGGGAGGACTTTTGGGTGGAATCACCCTTAGTCCTAACGACTCATACATGTAGCAGCTGTTTCTGCCAGGTACAGATCCTAACAGGTAGAGTTCCCCAGGTTTATTCCATGGGTGAAATGATGCAAATATAAGAGTCAGCCACGTTGCCCATACTAGACCTATTTTGTTTGCTGTTCTGTTTGGTTACTAACCAGGTGACCACTGACCATGTTTGCTAATGATCCCTTACCTTCTAGTACACAATATTCTAAAGAAAGACCCCCAATCCTGTGTGGTGCGACTTTCTTCAGATTGACTGTTGTTTCCAATCATGTCTGGCAACTTTGAATAATCTGTCAGAATCAATTGAGACAGAAACGTGACAAAAGTTACTCATGTAATCAGTGTGGAGGTAACTTCTGTTAAGAGTTGTTTAAAAGAGTCTGTCAATATCCTCCCATTCAGCAGGCTGTCAATATCCTCCCATTCAGCAGGCTGTCAATATCCTCCCATTCAGCAGGCTGTCAACATCCTCCCATTCAGCAGGCTGTCAACATCCTCCCATTCAGCAGGCTGTCAACATCCTCCCATTCAGCAGGCTGTCAACATCCTCACATTCAGCAGGCTGTCAACATCCTCACATTCAGCAGGCTGACAACATCCTCACATTCAGCAGGCTGTCAACATCCTCACATTCAGCAGGCTGTCAACATCCTCACATCCTCAATGTTCAGGAACAGGCTGAGCAAAAGGGAACAATGAGTGGGTAAATAGCATAGAAGGAGCATTTACTGGACCCAAATATAAAACTCATTTCCAGATCCATTCCTTGAATTCTAATGACTTTGGCAGGGTGGTTCGCCTCTGAATTACAGTGTTTAGATTGTTGTTTGTTTTTATGTTAGGTAACTAAGCAACCACCACCCCCCTTGTTTTCGAATGGACCACCTTGAGTGAGTCGCCACATTTTTTCTGACGAGCGTGAAGATGGGTAAAAGAGTGCTTATTTATGCAATTAGTGTACAGCATCTTTTCCCTCCCTGTAAAACATAAGCATATGAAATACACTCAGCTTAGTTAAGAGAGACTTACTGGGTGTAACAACTGGGCTGGCGCTGTAAGCTTGACTGGATGTCTGTGCGTGAGAAAGAGTTCAAAAGAGACTGACTATGGATTGCAAACAGAAGTGTCTGTTTTAAGGTGGTTGTGGCTAGTTCCTTCGTAAACCCTTGAGAAGTAGCCATGATTAGACGTTTCTTCCAGACCTCATCTGTCTAGACAAGAAATTGGGTTGAAAGACTCAAATGCTGACATGCTGTTTGACTGATATCCTTCACGCTGCCCCACTCCTTGACCTCTGATGGGATTCAAAGAGTTATCTTTCTCAAACACACAGAGACAGTGGAATGCTTTGAGGGCTGTAAGAGGTGAGGGTGGACCCCTTGTTAAAATGTCATGAGATCTGGAGGTGTGTGTGTGTGTGTGTGTGTGTGTGTGTGTGTGTGTGTGTGTGTGTGTGTGTGTGTGTGTGTGTGTGTGTGTGTGGGGGGGCGCGCGCACGGTTGACACAACAACTCCTCTTGCCATTTGCCTGATAATACATCTGAACCTCTTGGCTCGCTGACCAGCACAATACACTTGTCTGTGCTACAGCAGGCGATTCCAGAGACATTCCTCATATTCAGGCTACAACCAAATATGAGGTATTTACATCCACAGGGCAAACAGTTCACACTACCGCTTACTTCAAAAGGTTGTCACAGCCTGTCTCTTACACTCTCCATCCTCTGGTGTGTTTTTTCAGTCTTTGTATTACGTTTTAGGTCTCCTGTTCCTCAAAACAACCGCCAGCACACACACATTATATGTGAGATGTTCGTAACCATCTAATTTTTGGCTCCAAAATGATTTATCTGCCATGTTTAGCAACAACTGGGAGTATTGACCATGATCAAACAAAGATGTTGGCATTTAGAAGAGAACTGTTCCCAACTGCAATGGATTATTTTCATGGCAACTTGTTTGTTTTAAGCCTCAATATGCTCCCCCTTCGTCCTCTGAAAAACTGTCAGCGGTACCCTGGCATCACCACAAATCTGCCTTGAATCCTGTCTGACCTCCTTGTTAATGTGTGCTCTCTCTCTCTCTCTCTCTCTCTCTTCTCAAGGTAATCCACACACACTAGATTTTAGGAGCATGTCTAAGAGGAGATAGCAGTTGTGTGAGAGAGACAGCGTGTGTGCGTGGTGTCTGATTTAAGAACAATTTGCATGTTATTCATTATGCTCACAATAACCCTGCCCTTGGCTTGGACTTTGGTATCGAAAGATGCTGAGTTGGGTACCAGAGGAAAGCTACATTTTCACCGGTCACTTTGTAAGGATTTTAAGTCAATTTTTGTGTTATGTAATTGTAGTGTTTTGAGAGGTATTTTTGCTGTAGGCATAATTTCAGCTCAATTATTTCTGGAGATTGAAAATGAATACTAGCCTCTGTCCATCACATCTTGTTTTTAAATGCTTCAACACAAACACACAATCTCACTATCTCCTAAACTTTCTATATTTTGTTCTCTAAGTAATATGGAGTAAAAGTTAAAAAGTAATAAGAAGAATTCATTGTGATTATTGCACTTCCTCGCTTGTGGCAAAATCCATAATTGAGAATAGGCAGATGCACTGTAAATCTGACAGTTTAACATCACATAATTTTTGCAAATGGCATGTCATGACACAAATCGATCACACAAAGATAGTGTGAAATCATTTTTTTTAAAATGCAGTAAAATAGGTCATTTAGAACTTCATACAGTGGTTGCTTTTCATTAAATACATTTTGTAATCAAATCACCGTTTGAATACAACGTTTCAGCCAATCTTTTAGGGTTGATACACGAGTAGCCTGTGTGGATACAATGTTTCCACACTATAACGCAATAAGTAGGGGCCATTGTTACAGTAGGGTTACAGCACACGTGTTAGCCTTATGCAAAAAGCAGGTTCCCTTATTCTCTATGGTTAGTCTACATTGTAGAAAATATATCAATGGAACAACCTTCAAGTCCCGGTCAGTTACTTCAGGTTCATCAATAAAATAATTCAACTAAGTTTCAACTAAATGAGTCTACAATACAATAATGAGTGAATAGGCTGAGCTTCACCAAAGAACAAAAAGATGTTGGAAAACTTATTGGACTTGTCACTAATAACACTGTACGGCGGATGTACACTCCTTGCTGTGGCCAAATGATGCCAAGCGGCATAAAGCAACTGTACTACTAACATAACAATTAATGACAGAGAATTGACTTTAGTTTCGCGAGCACTGTGCGCGACACCTAAAAAAAAATAAGATTGTCCAGTAATTATGTGAACTCTTCGTAAATATAATGTAAGAAATGTAATAACGTGCATTACTGTGGAAATGAGCTATGCGTCACAAAGCTACACATTACACACGTTCGGCTAAGTGGAACAATATCCCGATTTGTAAATATTTCTCATATTTTGTCTCGTTTTTTTTTTACAGTTCTAGGCCTAGTAGCAGATTAGGTAAAGAAGATATCCGCATCCCACTGACTACAATAGGAACTACCCTTTCTGGCATGACTGAAGACTGAAACAACAAAATAAGAAATCAAACACAGTACTTTACCTTAACCAATTCAAATGTTATTCCGGGCCATTGCTTGGACTCTTTGACAATGTATCAGCAGATATGTCCATGCGTATTCGTTAATGTATCCTCGTGCACTAGAAGTCTAGCCTTTCTCCCATTAAACCAACCGAGCCTTATGTCTGAACGACATTTGAATCGCTCCTGGGTCCTAAAGCCGACCCCATACCTGTACCGTAACCTCATTTGCCTTTTCACCCGTTTCAAGAGTTCAGTGTGTGCGTTGCATTGAGTGTGTCACTCAAGATGCAAAATGCCACGTTTTCTGGGACTGTGTTGTTAAACTAGAACGTTATACCGGATGATGATGATAAAATGGAGAACTTTACTGTAGGCAGAAACAACTTGCTTTGGATCTATCTAATGTATTTACGGGTAATTGAGAGAGTATTATATTTCATTGAGAGAATATTCTATCATCATTATTGCTAAAATGAGAATTAATACCCCTTATGAGTATAATTGATGCAGAAAATACCCATTAGTTATGTAAGCTAATTACTTACAGTATACACTATAGCAAACCATTAGTTGGGCTCTTCTTTCTTGATAGGTTACATGAATGCCACATATTTACCATAATGATTGGGAGGGAGTGCATTAGAATTATGGAGCAGCGTTTGTGTGTGTGGGGTGGGGGAGTAGTGTGTTTGTGGGGTGGGGGAGTAGTGTGTGTGTGCCTACTCATATTACACATGAAAGTGTGTAATAAAGGTGTAAGTGTGTAATAAAGGTAATGCCACAATGACAACACTTCAACACAGTTTCGGTAAAAAGCCTCCATGATGAGGTTTAGGGATTCTTTTTTGCCACAGAGGAAATCCCCTGTCAGAGCCTCAGCCGGTAAACAAGAAGTCAGAGCAGAGTGGGTCTGCCAGCAGGACAAAAGGCCTCCATTCAGCTGGCTCAACTACGAGAAACACACACACAGCCGCGCTTCATGAGCTATTTGTTATTGGAAAACTACTCGGACACTTTTCAGTGTTCTGTGACACCACTTTGGTTCATTGACCTCATTTGGAGTGGTTATATGCTTAACTAGGCTACTGCTGTCTAACTGTTCTGTCTCACAGACTTTGTCTCTTAAAGAAACTATATTTCCTTAAATGTCTCACTTTCATTATCAGTCACAATTTGTTTAGTTATGAGATCAGGAAGCTTATATGTAGCTTGTTTATTTCCATACCTCTTTACTTTGTGACACAGAGAGTTCGGCTTTTTATAGTATTACTGTTGTATAAAGTAATCAACAGAAATGGATTAACGAGCAAACCGTTACTGTATGTTTTACTGTATATTGACCCCCCTCACTCATTCTCTCTCTTTCTCCCTCTCTTTCCCTCTCTCTCTCTCTTTACAGTGCATTCAGAAAGTATTCAGACCCCTTCACTTTCTCCACATTTTGTTACATTACAGCCTTATTCTAAAATGGATTAAATAAAAAAATGTCCTCAATCTACACACAATACCCCATAATGACAAAGGGAAAACATTTTTAACATATTTAGCAAAAAACTGAAATACCTTATTTGTATAAGTATTCAGGCCCTTTGCTATGAGACTCGAAATTGAGCTCAGGTGCATCCTGTTTCCATCGGTCATCCTTGAGATGTTTCTACAACTTGATTGGAGTCCACCTGTGGTAAATTCAATTGATTGGACATGATTTGGAAAGGCACACACCTGTCTATATAAGGTCCCACAGTTGACAGTGCATGTCAGAGCAAAAGCCATGAGGTCGAAGGAATTGTCCGTAGACCTCTGAGACAGGATTGTGTCGAAGCACAGATCTGGGGAAGGGTACCAAAACATTTCTGCAGCATTGAACGTCCCCAAGAACACAGTGGCCTACATCATTCCTAAATTGAAGAAGTTTGGAACCACCAAGACTCTTCCTAGATCTGGCAATCAGGGGAGAAGAACCTGATGGTCACTCTGACAGAGCTCCAGAGTTCCTCTGTGGAACCTTCCAGAAGGACAACCATCTCTGCAGCACTCCACCAATCAGGCCTTTATGGTAGAGTGGCCAGACGGAAGCCACTCCTCAGCGAAAGGCATATTACAGCCCGCTAGGAGTTTGCCAAAAGGCACATAAAGGACTCTCAGACCATGAGAAACAAGATTCTCTGATTGAACTCTTTGGCCTGAACGCCAAGCATCACGTCTGGAGGAAACCAGGCACCGCTCATCACCTAGACAATACCATTCCTACGGTGAAGCATAGTGGTGGCAGCATCATCTTGTGGGGATGTTTTTCAGCGGCAGGAACTGGGAGACTAGTCAGGATTGAGGGAAAGATGAACAGAGCAAAGTACAGAAAGATCCTTGATGATAACCTGCTCCAGAGCGCTCAGGACCTCAGACTAGGGCGAAGGTTCACCTTTCAACAGGTCTTTGAGTAGCCCAGCCAGAGCCTGGACTTGAACCCCTTTCGAATATCTCTAGAGAGACCTGAAAATAGCTGTGCTGCCATCCAAACTGACAGAGGTTGAGAGGATCTGCAGAGAAGAATGGGAGAAACTCCCCAAATACTGGTGCGCCAAGCTTGTTGCGTCATATTCAAGAAGACTCATGACTGTAATCACTGTTAAAAGCGCATCAACAAAGTACTGAGTAAAGGGTCTGAATAATTATGTAAATTACATTTTTTGAATATATTTTTTAATACATTTGCAAAAATGTCTAAACCTGGTTTTGTTTGTCGTTATGGGGTATTGTGTGTAAATTGATGAGGGGGGGAAATAATTTAAGGCTCTAACGTAACAAAATGTGGAAAAAGTGAAGGGGTATGAATACATTTCGAATGCACTGTGTATGTATATATTTTATTATTTTCTTTTCTGGTAAGAACTCAGCCCCCCAAGCAAAGGTCAGATTGCCAAAGCATCTGGCACCTTCTTCTCCCCTGAAGTGTTTTTCTTACAATTACACACAGCCAGAAACAAAATAGAGCTCTTAAATCCAATTAATGAGAAGATAACCGTTTCTCCCTTGGGTCTTTGTGATGACACATTTAGTGATGCAAGGTTTTGTTTTCTTCTAAAAGAGAAATACGGTATTGCCCAAGGCAACAGACACCTGCCGAGAACTGTTTTAGGTGTCATTTAACACTTTAATTGACCACAGCTTTCACTTTTACACATCGCTATCTCTTCAAAAAGGAATTTCCATGGCAAAACCACAGTATGGTTACTGTATGTTTTAACTGAAGCTGCAACAAATTATTTTTCACTAATATCTGTCAGGTCTTTGAGTGTTATTATGACTGGATGTTTTCCCAGATGAAGCAAAGAGAGAAAGAGAGAGAAAGCAAGAGATAGAGAGGGGGGGGCAGAAAGCAAGAAAGAGAAAGCAAGAGGGAGAGTGAGAAAGAGAGAAAGCGAGAGAGAGAGAAAGAATGTGAGGTGAATAGAAAGATAGAGCAACAGCAGAATTGGAGGCAGATGGTGTGACAGAAGACAGCGACACCCCTACTGTGCAAAATGCTGAGTGGCAGTCTGTGAAAGAAAGCCACACACAGCACCTTTTCTCTTCAAGCCCAATCTGTCTTTGCTGTGTTGCCCACTTATAGTGAGGGTCCTACTGGGAAGGTTATTGTAATTGAGCCACACCTACAGTATCAATCTACTACAGCGATGTAATAGTAATGCAACTACAATCTAAAGTAATAGCAATGTAACTCACCTCAATAAAAGTATTGTGCTTCAACTGTTCAAGTTCTATGTGGGATTTAATGGCTTTGTTTGAAATCAGAGCCATTTTAGATAGTACATATCTCTCTGAGGTGCTTCTGATACCCAGACTCTAGCATGTTGTAAATTACATTACAAGAAATAAAGAACGTGGACATCCTCCTCAATATCGGCAATTAAAAGTTATCCAACAGCCAGTATAAAGCCAGAAGCAAAGATATGACCTCGTTTCAACATTACGTTAGTATTGGCTCCTGCTGGACCAGAGGAACACAACAGGTATAACAACAAACATCCAGAAAAGAAGGCACAAACACATAAATATAAATGTGCAAGGAAAGGAAGAGATGTTAAGTAGCGAAACACGTGAAAAGACCTCCTGTTCCTCCCCTGCAGGGACACAGTTCCAGGAACATTTTCTCATAGCAACTATGGATTTAATGTCAGTAAAAGAGACAAAATGGCCCCCTGCTAACCGGATGAGAAACTCCAGCAGGCTTGTATCTAATATGCCCTAACCTTCTCATGACACAGCCCTTCCCTGGGTCACGGTCTCTGGCTATTTTCAGGGAAGTGACAGCGGGTGGCGGTGGCCTTCTGGGGTGACACTCAGAGCAGGGGGGAGGGTCATGGGGACCAGGTGTGGTAAAAGGGACAAGTGGCTGTGATTTAATTTCAAAGGGTCTTAATCTGATAACCTGAAATGGCCAAACAGGAGCCCCATTGCCACTATTTCAGCAGTGAATGGCGGTGCAGTCGTACCGGCCTCTGATGAGACTAAATAGAGACAATGTTCCCATCACCACTGTCTCACCAGCAGGTTACTATCCACACCGCTGCCAAATAAATAGAGGGATTTCAGGTTCTGACAGGTGGAAAGAAAGTCCCTTGAATGACATTTTCCTATGTATTATGTCCACCTATTGTGTTCTCAGAATGGTGCAGATAAAGGTAAGGGGATAGACAGAGGAAGCCCCTTCAGACTGTAGAGATGTGCTGCCAATTTAAATAATCCAGTGCGGTACATGATGTCAACTCCCCAGTATTCGCCAGAGTTGTGCCTACTGTTGTCTTTTCTTGACAGAGGGGTGAGCCAGAGATGTACACTACCGTTCAAAAGTTGGGTCACTTAGAAATGTCCTTGTTTTTGATAGAAAAGCACATTTTTTTGTCCATTAAAATAACATAAAATTGATCAGAAAGACAGTGTAGATATTGTTAATGTTGTAAATGACTATTGTAGCTGGAAACGGCAGATTGTCTATGGAATATCTACATAGGTGTACAGAGGCCCATTATCAGCAACCATCACTCCTGTGTTCCAATGGCACGTTGTGTTAGCTTATCCAAGTTTATGATTTTAAAGACTAATTGATCATTAGAAAACCCTTTTGCAATTATGTTAGCACAGCTGAAAACTGTTGTTCTGATTAAAGAAGAAATAAAACTGTCCTTCTATAGACTAGTTGAGCATCTGGAGGATCAGCATTTGTGGGTTCGATTACAGGCTGAAAATGGCCAGAAACAAAGACCTTTCTTCTGAAACTCGTCAGTCTATTCTTGTTCTGAGAAATGCGAGAAATTGCCAAGAAACTGAAGATCTTGTACAACGCTGTGTACTACTCCCCTCATAGAACAGCGCAAACTGGATCTAACCAGAATAGAAAGAGAAGTGGGAGGCCCCGGTACACAACTGAGTAAGAGGACAAGTACATTAGAGTGTCTAGTTTGAGAAACAGACGCCTCACAAGTCCTCAACTGGCAGTTTCATTAAATAGTACCCGCAAAACACCAGTCTCAACGTCAACAGCAAAGAGGCGACTCCAGGATGCTGGCCTTCTAGACAGAGTTGCAAATAAAAAGCCATATCTCAGACTGGCAAATAAAAAGAAAAGATCAAGATGGGCAAAAGAACACAGACACTGGACAGAGGAACTCTGCCTAGAAGCCCAGCATCCCGGAGTTGCCTCTTCACCGATGACGTTGAGACTGGTGTTTTGCGGGTACTATTTAATGAAGCTGCCAGTTGAGGACTTGTGAGGCATCTGTTTCTCAAACTAGACAAACGAAACATAGATAATACAAAACAGATCAATGTATGTGATGTAACAGATTTATTTGCGTATCAGATTTCCACTTGTAAAAGTGGTGCACTAGAAAACTTTTGGGGTATCACAGTGTTATTTTCTTAGCTGTTACAGTACGGTGCCAATGGGGGACATACTATTACTTGGAAAACATCAATTTGACTGGCAAAAAAATCCATAGAAACCTAGCTCTAATTGATACAACAATACTTTGTTTTATATAATCAAATGTGTCACAGAAGCAAAGAACAGGATCCCTGTGATTTTTCAACATAGCGTGGACAGCAAAATACAGTATCGCACTTCAGTTCATGGACAAGTATCAGGACACATGATTTCCACCTTGACCACAACATGTCATATAACTACCTAATTCTGGCCATTGCACATTGCATTGTTCAAAATAGTTTTACATATCAGCTGTAGTTCTAGCATGCAAGTACTATATTAGACATCAGATACTGGCCAATGTTAATTCAAGTCTAAACAACGTCGGTTAGCTGACATGACAGCAATATCAAATCAAAACAATATTCAACAAAAGATGAAAATGCTGTATCAGTGCAAAGAACAGAATTGGAACATAAACAAGTCTATTTGAACTCACCTAAGACAATTTCATGGTTTGTAAATTGCAACAGAGAAGAACTACTGTGACACAATCAATATAACTATTATTTGCTCACTTTATTGTTATTTTTTAACCATGTATAGTAGAGCATGGTGGTTGCACAAACTCTCATTTGAACCTGTTTCTTAGTCCAGGAGTTGGGGTCTGTGCAGCTGCTGCAGCCCCTTAAAAAAAAAATATTTTCACAACAAAAGAAACCTGACCAGAGCAGATAAAGCCATACCACCTCAATTCACCTTCATGGAGAGAGGAAGGAGGAAGGACAAAGGTCTTGTTGTGTACTAGAACATCTGGATCATAGACTCCCTGGCCTTGCCCACTCCAACCCATTTGACTGGAAAGAGAAAAATTTGATTAAGAGCTATTGAAAAATGTTTAAGTATTGATTTATTTCATTTTAAAATAACAGGTAAGTCCTGCATTTGGAATAGAATACTTACTGGGTACGCCGACGTGGTTCTCCACAAAGCGGACGTAGTTCTGGGCTTTGACTGGCAGATCTTCCCACTTCCTACAGGCTGAGGTGTCACTCTTCCAGCCAGGCAGTTTCTCGTACTCCACCTCCACTTTCTGCAGGACGTCCATGTTAGCTGAGGGGACATGGGTCATACAGAATATAGAGAAAGGTTTCGTGTTAACAATTTCCAAATGAATCTTATAAAGCCAACATCATCTTCTTTGTTTGATTCACCACGTATACATGTATGAAGAGAATAGTACACTTGCAGTCAGTCTTACCTGGGAAATAGGGAATCTTTTTGCCCTTGAGTTTATAAGACACTCCCACTTTGATTTCATCCATCACATCAAGGATATCAAGTTTGGTTAATGCAAACCTGTTATTGAAAAAAAACAGGGTAAAAATGTAACATATATCTCTAATCTCTTGTCAACCCCTAATTAAATAAAGGTTAAATAAATGTTTTTATTTAAAAATGGCATCTAGGCTAAAAGTTCCCAATAAGATCCACTAGGTGGCAATGTAGCCCAACTTTTCTATTAAAAATACAGGACTGCACAACTGTAGGGAAAGGGGCAAACCCTGCAGTGAAACTCACGCCGTGAAGCCGTTTATCATGTTGGCGTAACGCAGGATGACCAGATCCAGCCAACCACAGCGTCGTTTCCTCCCTGTGGTCACGCCCACCTCATGGCCCCGCGTCTGCAGCAGCTCCCCAACCTCCTGTAAGGACGGATGACAGCAGAGAAGCTGGTCTGAGCAATCAGACCTTCAACTACTCTATTCTGTGTAGACTTGACTACTTCGAGTTGAATTCTAACATTATGTTCTACAATATAGATCTCCTCTAATTTGTATTTAATGTATCATGTTTGGGGTTCGACTCACATTGAGTTGTTCTGTGGGGAACGCCCCGATGCCCACCCTAGTGGTGTAGGCCTTCACCACCCCGTACACATCACCAATGTTCAGAGGGGGGATACCCAGTCCTGTACACACACCACCCACGGTGCAGTTTGATGATGTCACAAATGGGTATGTACCTGGGAGACGAGCACAAGATTTTAAAGGAATGCATTTGTGATAGCCTCCTGGATGTGCACCAGACCCAGAACTATCGGGCAATGTCTACTTTTGAAATGTCCTTATTGCATTATAATGACTATATGTGGTTATGTCAACAGGTGTAAACAAGGACTGTGTAGACCCAAACACAAACCTACTCTAAGGATACATACCATGCCTATGAACATACCATGATTCTCGGGCCAACAGTGCTTACTCATATTCATGTGTCTATACCCGCCTCGTACGGTCAGCCATAGGGGAGTATAGTATTTCCTTACCAAAGTCAATGTCAAGCAGGGCAGCGTTCGCGCCCTCCACCAGAATCTTCTTAGGGGGTCCATTAATAGCGTCGTACATGAAATAGACACCGTCTCGCACCATGGGTCTTATCCGCTCAGCATACTCCTAAAAGGTTAGACAGGGTGCACAGGGGAGATTTGTTCCTACTGTATGGATAGATGGATAATGAGAGCAGAGCTACTGTAATTGTCATCTGCTTCTCCGATGCTAAATTTAGACATCACCCCATGATGTGGTGCATTTCAGGGTCATTACGGGGTGATGATGATTATGATGATTTAGGAGTATGCCCAATTCAGACAGACTTTTTCTACTAGCTGAGGGGGGGTTGTTTACCCCATCGCCATGTCAACACAGAGTGTACACAAATAAACACGGGAAAAAGCGCACTTCATGAAACTCACCTTTAATTTCTTCAGCTGACCTTCAACATCTACCACCAGTGTGGGGAACATGGCCTGGTACTGCTGAGCAAGATTCTTAAATCTAGGACCAAGCCACCATCAGAAGAACATGAATATACTGTTATGTTCATAATAAATGTTCCTATTGTCCAGAGAGCCAAATGCCAATTGGCACTCCCCATAACCTTACCTCGTAGAAAACTCTTTGAAATCATCTAGGAGGTCACAGATACGCAGCCCTGTACGTGACGCTTTGCTTGAGTAGGTCGGTCCGATGCCTTTCTTTGTGGTTCCAATACTGTACAAAGTAAATGTTGAATTATAACACTAGAATTGAGGAAAATAATATTTCAACACTACAGGAATGCTAATAAAACATTGAATCTGGTAACACTTTACTTAAAGCCTGCAGGTAATGCTTAATAAGACATTACAAGCATTGTATGGTTTTATAATGAATCATGATTCATGACAAGTCTTACAATGCATTATTCAGTGGTGTCATGTAAGTACTAATTATGTTTGTTTTCTGGGGTATCTGCACTTTACTTTACTATTTATATTTTTGACAACTTTTACTGCACTACATTCCTAAAGAAAATTATGTACTTTTTACTTCATACATTTTCCCTGATACCCAAAAGTACTTGTTACATTGTTCATGCTTAGCAGGACAGGAAAACGGTCCAATTCAGGCACTTATCAAGAGAACATCCCTGCTCATCCCTACTGTCTCTGATCTGGCGGATTCACTAAACACAAATGCTTGGTTTGTAAATTATGCCTGAGTGTTGGAGTGTTCCCCTGGATATACGTAAATTAAAAAAACAAGTAAATTGTTCCATCTGGTTTGCTTAATATAAGGAATTTCATTTGATTTATACTTTTACTTTTGATACCTACAGTAAGTATAGTTGAGCAATTACATTTACTTTTGATACTTACGTACTGTATATTCAAAACCAAATACTTTTAGACTTTTAGTCAAGTAGTATTTTATTGGCTAACTTACTTTTACTTGAGTCCTTTTCTGTTAAGGTATCTTAACTTTACTCAAGTAATGCAATTGGGTACTTTTTCCACCACTGGCATAATTAATGAATCTCAATGCATTACACCTGCAGGCTTTAGTAGTGTTGTTTGAGTGTTGTTTGAGCCCTGCGGAAGAAGGTGTAATTTACTGTTCTTACTTTTTCCCGTCCTGTGCTTGTCTCTGTACCTCCTGGAGCCCGTCGACTGCCTGGTGGAAGTCAAACACTGTCCAAAGGGTAAACAGGTTATTTCACACCATGGACACATAAACACAACAGCAGAACATGTCATTGGAACATGTGAGCAACATGACAGACTATGGGATAAATGTATCTCCATGTTCTATAATAATCTGCATCTACTGTTGACAAACTGTTGTCACAACACCAACGACATGAAGTACAAACATATAAATCGATTAGCAATTGATTTGCGAACAATCAGCAATAATCCCAGCCGTTACTATGCTTGTTTGTCTGTTTTAAGTGCTATCTGAACTACATGTCCTTTGCCCTCTCTTTTAAATGCAACTGCTTTCCCATTAGACAGTTAGTTACCAATGTGGGCCCTGTCTGAGATTATCAGTCTCTTCTCCCAGTCTTTAAGGCCTGTGGGAAGGAAACATAAAATAGTTAGGCACTCTGTCCTCTCATCTGCTGACTGCTGTTCCTTTCTAAATAGATTACTAATGTGAACATTCTAAGACAAACTATAAGCTAATTACTCCACTTAACACAGTTTTCTAAATCTTCCCACCTTTCTTTTCATTTTTTTCCGCTTCTTCTAACAAGCCTGGCAGATGAATGACCACACCATTGCCTGCAGAGACAGAAGGGATGTTTTGTGTAAAAATAGATGCGATTTGATGTGATTTTTACATACAGTACCAGTCAAAAGTTTAGACACACCTACTCATTGCAGGGTTTTTCTTTATTTTTTACTATTTTCTACATTGTAGAATAATAGTGAAGACAAAAACTATGAAATAACACATATGGAATCATGTAGTAACCAAAAAAGTTTATTTTATATTTGAGATTCTTCAAAGTAGCCACCCTTTGCCTTGATGACAGCTTTGCACAATCTTGGCATTCTCTCAACCAGCTTCATGAGGTAGTTGCCTGGAATGCATTTCAATGAACAGGTGTGCCTTGTTAAAAAGTTCATTTGTGATTTTTTTTCCCTTCTTAATGCATTTGAGCCAATCAGTTGTGTTGTGACAAGATAAGGGTGGTATACATGAAAATAGCCCTATTTGGTAAAAGACCAAGTCCATATTATAGCAAGAACAGCTCAAATAAGCAAAGAGAAACGACAGTCCATCATTACTTTAAGACATGAAGGTCAGCCAATCCGGAAAATGTCAAGAACTTTTAAAGTTTCTTCAAGTACAGTCGCAAAAATCATCAAGCGCTATGATGAAATTGGCTCTCATGAGGACCGCCACAGGAAAGGAAGACCAAATAAATGCTTAACAGAGTCTCAACATCAACTGTTCAGAGGAGACTGTGTGAATCAGGCCTTCATGGTCAAATTGCTGCAAAGAAACCACTACTAAAGGACTGTGTGAATCAGGCCTTCATGGTTGAATTTCTGCAAAGTAACAAGTACTAAAGTACACCAATAAGAAGAAGAGACTTGCTTGGGCCAAGAAACACGAGCAATGGACATTTGACTGGTGGAAATATGTCCTTTGGTCTGAGTTCAAATTTGAGATTTTTGGTTGCAACCGCTGTGTCTTTGTGAGACGCAGAGTAGGTGAACGGATGATCTCTGCATGTGTGGTTCCCACCATGAAGCATGGAGGAGGAGGTGTGATGGTGCTTTGCCGGTGACACTGTCTGGGATTTATTTAGAATTCAAGGCACACTTAACCAGCATGGCTACCACAGCATTCTGCAGCGATACGCCATCACATCTGGTTTGCGCTTAGTGGGACTATCATTTGTTTTTCAACAGGACAATGATCCAACACAACTCCAGGCTGTGTAAGGGCTATTTTACCAAGAAGGAGAGTGATAGAGTGCTGCGTCAGATAACCTGGCCTCCGCAATCACCCGACCCAACCCAATTGAGATGGTTTGGGATGAGTTGGACCACAGAGTGAAGGAAGAGCATCCAACAAGTGTTCAGCATATGTGGGAACTCCTTCAAGACTGTTGGAAAAGCATTCCAGGTGAAGCTGATTGAGAGAATGCCAAGAGTGTGCAAAGCTGTCATAAAGGCAAAGGGTGGCTATATTCAATAATCTAAAATCTAAAATATATTTTGATTTGTTTAACACTTTTTTGGTTACCACATGATTCCATATGTGTTATTTCATAGTTTTGATGTCTTCACTATTATTCTACAATGTAGAAAATGGTAAAAATAAAGAAAAACCCTTGAATCAGTAGGTGTGTCCAAACTTTTGACTGGTACTGAATGATTTGACAGTAGGCCTACATCTTACTGGCAAACCAAAGAGCAGAGTGACTGGTCAGGGTGAACTGCTGGTGATAGGGAATAGAAATGTACACACCGATCACAGAAACAGCTTTAGAGTTGATGATCCCACTGGGTAGGAGGTGGAAGTCATATTCCATCCCATCCACGACCACCGTGTGACCTGCGTTGTTACCGCCCTGGGGTCCGAAACACAAGAACAACAGAAAGGGCACTCAGGAACGCAACAAATGTATGGGTTATCTTATCTCATCCAACAAGTCTCCCCTATCTAGGCCATCCCCTCCTCCCCTAATCCCCTCTTCTCTGTTCCAGCCTCCCCTGCCTGCAGATACACAAGACTGACTAGTCACTCTATAAAATGCCTAGGGGGGAGGGGTGCCTGGGGAAATAGTTTTTCCCAGATCAAACTAACCGGCAGTCAGCAGAACTAGACTAGTAGCTATTTTAGCAGCAGCAGCGATCGGGACAAGGTGACACGACACCCCCATACACACGTACTCCATGTAGTCTGGGATATGGGGAGGGGAGTGCAGTCTGCCCTTCTCATGTATCCATGCTTCCCCAGGCATGTGACTCCTCTTTATCCCCTAGGCTGGCAGGCACACTGGAGGAATGGGGGCATCCCAAACTGACACTCAAATCACATTTTATTGGTCAGATACACATGTTTAGCAGATGTTATTGCGGGTGTAGCGAAATGCTTGTGTTTCTAGCTACAACAGTGCAGTAATATCTGTCAAGTAATATCTAACAATTTCACAACAATACACACAATTTTAAGTATCTTTGAGGACTTTAAACGTTACATATAAGGAACTTGCATCCTTGTCCTAAATGTTATGTGTACAGTATGTTGTTACTTCCAGTATCCCCTCTGCAGCTGCATTTCAACCCTGTCTTTCTGCAGGACCCTCTCTTACGTCTCCACCAGTGGGATCACAGATTTATGCTGTCAGGTTTACCAATACCAGTCTCAATCCCTTCCTTCGGCAATGACAAAGAGGAACCTAAATGTGCTATTGTTAACACGTGTAACACCTCTGCCAATTACAGTAAATAAACATTAAGACATCTCTGTCATCAGCAGAAGCTTACTATAAATACGCTCTGCCATATTTGTAAGGCTACTTTCCAACAAAGACTAGTGTTGCTTTGTCAGTCAAAGGACCAGAATGTTCTTGATTCAAATGATTTCCCCCGGAGCACTGAAAATGATTACGGAGTGAATAACGTGAGGCTAGTATGAAAGAATGAATCTAGAAAAATACTTACATTAGTGAGACATGCCAACAAAAGTTCAGAGATTAAACACCATTTGGCCATATTCAATAACATCATTCATTACATTATCCACGAAAACAGCCTTATCTACACAGACAACTCAGAATGATAGCATTGAGTGACCTTAGGACACTGCTGCCCATTGTCACTGCCAAACACTCTCAATTAGGATAACTGAACACCACTCTTCAAAAATGCCATGGTTTTCTATACTGGATAGAGAATATTTCGGCGTCCAATTTATGTAGATTTTGGAGCGACGGCGCGGGCAATAACATAACCATGTCTCTTGTGTATCTCTGACTTCCAGTTTTGTGTTGTCTCTGGACAAAGTGGTCACTTAACGTCCCAAGCATCTCAAGAGAGTCAAAATACATTTGGATTAAATACCTCTTTTTGTGACCAAATGGTAAAAATGCTGAAGCTGCTAAAATTGATTCCTGATTTTTCCATATTTTATCTCAAAACATTCTGAAGACCACAGTGTTAATCAGAGAACACAGACGAAAGCCAACATGTCTCTGTCACTTTGCATAACTATAACGCTGATGAAATTCCCTTGGGTGACATCAGTGTCAGAAGTAGGAGTGTGTATATGGTCCACGTCAGTGGGGCTAGAGTTGCATAATGGAATGCATTATAAGCTGTATCCCAAAGAAGGGGTAAGGATCCACTGACATGATGGGTGCAAACTGTCAAAGGCTTGTGATCCATTTGTAAAGGGATGCGCTGACAGGGGGACTAACAAGGGTCCAAATCCCAGAAACAACACCGTCACTCTAATTGGTTGCAATATGTTGACAGAGGCCTTTCCAATAAATAAGTAATGTATCCCCTTCAGTCAGGACCGTTTCTAGCTTTTTGGGAGCCCTAAGCAAGATTTGGTTAAGGGCCCTCCACCTCGCAGGCAAAACATTTTAGTGGTCCCCCTCTTGGCAGTTAATGTCCTGCAATTCTACACATTTTACCATGGGGCATAGATAAAATGATGCAGATTTAAAGCACATTTTCTGCAATTAAACACATTTTTACATGGGGAACAGAGAAGATTTAGCAATTTTATAGCTAATTCCCTTCAATTTTACACATTTTACTATGGGGTTGAGAGAAAAATGTGAAATTTTTAAGTTAAATTCCTGCAATTTTACAAATGTTCCAAGGGATGGAGAAAACAATTTGCATTTTGCTATAATTACTACAAGGTTCAGATAGCTGGCTAGACTAACTTACCTAGCAATCTATAAAATGTGAGCTGACGGGCTCAGTGGCAGCCCGTCCAATAGAGCGTTAGGGGCGGTGCCTCACTATTTCAAAAATATTTACAGTACCAGTCAAAAGTTTGGACACACCTACTCATTGCAGGGTTTCTTTATTTTTACTATTTTCTACACTGTAGAATAATAGTGAAGACATCAAAACTATGAAATAACACATATGGAATCCCGTAGGAACCAAAAAATGTTAAACAAATAAAAATATATTTCATTTTTGAGATTCTTCAAAGTAGCCACCCTTTGCCTTGATGACAGCTTTGCACACTCTTGGCATTCTCTCAAAAAGCTTCATGAGGTAGTCACTTGGAATGCATTTAAATTAAAGGTGTGCCTTGTTAAAAGTTAATTTGTGGAATGCCTTTCCTTCTTAATGCGTTTGAGCCAATCAGTTGTGTTGTGACAAGGTAGGGGTGGTATACAGAAGACAGCCCTATTTGGTAAAAGGCCAATTCCAAATTATGGAAAGAACAGCTCAAATAAGCAAAGAAGAACGTTACTTTAAAACATGAAGGTCAGTCAACGCGGAAAATTTCAAGAACTTTGAAAGTTTCTTCAAGTGCAGTCGCAAAAACCATTAAGTTATATGATGAAACTGGCTCTCATGAGTACCGACAACACAAAGAAAATACCCAGAGTTACCTCTGCTGCAGAGGATAAGCTCATTAGAGTTAACTGTACCTCAGATTGCTGACCAAATAAATGCTTCACAGAGTTCAAGTAACAGACACATCTCAACATCAACTGTTCAGAGGAGACCGCGTGAATCAGGCCTTCGTCGAATTGCTGCAAAGGAACCACTACTAAAGGACAGAGACTTGCTTGGGCCAAGAAACACAAGCAATGGACATTAGACCGGTGGAAATCTGTCCTTTGGTCTGATGAGTCCAAATTTGAGATTTTTGGTTCCAACGGCCGTGTCTTTGTGAGACGCAGTGTAAGTGAACAGATGATCTCCGCATGTGTGGTTCCCAACGTGAAGCATGGAGGAGGAGGTGTGATGGTGTGTGGGTGTTTTGCTGGTGACGCTGTTTGTGATTTATTCTGCAGCGATACGCCATCACATCTGGTTTGTGCTTCGTGGGACTATCATTTGTTTTTCAACAGGACAATGACCCAACACACCTCCAGGCTGTGTAAGGGCTATTTTACCAAGAAGGAGAGTGATGGAGTGCTGCGTCAGATGACCTGGCCTCCACAATCACCCGACCTCAACCCAATTGAGATTGTTTGGGATGAGTTGGACCGCAGAGTGAAGGAAGAGCATCCAACAAGAGCTCAGCATATATGGGAAGTCCTTCAAGACTGTTGGAAAAGCCTTCCAGGTGAAGCTGGTTGAGAGAATGCCAAGAGCGTGCAAAGCTGTCATCAAGACAAATGGTGGATACTTTGAAAAATGTTTAATAACACTTTTTTAGTTACTACGTGATTCCATGTGTTATTTCATAGTGTTGATGTCTTCACTATTATTCTACAGTATAGGAAATAGTAAAAATAAAGAAAAATCTGAGGAATTAGTAGGTGTGTCCAAACTTTTGACTGGCACTGTATTTTATATCATTCAAGGATTATGTTTAAAATGTCCATAAAAATGTGGTTAATTTTTTTTATACATATGACTGTTTAAAAAATCTATTCTTAAAAACAAGCTGTTAAGTTATCTACTGCTTTGCCATCAGCAGCTCTGCCCAGAGGGAGTTTGGTTTGCATTGCCAGCTATTAAATTGCTATTTGGGGTTAAAGCAGCAATGAGATTGCAGGATTTCAGTACCTGACTTTTACTGCACAAAGTAAATGGACTGTCCTGGGGCATTGAAATGAACGCTTAGACCTTCTGAGTCTGCTCTATGCTATTGCTCAATCTGAATCTGAACAGATGGTGCTAAAGAAAAAAAATGGCTCTGTGCCCAATTCGCAACACTGTTTTTTGTTTCTCCTGTCATTAGATGCTAGCTTCCAGCAAGCTAGTATACCAGTAGCTAGTTTGCTAGCTCATATGCCCATCAGGTCTAACTAAAGTTACTGGTGAGCTCGTCATCCTTGTTACATTGTGCTAGCTAGCTGTCCCAAGTTATATCATTTGTTTTCACATCTGTGCTAGTTGCATTTTCCCTGTGCTTGTGTCACCGATGCACTTGTGCGCTGGCAGCAGGCTGCTTGTTCTAAAAATATAACTTTTGATAATTCTGCTTTTACATGCAAAAGTGTAATAGGTGTATTTATGCTATTGCTTAATTAAATGCACAGATCACAACCGGTAATTTGAAAACTTGGGCTGACTCGGGTATTCAGCCGATCAGCTGCCACCACTGCTTGGGCTATTTGAGTGACTGTCAGACATAACAAGAGGAAATCTTCTAATGCTCTGTCAAATTTTGGAATTGCATGTTGTGTATTCTACTAGCCTAACTAACAGTAAGTTGAAAGCCCAACTGACAAAAAAAACGAAATGTGTTTAGGTTGGGTGTTTTTACTTTGGGGGGGGCCTCTAGCGGCCGCTTGTGGGCCCCTAGCAGTCGCAATGTGTTGCTTATGCCTAGAAATGGCACTGCCTTCAGTAAATCACAGTTGGTTAGTCTACCACTTCTCTGATGATCTGCGCGCATCACTGCGTGTTGACACATATACATATATATCAGGCCACGGTATCCGGCCATGGAACTGAGGGGAATGTGGCATGCCACCGATGCCGCTGAGACCTTGGGCTGTCTGGAACATAGCAAGCAAACTGTATAACAAGCAAACTGTGGCGCTGGCATCCCTCGCCTCTGCTGGGCTGGGCCTCTCCGAGCCCTTACTGTAATAGAGCTTGCATAGATACCTATACTTCTCAGGGCAAGGCGTCCCGTCAGCGGGAAACCTGTCGACAACATCTGGTGAAATTGGAGGGCGCGCAATTCAAATAAATAATCGTAATATTAAACATTTATGAAAATACAAGTATCTTATATCGGTTAAAAGCTTAAATTCTTGTTAATCTAACTGCATTGTCTGATTTACAATAGGCTTTACAGGGAAAGCATACCATTAGATTGTTTGAGGACGGTGCCCCACAACATATTTTTCAACTAGCACAGGCTTCATAAAATCACAAATAGCGATTAAATAATCACTTACTTTTTGAAAATGTTCCTCTGTTTGCAATCCCAAGGGTCCCTGCTACAACATGCATGGTCATTTTGTTAGATAAAATCCTTCTTTATATCCCAAAAAGCCTGTTTAGTTGGCGCCATCGATTTCAGTAATCCACTCGTTCAACATGCAGACAAAGGAATCCCAAAAACTACCGCTAAAGCGCTTTGTTAAAACAAGTCAAACCTCATTTCTATTTAATCCTCAGGTACCCTAAATGTAATTAAACTATAATATTTCATACGGAAACAAGTACGTTCAATAGAAAAGAAACATTTGCAAATGCGCCCACAGACTGATTTCCAACTGTGACTCCTTGTACCAAAACTCAAAATTCTTCCTCGTTTTGGAAGAAACAAACCCGAAACCTTGAACAAAGACTGTTGACATCTAGTGGAAGCCTTAGGAATTGCAATCTGGAAGCTGGAATTGCATCGGACCCATAGCTTTCCATTGAAAGAGCATGGGATCTCAAAAAAAAATAATTCCGGTTTGTTTTTCTTTGGATTTTCGGCTACCATATCAATTGTGTTATAGTCTCATACATTATTTTAACATTTCTACGAACTTCAGTGTTTTCTATCCAATGGTACGAATTATATGCATATCATGGCTGGTCCTGAGTAACAGGCCGTTTACTTTGGGCACGTCAGTCAGGCAGAAATTCTGAAAAAAGGACCCTAGCTGTAAGCATATAAAAAGAGCCCTTAAGCACACAAAAAGAGCTCCTAACTCCTGTTGAGCCGGGTTCATGTTACAACAGACGGGTATTTCCTTGAATAAACACAGGGTCTTTCAACCCAACATGTCACGGTGCTGCGCTGAAATAGTTCATGGCCAATCTGCTTTCTCTCATGCGCCTGGAAACAAAGTTAACGTTAAGGCACTATGAATCAAAATATACAGTTTTCACAATGGCACCTACTTTACACTGACTGACATTGCACAGAGTTGCACAGCGGAGCAGCTGGAATTGTTAACAGGTGCGTAAAACAATGTGTCCAAATAAACAGAAAGGTCTTGCATGTGCAAACTTCTCAAATAAAGAAAAACGCACACATATAAAAATGAGTACATTTCTTTATGTATTTTTATTTCCTCACCTGGCATCTGCAAATGATGTCCGACTCTGTCGCCAACAAGTCGACCACTTTTCCCTTCCCTTCGTCGCCCCATTGTGCACCAAGTACAACTGTCACCTTGTTCCCCTTGTCGTTTCGAGGTCGCTTCCCCCCTGTGCCAGGGTTTGTATAACAACTTTTGTGAGACATATTTATCCTACGCCAGCGCACTGCACGCAATAAAATGACAACTCGTATGTGATGAGAAAAATGTCCCCTCAGTGCTCAAGACTCCGGTCTAAACAAAAACCGGTTTGCCGCCTGATATCGAGGGTGCACACCCACGGTAGTCTACACTGTACATGATCTCGTGTCTATATTGACCGCCAGACCCTTATCAGTTGGTCAAGACTACCACGAAAGCGAGAGCCAATGAGAATTCATATAGTGTAGGCCTAATCATTCATCCGAGCGCTTGTCTCATCTGGATGAAGCTACTCGCACACGTTGCGCACACTATGTTGAACCAATGGACCGGCCATATGCAACTATTTTAACTGTGAACATACTGTCCCTAGCTATTAGCACACACATATAAACGAGATAGACAAATCGAATAAAAAAATGCATGGAGTGTATCAGATTATTTTATTGTATTTAGAGTATTTTTATAGCCTACTAAATCCCTGATTAGCATAGCTTTATTTAAATGACAGTGTTAACGCAGAAACAATAACTGTTACTATTACAAAAGAGACTAGAGCAAATTATCACTATAACATTGTTGTGTCTGGAAAAACAGGTGAGTTTATTATTATGGTCTATCTATGCTGTTACCTTGTTAATATTTAATGGCTAACTGATCATGAACCAATATTCATTACAGTCATTACAACAATGCTTGGCTGTAGGCAAAAGAGGCTCTCTATTTGCCAAATTAAATGAGGGGCCCTCTATTTGCCAAATGAAACGAGAGTCTGTATCAACAAGTAAACATAACATGTAGACCTACTGTAAACATTTGTCTCAGTATCAAATTCAAACATTCTATACATAGACATGTTGATTTTCGTCAAATAATGTATAATATTACAATGAAATTGTGTCCAATACATTGAATGTCCATGATGAAATTGTAACATGCAAATTATCCCATCATCATCATCATCATCCATACTTCCTGGGGTTGGTTGCAAAGCAGTTCCTGTCATATCATTGCCAAATCCTGTTATCGATGTAGTAAATAATACAAAGACCCCACTGTAGGGGGTGCAAAAGGAAGTCTCCATTTTGAAAAACAAGCATCACCTTGGTTCGTTAGGTAATCCTTTGAAAAAAGTGTGAAAAACATGCATGGCTGATATAGATATTTCTAAGTACAGTATAATGTTAATGTATACCATAGCATTTGTTTGGCAGACAGGGGTGGAGCACTGGAAGATGGCATCAACATTCATTGTTTCTTTTTGCCTTTGGCCTTGTCCTTCTTCTTGCGTCCACCTAGAAATAGAGATACAGGATAGAATCAGTGTTGTTGCATATACCAACCACACAGCTATAGCTAATTTAATTTAACCCAGAATACAAGAGGATAGACCGTTGAGACCCGTTGCTACACTAGGAGCTGAAAGGAATAAGTAAAGTAAATCAACAAGATGAGAGCGCATGGAAAGGAAGCACCCCCAAACCATGGAGACAAGGACGCAAATATAGGTTAAGCTTGATGTTGTGGGATTTTAGTGAAGCTGTGTACGTTCAGGTGAAGCAGGTAGAATTGTCCCCTAACAACTGATCTAGGGTCAGATATTTGAATTGCCCTAACGATAAATGGTCATCTGTGAATAAGGGCAACTTCTGCCTCAAGTGTTTACATAACAAGGAAAGTGTATTGAGCGTCAGACACATAGCAGTCCCTCTCTCCAGACTGCACACTGGCGGTTAGAAGATAATAGACCCATAGACCCCACAGGAATGTCATCTTCAGGGGACATCTGTGATTTTAACATCCCTTAGCAGAGTGACAAAGATTTACAGCACACTGACGACAAATTGCCTCCCTGACATGTTCATTTATAAAATAAAATAAAAATGGGGGCAAAAATTCATAAAAGAAACAAAAAATGGGGGAAAATCTGGTAAAAAGGATTAGTTTGCAGAAGTACGTTCCCACTGGGCTAACACTGGTTAAATCATTGTTGTTTCCACGCCATTTCAATTAAATTACATTGAACCAATGTGGAATAGATGACGTCTGTGCCCAGTGGGTTGTTCTTAACGTCAAATGCAACATCATATTTATAGAGGCTTGTTCCTTGTTAGACACTACATGTAAAATACATAAAATGTTGCTCAAACTGAGTGAATCAATAACAACCTAGAAATGACCCACAAAACCACTGGCCCAGATCTGATCTAATTCAATGATTTACTCTGTGTGTGTTTGCACGTGCATGTGTTTGTGTGTGGTAGTGGTTGTTGGTAGGGAGAACAGGCAGTTCGGCTGAGGTCCTGCAGTGTTCAGTAGGTCGGTATGCGTTCCGCCAGGCGCGAGGTGTATCACATCTCCCATCATAAGGTCACCTGGGTACTGGGGGGATCCAATGATGGAAAGCCTACAAATCTCCAACGACCCAGTGCTAGCTGACAGACAATATACAACCAACAAAAAGCCCCTGGGAGTCATCCATAAAGCACACCACATACCCCCCAGACATGGAAGAGAGTTGAAGCAGGGACAGTAACTGCAAGTGGCGTATGAAAGGTCACTGAGGAAAAGGGAGGTATATGCAGGATGGACAAGACACAGAATTGAAAGGAAACCAGTGAAACAGAACCCTTAAATCACCAATTTATTATTATTTTTTAACTAGGCAAGTCAGTTAAGAATAAATTCTTATTTTCAACAACAGCCTAGGAACAGTGGGTTAACTGCCTTGTTCAAGGGCAGAACGACAGATATTTACCTTGTCAGCTCAGGGATTTGATCTTGCAACCTTTCGGTTACTAGTCCAAAGCTCTAACCACTAGGCTACCTGCCGCCCCACCAATAACCTGGTTAGATCCATGCAGGATTAGTGGATGGTGTTTCTGGGATTCTGAAAAGCCTGAAAGAAGGAGAACCTACCTCAATGTAACACACAACTCTTTTTAGGTTTAGTGTGGCCTTTTCCATAGCTCATGTCTGTTTTTAGGGAATTAAAGACAAGAAACAAAGTTTTCCTTACAGGACAAAAAAAATCAAGATAAGCAAGAATGGTTCATTTTCTATCGAGATGAGGATAGTTCTGAAGATATTACCTTCGCTATGTCTCTTAGTATCCCCCCGTTTCTGTGTCTGTTGTTTGGGCTCTGCGTCACCAGCAGCTGTGTTTGAGGGGGACTCTGATGATTGACTCTCCTCTAACCCCTTTCCATCAGCCCCACTTTCCTGGTTCCCATCTATCGCTGTGTCTCCGCTCTTTGGACCATCCCCACCAGCTGAGAATGCATTCCTGTTCACATCCTCAACCTCTGAATCAGCAGCCTTAACCCTCTCCACCTCTGGGGACTCCTCCTCGACCAGGCGGTCAGCCAAGGAATCCATCCCAGGTTTGAGGTCCTCACTCTGTGTGTGATCACAGATTCCCTGGTCCTTGGTGGTGGTGGTATGGAGGTCTGAGGGGCCTAAGGTTTCGAGTGAACGCGATATGAGTGAGGGTTGTGTGGGGAGGCCGGATGAGGACTCCCTTACGACTGAATCTCTGTCTTCTTGTCTTTGGTCATTGGGTGATGTTACCTTTTCAACTTCATCTCCATCTTTAGCATCTATAGCAGACAATCCCTCAGGCTGTGTGCCCTGCTCTAGAGGAGGAGAGAAAGGAAAATGATTCATTAAAGATATTAACATAAAGCACAACTAACTACATTTAACTCCTCTACAAACCTCCTCTACATTCTACATGCAAGCCTTTCAGATCTACACAAGTGCCTAGGGGTTAGCGGTAAGAGGGTGTTTCTGGACAGGGTCTTAGTAATATCTTTCAAACAGCTCAAGGCAGCAGCAGAATCAATGGCCAGTCCCATCCTCATGCTCACCCGGCAGACTGCTGTCCCTTTTCTTGTCTGCAGAGGGCAGGCTTGTCCTGTCGGCCTGGGGCCTGGTCTTCCTCAATGCATAGCCCTTCCTGATGTCAGACAGCAGGTGGTCGATTATGCAGCCCTCTTCCTGGACCGGGGGGGCTTTACGAACTGGGGTTGAGAGACAGAGGGTTCATCTCAAAACAGTCCACCCTGATACATGCAATGCTCTGGTAGTGCGTTTGAATTTGGACTGGTGAACAGCAATTATCAAACGTGCACCTATAGGTGTCAACTGTCCTTAGAAAGTGGCATAATTTCCTAGTCTCCTTTCCTTAATCTGCACTGAAAGACTGGACAGTTAAAGGCAATGGAAGCCTTCTATTTTGTGAGCAATGCTTTCACCTCCCCAGTTCTTCAAGATCAATGCAGATGAAGGAGGAGGAGACGAGGAAAGGGATCTTCTGAAGACTATTGAGACACAGCCAGGGAGAATCCCTTTCAGAAGCAACAAATGATCCATGCATGATTATGATGTTGGTAATGGGACACTGTTGAGTCATGAGTATAGTCACCCTGTGCCCTGAGGTAACAGTGTTATTTGGAGTCTTGGCTGGCGGTTAGACTCACTTATCTTCCCGTTATCCCCTCTTGGTCGCTTGGAATCCTCCTCCTCCTGCTGTTTCTTTCTCTTCTCTGCCTTGATGGCTTGCTCTCGGCGGGTCTGATTGTCCTGGGATTTAAAAAAGCAAGAGAAAACACAGTAGCACAGGTATCCAGAATGTGAAACCATAGCAATGTGGTATTTAATCTCTGAACAAAATTGGAGGACCTATACAGTCAAAATGTATGACCCGGTTTGTGGAATAAACACAGAAAGATATACTTCAATTGAATGGTTTTATATAGGAACATCAATAGGTGAAGTAGGTCCATTAGTTATTTGTTTCTCTCACCTTGAGAGCTTTGATGAAGAGTCCCCTGAAGGTCTTTATAGTGCTGAACAGCTCCTCCAGAGAGAGACGGGATGAGTCCTCACACAGATACAGTGCCAGATCCTCCTTCTTCCTGTCAATGGAGAAAAACCTTTCCTCCAGCTCCCTGCAGGTCTCCAGGCTTCCCTAGAGTAGACAGCCAATTCAGGGGGATTTATTTAGTTATGATCTGGCAACAAACCCGATGAAGTCACAAATCTCTAACACCATTAAAGGGGCGCTTATGCGAAACTACAGTCACCTGCTCTCTGCTGGTGAGGAGAGGTATTGCAACCCACCTGCATGGCAGTTAGATACTGCTCCTTGATGTCCTCCACAGAAGAGGAAGCCACCTTCTTCTCTGAATCTTTCAACCGCTTAATGAGCGAGCTCACCTCTGTCTGGATAGACTCCAGATTCACACTGTGGAAGTAAACAATAAACTTGGTAAGGATAGCATAGCCTCCGGTGTCAAGCTTTGATTAGACTCCACAATGTTGTATACAGCTTTTTCCAATACCCAGCAGCCTTTTCACAGATCTCTAAATCATCTGGAAGGTTCAACAGGTCATCATGGTTCTGCTCCGCCTCCTGTAGGATGTGGTGGAGCAGCGTAATGCGACTTTTATTGGCCTTGGTCTCAGTGAGCTTCAGCAGGGTTCCGATCTTGAAGCCCTCAGCGTTCCCCGTGTGGCTCCCCTGTAGAACAGAGATAGACAGACAGTTCTCTCACTAACAACTAACAACGTTGTTGTGAGACCATATTTTTTGTGTTTGGTTATAAACTCAGCAAAAAAAGAAACGTCCCTTTTTCAGGACCCTGTCTTTCAAAGATCATTCGTAAAAATCCAAATAACTTCACAGATCTTCATTGTAAAGGGTTTAAACACTGTTTCCCATGCTTGTTCAATGAACCATAAACAATTAATGAACATGCACCTGTGGAACGGTCATGAAGACACAAACAGTTTACAGACGGTAGACAATTAAGGTCACAGTTATGAAAACTTAGGACACTAAAGAGGCCTTTCTACTGACTCTGCAGACGTGGCCAGGGCAATAAATTGCAATGTCCTTACTGTGAGACGCCTAAGACAGCGCTACAGGGAGACAGGACGAACAGCTGGCAGACCACGTGTAACAACACCTGCACAAGATCGGTATATCCGAACATCACACCTGCGGGACAGGTACAGGATGGCAACAACAACTGCCCGAGTTACACCAGGAATGCACAATCCCTCCATCAGTGCTCAGACTTTCCACATTAGGCTGAGAGAGGCTGGACTGAGGGCTTGTAGGCCTGTTACAAGGCAGGTCCTCACCAGACATCACCAGCAACAACGTTGTTTATGGGCACAAACCCACCGTCGCTGGACCAGACAGGACTGGCATAAAGTGCTCTTCACTGACGAGTCGCAGTTTTGTCTCACCAGGGGTAATGGTCGGAATCACGTTTATCGTCGAAGGAGTGAGCATTACACAGAGGCCTGTACACTGGAGCGGAATCGATTTGGAGGTGGAGGGTCCATCATGGTCTGGGGCGGTGTGTCACAGCATCATTGGACTGAGCTTGATGTCATTGCAGGCAATCTCAACGCTGTGCGTTACAGGGAAGACATCCTCCTCCCTCATGTGGTACCCCTCCTGCAGGCTTATCCTGACATGACCCTCCAGCATGACAATGCCACTTAGCCATACTTCTCGTTCTGTGCATGATTTCCTGCAAGACAGGAATGTCAGTGTTCTGCCATGGCCAGCGAAGAGCCCGGATCTCAATCCCATTGAGCACGTCTGGGACCTGTTGGATCGGAGGGTGTGGGCTAGGGCCATTCCCCCCAGAAATGTCTGGGAACTTGCAGGTGCCTTGGTGGAAGAGTGGCGTAACATCTCACAGCAAGAACTGGCAAATCTGGTGGAGTCCATGAGGAGGAGATGCACTTCAGTACTTAATGCAGCTGGTGGCCACACCAGATACTGACTGTTACTTTTGATTTTGAGCCCCCCCTTTGTTCAGGAACACATTATTCCATTTCTGTTAGTCACATATATGTGGAACTTGTTCAGTTTATGTCTCAGTTGTTGAATCTTGTTATGTTCATACAAATATTTACACATGTTAAGTTTGCTGAAAATAAACGCAGTTGACAGTGAGAGGACGTTTCTTTTTTTGCTGAGTTTAGTACTACATGGCATCACATGTTATGGATTCTTACGTAGTTAAGGAAGTTTCCAACGTCCAGAATGAGCTTGCAGAAGCTTGGCAGTCGAGTGCTCACCCTCAGACCTTATAGGATAGAAATAATAACCGATTAAAGAGAATAAAATAACAGGAATTTTAATTAGTCGTAGGGGTGATGAGAGTGGTAGGGCAGCCAGCCTGGTGCCTGGACTTACTCTCACAGGCCTCATCCAGCAGCTCAACTTTAGGCTGCATCATCTGTAACACTGAGCTGATCTCCTCACACAGCAACATGCACTCGATCCTCAGGGCGTAGCTGGGGCCAAACACATACACACGACCAAGGTCAACATCCAGGGTGAATCCGTCCTAGCTCATTGAATGCTATTAAACTGTGGAGAACTTTACCATGGAACGGCTAGGAGCTGGAGATAAAACTGGTCCACACCAGCTAACTTCTCTCTCGCTCCCTGGTAGGACTTGAGGTTATCCATCTGAGTGGTGGAAAAAAATGCTTTTCCTATGAACATAAACTGACAACAAACATTTGGTTCCCAACACTATATCGCTATCAAAACGGAAAATGTATTTAGATCTAAAAATACAGTGTGGCCGCTTGAAATTAACCAATGAACTTGGCAGGGATTCCTGTGCCGGCACGCACCTCATGCTTCTCTGGTTGTAGCTTCTGTAGCTGTTTCAGCACCTCCACATCGAACTTGGAGCGGTCCCCTTTTTGGATCATGGCCACAATGTCCTCATGTGAGCTGTTAGGGGACATACAAATTACAGTGTCTTCAGAAATTATTCATTCCTCTTGACTTATTCCACATTTAGTAGTGTTACAGCCTGAATTCAAAATGTATTAAATTGACTTTTTTCTCTCACCAATCTACACACAATACCCCATAATGACATAACATGATGCAGCTACCACCATGCCTGAAAATATGAACAGTTGTACTCAGTGATGTGTTGGATTTACCACAAACATAACGCTTTGTATTTGTATTTATTAAGGATCCCCATTAGCTAATGCCAAGGCAGCAGCTACTCTTCCTGGGGTCTGGCAAAATTAAGGTAGTTATACCATTTTTAAAACATTACAATACATTCATTACAGAATTCACAACACATTAAGTGTGTGCCCCCAGGCCCATACTCCACTACCACATATCTACAACACAAAATCAACACAAATATAATGTGTGTATGCATGTGTCTGTGCCTATGTTTGTGTTTCTTCACAGTCTCTGCTGTTCCAGAAGGTGTATTTTTATCTGTATTTTAAAAAAAATCTGATTCTACTGCTTGCATCAGTTACCTGATGTGGAATAGAGTTCCATGTAGTCATGGCTCCATGTATAACTGTGCGCCTCCCATGGTCTGTTCTGGACTTGGGGACTGTGAAGAGACCATTGGAGGCATGTTTTGTGGGGTATGCATGGGTGTCTGAACTGTGTGCTAGTCTTTTAAACAGACAGCTCGGTGTTTTTCAACATGTGAATACCTTTCAAAAGTCCCTCTTTGTGACACTTGACCACAAGACTAAACAGTAATCCAGGTGCGGCAAAACTATAGCCTGTAGGACCTGCTTTGTTGATAGTGCTGTTAAGAAGGTAGAGCAGCGCTTTATTATGGACAGACTTCTCCCCATCTTAGCTACTGTTGTATCAATATGTTTTGACTATGACAGTTTACAATCCAGGGTTACTCCAAGCAGTTTAGTCACCTCAACGTGCTAAATGTACACAATGATTTGTCCCAAATACAATGCTTTTAGTTTTTGAAATATTTAATACTAACTTATTCCTTGCAACCCATTCTGAAACTAACTGCAGCTCTTTGTTTAGTGTTGCAGTCATTTTAGTTGCTGTAGTAGCTGACGTGTATAATAGTGTTGAGTCATCTGCATACATAGACACACTGGATTTACTCAAAGCCAGTGGTATGTCATTAGTAAAGATTGAAAAAAGTATGGGGCCTAGACAGCTGCCATGGGGAATTCCTGATTCTACCTGGATTATGTTGGAGAGGCTTCCATTAAAGAACACCCTCTGTATTCTGTTAGACAGGTAACTCTGTATCCACAATATAGCAGGGGGTGTAAAGCCATAACACATACGTTTTTCCAGCAGCAGACTATGATGGATAATGTCAAAGTCTAACAAAATGGCCCCCACAATCGTTTTATCATCAATTTCTCTCAACCAATCATCAGTTATTTGTGTAAGTGCTGTACTTGTTGAATGTCCTTCCCTATAAGCGTACTGAAAGTGTGTTGTCAATTTGTTTACTGTAAAATAGAATTGTATCTGGTCAAACACAATGTTTTCCAAAACTTTACTAAGGGTTGGTAACAGGATGATTGGTCGCCTATTTGAGCCAGTGAAGGGGGCTTTACTATTCTTAGGTAGCGGAATGACATTTGCTGCCCTCCGGGCATGAGGGCACACACTTTCAAGTCGGCATAAATTGAAGATATAGCAAATAGGACTGGCAATATCGTCTGCTATTATCAGCAGTCATTTTCCATCCAAGTTGTCAGACCCCGGTGGCTTGTCATTGTTGATTGACAACAATCTTTTTTTTCACCTCTTCCACACTCACTTTAAGGAATTCAAAATTACAATTCTTGTCTTTCATAATTTGGTCAGATATACTTGGATGTGTAGTTTCAGCGTTTGTGGCTGGCATGTTGCTGGCAAATTTGCCAATGAAAAAATTATTAAATTAGTTGGGAATATCAGTCGATTTTGTAATGAATGAGCCATCTGATTCAATGAATGATGGAGCTGAGTTGGCCTTTTTCCCCAGCATTTCATTGACGGTGCTTTTTACTATCATTCTTTATGTCATTTATCTTTGTTTCATAGCGTAGTTTATTCTTCTATTTATTCAGTTGTCACATGATTTCTCAATTTGCAGTATGTTTGCCAATCGGTAGTGTAGCCTTTTGCCTCATCCCTCTCAACTAGGGTTGTAAAGGGTCGGAAACCTTCCAGTAAATATCCGGAATTTTTATGAAATTTTCCATGGGAAGTTAAGCCTTGGAATTTGGTGAATTTTGATTAAATTCCTCAAAAAAGCTTATAACAGTGAACCTTTTTTTAAGGCAATTCTAGGTCTTGTGGCATATTTTGGTTAAACTATCCCCAATTCAATGGAATTGCAACCCTCTGCATGCACTTCCACACTAATGAGATGCTATTGAGCCCACACTACTACACTGTCTAAGCCAAGGATTACATGCTTTCTGGTAAATTTTGATTACAATACTGGGTGGGGTGAATATATTTTATTTGACATACATCATTTTTTCTTAACTAGTAAATAGTAGCCTACAGCAAAGTGTGTTTAAATTATTTCTAACTTGTTAACAATTTCTGCTAGTTAGTTTTTGCTACCATGTGGGTCCTAGCTTGCTTGAGCCTGCTAACTGAGGATTGTTAATTCACCTGTTTCCATACATGTTTCATTTGAAAACATTTATCTTACAAAGGAGTTGTTTAATCTAACTGCTTAACTATTTATTTGTACATGGAATTGTATTTGGGTTTTTTTACAAATTTTTTTCTGATCTTAACAGGAAAATGCCACGGGCACTATCTGATGTGTGGAGACATTTCACTGCAGCTAATGTAGAAGGAAAAGCTGTGTACATTTGCAAATACTGTGCCAAATCATATGTGAAGAATGCAACAAAGATGCAGAATCATCGGGCCAAGTGCATAAAGTTCCCTCAGTGCTCACAACAAGCAACCTCTGACAAAAGTCCCTCTACTTCTATTTGAGGTGAAAATTAGGAATCAGACACCTTATCGGTAGCAACAGCTCATAATCCTCCTGGATTCAGACGTTTTTTTTTACTCAATGGAGGAACGTGGTCAGAGAAATGCTGATGAATGTCTTGCTTTAGCTGTGTATGCAACTGGTTCACCTCTGATGCTCACAGGCAATGTGTATTGGAAGAGATTTCTGAATGTTCTTCGCCCAGCATACACCCATCCAACCAGACATGCTTTATTAAGTCATTTGCTGGATGCAGAGTTCAACATAGTTCAAGTGAAGGTCAAGCAAATCATAGAGAAAGCAGACTGAATGTTCGTGGGCAAGGAATAATGAACTACATTTCCACCCTTCAACCAGTATTCTACAAGAGCACAGACACAAGGGACAACAGACACACTGGTCTCTACATTGCAGATGAGCTAAAGGCAGTCATCAATGGCCTTTGACCACAGAAGGTATTTGCACTGGTGACAGACAATGCTGCTTGGTCTAAAGTGGAGGAGTCCTACCCTCACATCACACCCACCCAAGGACATCATGGCACTGAAAACAATGGATACATTCTACAAGAGAGCCAAGGAAATGGTTAGGTATGTGAAGGGTCATCAAGTTACAGCAGCAATCTACCTCACCAAGTAAAGTGAGAAGAATAAGAGCACCACATTGAAGCTGCCCAGCAACACCCGTTGAGGTGGTGTTGTCATCATGTTTGACAGTCTCCTGGAGGGGAAGGAGTCTCTCCAAGAAATGTCCACATCACAGTCTGCCGATATTGACAGCCCCATCAAGAGGATCCTCCTGGATGATGTATTTGGGGAGAGAGTGGTCTTCAGCTGACACGGCTCGTGACATGTGACCATTGTTGATTGCCATGCTCCTCTTGCTGTGCTCCTTCGACTCTGCTATCAGATTGGGGAGGAGAGGCAGGAGATGGCTCCCCTGGCGAACGAACTCCGGGCAACACCGGCCAGTCCGATAACGACAAACGACAAGACGGAGATGCATCCAACATGCGAGGAAGCCATCCAGCAACCGGCGTAGAAAAGGTAAACATTCCACTCTATCAAGGAAGCCACCTCAAGCCTATAATCCTCGGCAAGCAAACAATTGCCACATTGTAACTCTGAGTGATCCGGTTTGTCCTAAAACACAGAATAATAGATACAACTCCTACAGCGCTGGAACCATTCATTTACCTCTCCAGACAAAGAGGGCCCCATTGGAAAACTCATCTGGGACTAACTTTGTTAGCTTTATGGCTAACGTTAGCAGCTTAGCTAGGATAGCGACTCTTTCAAGCAGACTTTAACCTGTATTCAGGACATAAAGTTAATTTATTTGCCATATTTTTTGCAGTTTTACTTTAGTGCCGTATTGCAAAGAGGATGCATGTTTTGGAATATTTTAATTCTGTACAGACTTCCTTCTTTTCACTCTGTATTTAGGTTGATATTGTGAAGTAACTACAATGTTGTTGATCCATCCTCAGTTTTCTATCACAGCCATTAAACTCTGTAACTGTTTTAAAGTCACCATTGGGCTCATGGTGAAACCATCCAAAGTGTAATTAATAACTTCACCATGCTCAAAGGGATATTCAATGTCTGTTTTTTTTTCAATAGGTGCCCTTCAAAGCGAAGCATTGGAAACCCTCCCTGGTCTCTGTGGTTGAATCTGTGTTTGAAATTCACTGGTCGACTGAGGGACCTTACAGATAATTGCATGTGTGGGGTACAGAGGTGAGGTAGCCATTCAATAATCATGTTAAACACTATTATTGCACACAGAGTGAGTCCAATGCTATTTATTATGTGACTTGTTAAGCACATTTTTACTCCTGATCTTATTTAGGCTTGACATAACAAAGGGGTTGAATACTTATTGACTCAAAACATTTCAGCTTTTCATTTTGAATTCATTTGTATACATTTCAAAAACCATCATTCCACTTTGATATTATAGAGTTGTATGTGTAGGCCAGTGACATAAAATGTAATCCATTTTAAATTCTGTCTGTAACACAACAAAATGTGGAAAAAGTCAAGGGATGTGAATACTTTCTGAAGGCACTGTATTTCAACACTCTTCTACTGTACCTATCAATTCTTAAGTTGCCTCCTTTACTAAGACTCTCTTCTTCATATTTCTTGCCTGAAAATACTCACCATCTGAATTGTTTTAAGAATATGTTCAGGTTAAGATTTTTCTTGGCATCGATGAAGGAAATCTGTAGATGGAGAAAAAGTGTGATGCTTGAAATTAAAACAGGGGATGTGTTAAGGAAAATGACAATAATGATGAAGGGAGAAGAGAGAGTGAGATTATAAGGCCATTTCAAAGTCTAATGAGATGGGGTAAGACCACATTGATTACTCTCTCTACCTCTTTGGGCTCCTGTTTGACCGCAGGGGCGCTGCCTTTGGCCTTTGACTCAGTCACTGGCAGACAGAAGAGCTCCTCAATACTGGAGTAGTCAGGCTCCAGAGAATCTGACTGTACCGATGTCCACATGGAGTGACTGTCTGGAGCAAAAGAACAAAATGGTGTACAGTATTTGAATTATGACTTATACACTACACTCTGAGTTGAATTGGATCCAATTTGCACTTGTCAGGGTCAACTGTATTTGTTGGTTTAATTCAATGGTGACACAATCTGACAGGTCCCTTACCAGTCACCACTCTGGATGGCAGCTTCTGCCAGTTGAGCTTCTTCATGCGTAGTGTGGGGCAGCGGCCCGCCTTGGGTGGAGGGGCATAGTAGGATCGGCCCAGCGTCTGCACACTCTGGGCCATAATCATGTCACCGCCACCAGGGGGAGGTGGGGGGCCCATACCAGGCAGTGGTGGTGGGGGTGGGGGACCCATACCAGGCAGTGGTGGTGGGGGTGGGGGGCCCATACCAGGCAGTGGTGGTGGTGGTGGGGGACCCATACCAGGCAGAGGTGGTGGTGGTGGGGGACCCATACCAGGCAGTGGTGGTGGGGGTGGGGGACCCATCCCAGGCAGTGGTGGTGGGGGAGGCGGTGGACCCCCATGCCCCATCCCTGGTAGAGGAGGTTGGGAAGGAGGGAGACCGGGGAGAGGTGGGGGAGGTGGAGGGGGCGGCATCCCAGAGAAGCCAAGAAGTGGTGGGGGTGGAGGAGGAGAAGGTGGGGGGGGTGCAGTGGCAACAGGGGAGGTAGATCCTTTAACGAGGACGACCAAATGATCGGTCAATCTTTCTCTCAGGTCTATCTGAACGCCCCTGTCTGTGGTCTTGACCTTGACCTTAGGTGACCCTTGCTGACCCTTGGAGGACACCAGACGTTCCATCAAGCGCTCGGTGGAGTCAACTTCAGCTAAAGAACACACACACACACACAGACAATGTCAGTGTGACATAATATAAACCAGCCAAAACATGTCAGCGTACATGGCCACACTAAATAAACGGTGAAAATGATATTTTTATGGACTATGAAGGTGATTGATCTCAGACTCACGGTCCTGTGCCAGCAGAGTAGCACGGTCAGCCAGGGCCTCCAGGGCCAGCCACACCTCGCTGTGTTCCGGCCCCAACAACAACAGAGCGTGCAGGATGGACAGCAGCTGCACCGAGGCAGGGGAGCTACTCACCTGGAGCGAGGGGAGGGGGTTATATTACTTGTATTATCTGCTGTGGGTTTTAATTAAAAATAAATACACCCTTTATTGGTGCTTACTTTGGTGAAGAGTGTGGTGAAGACTTCCTGGTGACTGCTCATGTCAATACCTCCGTACACGCTCTCCATCTCCGCATCATCATATGCCATGGTGTCCTCAAAGGTCTCACACTGGATGTTCAGGTCCACATCATCCGTCTCCCTGTAACACACACACAAACATACATAAATACGTATTTCCACAGAAAAAAACAAGTAGCAGTGTGAAAGAAAATTGGTGTGCTGTGCATAACAGAGCATTTGCTTATTCAGAAAAAGTTTATGTATATATATTTTAAATAAATAAAAATCTACTATGCAAAAGACTCAACTTACCTCAGTTTTGGAAGTAAATCCAGTAATTGTAGCCCTGCGAGACAAAGAATAAGTCACAGTTAGACATTTTCATCCAGTTCGACATGTCCACATAGAGATCCTATTGAATTACTAGAGGGGCTATGTTACAAATCCTTAAAGTTCTACAATGGGGTGAAAATGGCAGCCATATTGGTCTGGGAGAAATCCAAACCAGTCTAACTGAATTAATGGCAGTAGAGGCATAATCCTGATTTTACTTATAAAGTAAGGCATGTGATATATATCATAAATTGTGTAATAGAATTATTGTCAAACTAAAATATTGTCATATAATTATAAATGCTGTTTAAACAGGTTTTATACCCATTTTCTGTATAAAAAGCATCTAAAATATATTTAAACAGAACATGTCAACATGCTATTGTGTATACAGTGTATATATACTGCTCAAAAAAATAAAGGGAACACTTAAACAACACATCCTAGATCTGAATGAAAGAAATAATCTTATTAAATACTTTTTTCTTTACATAGTTGAATGTGCTGACAACAAAATCACACAAAAATAATCAATGGAAATCCAATTTATCAACCCATGGAGGTCTGGATTTGGAGTCACACTCAAAATTAAAGTGGAAAACCACACTACAGGCTGATCCAACTTTGATGTAATGTCCTTAAAACAAGTCAAAATGAGGCTCAGTAGTGTGTGTGGCCTCCACGTGCCTGTATGACCTCCCTACAATGCCTGGGCATGCTCCTGATGAGGTGGCGGATGATCTCCTGAGGGATCTCCTCCCAGACCTGGACTAAAGCATCCACCAACTCCTGGACAGTCTGTGGTGCAACGTGGCGTTGGTGGATGGAGCGAGACATGATGTCCCAGATGTGCTCAATTGAATTCAGGTCTGGGGAACGGGCGGGCCAGTCCATAGCATCAATGCCTTCCTCTTGCAGGAACTGCTGACACACTCCAGCCACATGAGGTCTAGCATTGTCTTGCATTAGGAGGAACCCAGGGCCAACCACACCAGCATATGGTCTCACAAGGGGTCTGAGGATCTCATCTCGGTACCTAATGGCAGTCAGGCTACCTCTGGCGAGTACATGGAGGGCTGTGCGGCCCCCCAAAGAAATGCCACCCCACACCATGACTGACCCACCGCCAAACCGGTCATGCTGGAGGATGTTGCAGGCAGCAGAACGTTCTCCACGGCGTCTCCAGACTCTGTCATGTCTATCACGTGCTCAGTGTGAACCTGCTTTCATCTGTGAAGAGCACAGGGCGCCAGTGGCGAATTTGCCAATCTTGGTGTTCTCTGGCAAATGCCAAACGTCCTGCACGGTGTTGGGCTGTAAGCACAACCCCCACCTGTGGACGTCGGGCCCTCATACCACCCTCATGGTGTCTGTTTCTGACCGTTTGAGCAGACACATGCACATTTGTGGCCTGCTGGAGGTCATTTTGCAGGGCTCTGGCAGTGCTTCTCCTGCTCCTCCTTGCACAAAGGCAGAGGTAGCGGTCCTGCTGCTGGGTTGTTGCCCTCCTACGGCCTCCTCCATGTCTCCTGATGTACTGGCCTGTCTCCTGGTAGCGCCTCCATGCTCTGGACACTACGCTGACAGACACAGCAAACCTTCTTGCCACAGCTCGCATTGATGTGCCATCCTGGATGAGCTGCACTACCTGAGCCACTTGTGTGGGTTGTAGACTCCGTCTCATGCTCCCACTAGAGTGAAAGCACCGCCAGCATTCAAAAGTGACCAAAACATCAGCCAGGAAGCATAGGAACTGAGAAGTGGTCTGTGGTCCCCACCTGCAGAACCACTCCTTTATTGGGGGTGTCTTGCTAATTGTCTATAATTTCCACCTGTTGTCTATTCCATTTGCACAACAGCATGTGAAATGTATTGTCAATCAGTGTTGCTTCCTACGTGGACAGTTTGATTTCACAGAAGTGTGATTGACTTGGAGTTACATTGTGTTGTTTAAGTGTTCCCTTTATTTTTTGAGCAGTGTATAATAAATCAAAAAAATGTTTTACTATTTTGCTGAAAGGTGCAGTGAAATGTGTTGGTTTACAGGATCAGCCATAGTAGTACAGCACCCCTGGAGCAAATTAGGGTTAAATACCTTGCTCAAGAGCACATCAACACATTTTTCACCTTGTCGGCTCGGGTATTCAAACCAGCGACTTTTCGGTTACTATCACACTGCACTAACGGCTAGGCTACCTGACGCCCTATTATTGGATACAATATCAGTACGTGTTGCATTTACAACTTGTCTAAGTCCTATCATCTACTGATTTCCACCAGCGTATGGCTGTGGACTACATTGTTTGGATATTGGCATACTGGCAGTTAAACAAATTAATGGAATCATTCCTCTAAAACTGGCTGGCTATCTAACTAACAAACATACAGTACAGATAAATTCTTTAAATTCATTATTTTACACAATATCTTATCGCAGCACTGGCAAACCATGGTTGACCAACTCCCTGACCAAAATGGCTGACCTTAATTCCATCATAAGAAGGTTCCTGACCATTCTAGTACTCTAATTCTTAATTCTATGAATGTCCATCTCTAATTCCTGTATTCAAGCCATCGTTTATAACGATTGCAATATCTTCATCATTATGATAGATTTTTCAACATATGAAGCACTCCACACCATGTAGGCTACTGTATATAAGCATTATTGTGGTACTTCTTGATATTAGTAATCAATTTGTGCATGGTTGATCTTTAAAGGGTACAGACACTCCTTAAGCCTCTCCATTTCCTGGGCAACAGTATTGGAAGGTCAAGTAGACATATACATGGCAATGGAAACCTTTCTCAAGAAACAATAAGTGAATCTAAATACTAAAAAGCATTATTGGGAAGATACACAAAACTAAAATTGGAGGGAGTGAAAGCAGGGTTTCCTTGTTTCTTTTCTTCCATTCACACCCGTGCTTCTCTGTGTATGTGAGTGTTGAAAAAGCATGATGAAGAGGTAGTGATACCGATGAACTCTTTGCGTAGTTTGTCCCTCTTCCTCAGGTCCTGTACCCTGTATATGATCACGTTGACCACACTCATGAGGATGACCATATACGGCACGTTGTCCGTCGCATGCAGCTCATTCATGATGACGCTGAAGCGGTACTGGTGGATCTTCACACTCTGACAAAGATATATAGTTATGAAGATAACATAAGTCAGCATTCATAATTCATGAAGTGCAGGGAGATGCCTTATCTAAAAGTAGGCTTTCCTTATCTTAGACGAGGTAAAATACATTTTCACAGGCCTCCTTTAATACTTTGTATGAATTCAAGGGGTATCAATGCTGCTTCAGCTGACAATTGGTTTGAAAGTAAACCATATGAAAATAATTATCAGAATTTGTTTTTGTGTATATTTATGCTGTTCTGTATAAATAAAAGGTGATGGCAGGGTTACACCTTACTTTATAGTGATCCAGGGCGTCCATGACCAGGTGGTGTCCCTGTGGGTTGAACATGGTGAGGGCTGCCAGCAGCTCAAACACCTGCATCTTCACCATGGTGTTGGACGTGTCCAGTGCTGCCAATCAAAAAAAGAGATCATGTTCCAACAGGCAGACAGACAGACAGACAGACAGACAGACAGACAGACAGACAGACAGACAGACAGATGCGAAAACTCTTGCCACCCTTCTTACGAGCCCTCTTTCTCACCTTGTGACAGAGTCCTGACGTATCCCTCATTGTCCAGTATAAAGTGCAGCCCAGCGGAGGAGTTCATCACTGCCTTTACACAGGCCACACAGGTGAGCTGGAGGATGGCGTCAGCGATGCGGGCACACCCACGGCCGGACAACCTCTCCAGGGCCTCCATCAGCAGATCCAGCCCATTGAGCTCCAGGAACTGCACCATCCAGTCCTGGTCACTCCCCTCCAGACGCCTCCGCAGCCCTGAGTAGTTGACCACCGTGGGTACCTGTAGCAGTCGTATGCATAGCTCTGGATCTGCGTTCTCCAAGTTGGCCTCCAGGTGAGCATCTGGGTCCGGGGGGCTGCTGGTTAGGTGCTCCTTTAGGGCCTCCCACTTCCCTTTGGATGCCTTGGCTGCCATGGCAACCAAGAAAGGTGAGCTAGAGGTAGAGAAAAATCGTGCAATGTTCGTGTTGTTACACATAAGAGTGAAACAGAGACCCACAAAAATTGAAACAAAATTGGAAACTAAGTCTGTAAATTATGCATTGGTTTGATTTGGAGGAACTACAAAGAATTATTAGAAAGATACACAAAACTAAAATTGGAAGTAGTGAAAGCAGGGTCTCCATTGTCAAAGACCTGCCTGAAGAGAAACTTCCTCTGAACTCGGGGGGGTAAAAGAAGAGGAACTCATCAGGAACTGCCTGAAGAGGAACTTCCTCTGAACTCAGGAAGGGTAAAAGAAAAACAAATATCCTTTTATGCTGAAACTCTGAAAATCCTACTTGTAAACTGGGAGCAACAAGTTGTGTCCATTCACATGCTTTGAACTTGTTGAGAACCCCTAATTGGCTAATGGCAAACAAGCTGTGTCAACCATGAACTAAAGCTACAGCAATCATGCTCATAACCAATTTATAGTGTTCAAAAAACATATTAATAGATGTATTTTTATAAATAATGTTTTGTTGTTGCATAATTTCCTTAGTACACTAGGTGCTATCTAGAACCTAAAAGGGTTTTTCGACTGTCCCCATAGGATAACCCTTTGTAGAACCCTTTTGGTTCCAGGTAGAACTCTTTTGGATTCCATGTAGAACCCTTTCCACAGAATGGGAACCAAAAAGGCTTCTCCTATGGGGACAACCGAAGAACCCTTTTGGAACCCTTTTTTCTAAGAGCCTAGGTGATGTCAGAGTTCATCATGTGGGAGAAGTCGGAGCTCAGGATGAAATGACACAAGAGTTCCACCTATCAATGAAGATTTGGAGGGGCATTGAAGTGGATTATTCCCAGTTGTATGTTCATATTTACGAATATATGAGATGTTATGAACGCAGCATTAGCATTGTCTAAAATGCTGAAGTTGGTTGCTGTTGCTAGTAGAGGTCGGCCGATTAGGATTTTTCAACGCCGATACCGATTATTGGAGGACCAAAAAAAGCCGATACCGATTAACCGGCCAATATTTATATATATATATTTGTAATAATGACAATTACAACAATACTGAATTAACACTTTTATTTTAACTTAATATAATACATAAATAAAATCAATTTAGTCTCAAATAAATAATGAAACATGTTCAATTTGGTTTAAATAATGCAAGAACACAGTGTTGGAGAAGAAAGTAAAATTGCAATATGTGCCATGTAAAAAAGCTAACGTTTAAGTTCCTTGCTCAGAACATGAGAACATATGAAAGCTGGTGGTTCCTTTTAACACGACTCTTCAATATGTTGAATCTGACAATTAATCTGGATAATTGTACAGTCGTCTCAAATAAAACTGTGAAGGACCTCTGCGTTACTCTGGACCCTGATCTCTCTTTTGAAGAACATATCAAGACTGTTTCAAGGACAGCTTTTTTCCATCTACGTAACATTGCAAAAATCAGAAACTTTCTGTCCAAAAATGACGCAGAAAAATTAATCCATGCCTTTGTTACTTCTAGGTTGGACTACTGCAATGCTCTACTTTCCGGCTACCCGGATAAAGCACTAAATAAACTTCAGTTAGTGCTAAATACGGCTGCTAGAATCCTGACTAGAACCCCAAAATTTGATCATATTACTCCAGTGCTAGCCTCCCTACACTGGCTTCCTGTTAAGGCAAGGGCTGATTTCAAGGTTTTACTGCTAACCTACAAAGCATTACATGGGCTTGCTCCTACCTATCTTTCCGATTTGGTCCTGCCGTACATACCTACACGTACGCTACGGTCACAAGACGCGGGCCTCCTAATTGTTCCTAGAATTTATAAGCAAACAGCTGGAGGCAGGGCTTTCTCCTATAGAGCTCCATTTTTATGGAATAGTCTGCCTACCCATGTGAGAGACGCAAACTCAGTCTCAACCTTTAAGTCTTTACTGAAGACACATCTCTTCAGTAGGTCCTATGATTAAGTGTAGTCTGGCCCAGGGGTGTGAAGGTGAACGGAAAGGCTGGAGCAACGAACCGCCCTTGCTGTCTCTGCCTGGCCGGTTTCCCCTCTTTCCACTGGGATTCTCTGCCTCTACCCCTATTACAGGGGCTGAGTCACTGGCTTACTGGTGTTCTTCCAAGCCGTCCCTGGGAGGGGTGCGTCACTTGAGTGGGTTGAGTCACTGACGTGGTCTTCCTGTCTGGGTTGGCGCCCCCCCCTTGGGCTGTGCCGTGGCGGAGATCTTTGTGGGCTATACTCGGCCTTGTCCCGGGATGGTATGTTGGTGTAATCAGCCATAATCTGCATCCAAAAATGCCGATTACCGATTGTTATGATAACTTGAAATCGGCCCTAATTAATCGGCCATGCCGATTAGTTGCTAGATGCTAGGGTGTGGTCTCTTTTACAATGTAACAAAAACCACATTTCAGTTGTTCCCTCCTCTCTTATATACAGTTGAAGTCGGAAGTTTACATATACCTTAGCCAAATGCATTTAAAACTCTGTTTTTCACAATTCTTGACATTTAATCCTAGTAAAAATTCCCTGTCTTAGGTCAGTTAGGATCACCACTTTATTTTATGAATGTGAAATGTCAGAATAATAGTAGAGATAATGATTTATTTCGGCTTTTATTTCTTTCATCACATTCCCAGTGGTTCAGAAGTTAACATACACTCAATTAGTATTTGGTAGCATTGCCTTTAAATTGTTTACCTTGGGTCCAACGTTTCAGGTAGCCTTCCACAAGCTTCCCACAATAAGTTGGGTGAAATTTGACCCATTCCTCCTGACAGAGCTGGTGTAACCGAGTCAGGTTTGTAGGCCTCCTTGCTCACACACGCTTTTTCAGTTCTGCCCACAAATTTTCTATAGGGTTGAGGTCAGGGCTTTGTGATGGCCAGTCAATACCTTGACTTTGTTGTCTTTAAGCCATTTTGCCACAACTTTGGAAGTATGCTTGGGGTCAATGTCCATTTGGAAGAGCCATTTGCAACCAAGCTTTAACTTCCTGACTGATGTCTTGAGATGTTGCTTCAATATATCCACATAATTTTCCTACCTCTTGGTGCCATCTATTTTGTGAAGTGCACCAGTCCCTCCTGCAGCAAAGCACCCCCACAACATGATGCTGCCATCCCCGTGCTTCAGGGTTGGGATGGTGTTCTTCGGCTTGCAAGCGCCCCCCTTTTTCCTCCAAACACAACGATGGTCATTATAGCCAAACAGTTCTATTTTTGGTTTCATCAGACCAGAGGACATTTCTCCAAAAAGTACAATCTTTTTTATGGCGGTTTTGGAGCAGTGGCTTCTTCCTTGCTGAGCGGCTTTTCAGGTTATGTCGATATAGGACTTGTTTTACTGTGGATATAGATACTTTTGTACCTGTTTCCTCCGGCATCTTCACAAGGTCCTTTGCTGTTGTTCTGGGATTGATTTGCGCTTTTCGCACCAAAGTACGTTCATCTCTAAGAGACAGAAAGCGTCTCCTTCCTGAGCGATATGACGGCTGCGTGGTCCCATGGTGTTTATACTTTATACGTACTATTGTTTGTATAGATGAACGTGGTACCTTCAGGCGTTTGGAAATTGCTCCCAAGGATGAACCAGACTTGTGGAGGTCGACCATTATTTTCTGAGGTCTTGGCTGATTTATTTTGATTTTTCCATGATGTCAAGCAAAGAGGCACTGAGTTTGAAGGTAGGCCTTGAAATACATCCATAGGTACACCTCCAATTGGCTCAAATGATGTCAATTAGCCTATCAGAAGCTTCTAAAGCCATGACATAATTTTCTGGAATTTTCAAAGCTGTTTAAAGGCACAGTCAACCAAGTGTATGTAAACTTCTGACCCACTGGAATGTTGATACAGTGAATTATAAGTGAAATAATCTGTCTGTAAACAATTGTTTGAAAAATTACTTGTGTCATGCACAAAGTAGATGTCCTAACCGACTTACCAAAACTATAGTTTGTTAACAAGAAATTTGTGGAGTGGTTGAAAATCAAGTTTTAATGACTCCAACCTAAGTGTATGTAAACTTCCGACTTCAACTGTACCACTTTCAGTATAAGATCAAGATTAAATGTAAATTAAAGTTGGGTGAACTATCACTTCCACTTCAGTCTGAGTGTGACTGTTTGGACTTTACAGAGTTCTATAGAGGGCACACTACTAGTAGGCCTATGCCCTGTCCCAGACAGCAAGCTCAAATATCAGTCACTATCACTGTGTCTTTCACTGAGGTCGTAAGATCTGACTGCAGGTCATGCAACTGGAGACGGACGGCATGTGGCAGAAATTAAGCCCCATGGGCCACCACATAAAAGGAGGTGAAAAGTTATAATGGACGAATGTGAGAGAGGGGCATTTACTAATAGACAAGACAGTTAATAGACGATCACCAGGTCTTCCTCCTTTGACTTTGATTGAAAAGGTTAAAGGCTTTTCTATAGTCATGTTCAATTGAAAAGCCATTCTGTAAAATTTGCTGCAAAAACCAGCCATCAGCATAATATGGGATAATGCATAGTTCATTTGGTGTCATACTTGCTGAATTTGCAACAGCTTTGTGAGTATACTGATTCAGTCCCATCGTTGCTTGGAGCTGAGGTTTAAAGAGTATTCAGTGCCATTGGGACATAGATTAGTGACTGACAGATTGGCACATTTACAGCCACTCAACTTTGTGAGGACAGACAGACAGGGAGTGACCTAGGCTTGGGCGGTATACCGTATTTGCCGTATACAAGGGTATTTTAAAATACCAATGGTATGATTTTCAATACCGTCAAGCTTGAGTTATAAGCCACTGCTTATAACTAACTATAAGTTAACTATCTAAAATGTGCCAAATGTATTATCTCCAGCTCAGGGCTCCAGCTATTTATTTGGTTTGCTAACTTGCTAGCTAAGTGGCTAGCTTGCAAGATTGGTTACAGTAGACACATTCAACCCCCTCCTGGATGAAGATCCCTGATGCCTAATTTTTATTAAATGTTTACTTTTGGAAAGAAATAACGCCCCTTATGTGCACTGCCGGTAATACTGTATACCCCGGTATGCTACAGGAACAGTATAAAGTAATGAAAATATGGATACCGCCCAACCCTAGAGTGACCCAGTCAGCTATTCAGGCCTGTTAGCCAATACAATCACATCCCTCGCAGTGAATCTGATATGAGTGCTCCGTCTCTCTCTCCCCCTCACACAAAAACATTTTTGTCCTGTCTGTCTCTCTCTTGGACACTTCCTCCCTTCTATTTCTCTTTCTATGACTCTTTTTCCCTGACCCTCCCCTTTTCTCCCTCTCTCACTCACCCTTTCTTTGTTACTCAATTTTGTCAGAAGCCGGAGTCTTTCCAAACCAGTAGTAACAAATAGGAACCTCAGGTGGTATGATATCTTTAACTGTCAATGGGTGTGTTTCATAGATAAAAGCAAGTGTCAGACTCTTACCTCAATGAGGTATTTCTCAAGTGGAGCTGCAACAATTGTGCTACTTTAACAATTTCCACTGAAGATTTACCAAAACATAATTACAGGAAAAACTGTGCCGATACAAAGTTTGGTAACAGAATAAAACTGTTACCAAACTTTTCATCTGCAAGTTTTTCCAGTAAATGTTTTTTTTTTTTACTGTGTAAATTGTTCAAAGTAGTCATTGTGCATAGAGTTGTATGGTTTGTTAAACTTTGAAATCAATGGTTTTTGTTTGGAATACATTTTAAAGTGAAAAATCAGAGTCTCAATGAATTTCCTTTAACGTGGAATTGCCCTATGCTAGATAAATCCACATTCCAGTGATTGCACAAGAACGCAAAGAATCCAATCCAGACTTGTTGGTGAGGTTGGAGTATCCTCCTTCTAGCATAGGGAGAAGAAAATCAATGAAGTGCTCCTTTAAGAGACCATGGTTCTGAGAATGGGTGGGGTCCACATAAGCAGAAACCTCAATGTGCAGAATGCCCTCTGCACTACGGAGACATCCTACTGAAGAAATGTGACTCACACAGTTCAGGCTAGTGAATCATATCCTCCTCCTGTAGTCTGTGTTCTGTCTACTCTCTCTCTATTACAGTGCCTTTAAACTCTGCGTCCGTTCACATTGATTATCCAAGCCAGGCTTGAAATATACTACTGACAGAAAAAATGATTCATGAATAAACTTCTGTCTCCCACAGAAGCTACATTATAACATCACTTGTGTGTCTGTTTGAAGTTGTGACATCGACTTCGAGGTCAGTTTGAAGGTTTTTAATGTGGCGCTTTCCAGTGGTGCTGGAGTAGAGAGGCTAAGATTTTCTATAAACACAAAATCCTGATCTGTGCTGATGGCTTTTTTCCCTTTTGCTGCTCACTAATCCTCAGGCTTCCTGTCCAACAAAGAAGCATATACACCCCAGTATTTCTACTTTGCACACTCATCTGTCAAATCTACCATTCCAGTGTTTTAATTGCTATATTGTATTTACTTCGCCACCATGGCCTATTTATTGCCTTTACCTCCCTTATCTCACCTCATTTGCTCACATTGTATATAGACTTATTTTCTACTGTATTATTGACTGTATGTTTGTTTTACCCCATGTGTTCTCTGTGTTGTTATATGTGTCGAACTGCTTTGCTTTATCTTGGCCAGGGCGCAGTTGTAAATGAGAACTTGTTCTCAACTTGCCTACCTGGTTAAATAAAGGTGAAATAAATAAAAAATAAAAAAATATTACTATTTCAATTGAAAAATGTACGTTTTGGAAAGGCTACTGGTCTGGTGCAACATTGAGATTAAAAAAAATGATGTACAGTATGACCAACCGGAATGACACCAGACCTCTAACTTAGAACATGCATACCGGGGCTAACAAGTAACAACCAATCCACACTCAGTGGCTTTATAGGAAAACAGTCTTGCCATGTGACTGGAATGTTCATGCTTCAAAAACTTCCTAAGCTAAGCACATGCTGAAACATTCAACAAGTTGTGGAATTTCGGGAGCTACAATGACATAGTCTTGAGAACACATTACCGTGAATACAGGAATCCCTGTTCTGAAAGGGTACATTATTTGAACAGGCTTCTGCTTCTATGCTGCCTGGAAGGGAAAGGCTGAAGGAAACAGACATATTTCCTGCAGCTTAAGATGGGATGGGGACAGACAGAGAGACAGAGAAAAAGACTCTTTAGGAAATAATTATTAACTTTTGTTGTGTTATTCTCTCAGTCACATTCCTCCCAAAGTTGACCTGTGGATTTGCGTGATTATATTGACAGAGATTTCTGAAAGAGCCCAGAGATCATTATTGGTTCATATAGAGGCCTCAATGGCAATACCATGCAGTTATCAACAGGGTTGGGTTCAACTGAATTAAATCAATTCAGGAACTTACAGCACGGATGTGTTTGCAGTCTAAGACGTACAGTACTGTGTGGAATGTGATATGCATGCAAAGTATGCAGAAACTCTGGTTATTCATTCATTCACACCCCACTGTCATTTACACACATTATGTCCCTTAGAATGTGTAGCATGACATTCCTGGAGTGCTGGATATACTGTACAATGGGACTTCTTGTCAACACCAACATCATCCAGACCAGCATGACCCTGGCAGAGAGAATCTTCCTGGAGTCATGTGAAATAAGGAACCAGGCCATGCGCTATGTAATGTGACCTCCTTAAATGCTTACAGAGCAACTGAGCAATCTATGCAGTTTATAAAAAACTATCGGCCTATATCGAATCTTCCATTCCTCTCAAAATCTTTAGAAAAAGCTGTTGCACAGCAACTCACTGCCTTCCTGAAGACAAACAATGTATACGAAACGCTTCAGTCTGGTTTTAGACCCCATCATAGCACTGAGACTGCACTTGTGAAGGTGGTAAATGACCTTTTAATGACGTCAGACCGAGGCTCTGCATCTGTCCTCGTGCTCCTAGATCCTAGTGCCGCTTTTGATACCATCGATCACCACATTCTTTTGGAGAGATTGGAAAACCAAATTGGTCTACATGGACAAGTTCTGGCCTGGTTTAGATCTTATCTGTCGGAAAGATATCAGTTTGTCTCTGTGAATGGTTTGTCCTCTGACAAATCAATTGTAAATTTCGGTGTTCCTCAAGGTTCCGTTTTAGGACCACTATTGTTTTCACTATATATTTTACCTCTTGGGGATGTCATTCGAAAACATAATGTTAAATTTCACTGCTATGCGGACAACACACAGCTGTACATTTCAATGAAACATGGTGAAGCCCCAAAATTGCCCTCGCTAGAAGCCTGTGTTTCAGACATAAAGAAGTGGATGGCTGCAAACTTTCTATTTTTAAACTCGGACAAAACAGAGATGCTTGTTCTAGGTCCCAAGAAACAAAGAGATCTTCTGTTGAATCTGACAATTAATCTGGATGGTTGTACAGTCGTCACAAATAAAACTGTGAAGGACCTCGGCGTTACTCTGGACCCTGATCTCTCTTTTGAAGAACATATCAAGACTGTTTCAAGGACAGCTTTTTTCCATCTACGTAACATTGCAAAAATCAGAAACTTTCTGTCCAAAAATGACGCATAAAAATTAATCCATGCTTTTGTTACTTCTAGGCTGGACTACTGCAATGCTCTACTTTCCGGCTACCCAGATAAAGCACTAAACAAACTTCAGTTAGTGCTAAATACGGCTGCTAGAATCCTGACTAGAACCAAAAAATTTGATCATATTACTCCAGTGCTAGCCTCCCTACACTGGCTTCCTGTTAAGGCAAGGGCTGATTTCAAGGTTTTACTGCTAACCTACAAAGCATTACATGGGCTTGCTCCTACCTATCTTTCCGAATTGGTCCTGCCGTACATACCTAAACGTATGCTACGGTCACAAGACGCAGGCCTCTTTCCTAATTGTCCCTAGAATTTCTAAGCAAACGGCTGTAGGTAGGGCTTTCTCCTATAGAGCTCCATTTTTATGGAATGGTCTGCCTACCAATGTGGGAGACGCAGACTCAGTCTCAACCTTTAAGTCTTTACTGAAGACTTATCTCTTCAGTAGGTCCTATGATTAAGTATAGTCTGGCCCAGGAGTGTGAAGGTGAACGGAAAGGCTGGAGCAACGAACCGCCCTTGCTGTCTCTGCCTTGCCGGTTCCCCTCTTTCCACTGGGATTCTCTGCCTCTACCCCTATTACAGGGGCTGAGTCACTGGCTTACTGGTGTTCTTCCATGCCGTCCCTGGGAGGGGTGCGTCACTTGAGTGGGTTGAGTCACTGACGTGGTCTTCCTGTCTGGGTTGGCGCCCCCCCTTGGGTTGTGCCATGGCGGAGATCGTTGTGGGCTATACTCGGCCTTGTCTTAGGACGGTAAGTTGGTGGTTGGAGACATCCCTCTAGTGGTGTGGGGGCTGTGCTTTGGCAAAGTGGGTGGGGTTATATCCTGCCTGTTTGGCCCTGTCCGGGGGTATCATCGGATGGGGCAACAGTAGCTTCTGATCCCTCCTGTCTCAGCCTCCAGTATTTAATGTGTCGGGGGGCTAGGGTCAGTCTGTTACATCTGGAGTATTTCTCTTGTCTTATCCGGTGTCCTGTGTGAATTTAAATATGCTCTCTCTAATTCTCTCTTTCTCTCTTTCTGTCTTTCTCTCGGAGGACCAGAGCCCTAGGACCATGCCTCAGGACTACCTGGTATGATGACTCCTTGCTGTCCCCAGTCCACCTGGCCGTGCTGCTGCTCCAGTTTCAACTGTTCTGCCTGCGGCTATGGAACCCTGACCTGTTCACCGGACGTGCTTGTTGCACCCTCGACAACTACTATGATTATTATTATTTGACCATGCTGGTCATTTATGAACATTTAACATCTTGACCATGATCTGTTATAATATCCACCCTGCACAGCCAGAAGAGGACTGGCCACCCCTCATAGCCTGGTTCCTCTCTAGGTTTCTTCCTAGGTTTTTGGCCTTTCTAGGGAGTTTTTCCTAGGGAGTTTTTCCTAGCCACCGTGCTTCTTTCACATGCATTGCTTGCTGTTTGGGTTTTAGGCTGGGTTTTAGGCTGGGTTTCTGTACAGCACTTTGAGATATCAGCTGATGTACGAAGGGCTATATAAATACATTTGATTTGATTTTGATTTGATGATGATGGAATCACTATAAAAGACCTAAATAAAGATGTTCAGTAGCCATGGAAGTTTGAAACATAATAAACCTGGGCTCATCTCATGCAAAGGAATGGTTTTATATGGTGGATACTATTAGGCATCTAAGGCAATTGCCTGGGGCCTCGCATCATCAGGGGCCTTGTGAACTTGCCATAATTTAGTTTAATAATACATAATTTCTCTGTTATCTTGCCTTCCTCCTCCACTTGAGGCCTTCCTCCACTCGTGAGATACCTCTGAGGTACGCTATTAGCAGTAACCAGAGCGGTTTCTGTTTTGTTCCTAAAAATGTATCTTCTGGCGCATCTCAAAATCTATTTATTTTCTTTGAATTTGGCTCCAGCTTTTGAACGGAAGCTATTACCGATTGATGAGACTCATTCATGGTTTGATGCAAAAAAAGTGAGATGGTTTGGGATGAGTTGGACCGCAGAGTGAAGGAAAAGCAACAAGTAGTCAACATATGTGGGAACTCCTTCAAGACTGTTGGAAAAGCATTCCAGGTGAAGCTGGTTGAGAGAATGCCAAGAGTGTGCAAAGCTGTCATCAAGGCAAAGGGTGGATACTTTGAAGAATCTCAAATAAAAAATGTGTTTAACACTTTTTTGGTTACTACATGGTTATTTACTACATGTTATTTCATAGTTTTTATGTCTTCACTATTATTCTACAATGTACAAAATATTAAAAATAATGAAAAATCCTGAAATGAGTAGGTGTGTCCAAATGTTTGACTGGTACTGTAGGTATTGGCCAGAATTTCTATCCACCATAGAGATGGATAGAGATCACTACTTGGAAATAACCCGTTTTTTGCATGGACATTGCCATTGAGATCTTCCACCATTTTGAAGTAGTCAACTGGGTGGGACTTCCTATGGGTTAAGGAAGGATCACATGATCCCATCTAGGTCATCAGGTGGGCTCAGCCAATTAATTCTACTTGTGAGCATTCCATAACTGCAGGTGGCAGTAAATCACCAACCTTGACATTATACTTGTTCAAACAACAAACTCCAGGTGGCAGTATGTACCATTTCAGTTTGTTTACCAACTCATAGAAGTAGTAGAAGAAGAAAATTGAGTACTTCAAAATGGAGATGGCCTCAATGGTGCTGCCCGGTGCTCTCACAGACACCATAATGGGACAAAAGATGAGTTGTCTATGGTCCCTAACTTGAACATCTAAAACTAAATAGAAAACATGTAGAAATGTTAATGGACTTATCTATTTAAAAATAACTGCCCTTTTCTGGCCCGCAAATTGCTTTTGATGTGACCCTCGGACCAAAATTATTGCCCACTGCTGTTCAATGTAGTGATACAAAGACCTTTATTAGTGAAGGGCATTTCAAATCTTTTCAGTTAGCCTTTTCATTTTGGTTTATTCATCTAAAAGAGCCGGCTCCGAAAAGCTCTTCGTTCAGTAGCCATGAATGTTTTTAATAGACATGGGCAGGGGCCTCAGACTGGCCTCGGCCTAGGGCCTCCAAATCACTAAGTTCGCCCCTGGGAGCAGTAACATAATCAACAGCTGTTGACCTTCTAGCTAGCTGCATGTGCACCTTTGTCAGCAGAGGATCTCCACTAGCAGTTCCTCTTCCCTATAAATCCAGGGCATCACCCTCTGGGACCCAGTCAGCAGATTGTTAGTCAGCATCACAATGCCAACACTAGTGGTGCCCGGGTCAGCTGTTTGTTCACCCGCACCCTCCCGCAATTGCTAATAACCCATCCTCAACCACCAGATTATATGTGATAAAGTGAAAATCTGAGGCCAGCACCCGGCCCTAGCCCACTAATATAGAAAATACGCTGTATGCTACAGTCAAAGACAGCTGAAGATTTAACCCATCTGAACAATCTGCTACAGTTCCCTTGAATTTCCCTATTTGAAGTCCCTATCTTGTGACTTGTATTTGTATAGCTCCTCACCATCATCACATATAGGTCTAACATAGCCGGCACTGCTATCATCCTCTTTTAGCCTACCATTTCAACAAATCTTTCCCAAACATTTACTTTTCTGGCCCTCTTTATTTTCAACTCTCCATTTCACAGCTTTTCTCTAATTAAACTGCGACATTGTTCTTTTTACCTCCGTGGATTGACACGTTCCCATTCCCAAAAACATGTGGCGATTGGCGTGTAGACTATCTGGCACGCCTACAGTTAGGCTCTAAAGCTTATAGGCTTACGCACTAATGCCACTTAGCCTAAAATAATTCAAGAAAAACCTAAATGTAGCCTATAGATATAAATTGCACAATAATTATACATTTATGGATTTTTTAAGGTATTTTTTTCTCTTTATTCAATCCGCCCTTCATCCACACAATATTTAATGACCCTAAACCCATCTGCCCAGTGGATATAACCGCGGGAACTGCAGGGTATGAGTCAACCCGTGCCTCACTAGCCACACAACACAAATATAATTCTGTATGAAACTGTGCTTAAACACCCATTTTGTCTTGAGCTTCCTAAATAGCATAGTCCCTATGTAAATAAATCATATAGCCTTCTTAAACCTATCGAATTTCATTCTAAACTAATGGGCCATTCTGTCTTATTAACAGCAACATCAAACAAGAGCAGTTCAGTGAATGAAGTGACCTTTGTCTTCTGATCAAATCCGGTTAATGAGCTACATCATTGATTTTGAATCAAACACATACATCTAATTGGCCGCATTTGTGTGGCAGTGTTTTATTTTGTTTACAGAATGCATGGTTGTGCCGCATGCACAACTGCATACAACACATAACACACACACACACACTCCTTCTCATCTGATCTGTAAAGCCTATGTGCCTGTAGAAACACCAGACTGTCATGATCAGCTGCGTATGTGAGATGGGCATGCCATGGTAGCACTGACCGCCCCCTTGTGTCCGTCCCTTTCTGTCACTCACACATGTAAACAATACATGGCCACTCTAGAGTTCAGTGGACATAGCCCACTTACATAATCCAGTCATTAAACAGACATACACGTCACACTATCACCTAGCCATATCTATGACTAAAAAGAAAATACGTTTTATAATCTGAGTTCTTTGTATCTCTTCTTAGTCAAAGATATGGCTAACAATCACCAAATGTGAAGTGCAATGTTAGTTCTCTAGAAACAGACAAAATCCCATACTAACATTTGCACATATATTTTTATCTTTACTACTAATTGGTAAATTATTAGTAAAGAAATAGCCTACTTTGTGACGCATTGTGCCCATTGCCATCTTCACAAGCCTGACACAAAAGTGGCAGAAGATTGACAATGGAACTTCACATTTGCCCCAGTCTGGTGTCTCAATCTAGATGTAACATACTACATTTACATTTTAGTCATTTAGCAGACGCTCTTATCCAGAGCGACTTACAGTAATGAATGCATACATTTCATACATTTCTTTTTTTTGTACTGGCCCCCCATGGGAATCGAACCCTGGCGTTGCATACACCATGCTGGCATTGCAAACACCATGCTCTACCAACTGAGCCACAGAGCCACTACATGTAAATCTAACACACTCAAATTAGTATAATATGTTAGGTTTGGTATGGTTACATAAGACAGAAGGTTACCTAAGGCAAAAAATGAAAGTAAGGTGGTTGGTCTGGATAAGAACGTCTAGCAACCCAATGGTTCGTGTTTGAATCACATCACAGACAACTTTAGCTAATTTGTAACTATTTACTACTTTTTAGCTACTTTGTGACTACTTAGCATGTTAGCTAACCCTAACCTTAACCCGTAACCTTAACCCCTAGCCTTGTTAAAGTTAACCACTTAGCTAATGTTAGCGTTAGCAACCTAGCCACCCTAACTAACGACAGCTACAACAAATTGGATTTGTAACAAATCATACGTTTTTGCAAATTGGTAACATATTGTACGAATTGCAATTCATAACATACCATACGAAATTGATGATGGACATCATCAAATTAGTACCAATGGAACTTAACATACAGCATCATACTAATTGGAGTATGTATCCCGGATTTACTTTTACTATGTTATGTCCACCCCTGAGTCTAGGTTGTTTGCCTAGGCTATGAACGATCAAGACAATAGAATTCGCATCATGATACAATATACAACTATCTTATGTTGGACAAAAAGTTATTGTTAATGAGTGATGTGGTTCTCTCCGTCCAAGTGCTTAAGTTGAATAAATTACAGATGTTACCATTTTTCCCCATAAAGTCCTCATTATGAAATGTGTTACTCTTACGTTACTGAGTCCCTTAGGCTGCACGAAGGACGAATTCCACAGCAAATCGAAGGCAACACTAATATCGAAAAGTAACCGCTTTCCTACAAGTCCTGCGTTCTAGTAGAAACTATGGAATATAGACTGTTGTGTCCAAACCCTGCTGCGCTGTTCTCTGCATCTCACGGACTGCGCGTGACGAAAAGTGTGAGGGTAGAGAGTAAACATAGCTCCGCCTCCTCACCCACACATCTGGATTTTGATGAATTCAGCGAAATGGACCAGTCTGGACCAGTCGTCCTGTTAGTTGTTCAATGTCTCAATACTCTTGTCATATCATTCATCTTCTTGAATAATCAAATGTTCTAGACTAGGTAATATGAATAGGGTTGTCATACTGAGGTAAAATTTGTTTCATATTGGATATTCGTACCTAATATTTGATATTTTTATTTATTTTATTTTATTTCACCTTTATTTAACCAGGTAGGCTAGTTGAGAACAAGTTCTCATTTGCAACTGCGACCTGGCCAAGATAAAGCATAGCAATTCGACACATACAACAACAGAGTTACACATGGAATAAACAAAACATACAGTTAATAATACAGTAGAACAAAAGAAAACAAAAAGTCTATATACAGTGAGTGCAAATGAGGTAAGTTAAGGCAATAAATAGGCCATGGTGGCGAAGTAATTACAATATAGCAATTAAACACTGGAATGGTATATGTGCAGAAGATGAATGTGCAAGTAGAGATACTGGGGTGCAAAGGAGCAAGATAAACAAATAAATACAGTATGGGGATGAGGTAGGTAGATAGATGGGCTGTTTACAGATGGGCTATGTACAGGTGCAGTGATCTGTGAGCTGCTCTGACAGCTGGTGCTTAAAGCTAGTGAGGGAGATATGAGTCTCCAGCTTCAGATCTCATCATATCTCATCATAATATGGATAACTTGTTTCCTACTAATTATTTGCCTACTTTAGCAATGTCATCATATTTCCATGCCAAGTTAGACGAAACAGTCACATTAGCCTGAGAGGTGCAATGCATGTCTAGGGCCAAATAAATATTGGATGTACCTATTGTGGAACAAGCTAACTCAAGCCTGACTACAACAGTGTACTAACTACATTTACATTTAACATTTAAGTCATTTAGCAGACGCTCTTATCCAGAGCGACTTACAAATTGGTGGATTCACCTTATGATATCCAGTGGAACAACCACTTTACAATAGTGCATCTAAATCTTTGGGGGGGGGGGGGGGGGGGGGGGGTTAGAAGGATTACTTTATCCTATCCTAGGTATTCCTTAAAGAGGTGGGGTTTCAGGTGTCTCCGGAAGGTGGTGATTGACTCCGCTGTCCTGGCGTCGTGAGGGAGCTTGTTCCACCATTGGGGTGCCAGAGCAACGAACAGTTTTGACTGGGCTGAGTGGGAACTGTGCTTCCTCAGAGGTAGGGAGGCGAGCAGGCCAGAGGTGGATGAACGCAGTGCCCTTGTTTGGGTGTAGGGCCTGATCAGAGCCTGAAGGTACGGAGGTGCCGTTCCCTTCACAGCTCCGTAGGCAAGCACCATGGTCTTGTAGCGGATGCGAGCTTCAACAGGAAGCCAGTGGAGAGAGCGGAGGAGCGGGGTGACGTGAGAGAACTTGGGAAGGTTGAACACCAGACGGGCTGCGGCGTTCTGGATGAGTTGTAGGGGTTTAATGGCACAGGCAGGGAGCCCAGCCAACAGCGAGTTGCAGTAATCCAGACGGGAGATGACAAGTGCCTGGATTAGGACCTGCGCCGCTTCCTGTGTGAGGCAGGGTCGTACTCTGCGAATGTTGTAGAGCATGAACCTACAGGATCGGGTCACCGCCTTGATGTTAGTAGAGAACGACAGGGTCTTGTCCAGGGTCACTCCAAGGTTCTTAGCACTCTGGGAGGAGGACACAATGGAGTTGTCAACCGTGATGGCGAGATCATGGAATGGGCAGTCCTTCCCCGGGAGGAAGAGCAGCTCCGTCTTGCCGAGGTTCAGCTTGAGGTGGTGATCTGTCATCCACACTGATATGTCTGCCAGACATGCAGAGATGCGATTCGCCACCTGGTTATCAGAAGGGGGAAAGGAGAAGATTAATTGTGTGTCGTCTGCATAGCAATGGTAGGAGAGACCATGTGAGGATAGCAGCAACAATCGCCTTCATCATCCCCTTATTCAGAATATACCAATTTCATAGTCATGGCATGATTTGTGTAAGAGCTATTGAAGGTTGAAAGCCGAAAGAGAGAAAGAAAAAATATATATATATATAGAAAAATAAAAATAAAAAGTGGATTTTTCCCCATCCTTCCCTGATTCAGAATGTCTCATTTTGTATTATGTATTTATTTTGGATCCCTATTAGCTGCTACTCTTCCTGCCCTGTTCTTAGCCAATTGCAATTTACCTAAGGCACTCTTTGTGGCACCTGTCCACACGACTGAACAGTAGTCCAGGTGAGACAAAACTAGGGCCTGTAGGACCTGCCTTGCTGTTAAGAAGGCAGAGCAGTGCTTTATTATGGACAGACTTTTCCCCATCTTGGCTACTGTTGTATCAATATGTCACCTCATCTCGCTCAATTTCCACATTATTCATTACAAGATTTAGTTGAGGTTTAGGGTTTAGTGAATGATTTATCCCAAATACAATGCTTTAAGTTAAACTATTTAGAATGAACTTATTCATTGCCACCCATTCTGAAACCAACTGCAACTTTGTTAAGTGTTGCAGTCATTTCATTCGCTGTAGTAGCTGACGTATGTAGTGTTGAGTAATCCGCAGACATAGACACACTGAACTTACTCAAAGCCAGTGGCATGTCGTTTAGTAAAGATTGAAAAAAGTAAGGGCCTAGACAGCTGCAGTGGGGAATTCCTGATTCTACCTGGATTGTGTTGGATAGGCTTCCGGTAAAGAACACCCTCTGTGTTCTGTTAGACAGGTTACTCTTTACCCACAATATAGCAGGGGCTGTAAAGCCATAACACACGTTTTTCCAGCAGTAGACTATGATGGATCATGTCAAAAGCCGCACTGAAGTCTAACAAAACAGCCCCCACAATCTTTTTATCATCATTTTCTCTCAGCCAATTGTTGTGTAAGTGCTGTGCTTGTTGAATGTCCTTCCCTATAAGTGTGCTGAAAGTCTGTTGTCAATTTGTTTACTGTAAAATAGCATTGTATCTGGTCAAACACCATTTTTTCCAAAACTTTACTAAGGGTTGGTAACAGGTTGATTGGTCAGCTATTTGAGCCAGTAAAATGGGCTTTACTATTCTTAGGTAGGGGATTTACTTTTGCTTCCCTCCAGGCCTGAGGGTACACACTTTCTAGTAGGCTTAAATTGAAGATATGGCAAATAGGAGTGGCAATATCGTCCGCTATTATCCTCAGTAATTTTCCATCTAAGTTGTCGGAGCAGAGTTTGCCTTTTTGCCCAAAATTTCATTTAATGTGCTCCAAAGCGTTTTACTATCATTCTTTATGTAATTTATCTTTGTTTCATGGTATAGTTTCTTCTTCTTTTTATTCAGTTTAGTCACAGGATTTCTCAATTTGCAGTATATTAGCCAATCGGTTGTGCAGCCAGAATTAGTTGCCATTTCTTTTGCCTCATTTATTTGAATTTTATTTTATTTCACCTTTATTTAACCAGGTAGGCTAGTTGAGAACATGTTCTCATTTGCAACTGCGACTTGGCCAAGATAAAGCAAAGCTGTTCGACACATACAACAACACAGAGTTACACATGGAATAAACAAGAGTACAGTCAATAACACAATAGAAAAAAAGAAAGTCTATATACAGTGTTTGCAAATGCCCGGGATGGTAGGCAATAAATAGGCCATAGTAGCAAAGTCATTACAATTTAGCAGATTAACACTGCAGTGATAAATGAGCAGATGATGATGTGCAAGTAGAGATACTAGTGTGCAAAAGAGCAGAAAAGTAAATAAAAACAATATGGGGATGAGGTAGGTAGATTGGGTGGGCTATTTACAGAAGAACTATGTACAGCTGCAGCGATCGGTTAGCTGCTCAGATAGCTGATGTTTAAAGTTAGTAATTGAGTCTCAGAGTCAATCAGAATATGAATGCCATCTGTTACTAGCAAATTATTGATTTAATGAACTTTGTTTCTTAAGTTACATATGTTAATGTGGGCTATTTTTAGCACTTTCTGCAATGCTTTATTGTTTGTATTGCTTTACTGGGTAGCTTAGCAGAGGTAGACATGCTCAGGTTATTTATGTTAGTGCAGGGTGAGCTGAACTTCCTACTAGGGGACACCACCTCAGTGTCAACAGTATAACTCTGGTTCATAGGCACGTGATTACCGCATACAATAGCTGTAGGATCAGCAGAGGCATTTAGGACAGTAAGAGGGAAATACATTAGGGTACTTACATTAAGTCTTCCAGCCCCTCTGGGATAATGTACATTTGCTGAAGCATTATGACAACTCAGCGAGACAATGGTAGGGATTAACTGAGCTGGGCTTGGGTCATTGATAAGTCATTGTTTCAACGCAGCCTTATATTAACGTGAAAGGATCCAGGAGTCCAAATGATGTGGGTGCATCCCATCCTCCTTATAATATGAGCTTTGTTTCCAGAAGGTATCAAAAGTGTCAATAAATGTAACACCCGCAGAGCTGCAATAGTCTCGTAGCCAGTTATGTAGGGCTACAAGTCTGCTGAACAGTTCAATGCCATGATTTAGGGATGGCAGAGTGAGCCAATCAGTTCTTTAAAATACATCTTCAGCTGTTCTGAGCTGCCCTTTGTAATGTCATTGAATACCAAATGAACTATGAAAGACTCAATTTCTGTCACGACTTACGCCGAAGTCGGTCCCTCTCCTAGTTCGGGCGGCGTTCGGCGGTCGACGTCACCGGCCTTCTAGCCATCGCCGATCCACCTTTCATTTTCTATTGGTTTTGTCTTGTCTTCCCTCACACCTGGTTTCAATTCCATCAATTACATGTTGTGTATTTAACCCTCTGTTCCCCCCCATGTCCTTGTCCGGAATTGTTTCTTGTTAGTGCTTGTGCACGTTATGCTGGTGGAAACCGGGTCTTGGTTGACCCCTTTCATTGATTGTTCTGTTTCCGGTGTTTTTTAATGTTTACTAAACGGCACCGTTGTAAATCAGTTTTCGCTCTCCTGCGCCTGACTTCTCTGCTGCCAGTCCGCACCACGTTACAATTTCCTGATGCTGGTTTAACATATTTGGGAGCAGTTTATTGATGTCCTGTACTCGTGCTCCCGGATAGCACAACGTTTTTGCTCCAGGGACTGAGACATTTCTCACCATTGAACTGTTCAATACAACAGCCGGAGAAGGGAATTCCCACCCCTCACACAATTCGTTGAGCCTTTCACGGGCCCACGAGAAGCAGGTTAGCGTTTGCCCGCTGCTCCCGGCGATCGGTCCAGACCTCCCACAGTAGGCAGTACCCCGTCAGATCGAGAGAGCGAAAGGAGGCAAACTCGGCGACGAAGCCGCTGCTGTAGTCAGCGTAGTTGGAGTTAGCACTGCCGTCGCAGACACAGGCAGTCCCAGCGATGAAGGCGCAGGTAGATCAGGCATCAGTGCAGCGAAGCTATTCCTTATGTCAATCTGCTTCGAACCTCAGTCACTCCCATCCTCTTAGCAGCATGCCGCTGCTTTCAGTTTCCACAACTTGTGACATGGGAAAAAAATAACGACATTTCATCAACATGAAAAACCTGTGGATTTTTCTCCATCCGCCCCATACTCAGAATATGTGATTTTCATTGTCATAGGTCTCTGTGGAAGAGCTATGGAAGATTTAAAGCCCCCCCCCCAAAAAAAACATTTTGTTACATTACAGCCTTATTCTAAAATTGACTAAATACTCTCCCCCCTCATCAATCTAAACACAATACCCCATAATGACAAAGCGAAAACAGGTTTTTCGAAATTTTGGGATATTTATTACATAGGTATTCAGACCCTTTGCTATGAGATTTCGAAATTGAACTCAGATGCAGTTTCCATTGATCATACTTGAGATGTTTCTACAACTTGATTGGAGTCAACCTGTGGTAAACTAAATTGATTTGACTTGATTTGGAAAGGCACACACCTGTCTATATAAGGTCCCACAGTTGACAGTGCATGTCAGAGCAAAAACCAAGCCATGAGGTTGAAGGAAGTGTCTGTAGAGCTCCGAGACAGGATTGTGTTGAGGCTCAGATCTGGGGAAGGGTACCAAAACATGTCTGCAGCATTGAAGATCCCCAAGAACAGTGGCCTCTATCATTCTTAAATGGAAGAAGTTAGGAACTACCAACACTCTTCCTAGAGCTGGCTGCCCAGCCAAACTGAGCAATCGGGGGAGAAGGGCCTTAGTCAGGGGGGTGCCAAGAACCCGATTGTTACTCTGACAGAGCTCCAGAGTTCCTCTGTGGAGATGGGAGAACCTTCCAGAAGGACAACCATTTCTGCAGCACTCCACCAATCAGGCCTTTATGGTAGAGTGGCCAGACGGAAGCCACTCCTCAGTAAAAGGCACTTGATAGCCTACTTGGAGTTTGCCAAAAGGCACCTAAAAGACTCTCAGACCATGAAAACAAGATTGAACACTTCAGCCTGAATGCCAAGCGTCAAGTCTGGAGAAAACCTGGCACCATCCCTACGGTGAAGCATGGTGGTGGCAGCATCATGCTGTGGGGATGTTTTTCAGCGGCAGGGACTGGGAGACTAGTCAGGATCGAGGGAAAGATGAACGGAGCAAAGTACAGAAAGATCCTTGATGAAAACCTGCTCCAGAGCGCTCAGGACCTCAGACTGGGGCGAAGGTTCATCTTCCAATAGGACAACAACCCTAAGCACACAGCCAAGACAGCGCAGGAGTGGCTTCGGGACAAGTCTCTGAAGGTCCTTGAGTGGCCCAGCCAGAGCCCGATCGAACATCTCTGAGAGACCTGAAAATCGCAGTGCAGCGACGCTCCCCATCCAACCTGACAGAGCTTGAGAGGACTTGCAGAGAAAAATGGGAGAACTCCCCAAGTACAGGCATGCCAAGCTTGTAGCGTTATACTCAAGAAGACTTGAGGCTGGTGCTTTAACAAAGTACTGAGTAAAGGGTCTGAATACTTTCGTAAATTTGATATTTCAGTTGTATTTTTTATAAAATTGCAAAAATTTCTCAACCTGTTTTTGCTTTGTCTTTATGGGGTATTGTGTGTTTTAATTGATGGGGGGGGGGGGGGACAATTTAATCCATTTCAGAATAAGGCTATATCCTAACAAAATGTGGAAAAAGTCAAGAGGTCTGAAAATTTTCCAAATGCACTGTATATACACTACCGGTCAAAAGTTCTAGAACACCTACTCATTCAAGGGTTTTTCTTTATTTTTACTATTTTCTTCACTATAGAATAATAGTGAAGACATCAAAACTATGAAATAACACTTATGGAATCATGTAGTAATCAAAAACATGTTAAACAAATCAAAATATATTTTATATTTGAGATTCTTCAAATAGCCACCCTTTGCCTTAATGACAGATTTGCACACTCTTGGCATTTTCTCAACCAGCTTCACCTGGAATGCTTTTCCAACAGTCTTGAAGGAGTTTCCACATATCCTCAGCACTTGTTGGCTGCTTTTCCTTCACTCTGCGGTCCAACTCATCCCAAACCCTCTCAGTTTGGTTTAGGACAGGGGATTGTGGAGGCCAGGTCATCAGATGCAGCACTCCATCACTTTCCTTCTAGGTAAAATAGCCCTTACACAGCCTGGAGGTGTTTTGGGTCATTGTCCTGTTGAAAAACAAATGATAGTCCCATGAAGTGCAAACCAGATGTGATGGCGTATCGTTGCAGAATGCTGTGGTAGCCATGATGGTTAAGTGTGCCTTGAATTCTAAATAAATCACAGACAGTGTCAACAGCAATGCACCCCTACCCCATAACACCTCCTCCTCCATGCTGTACGGTGGGAAATAAACATGCGGAGATCATTCGTTCACCCATACCACGTCTCACAAATCAATCAATCAATCAAATGTATTTATAAAGCCCTAATCACATCAGCTGATGTCACAAAGTGCTGTACACAAACCCAGCCTAAAACCCCAAACAGCAAGCAATGCTGGTGTAGAAGCACGATGGCTAGGAAAAACTCCCTAGAAAGGCCAGAACCTAGGAAGAAACCTAAAGAGGAACCAGGCTACGAGGGGTGGCCAGGCCTCTTCTGGCTGTGTAAGGTGGAGATTTTAACAGAACATGGCCAAGATGTTCAAATGTTCATAGATGACCAGCAGGGTTAAATAATAATAATCACAGTGGTTGTAGAGGGTGCAACATGTCAGCACATTAGGAGTAAATGTCAGTTGGCTTACATAGCCGATCATTCAGAGTATATCTACCGCTCCTGCTGTCTCTAGAGAGTCGAAAACAGCAGGTCTGGGACAGGTAGCACGTCCGGTGAACAGGTCAGGGTTCCACAGCCGCAGGCAGAACAGTTGAAACTGGAGCAGCAGCACGACCAGGTGGACTGGGGACAGCAAGGAGTCATCAGACCAGGTAGTCCTATGGCATGGTCCTAGGGCTCAGGTCCTCCGAGAGAGAGAGAGAAAGAAAGAAAGAAAGAAAGAATAATTGAGAAAAAGAGAGATTTAGAGAGAGCATACTTAAATTCACACAGGACACCGGATAAGACAGGAGAAATACTCCAGATATAATAGACTGACCCTAGCCCCCCAACACAAACTATTGCAGCATAAATACTGGAGGCTGAGACAAGAGGGGTCGGGAGACACTGTGGCCCCATCCGACGTTACCCCCGGACAGGGCCAAACAGGCAGGATATAACCCCACCCACTTTGCCAAAGCACAGCCACCACACCACTAGAGGGATATCTCCAACCACCAACTTACCATCCTGAGACAAGGCCGAGTAAAGCCCACAAATATCTCCCACACGGCACAACCCGGGGGGGGCGCCAACCCGGACAGGAAGACCACGTCAGTGACTCAACCCACTAGGGATGGCACGGAAGAGCACCAGTAAGCCAGTGACTCAGCCCCGGTTTGTGGCAGAGAATCCCAGTGGAGAGAGGGGAACCAGTCAGGCAGAGACAGCAAGGGCGGTTCGTTGCTCCAGTGCCCTTCCATTCACCTTCACACTCCTAGGCCAGACTACACTCAATCATAGGACCTACTGAAGAGATGAGTCTTCAATAAAGACTTAAAGGTTGAGACCGAGTCTACGTCTCTCACATGGGTAGGCAGACCATTCCATGAAAATGGAGCTCTATAGGAGAAACCCCTGCCTCCAGCTGTTTGCTTCGACATTCTAGGGACAATAAGGAGCCCTGCGTCTTGTGACCGTAGCGTACATGTAGGTATGTACGGCAGGACCAAATCGGAAAGATAGGTAGGAGCAAGCCCATGCAATGCTTTGTAGGTTAGCAGTAAAACCTTGAAATCAGGCCTTGCCTTAACAGGAAGCCAGTGTAGAGGCTAGCTCTTGAGTAATATGATCACATTTTTTGGGTTCTAGTTAAGATTCTAGCAGCCGTGTTTAGCACTAACTGTTTATTTATTGTTTATTTATTGCTTTATCCAGGTAGACGGAAAGTAGAGCATTGCAGTAGTCTAACCTAGAAGTGACAAAAGCATGGATACATTTTTCTGCATCCTTTTTGGACAGAAATCTTCTGATTTTTGCAGTGTTACAAAGACACGGCTGGAATAAAAAATCTCCAATTTGGACTCGAGACCAAATTTCCACCAGTCTAATGTCCATTGCTCATGTTTCTTGGCCCAAGCAAGTCGCTTCTTATTATTGGGAAAGGATACTTGGTCAGTTGTACAACTGAAATGTGTCTTCCGCATTTAACATAACCCCTCTGAATCAGAGAGGTGCAGGAGCCAGCCTTAACTGACATCCACGTCTTCAGCGCCCAGGAAACAGTGGGTTAACAGCCTTGCTCAGGGGCAGAATGACAGATGTTTACCTTGTCAGCTCAGGAATTCGATCTAGCAACCTTTCGGTTACTGGCCCAACGCTATAACAACGAGGCTACCTGCCGCCCCTGCTGTCCTTTAGTAGTGGTTTCTTTGCAGCAATTCGACCGTGAAGGCCTGATTCACACAGTCTCCTCTGAACAGTTGATGTTGAAATGTGTCTGTTACTTGAACTCTGTGAAGCATTTATTTGGGCTGCGCTTTCTGAAGCTGGTAACTCTAACGAACTTATCCTCTGCAGCAGAGGTAACTCTGGGTCTTCCATTCCTGTCGCGGTCCTCATGAGAGCCAGTTTCATCATAGCGCTTGATGGTTTTTGCGACTGCACTTGAAGAAACTTTCAAGGTTCTTGACATTTTCCTTTTTGACTGATGTTGATGTCTTAAAGTAATGATGGACTGCTGTTTCTCTTTGCTTATTTGAGCTGTTCTTGCCATTATATGGACTTTGTCTTTTACCAAATAGGGCTATCTTCTGTATACCACCCCTACCTTGTCACAACACAACTGATTGGCTTAATGCATTAAGAAGGAAAGAAATTCCACAAATCAACTTTTTAACGTGCCCTCTCTTTTTAAGAAGGCACACCTGTAATTGAAATGGCCACCTGTAATTGACTACCTCATGAAGCTGGTTGAGAGAATGCCAAGAGTGTGCAAAGCTGTCGTCAAGGTAAAGGGTGGCTATTTAAAGAATCTCAAATATAAAATATATCTTGATTTGTTTAACACTTGTTTTGGTTACTACATGATTCCAAATGTGTTATTTCATAGTTTGATGTCTTCACTTTTATTCTACAATGTAGAAAACAGCAAAAAATAAAGAAAAACCCTTGAATTAGTAGGTGTTCTAACTTTTTGACCGGTAGTGTATATGAATTTCAACAACCAAATAAACCAGTGGATTTTTCTCCATCCTCCCCTGAATCAGAACATATCATTTTCATAGTCATGGCACGATTTGTGTAAGAGCTATAGAAGATTGAAAACCAAAGCGATACAAATCAAATAAAAATCCAACAACCAAAAAAGCTGTGGATTTTTCTCCATCCTCCCGATTCAGAATATATAATTTTCATAGTCATGTAAGAGCTATTGAAAATTGAAAGCCAAACAAATAACACAATAATGACATTTCAACATCAACAACAAAAAAGCTGGGAATTTTTCTCTATCCTTCCCTGATTGAGAATATATCATTCTCATAGTCATGCCACATTTTTCTGTAAGAGCTATTGAAGATTGAAATCCAAAACCGTATTTAATTTATTTTCACACAAAAAAAGGTAGATCGTTTCCCATCAACCCCTGATTCAGAATATACCATTTTCATAGTCATGGCATGCTTGGTTCAATAGCTATTGACAAGAGAAAATCAAATATCCAAAATATAAGATATAATTATTTTACCCCTGGTGCTTGACCTCACTATTCACATAGTTGCATGATAAGTGTAGGAGTACACTTGAAAAGTTTTAAATGTCTATAAGGATGTCTTCAACATTATTCTAGCTGGAGAAGTATGGGTTGTATAGGTTAAGATAAAGGGTGAAGGGTCTAGGTCTACATGAAAAGTAAAGCCGTCTGACAGTCAAATCCACCCAGGCTAGGTCACAGGAGGGTAAAATGAGAACAGACATTTCAAAACAAGTCTATACATGCTCATGCAGGCGATGTGCTCTACTTACCTGACATGCCTTGTACGCAGGGCTATAACTACATATGAGGACATCGAGGTCCGGAGCGTTGTAAGTTATTTGAATTTTCAGCAGTTTTCCTCATGTTAAACCTATGTCACTCACTGACTGTCACTTAATTAGCCCATGTCAGTAAACCATTTGTAGATTAGTAAATTAGTCTAGCCAGCAATCTAAACTAGTAGTAATCATGGCCCAATTACCGATCGGGCACACAGGGCATGTGCCCATGGGCCCTGAACTCCAGGGGGCCCCAATTTATTTTGTTAGTTACTCTCACTCAGATATCATATTAACATTGCATAAGTCATGGCAAAATGTGTAGAATTGCAAGGAAAATAGCAGTAAAACTGCAAGAAAAAGTTATGTAGAGCTAACTAATTTGTTAACTTTTTGTTAATTAAATAGTTTTTTTTGCTAACAGATCCCTCTATGTATTATTACATTATATTTTGTAATCCCGGTGCTGAGTTAATGTGCGTTAATGTGTAGTGGCTAATTGCTAATAGGCTACGTGTTTGTAGATCGACTGAGGTGAATGAAGTTCCAGCAACCAATGTGATAATTGCTGGGGTTATTTTTGCTAGTTTTTGCTGTTCTCCAAATAGCATTTTAGAGTTTTTAAATGATATAGAAATGCAGTAAATGAGCTTTAGTGGGCCACCTACTGGACCTCACTAAAACTCAGACCCTGGTTACGGCCATGCTTGTATGTACCATCCCCAATGCATTTCCGGTATTACCACCTGTCATTGGAATGCCAACCATGCATAGATAGATACCCACCTTTAATGATAGATAGTCATAAAGAAGCAATCCTTATCTCAACAGTCCGTAAGGTACACTCTATCCTGTTGATTCAGGCTACCTGCCAGTGTAAACCTAGCTCATATATGAACATGCCCATGTCAGTTTGAATAATGGATAATCATTTTGTTGTGACTGGGTCAGTCAATGCACAGTACAGGAAGATGTCCCTCAAAGCATAGGCCTACTGAGGCACCTTGTCGTTCTCCTTAAAATAGTAAACTGATCAATGATAAGGAGTGGGCCACTATGCTTTAGCTCAGCGGGTTAACACATTCTTGGGGCACACAGACGATTCAAGTTCAAAGTCAGTCAATCACACACGCAGACTGGGTAACAAGAGAAAACATGACTCTCTAAATATAAACTTTTTATGTGGTTGTCCTAACCCATGATATATTGAAGAATGCTGCTCTTATACAGCCTGTGATGGGATCTGTATTTGGAACTTTTGTTTCAATGCTCCTCCAAAAGGTACAATAGTTTAGCTTCCACATTTGATTAAAGCCGAATAGATTTTACAGCCATGGGTGTGCGAACATTGAGTCATGCTGACTGCAAACGTTATCTCTCACACATCCGGCCTTTAACTAAGTCGATAAAAACAGACTATAACCCTTAATCAGTTACCTTTATTTCGATTTTTAAAGGATGGAAAATTAAGCGAACCCAGATGATGATAAGTCTGTAGCGTGGATTAATTATTACAATACAATGACTATGTCAACAAACACAGCAAATGTTTTTGAAACAGTGGAGGTTTGCTAAAGGATAACCTATGCCATGCCCAGGCTTCTACCACACCTGTGAAGGAGACTGCTAAAAGGGAGACCTGACAAGAACAACTGTTTGGTATGAATGAGTCAGCAGTAGTGGCTTCAGCCCCGGATGTTTTCGGTCCAGCCCTGAACCTTTTGATGGTCCAAAATATATCGATTTTATTTTTTTATTTTTTTCAGTCTGATATGAGTTTCCATAACCACAGATCACTTGCACTATTCAGTATATAAGAAAAAAAATGTTTACGGACAAACATATGACAAAAATAAACAATACAAAATACCGTGTTAGGCAGGTAGCCTAGCAGTTAAGAGTGTTAGGCCAGTAACCTGAAGGTTGCTGGTTCAAACCTCTGCACTGATTAAAAGCTGTCAATGTGCCCTTGAGCAAGGAATTTAACCCTAGTTGCTCTGGATAAATGCATCTGCTTAAATGTAGTAGGGTTGTCACTACTTAACAAAGTCATAAATATGGCTAAACCCTGCCCATTTCCACAATTTATATTTTTTTTATCAGATTTTAAACCTAACCGTAACCACACTGCTAACCTTATACCTAACCCTAACCTTGAATTAAGACCACAAAGCACATTTCTGTAGCCAATTTTAACTTTGTGGCTGTGGATTCTGACATTGTGGCTGTGTTACCTAATGGAAACCCAGTAGCAGGCACTGCAAGAAGCCTTTGGAGTGACACGGTAGATGCTGTGATACGTCCCTGGTTAGATGTCAATGTCATCATTCAACAAAACGCCTGTCTGTAGTATAGCACAGAGCATATGGCTATTCAGAACTTCTTCCGAAAGAGGGGCAAAAAAGGCTAGCAGTTTGAGCACAAGCAGGCAGGAGTGAATGAGGTGGAGAGGGCAGAACAGCCAGAAAGTCAAAGCGCAGCAGCAGCAGCAGAGTTAGCCACATGTTTGTATAGGGTTGGTTGTAGCTAACTAGCTAGTTTCCCTCAGCATCAAGGTTGAATAATGCTAATAAACTAGCGTTAGCGCTCAGCATCCTTATTCTATTGGGTGTCAGTCAGAATTATTTAACAGTATATTTAGTTGATAGGCAAGCTAAGTATGTTGATATACACTACCAGTCCAAAGTTTGGACACACCTACTCATTCCAGGGTTTTTCTTTATTTTTTTACTATTTTGTAAATTGTAGAATAACAGTGAAGACATCAAAACTATGAAATAACACATGTACTAACCAATAAAGAGTTAAATAAATCAAAATATATTTTATATTTGAGATTCTTCAAAATAGCCACCCTCTTCCTTGATGACAGCTTTGCACAGTCTTGGCATTCTCTCAACCAGCTTTTCCAACAGTCTTCAAATCAAAGTTTATTTGTCACATGCGCCGAATACAACAGGTGTAGATCTTACAGTGAAATGCTTATTTACAGGCTCTAACCAATAGTGCAAAAAAGGTATTAGGTGAACAATAGGTAAGAAAAGAAATAAAAACAACAGTAAAAAGACAGTGAAAAATAACAGTAGCGAGGCTATATACAGTAGCGAGGCTATAAAAGTAGCGAGGCTACATACAGACACCGGTTAGTCGGGCTGATTGAGGTAGTATGTACATGTAGATATGGTTAAAGTGACTATGCATATATGATGAACAGAGAGTAGCAGTAGCGTAAAAGAGGGGTTGGCGGGTGGTGGGTGGTGGGTGGCATGTGGCGGGACACAATGCAGATAGCCCGGTTAGCCAATGTGTAGGAGCACTGGTTGGTCGGGCCAATTGAGGTAGTATGTACATGAATGTATAGTTCAAGTGACTATGCATATATGATAAACAGAGAGTAGCAGCAGCGTAAAAGAGGGGTTGGGGTACACAGTGCAAATAGTCTGGGTAGCCATTTGATTACTTGTTCAGGGGTCTTATGGCTTGGGGGTAAAAACCGTTGAGGAGCCTTTTTGTCCTAGACTTGGCACTCCGGTACAGCTTGCCATGCGGTAGTAGAGATAACAGTCTATGACTGGAGTGGCTTGGGTCTTTGACAATTTTTAGGGCCTTCCTCTGACACCGCCTGGTGTAGAGGTTCTGGATGGTAGGCAGCTTAGCCCCAGTGATGTACTGGGCCGTACGCACTACCCTCTGTAGTGCCTTGCGGTCGGAGGCCGAGCAATTGCCGTACCAGGCAGTGATGCAACCAGTCAGGATGCTCTCAATGTTGCAGCTATAGAACCTTTTGAGGATCTCAGGACCCATGCCAAATCTTTTTAGTTTCCTGGTCGGAAATAGGCTTTGTCGTGCCCTCTTCATGACTCTCTTGGTGTGTTTGGACCATTCTAGTTTGTTGGTGATGTGGACACCAAGGAAATTGAAGCTCTCAACCTGCTCCACTACAGCCCCATCGATGAGAATGGGGGCATGCTCGGTCCGCCTTTTCCTGTAGTCCACAATCATCTCCTTAGTCTTGGTTACGTTGAGGGATAGGTTGTTATTCTGGCACCACCCGGCCAGGTCTCTGACCTCCCTATAGGCTGTCTCGTCGTTATCGGTGATCAGGCTTACCACTGTTGTGTCGTCTGCAAACTTAATGATGGTGTTGGAGTTGTGCCTGGCCATGCAGTCATGGGTGAACAGGGAGTACAGGAGGGGACTGAGCACGCACCCCTGAGGGGCTCCAGTGTTGAGGATCAGCGTGGCAGATGTGTTGCTACCTACCCTCACCACCTGGGGGCGGCCCATCAGGAAGTCCAGGATCCAGTTGCAGAGGCTCTCTATCCACCGGATGTGTACCAAACTCACTAAAAGTGGCAGTAATAAAGCCTCTCTTGAAAAAGCCAAATCTTGACCCAGAAATTATAAAAAACTATCGGCCTATATCGAATCTTCCATTCCTCTCAACATTTTTAGAAAAAGCTGTTGCGCAGTATCTCACTGCCTTCCTGAAGACAAACAATGTCCACGAAACGCTTCAGTCTGGTTTTAGACCCCATCATAGCACTGAGACTGCACTTGTGAAGGTGGTAAATTACCTTTTAATGACGTCAGACTGAGGTTCTGCGTCTGTCCTCGTGCTCCTAGATCTTAGTGCTGCTTTTGATACCATCGATCACCACATTCTTTTGGAGAGATTGGAAACCCAAATTGGTCTACATGGACAAGTTCTGGCCTGGTTTAGGTCTTATCTGTCGGAAAGATATCTGTTTGTCTCTGTGAATGGTTTGTCCTCTGACAAATCAACTGTAAATTCCGGTGTTCCTCAAGGTTCCGTTTTAGGACCACTATTGTTTTCACTATATATTTTACCTCTTGGGGATGTCATTCGAAAACATATTGTTAAATTTCACTGCTATGCGGATGACACACAGTTGTACATTTCAATGAAACATGGTGAAGCCACAAAATTGCCCTCGCTAGAAGCCTGTGTCTCAGACATAAGGAAGTGGATGGCTGCAAACGTTCTACTCTTAAACTCGGACAAAACAGAGATGCTTGTTCTAGGTCCCAAGAAACAAAGAGATCTTCTGTTGAATCTGACAATTAATCTGGATGGTTGTACAGTCGTCTCAAATAAAACTGTGAAGGACCTCGGCGTTACTCTGGACCCTGATCTCTCTTTTGAAGAACATATCAAGACTGTTTCAAGGACAGCTTTTTTCCATCTACGTAACATTGCAAAAATCAGAAACTTTCTGTCCAAAAATGATGCAGAAAAATGAATCCATGCCTTTGTTACTTCTAGGTTGGACTACTGCAATGCTCTACTTTCCGGCTACCCGGATAAAGCACTAAATACACTTCAGTTAGTGCTAAATACGGCTGCTAGAATCCTGACTAGAACCAAAAAATGTGATCATATTACTCAAGTGCTAGCCTCCCTACACTGGCTTCCTGTTAAGGCAAGGGCTGATTTCAAGGTTTTACTGCTAACCTACAAAGCATTACATGGGCTTGCTACTACCTATCTTTCCGATTTGGTCCTGCCGTACATACCTACACGTACGCTACGGTCACAAGACGCGGGCCTCCTAATTGTTCCTAGAATTTCTAAGCAAACAGCTGGAGGCAGGGCTTTCTCCTATAGAGCTCCATTTTTATGGAATAGTCTGTCTACCCATGTGAGAGACACAGACTCAGTCTCAACCTTTAAGTCTTTACTGAAGACACATCTCTTCAGTAGGTCCTATGATTATTATGTTCCGGAACTCCAATTTGAGCAGCAGCAGCTGAAAAATGAGCTCCTACAAATATTGAAATTTACATGGTTTTTAGAGTGAAGTACATCGGAAAAAAGCAAAAGAAAACTGCAAGACTGAATAGGAGAAAAAACAAGCAACAAACAAAGAAGATAGGCTATTGAAAAATAACTATTTTTCATAAAATTGTAGTTATCTTAGCAAGCTGAATTGTTTACCAGTTGCTAAGCAGTTGCTAGGGACTCTTTTGGAAAAAGCTAGCTAGCTAACGAAGAACAACAAAGAATATCTAGTTAACAGAAGAAAAGAAAGAGAAAATCAGGACAGAAGAAAAAGGATATCAAAGTGAAACAGTTCTCTAAAGACACAGGAGACAATAATACAAGAAACAACACTTCTGTAGCTTGTCAACTATGTGTCTGTCTATCCCTGTTCTCTCCTCTCAGCACAGGCCATACAAACGCTTCACACCGCGTGGCCGCTGCCACTCTAACCTGGTGGTCCCAGCGCGCACGACCCACGTGGAGTTCCAGGTCTCCGGCAGCCTCTGGAACTGCCGGTCTGCAGCCAACAAGGCTGAGTTAATCTCAGCCTATGCTACCCTCCAGTCCCTAGACTTCCTGGCGCTGACGGAAACATGGATTACCACAGATAACACTGCTACTCCTACTGCTCTCTCTTCGTCTGCCCACGTGTTCTCGCATACCCCTAGAGCATCGAGCCAGCGGGGTGGTGGCACTGGAATCCTCATCTCTCCCAAGTGGACATTCTCTCTTTCTCCCCTGACCCATCTTTCTATCTCCTCATTTGAAATCCATGCTGTCACAGTTACCAGCCCTTTCAAGCTTAACATCCTTATCATTTATCGCCCTCCAGGTTCCCTTGGAGAGTTCATCAATGAGCTTGACGCCTTGATAAGTTCCTGTCCTGAGGATGGCTCACCTCTCACAGTTCTGGGTGACTTTAACCTCCCCACGTCTACCTTTGACTCATTCCTCTCTGCCTCCTTCTTTCCACTCCTCTCCTCTTTTGACCTCACCCTCTCACCTTCCCCCCCTACTCACAAGGCAGGCAATACGCTTGACCTCATCTTTACTAGATGCTGTTCTTCCACTAATCTCATTGCAACTCCCCTCCAAATCTCCGACCACTACCTTGTATCCTTTTCCCTCTTGCTCTCATCCAACACTTCTCACTCTGCCCCTACTCGGATGGTATTGCGCCGTCCCAACCTTCGCTCTCTCTCTCCCGCTACTCTCTCCTCTTCCATCCTATCATCTCTTCCCTCTGCTCAAACCTTCTCCAACCTATCTCCTGATTCTGCCTCCTCAACCCTCCTCTCCTCCCTTTCTGCATCCTTTGATTTTCTCTGTCCCCTATCCTCCAGGCCGGCTCGGTCCTCCCCTCCTGCTCCGTGGCTCGACGACTCACTACGAGCTCACAGAACAAGGCTCCGGGCAGCCGAGCGGAAATGGAGGAAAACTCGCCTCCCTGCGGACCTGGCATCCTTTCACTCACTCCTCTCTACATTCTCCTCTTCTGTCTCTGCTGCTAAAGCCACTTTCTACCACTCTAAATTCCAAGCATCTGCCTCTAACCCTAGGAAGCTCTTTGCTACCATCTCCTCCCTCCTGAATCCTCCTCCCCCTCCCCCCCCTCCTCCCTCTCTGCGGATGACTTCGTCAACCATTTTGAAAAGAAGGTTGACGATATCCGATCCTCGTTTGCTAAGTCAAACGACACCGCTGGTCCTGCTCACACTGCCCTACCCTGTGCTTTGACCTCTTTCTCCCCTCTCTCTCCAGATGAAATCTCGCGTCTTGTGACGGCCGGCCGCCCAACAACCTGCCCACTTGACCCTATCCCCTCCTCTCTTCTCCAGACCATTTCCGGAGACCTTCTCCCCTTCCTCACCTCGCTCATCAACTCATCCTTGACCGCTGGCTACGTCCCTTCCGTCTTCAAGAGAGCGAGAGTTGCACCCCTTCTGAAAAAACCTACACTCGATCCCTCCGATGTCAACAACTACAGACCAGTATCCCTTCTTTCTTTTCTCTCCAAAACTCTTGAACGTGCAGTCCTTGGCCAGCTCTCCTGCTATCTCTCTCAGAATGACCTTCTTGATCCTAATCAGTCAGGTTTCAAGACTGGGCATTCAACTGAGACTGCTCTTCTCTGTGTCACGGAGGCTCTCCGCACTGCTAAAGCTAACTCTCTCTCCTCTGCTCTCATCCTTCTAGACCTATCTGCTGCCTTTGATACTGTGAACCATCAGATCCTCCTCTCCACCCTCTCGGAGTTGGGCATCTCCGGCGCGGCCCACGCTTGGATTGCGTCCTACCTGACAGGTCGCTCCTACCAGGTGGCGTGGCGAGAATCTGTCTCCGCACCATGCGCTCTCACCACTGGTGTCCCCCAGGGCTCTGTTCTAGGCCCTCTCCTATTCTCGCTATACACCAAGTCACTTGGCTCTGTCATATCCTCACATGGTCTCTCCTATCATTGCTATGCAGACGACACACAATTAATCTTCTCCTTTCCCCCTTCTGATAACCAGGCGGCGAATCGCATCTCTGCATGTCTGTCAGACATATCAGTGTGGATGACGGATCACCAGCTCAAGCTGAACCTCGGCAAAACGGAGCTGCTCTTCCTCCCGGGGAAGGACTGCCCGTTCCATGATCTCGCCATCACGGTTGACAACTCCCTTGTGTCCTCCTCCCAGAGTGCTAAGAACCTTGGCGTGATCCTGGACAACACCCTGTCGTTCTCCACTAACATCAAGGCGGTGACCCGATCCTGTAGGTTCATGCTCTACAACATTCGCAGAGTACGACCCTGCCTCACACAGGAAGCGGCGCAGGTCCTAATCCAGGCACTTGTCATCTCCCGTCTGGATTACTGCAACTCGCTGTTGGCTGGGCTCCCTGCCTGTGCCATTAAACCCCTACAACTCATCCAGAACGCCGCAGCCCGTCTGGTGTTCAACCTTCCCAAGTTCTCTCACGTCACCCCGCTCCTCCGCTCTCTCCTCTGGCTTCCAGTTGAAGCTCGCATCCGCTACAAGACCATGGTGATTGCCTACGGAGCTGTGAAGGGAACGGCACCTCCATACCTTCAGGCTCTGATCAGGCCCTACACCCAAACAAGGGCACTGCGTTCATCCACCACTGGCCTGCTGGCCCCCCTACCTCTGAGGAAGCACAGTTCCCGCTCAGCCCAGTCAAAACTGTTCGCTGCTCTGGCACCCCAATGGTGGAACAAGCTCCCTCACGACGCCAGGACAGCGGAGTCAATCACCACCTTCCGGAGACACCTGAAACCCCACCTCTTTAAGGAATACCTAGGATAGGATAAAGTAATCCTTCTAACCCCCACCCCCCACGCCCCCCCCCCCCCCCACCCCCTTAAAAGATTTAGATGCACTATTGTAAAGTGGTTGTTCCACTGGATATCATAAAGTGAATGCACCATTTTGTAAGTCGCTCTGGATAAGAGCGTCTGCTAAATGACTTAAATGTAATGTAAATGTAAATTAAGTGTAGTCTGGCCCAGGGGTGTGAAGGTGAACGGAAAGGCTGGAGCAACGAACCGCCCTTGCTGTTTCTGCCTGGCCGGTTTCCCCTCTTTCCACTGGGATTCTCTGCCTCTACCCCTATTACGGGGGCTGAGTCACTGGCTTACTGGTGTTCTTCCATGCCGTCCCTGGGAGGGGTGCGTCACTTGAGTGGGTTGAGTCACTGACGTGGTCTTCCTGTCTGGGTTGGCGCCCCCCCTTGGGCTGTGCCGTGGCGGAGATCTTTGTGGGCTATACTCGGCCTTGTCCCAGGATGGTATGTTGGTGGTTGGAGATATCCCTCCAGTGGTGTGGAGGCTGTGCTTTGGCAAAGTGGGTGGGGTTATATCCTACCTGTTTGGCCCTGTCCTGGGGTTTTCATCGGATGGGACCACAGTGTCTCCTGACCCCCCCTGTCTCAGCCTCCAGTATTTATGCTGCAGTAGTTTATGTGTCAGGGGGCTAGGGTTAGTCTGTCACATCTGGAGTATTTCTCTTGTCTTTTCCGGTGTCCTGTGTGAATTGAAATATGCTCTCTCTAATTCTCTCTTTCTCCTTCTTTCTTTCTCTCTCTCGGAGGACCTGAGCCATAGGACCATGCCTCAGGACTACCTGGCTTGATGACTCCTTGCTGTCCCCAGTTCACCTGGCCGTGCTGCTGCTCCAGTTCCAACTGTTCTGCCTGCAGCTATGGAACCCTGACCTGTTCACCGGACGTGCTACCTGTCCCAGACCTGTTGTCCCAGACCTGCTGGAACCATGACCTATTCACCGGACGTGCTACCTGTCCCAGACCTGCTGTTTTCAACTCTCTAGAGACAGCAGGAGCGGTAGAGATACTCTCAAAGATCGGCTATGAAAAAGCCAACTGACACTTACTCTTGTGTTGCTGACTTGTTGCACCCTCGACAACTACTATGATTATTATTATTTGACAATGCTGGTCATTTATGAACATTTGAACATCTAGGCCATGTGCTGTTATAATCTCCACCCGGCACAGCCAGAAGAGGACTGGCCACCCCTCATAGTCTGGTTCCTCTCTAGGTTTCTTCCTAGGTTTTGGCCTTTCTAGGGAGTTTTTCCTAGCCACCGTGCTTCTACACCTGCATTGCTTGCTGTTTGGGGTTTTAGGCTGGGTTTCTGTACAGCACTTTGAGATATCAGCTGATGTAAGAAGGGCTATATAAATACATTTGATTTGATTTGATTAGATTTAGTCCCAGGATCCTTAGCTTAGTGATGACCTTTGAGGGCACTATGGTGTTAAACGCTGAGCTGTAGTCAATGAATAGCATTCTCACATAGGTGTTCCTTTTGTCCACGTGGGAAAGGGCAGTGTGGAGTGCAATAGACATTGCATCATCTGTGGATCTGTTTGGGCGGTATGCAAAATGGAGTGGGTCTAGGGTTTCTGGGATAATGGTGTTGATGTGAGCCATTACCAGCCTTTCAAAGCACTTCATGGATACGGACGTGAGTGCTACGGGTCTGTAGTCATTTAGGCAGGTTGTCTTCCTGATCTTTGGCACAGGGACTATGGTGGTCTGCTTGAAACATGTTGGTATTACAGACTCAATCAGGGCATGTTGAAAATATCAGTGAAGACTCCTGCCAGTTGGTCAGCACATGCCCGGAGCACACGTCCTGGTAATCCGTCTGGCCCCGCAGCCTTGTGAATGTTGACCTGTTTAAAGGTCTTACTCACGTCGGCTACGGAGAGCGTGATCACGTAGTCATCCGGAACAGCTGATGCTCTCATGCATGCCTCAGTGTTGCTTTCCTCGAAGCGAGCATAGAAGTGATTTAGTTTGTCTGGTAGGCTCGTGTCACTGGGCAGCTTGCGGCTGTGCTTCCCTTTGTAGTCTGTAATAGTTTGCAAGCCCTGCCACATTAGACGAGTGTCAGAGCCGGTGTAGTATGATTCAATCTTAGCCCTGTATTGACGCTTTGCCTGTTTGATGGTTCGTCACAGGGCATAGCAGGATTTCTTATAAGCTTCTGGGTTAGAGTCCCGCACCTTGAAAGCGGCAGCTCTACCCTATAGCTCAGTGCAAATGTTGCCTGTAATCCATGGCTTCTGGTTGGGGTATGTACGTACAGTCACTGTGGGGACGACGTCCTCGATGCACTTATTGATAAAGATAGTGACTGATGTGGTGTACTCCTCAATGCCATTGGAAGAATCCCGGAACATGTTCCAGTCTGTGATAGCAAAACCGTCCTGTAGTTTAGCATCTGCTTCATCTGACCACTATTTTTATAGACCGAGTCACTGGTGCTTCCTGCTTAAATTTTTGCTTGAAATCAGGAATCAGGAGGATAGAGTTGTGATCGGATTTACCAAATGGAAGGCGAGGGAGAGCTTTGTACGCGTCTCTGTGTGTGGAGTACAGGTGATCTAGAATTGCACTTTTAACATGTTGATAGAAATTAGGTAGAACTGATTTAAGTTTCCCTGCATTAAAGTCTCCGGCCACTAGGAGCACCGCCTCTGGGTGAGTGGTTTCCTGTTTGCTTATTTCCTTATACAGCTGACTGAGTGCGGTCTTAGTGCCAGCATCTGTCTGTGGTGGTAAATAAACAGCCACGAAAAGTATAGCTGAAAACTCTCTAGGCAAGTAGTGTGGCCTGAAATTTATCACAATATACTCTACTTCAGGTGAGCAAAATCTAGAGACTTCCTTAGATTTCGTGCACCAGCTGTTGTTTACAAATATGCACAGACTGCCCCCCCTCATGCTGTTCTATCTTGCCGGTGCAGCATATATCCCGCTAGCTGAATATCCATGTCGTCATTCAGCCATGATTCTGTGAAACAAAGGATATTAAAGTTTTTGATGTCCCATTGATAGGATATTCGTGATCGCACGTCGTCTTGAAGGAGTTCCCACATATCCTGTGCACTTGTTGGCTGCTTTTCCTCTACTCTGTGATCCAACTCATCCCAAACCATCTCAATTGGGCTGAAGTCGGGGGATTGCGGAGGCCAGGTTATCTGATGCAGCACTTCATCACTCTCCTTCTAGGTAAAATAGCCCTTACACAGCCTGGAGGGGTGTTGGGTCATTGTCCTGTTGAAAAACAAATGATAGTCCCGCAAACCAGAGGGGATGGCGTATCACTGCAGAATGCAGTGGTAGCCATGCTGGTTAAGTATGCCTTGAATTCTAAATAAATCACAGGCAGTGTCACCAGCAAAGCACCCCCACACCATCACACCTCCTCCTCCATGCTTCACGGTGGGAACCACACATGCGTAGATCATCCATTCACCTACTCTGCGTCTCACAAAGACACAGCGGTTGCAACCAAAAATGTCAAATTTAGACTCAGACCAAAGGACAGATTTCCACCGGTCAAATGTCCATTGCTCATGTTTCTTGGCCCAAGCAAGTCTCTTCTTATTATTGGTGTCCTTTAGTAGTGGTTTCTTTGCAGCAATTTGACCATGAAGGCCTGATTCACGCAGTCTCCTCTGAAGAGTTGATGTTGAGATGTGTCTGTTACTTGAACTCTGTTAAGCATTTATTTGGTCTTCCTTTCCTATGGCGGTCCTCATGAGAGCCAAATTCATCATAGCGCTTGATGATTTTTGCGACTGCATTTCAAGAAACTTTCAAAGTTCTTGACATTTTCCGGATTGACTAACCTTCATGTCTTAAAGTAATGATGGACTGTCGTTTCTCTTTGCTTATTTGAGCTGTTCTTGCCATAATATGGACTTGGATTTTTACCAAATAGGGCTATCTTCTGTATACCACCCCTATCTTGTCACACCACTACTGATTGACTCAAACACATTAAGAAGGAAAGACTTTCCACAAATCAACTTTTAACAAGGCACACCTGTTAATTGAAATGCACTCCAGGCGACTATCTCATGAAGCTGGTTGAGAGAATGCCAAGAGTGTGCAAAGCTGTCATCAAGGCAAAGGGGGCTAAGAATCTAAATATAAAATATATTTTCATTTGTTTATAACACTTTTTTGGTTACCACATGACTCCATGTGTGTTATTTCATAGTGTGGATGTCTTCACTATTATTATACAATGTAGAAAATAGTAAAAATCAAGAAAAACTCTGTAATGAGTAGGTGTGTCCAAACGTTTGACTGGTAGTGTGTCCCAGAATAGAGAGTGTTCCAGAGTAGAGAGACACAAAGTAGCTACTGTGAATGACCTTCTTGATCCAAATCAGTCAGGTTTCAAGACTGGTCATTCAACTGAGACTGCTCTTCTCTGTGTCACGGAGGCTCTCCGCACTGCTAAAGCTAACTCTCTCTCCTCTGCTCTCATCCTTTTAGACCTATCTGCTGCCTTTGATACTGTGAACCACCAGATCCTCCTCTCCACCCTCTCCGAGTTGGGCATCTCCGGCGCGGCCCACGCTTGGATTGCATCCTACCTGACAGGTCGCTCCTACCAGGTGGCGTGGCGAGAATCTGTCTCCGCACCACGTGCTCTCACCACTGGTGTCCCCCAGGGCTCTGTTCTAGGCCCTCTCCTATTCTTGCTATACACCAAGTCACTTGGCTCTGTCATATCCTCACATGGTCTCTCCTATCATTGCTATGCAGACGACACACAATTAATCTTCTCCTTTCCCCCTTCTGATAACCAGGTGGCGAATCGCATCTCTGCATGTCTGGCAGACATATCAGTGTGGATGACGGATCACCAGCTCAAGCTGAACCTCGGCAAGACGGAGCTGCTTTTCCTCCCAGGGAAGGACTGCCCGTTCCATGATCTCGCCATCACGGTTGACAACTCCATTGTGTCCTCCTCCCAGAGTGCTAAGAACCTTGGCGTGACCCTGGCGTGACCCATGTAGAGAATAGGGGGGCCATTTCAGACCAAACAAACACAATGCTTGGTTATTATCACTTAATCTTAAGTTTGTCTCTTTTTTTTTTTTGTCTCCACTAATATCAAGGCGGTGACCCGATCCTGTAGGTTCATGCTCTACAACATTCACAGAGTACGACCCTGCCTCACACAGGAAGCGGCGCAGGTCCTAATCCAGGCACTTGTCATCTCCCGTCTGGACTACTGCAACTCGCTGTTGGCTGGCTCCCTGCCTGTGCCATTAAACCCCTACAACTCATCCAGAACGCCGCAGCCCGTCTGGTGTTCAACCTTCCCAAGTTCTCTCACGTCACCCCGCTCCTCCGCTCTCTCCACTGGCTTCCAGTTGAAGCTCGCATCCGCTACAAGACCATGGTGCTTGCCTACGGAGCCGTGAGGGGAACGGCACCTCCGTACCTTCAGGCTCTGATCAGTCCCTACACCCAAACGAGGGCACTGCACTCATCCACCTCTGGCCTGCTGGCCCCCCTAACTCTGAGGAAGTTCCCGCTCAGCCCACTCAAAACTGTTCGCTGCTCTGGCACCCCTATGGTGGAACAAGCTCCCTCACGACGCCAGGACAGCGGAGTCAATCACCACCTTCCGGAGACACTTGAAACCCCACCTCTTTAAGGAATACCTAGGATAGGATAAAGTAATCCTTCTAACCCCCCCCCCCCCCCCTAAAAGATTTAGATGCACTATTGTAAAGTGGTTGTTCCACTGGATATCATAAGGTGAATGCCCCAATTTGTAAGTCGCTCTGGATAAGAGCGTCTGCTAAATGACTTAAATGTAAATGTAAATGTACTGGCAGGGTCTGCTGTGGCAAGTGCAAGTTTCCTGAAAAAGATCTAATCTCTCAATGTTAATCTCAAAGTACACCAAGTTCATGCATTTAGCTGTTGAAATTCCTTTTCTCTTGCTGGGGAAGGACGTCTCCGGACCCCCCTACTGGCTTTGGGATAAGCCCCCAATGTCTTCAAATCCTAGAAATTTCCCTGGTCAGCAGTGGGATGTAGATCTAGCCTGACATAGTGATTCTGGCCCAGACAAAAGCTGATTCATGTTATCTCACACACAGATGTGGAAGAGAATCAATGGCGCGGTTGTGCCTCAGTCCCATTGTTGAGATTTTCTGAATCCCAAGAGTAGAGTGAACAAAATGGAGGATATTAAATAGGATACAGGGAGGAAAATTTGCCCAAATCTAACTGTCTGAGTGTGGTAAAAGCATACTATAAAGATGGATGGCCATATTGAGTATAGAGCTAATTATTCTTCAGTTTCTTATTACATTTTTATTTGTAATTGGGCAAATTAGATGTATGGATTATTATTGATTCCAGTTTCTGTCAAAGAGCTTAAGGGAGATCAATAAAACTCAATCAATCTATCAAATAATCGCCATGGACCGAATGGACCATGAAATAATGAAATAATGAAGTAAGCTACATGCCACCCAATAAAAGGCTGTGAAATACTGCCATCAGGTGGTGTGGAAAGACAAATTGTTGTGATTGTTGTTAGAAGATAGGGCACCAGTAGGTGGCAGTGTTGTTAAAGAATAAGATTGGCTCAGCGATGCGAACGATAAGCGAGATCTTACTTGGCTTTATGGTTTTTATTTTATAAATTAAAATTTACGGTACAGATTTTGCACAAATGTGATTTCCTTGTGCTAGGCAGAGTTCATGCTCCACCTTAGCCAAAACAAAATTATATCTAAAAGATTATGATATGAACAACGAGAGGATTGTCGGTGAGCTTTGATTTTCTAAAGACATTTATTATAGACTGATACTGTTCACAGTCACACCATAAACCATGTAATAACTTTTAATAGACTTATACCGTTTTATATTCCTAAAGATTTGAACTTTCCCCTTGAGTAGTTGGTAAGAAAAACAAGAAATATAAAATAGGCCTATCGTATACACGCTAGTGAGTCTGCTGGGTCGTTCTACGAAATAAGTCCCTTTTGGGTTGTGCAAAAATAACGTTTTATTTCACCTAATTTTAACATTCTGTAATGTAACAGGGTTGACGATTTCATCTTAAATCAGCCATAAATCCCCTTGTGACATGAGGAATGGAAGCTTGTTGTGTGCAACAGGAAGGAGCAATTGAATGCAAGCTATACAAAAATGTGTAATTGTCAATCTATGGGTAACAAGTTTGACGTTTTATGCTCGACCCACTCAGTATTTCAACACAAAAAAAAACAGAAATTACATTATGATTTGACTATTAGATGTTCAATGTTTTTTTAAAGTAACAGTTCAGTTCACGTAACAGGGTTGACCTTAAAATGAGGGACACGTTGTTTTTTTTACCTAAAAATTGATCACTAATCACATGAAGAAATGACTTTGTCGAAGCAACAAAACAACTAGGGCTTTACAATTATGGTGACAACTTGGAGAAATGTCGGGGTTAAAATCTTCCTAGAAGTCACAGAGGGTGCATAGATTTGGCACTTTAGCAAGTATTGATTCATATAAAAAAAGGCTTTTAAAATATTATATTGGTGCACAATTTAGACATAAAATATCAAAGGGACGCAAAAGGGACTCATTTCGTAGAACAACCCAGCTTCTGTCCTTATTGCTACTGCATATGTCTGACTATGGGACAGCTAGTGTTCATTGTCCCTGTATAGTAGGCCTAAACATTGAAAAGCAAAATCCACCAGTCTTATTTCAGTGTTTCACAATAGAAGTTGTCAGACAAGCATAAGTCATAAACATCTGCCTCACAGCTATGTCTCATACGTAGTTTACCGTCTGTCTTTCTTACCTTTCACAACATGTCTCCTCTATACACCTGCGTTACAAAAGTCACATGATCCGGGTGGAGTGTCATTGGCTCACAGAGCTTTCACCTGAGAAAGGCAACCGTACAAAGCGTTGACCCAGATATGACACATTGCTCTAGTTAGCCAAACTAACAATAGAGGCTCATATCATCTTGCATCCAATATAAGAACATTTTATACAATCTGTCTTCTATGAAGACAGTAATTAAAACTAAATGTGCCAATTAGCGTCCTGGCAATTGAAAATAGTCCAGCCCATTTATCCATCCATGACACAACCCCTTTCAATCCCCATTAGAAAGGAAGGAACTTTTAGTTTTTCTCCCCTATATATTTTGGGCTTCTTGAAAGGCCCTTAGAATAAAATATATTACATGAGGGCCACACTTCCCAAAGTCTCACTGGTGAAGCTGGTTCATCACTTGCAGCACATCTTCTAGTATGGACGGCCCCAAGTCAAGGTTCAAGACAAAAGACGAGTCTTCATCGACCCCTGGAGGGGCCTCCACTGGGGGACAAGGAGCCTGTTGGGGAGCCGTGTTCAATTCGGATCCATCCGGCCCCATCGTTAACCCTCCCTCCTCCTTCTTTTCCTGCTCCTGCTTTACCTCCTCTTCGTGGTGCAACCTGTCATGCTCCACCAACTCCACAACATCCAGTAAAGGCGGAAAGAGGCACCTCTGGTGCCTGGAAGCCTGGGGAAGTGTTCTGGCTTTGGCGGCCTGTGCATCCATCTCTTCTGGGCTGAGGAGGCGTGGGGGCTTGGGTGGGGGTGGGGGGGTCTCATTGGGGGTGATGTTGGAGTAGAGGTCCTGGTGGCTTTGAGAGCTGTGGAGGATGAGACTACCGGTCCGCTGGAAGGTTGTGAGGTCGCCAAAGACATCCCCGTGGGCATCCAATCCGATGTGGGAGAGGTGGCGGAAGTCACCCAGGGGTAGGCTGATCATGTTGACTGATAGCAGCTCACGGCGCTTCTGCTTGCGGGGCCAGCGCATGCTGGCTGATTTGAGGTACAAGGTGGTCTTCAGAGGCATCTTGGACTTAATGGCGTGTACCGTCAGTGAGTTCAACACTTTTAGGTTGAAGTGGAGGTCACTCAGTTGAAGGGTTCAGTTGACCTTTAGGCAGCTCTGAAAATGTGAGGACAAACAAACTAGGTTAAGAAAACTCACTTGAAATGATTTTGTACTCATTCTTTTGTTTCTTTTTTATTTTGGCATTTCATAGCTACACAGCCTAAAAATGCCAATGCTAAACAACCTTTGCTACAATTGTTATGATCATCAGGATCATTTGCAACGATTGTCATGAAATTGGATTCCAGGTTGAGATGGGTAGCTAGCAATGGCCATATATGGACTGGTAACTGCAGCCATGACTGTATAATAAAATAACCTGTTTTTCTTGTATACGTGTCTAAGCAAACACACTGTAATACTTTTCTAACTTCACACACACAGCTTGCGGCACAAAGGTTTTGTCATGGGTGTGACCTTAATCTAGTAAGAATTGATGCCTAAAGAGTGCCGAATGCTGAATTATTAGCCTCATAAAAGGAAAAGTCTAAACAACCTCTTGTACTGGAAAGTGAACACTGAGGCACATTAGTCTGTTAATAAGTAACCTTGGAGACTTGTTTTATTTCAGGGCCATTACCTTTATCTCTGACCTGATAAAAATGCTTTTTTCTTTGACTGTTGGTGTTTCTGTGATTGCTTTAGCTGTGGTTTCACTCGTTGTAATCGTTCACACTATGTTTATGTGTCTAAAGCTACTTGAACTTTTGAGACAGTGTTGCAAGCATGGCTTGTTGTAACTGGTAGTATCACATTTCTTCTCATTAAGAAGAGAGTTTTTCCCCAGGGCAGTGTTTCATATTACCTGTAATGGAACAATGCCTTGAGAATTCTAAGGAAAATTGTTTACTCCTGACTGGAAGACAACCTGGTTAGGGACTTTCCTAATTTGCCTAAAATGTGAAGGTGATGCTGTCTTATTTGTATTTTATAGTCATAGCAAAAAGCATCTGAGGAAAATGCTGCTGTTTTAAGGAATTTGCCCTATTTTTCAGACCATGTTGAAATCCCCAAGGTGGGCTGTTTTTCTGTACAGTTAGTACAAGGTTTTATAATCTTCCTGATAGTTCCGATCATGGATCCTCAACAATTTATTTCCAATGGATCTACAATTATTTAGTTTTTACATCTAAGATTTGTATGGGGCTTTTAAAGAGAGCTATGAGGACAATGTGTCAGAGATACTGCCTCAGGTAATCTGAGGTAGCTGGCATGATTCAAATAAACAGTAAAACGGCCAACTTGTTATGTTGTGTCCAGATTGAAATAATCATTTATTTGGACAATTAGTTGGTCCACTGACACTAAGTCAAGACGTGGACCACTAACTAAATCCATTACAGTATATAGGCCACACACTCTTTGTTCATTCACTTATTGCTTAAAAGTCTTAAAAGCTTACCGGTGTCTATCTTTGTTTCCACACAAGTGAGGTGATCAGGAAGCAGTCTTTCTATGCTTTCTCAGTATATTTGCTCTTCTCGCTCTTCTCTGCAGTTTTAGAACACACAGCTCTCTAGACGTTCCATGTGCGAAAAGCGCCCCTGACTCTGAAACACTGACACGGTCTACTACCCTAAAGCACAGACACAAACTGAGCTAGACTGCCTTATCAGCTCACCTGTGTCTCTGGGTTGTGTTAGTTTAAAGTGATAAACCTTCGGTCCCTCCACCCTGATTTATCAATATCTCTGTCTGTGTCTTCTCTCTTGTGACTATCTTCTCTCAGGTAGTCTTCTAGTCCCAATAATCTCTGGAATAGAGGGTCAGCTCTTATTGTGGAGGTGTGACAAAAGAGGAGTGGTGTATGACGCTCAGGTGAACTCTTCACTGCTAGGGTTTCTTCAACGAAGGTAGGGAAAGGGGGAAGTGTTCTAGATTATATCACTTGCCCTGTGGGTCTCAACTTACTGTTGAGAGTTAGAATATTACAATACACAAGGTGCAATTTGGTAGTGCATCAGCAGTTTTTCTCTTTAGAAAGTTTGTTTAGCCAGCTACCTACACGTGGTAGTAATCATGGCCGAATAACTGACCAGGCTTGCAGGGCATGTGCCCAGGGGCCCTAACCTCCAGGGGGCCGACATTGATTTTGTTAGTCACTCTCACTCAGATATCATATGAACATGGCGTAAGTCATGGAAAAATTTGTAGAATTGCAGGAACATTTTGCAGTTTTAAAGCTAAATCATGTTCACCCCATTGCACAATGAGTAGAATTGCATGAAATTAGTTTTAAAATTGCAACATTTTATCTCTGCCCCATGGCAAAATGTGTAGAATTGCATCAAATGTGCTTTAAAACCAAAACGTTTTCTCTACGCCACATGGCAAAGTGCATAGAATTGCAGGAAATTAGCTTTAATAAAACTATTTTGTTTCTCTCTGCCATCGAGGGGGACCACTAAAATGTTATACCCCAAAAAGCTAGCGCCGGCCCTCCCTCCTATCCAAACACACACCACCTCTGTCTTCCTAATCCACTCGGTATTAATGAAAAAGTTATTCTCTGCTCAGACACAATGTTCAGTTTGCCATAATAGTCCTAAAGGTGAATTATGTAATTCATCTCTCACTACAATGATAATGGTATGCTACACACACTGACTCAGAGTATCTTATATCATGCCTTGATAACTGTCTTTCTCATTTTCTTGCCAATTTGTGGATTTGAGCATTATTATAGACTTTTATGGTTGTTTCTGAATTGTGCCTTTTCAAGGCGCACGACATTTTGGTTTGCGAAGCAAATGATCAGTCTGGTCCTAGGCTTTTACAGGTCATGACCAGTCGAAAAATGTACCCCTCCAATATTAAGAAGGAATTGCATTACTAAATCACCAGCTGAACACCTTGATTTCTTAGAGGCGGCTGTTAGTTACACATGGTCAGGGGACCTGCATTCCAAACCCTGTTTACTTCTCACATTCATTAGATAAGAACTTGTTGCATAATCAGCTTGATCTAATATGCAAACAAACTCTCTTTCTCACACCTAAAGAACATGCCGTCTCTCTGAAGGGTGTCAATAAAATATCAACCAAAATGAATATATAACCTACCATTTAAGGACCGTTTAGATTCTATATGCATTTCTCCTTAGCAGCAGAAGGAAGGAGATGAGCAATGCCAAATGAATCTGAAGCTTGTGAAAAATGCACAGAGCACTATGAGAAGCAGATTCTCACACATTGCACTCCATAGACCTGCTGTAGCCAATAAGGAATGCCAATCACCAGATAAGCTCTTTCTTTCACTTCTGTCAGTTACTGCTATTGTGGGCTGTGGAAAGAGAGGAAGCAAACAACCAAATAATAAAACGTGCTTTGTCAGTGATGTTCCCTCTCATTGTTTTCGGCACTGAGCATATGTCAGGTCTGCTGAGCGCAAACTTGAATGTTGTGAAAATTCTGTGCAACTTCCAGCGCGCATTTACTGTGAGTACTGAGGCTGTACCCACTTTAAGTTTTCGTTTTAACAGTGGTCAAGTAGGTTACTGTGGCTAGTTGATCAGAATGTAGGTCTACCAGAGTGGCCTACCATCAAAAACAATGGAGAAAATGCATCCCATAACATTTTAACATGGAAATAGCTGTTCTATCATTCAGCCTGCTCAGTTTGGCCGGTTGGCCAGCTCTAGGAAAAGTTTTAGTGGTTTCAAACTTCTTCCATTTAAGAATGATGGAGGCCACTGTGTTCTTGCGGACCTTCAATACTGCAGACATTTTTTGGTACCCTTCCCCAGATCTGTGCCTCTACACAATTTGCAAACATTTCAAAAAACCTGTTTTCACTTTTTCATTATGGGGTATTGTGTGTAGATTGAAGGGAAAAAACGATTTAATCCATTTTAGAATAAGGCTGTAATGTAACAACATTTGAAAAAGTCAAGTGGTCTGAATACTTTCCGAATGCACTGTAGATACTTTGTAGTCAGCAATAGAGGAGTGATGGCTTCCCACAAGAGCACAAAATGTGTACATCTCTAGATATCTTTGAAAAGTGAATCAAGTAAAGAGCTTTTTTTGGTCTTTATTAAAGGAGCACTGTTGTATTTTTAGGCTTGAATAAGCTAAGTAGCCAATATGCAGAGGGTAGCACAATTTGTCTGATTCTCTGTAATAATGGTATGGGAATAATAATGCATTTTATTTTGTAAAGTGGTTTCTTGCATCAAACATCACAAAAACATTTTCAGTCACCTCCTTGTCTGAAGAACAGGTGGATTAACAGGTTCATGTCAAGCCCTGCATGTTTTTTTCAAACGTCTCATGGAATGTTGGCCTACATTGAACACCACACATTGGCTGTAGAAGGGCCTTGGTCAGGGAGGTGACAAGAACCCGATGGTCACGCTGACAGAACTCTAGAGTTCCTCTGTGGAGATGGGAGAACCTTCTAGAAGGACAACCATCTCTGTAGCACTCCACCAATCAGGCCACACGTTTGCAGGAGGAATACAGTAGATTGGAACATTGCCGTCATAAATAAATAGCATTCGATGAGAAAACATAACACAAAAACACAACTGGGCTATTTTTATTTTATGATTTATTGAGGCCTTCAAAAATACATGAAACCAAATGTGCAACATACTATAGGATTTGTCACAAGCAACAATTTAGTAACAGAGGACTGTATGTACAGTAGTGAATGTAGCTACATCAAAGTGCAATTTGTTTGAATGTCTCCAAATTATATTTTACTGCAAATACACTATGACATCAGTGTTGTAGGCACATCAAATACTGTAGTCACGTCATATAATATAATCAACAATTAAATTACACCGACAAATGTTCTAGAGAAAAAACATACAGTATATCCTTACCCAAGTTATCACTGACCATAGACACCCCTCCAATCAACAAACACACAGTGAATGCAGTAGTACAAGTCTAACTGACTGGTGAAAACACTCATGCATTGTTGCAGTGAGACCAAGTGGTTAGTAACAACTTTCACATGATGGTGTCCTTGTTTAGACACCAAACCATTGTTTGCCCCACGCCTGTCATGGTCACCACAGAGAAGCCCACCTTCTCCAGCTTGTCCAGAACCACCCAGGGAGGCTCTTCCACATGGTACTCCCAACTGGAAATGCAATGATCTCGTTATTATTTGCCTGAGAACACATTGCATTAGTACCATATGCAAATCCATGGCAGCCAAAGGTTTTACATTTATAAACCAACAGTGTGGAGTTTGGGTATTTGTTGTAAATTCATACAGAAATTCAGTAAATGGAGTAAGCATAGTTAGGGTCCATGAAGTAACACTAAGGAATTTGTATGCCGTTTGAAGGGTATGTTGTTAACACATGTTTTACACTACACATTTTCTGTAGATTCTGAGCTTCATTTAAAAAGCAGTAAATGATGCAAATTACTCACAAGTTGTTGCCCAATTTTTTGGTCTTTCTGGCTCCTAAGTAGTTTATTATGGATTTGTCTGAAAACTCATCACCAACCATTGTTGGACCCGTCTCCTAAAGCACAGTGATAATGCAAGGTAAACTTAATTTCCAATACCAATTACTGTATATCTTGCACAAATTGTAGAAATAAAGCAAAGTAAAAGATGTTTGCCACAACTCATCTTTACGTTATATTGACCTAATTGTGTGGCTCTAGTTAAATAAACCAACACATTGTTGAAGACATACATGTCTCTCTCAACATATGCAAAATCAAAGGTGAAAATAGAAAATTGGCTACTGACCAGGTGGAGTAGTGTGCTGATGAGAATATATGGCATCTTTACAAAAGCTTCACAGATGTTGGACGTTTTGCTGTCTCTCTGTGTGGCTAAATAATGTTCTATGGTTTGGGGATGCTTCAGGTGATGGAGCTGGGTGAGTTGTGTGTGTACTGACTAAAATCAGCAATTTCCTGCATTGAGAAGGCATCACCAACACAGATACTATCTTTAACATCCTCAAGGCTGTGCTACAGAAAAATGACAGACAGATTAAACAAACTCTGTCTGTAAACTTGTCATTCTGTGCAGACTGCAGAGCAATATTACTGGACATTGGAAAACATGTTTTTCTAGAACCCTTTTATTTCACGCAACAAATGAATCAATGGTTTAATTAGCTTCAGACCGCAACTATGGGAGACTGTTGGGACATGGGGCTGACTTGTTACCAAGTACAGGAATTCCTCCACAGAGTTGCACTCAGACAAGTTTTTTAAATTAACCTCCGACTTGCTATGCGTTCGTACTTTTAAAAAATGTAGTCTGTTTTTTTTCTTGATTGTTTTATTAAACAATTTTTGATTAGCAAACTAATAAAACAACAGAAGACAAACATATGTACATGGTAAGAGTTTAAGAATTTACATTTTTGAAGTATCAACGCATAGCGACTCGGAGGTTCATTTAAATGACTCTAGTCTGCGCCCAACTCCGTGGAGGAGTTGAGGTACTTGGCAAATATTAGTATCCTAAAATGTATGATAAATGCACAAAAAAAGAAGAACCTTGCCTATCCTAAGACTGATGTTTGGCAATAATAAATAAAATAACTGTGAAACATAATTTTTGGTTGCATAATCTATCATTTCCCCAATGGGTCCTTGCTATCTGGGATCCTTGGGACTTTTAGGAACCTGTATGGAAACGTTGTTTCCCGAGGGAATTATTATTATGCAACACATTTTAGGGAATCCTGCATTTGTGATTCTTCCCAGAGAGGAAAAGAGAGGCCCAACTCGGAGGAAAATCTGTCTCCCTCCAACAAGAAAGGAGTTGTTGTAAGGACGTCAGTCAATGAGAGTGTTGAATTTGGTGAACACATTTTTTTTGGCTTATTTGGTATAAACAGTACTGACTCCCAAAATGAGTACCAGCACCTATTTCAGTCCAAGTCAAGCACTGACAATATGTCAGTTTGATGGAAACATCTCTGGTGGGAAAATGTGCATATTGTTTAATACAGATTTTAAAATATTATTACGAAAATCTGTTGCAAATTGGATGGAAACCTAGCTAATGTCAGGAGTACACATGTTGCCAAACCTAGCCAATTTAGTGGGTAATCTTTTTGGAAGATAATTAAATGTCAGTGCAAATGTAAGACCTCCCAACTGAAATACCAAATTGATTCTGTATTGACCAAACATATTTTTAACCAATTGAGTTTAAGTGTTATGTCATCAAAATCCAACACTTCCAGACCTCCTTCAGATCTCTTATTTGAGTATAGAGTATAGACTTTTTCAATTTGAGAGACTTAATTTTACAGATGAAGACAAGAAAGATCTTGTTAATCTCTTTAAAGGTAGAGTGATTTACAAATAAAGACAATGAGGGGTACACAAGACAGAAAGTCCCTCTGCCTTGGACAGAAGCACTCTCCCAAGTATAGATAGATCACTTTGTATCCAATTATTAAATATGTTCTTGATTTTCTACATTTTAGGAGAGAAATGTCTGCCTGAGGGAATTTTAGATGTATTCCTAAATATTAAAAGCAGTTCTATGAGAGGAATATTTTCTATTTCTTAATCATTCGAGTCATAAAAACATAAGATTTCACATTTAGAAACATTCCGTTTGAATCCAGACGCAATAGAGAATGCAGTGCTGGCATTAAGGGCATGGTCTTTGTCTTAAAAAAAAAAAAAAATTGTAGCATCGTCAGCCAGCTGGGAAATTTTGATTTCTCTGTCAAAAGTTGATAAGCCATGCACATTTGCATTATTCAGAATATCTAGAAAAATTTCCACTACCAAAATTTGATATTTTAGTATCACAGAACTATTTATCTCTGTAAAACATGCAAATGACTTTGATAACATTTTCACCAAAACCAAACATTTTCAGATACCGAAAGAGAAAATAATGTTAAATTCTGTCAAAGGCTTTACAAATGTCTAGAAATAAAATAACAGCATCTGAGTCAATTGCTTCTGAATAGTCCATAAGGTCCTAGACTAAAAGAATTTTGGAACTTATGTTGAATTTTTAATTGTATCTATTCCTTTCTTTAATCTTTTGGCATAAACCAGAGCAATCAATATTTAATAAAGTGATTAGTCTCCAATGGTCAATGAGAAAGGGGTCTTTATCAGGCTTTAGAATAAGTGAAATAAGGCCCTGCTTCATAGCGGAAACAATTTCACAATTTTCAATGCAATCTTGAAACATATTAGAAATAGGGTCTTCTAGTAACTCCAAAAACTACCTATAAAATTCAACTGACAGCCCATCAGGGCCAGGTAATTTCCCTTTTTTTCTCCTCGACACAAGTGATTCGCAAACTGAGTGGAAATTGTCGTGGAAATTCATCACCGTGTCGTGGAAATGACCACCAGGGACACTCATAGTCGATCTTAAAAGAATCATCCGTTATTATCAGCGCACTGGAGAGTTTCCAACCAACTCAATGCACCATAGTACACATGTCAATCAGGAGCTCTGCTGGGGCAGTCCCATCAGTTGTCTTATATACGGCTATACACAGACAAGTTATATTTGCATGATTTAGCATAATTCATTCATCATTACCATTTTGTTTCATTCGTGTGACCGACCAATACTGGTTCATAACATGTGACATACCAATACCTCACTAGGCTTCTTCTCCCTAAGCTGAGACCTTGAAATGGAGATATCTTTGGTTCTCAAAACAAAGGTCTGGGCGTACTGCCACATTGCAGCTACTGATAGTGAGGATTCATTTAGTCAGTCACTTGCATGAACACAGAAAACGGTTATTAGAAAAGCACATGAATAGAACACTGAAATTAGTTATTAGAAAAACACAAACATAAAAAATGTCCAGCTCATTCCCTCCTCTTATCACTTAATCTGTGATAATCATCAATACATTTTAATGTAAGCATTTAGATGTTAGCTTCTATATCAAAATACATCATTATAATAAATCATAATAAAGGTTATACTTCCATTAACGGGAGTGAAATCAACACATAAAACCAGACACTTCATAATTTCAAGCCCTTCATTCTGGGTTATCATCAACAGAGGCAATGTGTTCGGCGAGATCAGTCACATTAGAAGAGTGATCTGGGACAAAAGTACAACGTTCATCGCTAATGATTGCACAAGTGCCCCCTTGACTCTGGTTTGGAGAGACAATTTACAGTTCTTTTAGCATTGCCAATTTTCTCTGTCTTTAGAGATCTCCTGAATTTGGTCTAGGGCACATGCATATTGACTTTCACAGGGAATAGAGAGAACACATGTTATAACAGCTTCAAACTAACCTTAATAAGAATGAGATTGGGGCAAGGCTAGCCCAAGCTACAATCTAGTGGCTCTCCTCACAATTTAGGGGCATAGGTTTGTCTAGAAGCCTCGGTATTAAGACTATTGGTAGTAGTAATAATTTGTCAAACAATAAATAATTTGTCTGGATTTCCTGAATCAGGAATGCCTTAAACTGTTGTTTTGGTCTCTCCTCTCTCGAGGTTATGGCGAAGGTGACCACAGATGGTGTCTAGATGCATGGAAGGGATAAATTGACCAAGAACAGTGTGAACCTCAACACCCCCTCTAACCAGCTGAAGTAATGGCCACAATTGCATTCAGTATGGTCCTTCACCACTTCTACTGTGAGACCTGAGTCCAAGCCAGCAACCTGTACACAGCATCCAGTCGAAGCTATCAACTGCCTTTTCTCTTAGGAGTGCGACATGAGTCCACGTGGAGTGAGCATGGAGAGAGATCCCGTCCAAACTTCTCTCATGCTGCTGGTGTACTGGTAGGAAAATGGACAAAGACCTAATGGACTGTAAAGGACAGTGGCGGCTCAGGTGAGAGACATTATCAAGAGCCATCCACTTTGAACATGTGCCATTGGGAGGACGAACTGAAACACTATCTGAAGAAGAACATGAATAAACACCAGAAGGATGAGTGCCGGGAGGGAAGGGGGTGGTCAAGCGTGCCCGTAATTAATTTAGGCTTATCCAAAATGGTTTATTTGGGGTATCATGTTGATTGTGGAGGTCTGCACATTGTGAAATGTATAGTAATTTAGATTAAGAATGCATTGAGATACCAATCTGTCATTACCACAAGTGATGAGAATATTTAATACTATAAAAATAAGATGAATATACTGTATGTCAATATAAATGTGCATTGAAGGTCTTAAATTAAAGTGATAGAACCAACGTGAAACACTAAGAACTGTCATTCTAAATTTGAGTTGGATAATGTATCTTCTTAAAGATCCTATTTTCATTGGAAACATTAAAATTGTTAACCAAAGATATTTTTGTGTGTTTAGATTTGGGTCATGGAAGTAGATGGGAATTCTTCAAATGTAAAGTCAGAGTTTTAGCAATTAAACGTGGCAAAGAGCTGAAGTACCTTGGAGAAAAAGATTTAATGAGCAATCTTGACAATCTTCTAAAGAAAGATAAATTATCTCAAGAAGAACCATCTGTACTTAAATCTTTACAACTAGACTTAGAACAGTTTTACACAAATCTGACAAAGGGTGCTTTTGTCAGATCAAGAACAAAATAGATTGAAGACGGGGAAAGAAACACCAGTTATTTCTTTGAACTTGAAAAGAGAAACTAGTTCAGACATGGAAATGCCCTCTTTCACATTTTGTCAGGTGGACTTTTGCTTGGGGTCTGTGAGGTAAAGGAGTTGAAAGGACCTTGTCCTGGTCCATCTCGTTCTTTCTCTTGCTTGAGCTCACGGCATCCTGTGTGTCCATCCTGCTCTGGCTCTTGTCGTTGCTAGCTAGCATGCCTGCTGTCTTCTGTGAGAGTTGGCTATGTCATCTTCTGTTGTCTTTATGTCGTACTCTGCACCATTCAACTTGACAAACTCTAAACTTGCCATATATAGCTAAAACCAGATATAGTTAGATTCTTGCTACATTGATAGCAAATATTGGACTTTTAACCACCTAACCCTCAAAGTTGCTTGGACAAGTCAGAAAATAGTCCCTCTCACAGCGATTCCATCTTGGCTCTAGTAGCGTAGCATCTCTCACCATTGAATACAGGCAGTTGACGTCAACAATTTGTCAATCAATCAATTGTATTTATAAAGCCGATGTCACAAAGTGCTATACAGAAACACAGCCTAAAACCCCAAACAGCAAGCAATGCAGATGTAGAAGCACGGTGGCTAGGAAAAACTCCCTAGAAAGGCAGGAACCTAGAAGAAACCTAGAGTAACCAGGCTCTGAGGGGTGGCCAGTCCTAGACAAAAAAGGATTACAATAATGAGATGTATCCACCAATCCAAAGAAAGGATAGACGGGAGGTAGACAGCCTGCTGTGCCACTTTGTGGACAACGACTCATTGTTAGGGCGGAGAGACATGTATCTTGTCAGTATATACATAATATTTGGTGTTCCACATGAGACTGGTGCCCTGAGAGTCTGTAGTTTCGAGAATGAGACCTCGCCAATAGGGCACAAGGCATTTCGTGAAAATGTAGGTCGGAAATATGGCGGAAACGGAAGCACTGTTTGAGTCTGGTGGCGCGTTGAGTAAAGTTAATGGAAATGAGTGGAATACTGTAGCATTGAAGAATGGAGCAAAACAGGCTAAAGTTGTTAATGAAGATAGGCCTCGGACGAATAATTCCTTGTTGGAGTACATGGATAAGGATGTGTTTTTGGGAGATCCATTTGCGGTCAAGGAGATGGTGGAGGACGCACTGGAAAAGGTGGATTCAATCAAAGTGAACCAGGAGTGGTATAGTGTTGATTTATTGTATGTCAGAAGAACAAAAGGAAAGTGCATTGTGGCTCTTGGAAATATCGGAGTATGAAGTAGAAAGCCTTGATTATTTGAACAGGGCACCGGTAAAAGGCATCTCTGGCGTCGCTGTGGAAATTGAGGCTGAAAATCTAAAAGCACCACGCACCAGGAGTAGTGGTAGCTCTCAAACTCTAGGTGGCCTTCTGCCTTCTCCCTACAGTTCTCATTAGCATCGACCACCTCACGTGTACTACAATCCCAACGCTGTGTTTTAATGTCTAGGAAATGGCAATAATCATTGCTTGCGATATGGCTCTTGAAACATATGGCCCTTATCTTTCATCAGCGAAAAATAGTCCTTCAAATTAAAAAGATACAGTAAGTGTAACAGATTTGCAGAGCAATACAGCTATGGGTGCCTCCATCTGATGAAACTACACTTCCGCTACTCTTCCCAAGTAACGCTTACACACAGGTGTTTGGAGCACGCTAGATAGCTAATTAGCACAGGTGGTTTCCTCGTCTTCAGTAATTTTTCCACAAACAAGTGCTGTGACATAGAGATATGGCCGTGTGGGAACACTATCCCTGTCAAGATGTGTATCAACGTAACTTTGTTTTTCAATGATTTCGCGCTGATATGAAAGATAAGGTCCTTGTGCTTCCAATACCCTATCGCAAGCGACACGTATTAATGTACAGATTGAGTGTCGGGGTACTCCCCCCTAAAGAAGATGCCTTCCTCCAATGACTCTTATGTGTAATATAATGGAACTCAGAGTCCTGATCAAAGGCTAGAGTAATGGATGGAAAACAAAATGCCTATGCATCTGGTGGACATCGGGCTTAAAATGTGGATGTCAGCCGCCGATAAACCCCACAGAAGAAGGGGCGGGGACGACACCCTGCTTTTTCTCTTTGTTCTAGTAGCATTTAGACCGAGTGATTGCCCTTAGGGACGATGACCCACTGTTCCTACCTGCTGGGGCGCTGGTGTTATGAGGTGAGCCGAACAACAAGCTTTTTATCCTTAGTCAGTGTCTTATCTTGGAACTTGGCTGCAAAACAACAAATAACAATACAACCAATCCTATGCTAACTAAAACGTGTACCTGTTTTTTTTATTCTGTCGGTTTCCACTATTGGCTAGCTGGAGAGGAAGGCCGCTTTGGCTGGCTGGAGAGGAAAGCGGCAGCGGCCTTCCTCTCTGGCCCGCCAATAGTGGAAACCAACAGAATAAAAAAAGAACAGGGACACGTTTTATGACAAATCACCAACATCTACTCTCCACGAGGCCCTTGAAAACTTCCTCAAGGTACTTTTTTAATTGCCCAACCCCAAATAGACCCTTAACCTCGATGCAGAATAAAAAAACATTGAAAGATTAGTTGTCAGTTTTATTCTACCTTATTACCTTGTTTGATTTCAGGCGGAAGAACTGAACCCGGGATTCACTTTTACCTTTCGTTTCATTCTTTAGGACAAGGATAGTGCTAAATTGGAGGTGGAGCTGGCAGCCTTGATTGACAAAGCGACTGACACCATCCAGGAAACAGTGGGTGCCGCTGGATTGCCATTGGCCAACTAGTTCACTCGTCACAGGCCACCCAATCAGCTGTGTGCTATAAACAGCAACCACGCTGGGTAGATATACAGTGGAGTCGGAAATTGACACCCTTGATAAAGATGAGCAAAAATGACAAAAAATAAATAATTAATATACTGATATTGAATGCAAAAAAAATATTTTATACCAATTTAATTGCTCAGCAAAATATATTGTTTAAGAATAGTTTCTCTCAAAAAGATAGGGGTCAAAATACCTCACCTTGTGAGGATAGTGGCACTGACGCTTTTCTAAAATGTTTTATGAGATTGGAGAACACATTGGGAGAGATCTTAGACCAGGGCTCTCCAATCCTGTTCCTGGAGAGCTTCCGTCCATAGGTTTTCGCTGCAACCATAATCGAGTGCATCTGATTGTTATAATTAGCTGGTTGATAAGTTGAATCATGTTAATTACAACAGGAGTTGGAGCAAAAACCTACAGGACCATAGCTCTCCAGGAACATTGTTGGAGCGCCCAGTCTTTACATTTAATTATTATTATTTTTTTTTAAACTAGACAAGTCAGTTAAGAACAAATTCCTATTGACAATGACGGCTTACACCGGCCAAACCCGGACGACGCTGGGCCAATTGTGCACCACCCTATGGGACTCCCAATCACGGCCGGTTGTGATACAGCCTGGAATCGAACCAGGGTGTCTGTAGTGACGCCTCTAGCACAGAGATGCAGTGCCTTAGACTACTGCGCCACTCGGGAGCCCTCGGGTCTTAGACCATCCCGCCATACAGAATCTTTCCAGATCCTTGATATCCTTCGTCTGCGCTCATGGACTGCCCTCTTCAATTCAAACCACAGGTTTTAAATGGGATTCAAGTCTAAAGACTTAGATGGCCATTGCAAAATGTTGATTTCGTGGTCAATTAACCACTTTTTTTTATGGATTTTGATGTGTGCTTGGGGTTATTGTCCTGCTGGAAGATCCATTTGCGGTCAAGTTTCAGCCTCCTGGCAGAGGCACCCAGGTTTTTGGCTAAAATGTCCTGGTACTGGGTAAAGTTCAGTGGAAGCAAAATAGCCCCATAACAAAAGATCCACCACTATATTTTACAGTAGGTATGAGTTTCTTTTCTGCTTATGCACCCTTATTTTGATGCAAAACCCTCCACTGGTGTGTGTGGCCAAAGAGCTCTATTTTCATGTCATCCAACAAATGTAAACGCCTGGAGTCTGCTAAACGGAATTGGCCCTTAAATTGGAAACGGTACTTTGGTCAGAGGCCATGAAAATAGATCTCTCTGGCCATGCACACCAATGGTGGGTTTTGCGTCGAAATAAGGATGCATAAGCAGAATTATATATTTTTTTTATCCTCGCAAGGTGAGGTATTAAATTTGACCCCTAACTTGAGAAATATAAATACTTGTTAAACAAAATGTTTTTCTCTGAGCAATTGTATTAGTACAAAATATACTGCTCAAAAAAATAAAGGGAACACTTAAACAACACATCCTAGATCTGAATGAAAGAAATAATCTTATTAAATACTTTTTCTTTACATAGTTGAATGTGCTGACAACAAAATCACACAAAAATAATCAATGGAAATCCAATTTATCAACCCATGGAGGTCTGGATTTGGAGTCACACTCAAAATTAAAGTGGAAAACCACACTACAGGCTGATCCAACTTTGATGTAATGGCCTTAAAACAAGTCAAAATGAGGCTCAGTAGTGTGTGTGGCCTCCACGTGCCTGTATGACCTCCCTACAACGCCTGGGCATGCTCCTGATGAGGTGGCGGATGGTCTCCTGAGGGATCTCCTCCCAGACCTGGACTAAAGCATCCGCCAACTCCTGGACAGTCTGTGGTGCAACGTGGCGTTGGAGGATGGAGCGAGACATGATGTCCCAGATGTGCTCAATTGGATTCAGGTCTGGGGAACGGGCGGGCCAGTCCATAGCATCAATGCCTTCCTCTTGCAGGAACTGCTGACACACTCCAGCCACATGAGGTCTAGCATTGTCTTGCATTAGGAGGAACCCAGGGCCAACCACACCAGCATATGGTCTCACAAGGGGTCTGAGGATCTCATCTCAGTACCTAATGACAGTCAGGCTACCTCTGGCGAGCACATGGAGGGCTGTGCGGCCCCCCAAAGAAATGCCACCCCACACCATGACTGACCCACCGCCAAACCGGTCATGCTGGAGGATGTTGCAGGCAGCAGAACGTTCTCCACGGCATCTCCAGACTCTGTCACGTCTATCACGTGTGCTCAGTGTGAACCTGCTTTCATCTGTGAAGAGCACAGGGCGCCAGTGGCGAATTTGCCAATCTTGGTGTTCTCTGGCAAATGCCAAAACGTCCTGCACGGTGTTGGGCTGTAAGCACAACCCCCACCTGTGGACGTCGGGCCCTCATACCACCCTCATGGAGTCTGTTTCTGACCGTTTGAGCAGACACATGCACATTTGTGGCCTGCTGGAGGTCATTTTGCAGGGCTCTGGCAATGCTTCTCATGCTCCACCTTGCACAAAGGCGGAGGTAGCGGTCCTGCTGCTGGGTTGTTGCCCTCCTACACGTCTCCTGATGTACTGGCCTGTCTCCTGGTAGCACCTCCATGCTCTGGACACTACGCTGACAGACACAGCAAACCTTCTTGCCACAGCTCGCATTGATGTGCCATCCTGGATGAGCTGCACTACCTGAGCCACTTGTGTGGGTTGTAGACGCCGTCTCATGCTACCACTAGAGTGAAAGCACCGCCAGCATTCAAAAGTGACCAAAACATCAGCCAGGAAGCATAGGAACTGAGAAGTGGTCTGTGGTCTCCACCTGCAGAACCACTCCTTTATTGGGGGTGTCTTGCTTATTGCCTATAATTTCCACCTGTCGTCTATTCCATTTGCACAACAGCATGTGAAATGTATTGTCAGTGTTGCTTCCTAAGTGGACAGTTTGATTTCACAAGTGTGATTGACTTGGAGTTACATTGTGTTGTTTAAGTGTTCCCTTTATTTTTTTGAGCAGTGTATAATTTCCCCAATTTTTCTTGGCATAAAATATAGCTCAGTATTTTACTTACTTTATGCAGTCATTTTTGCTCCTCTTTATTAATGTGTCAATTTCAGAAGCCACTTCATATCACGTCGCTGTGACATGGTTCAATATAAGCTATTATATTGCAGTCCCATTACAGCTCAATTGGTGTCAATACCTCGGAGATGTCTTTTGGTTAGATCGAAATATTACTTTAACATTTCAATACACAGTCCTTTCAAATGGATGTCATGTCAATTTGTGGAATTATGTAAACTGAGTTAAAATAACTTCTATGTAGTCAGGAGATCTAATGATAAAACAATTTTAATACAATGTGTCTTATACAGAAACTATGGTTCTTGAATGTACAAACAAACAGGGAAAATGTAGTAGTTAAGGGTGTCAAACCTTGTTAGTTAGGGGGCATGTACTGATGTTATTCTATTAAGAGCAGATGTTTGACAAATAAAGAGAATTGATCTATTGATGTAGTTGAATGTCAAATCCAAAGATGGTTTAAATGGAGAAAAAAAAAGGTAGAAAAATCAGACAACCTCGAAAAACAAAATCAAACAAAAATCTTCTAAATATATGTCCACCTCTACCAGTGGAGTTAATACAATTAGAAACATTATTTTACAAGTCCACTGGGTTGGTGAAAGATTTCACATTTCTGTGAAGCTGAGCTCCCTCTCGTTCTCAAAGCCTCTATAGGCCCATATACTGTATAATACAAAAATGAGTATCCAGTGTAAGCCTAAGCATGGGCACATCACTGTGCTCCTTAGGGCAATAGGCAACATTCTCTATGCAAAGTACCCTCTCGTACTGTAGCAATGCATTCTTCCCTTAGTAATGGGACAGTCCAAAATCGTATCCACACAACAGTTAGGGCCAGCATCTCCCTATTAGTCATTTTCTTAGCTCTTACCTCAGGGAAGTGTGTACACACAAACACACAAGAGCGGCCATTGTGCAAGTCTATGGTAGCGGGTGAGGGGCATAGCCGCATGACATACAGCCATGCTCTCACTCCCTGGTATGGTGCCAGCTGAGCTCAGTCCTTGGCGTCACCCACCCCATCTGCGTTGATGGCAAACATGGCTTCAGACTCTGGGAGGCAGGGCGAGTCGTAGATTTTGCAGATCCTCGTTTCGCCGCGACCTTTCCTCAAGTACAGTCTGAAAACAAGGAGTGGTTTTAGCTTGATAGCTAGCTGTATTCTTCTAGAACCCAGTGGCTTAACAACTGGTATGCTACATTTGAAACCATTAGAATGTGAACAAGAGGGAGTACAAAAGAGCCAATGGAGCCACTCACCGCGTAGTGGAGGCATGTGCCATGATGTTGCCCCCGATAGGTTTTTTAGGGTCTGCTGAGAACATGGCGGCGCCGTCTACCTGGGCCACCACCTGATTGGTTATCACCACAGCAACGCCAAACTGTGACAAGGCGAGAGCCAAAAAATGTTTTTAGCATTATGACCATACCATGAAGAGAGTTGTGCACATGCATAAAATGGATGTACAGAGAAGGGTTCAGAACGTTGCTGATAAACATATTGTATTAGACCGACACCAGCGCAATAGGTAAGGAGTTCAGCGAACAGACAAAACCCCTGTAATTCTAGCCCTGGACTTACCTCGTCTGCTAGCCTTAGCAGCATTCTCAGGAAGCGTCCCAGGTGGCCTTGCCGTGCAGCGAGCTCTCCCCTCCCGGAGTAGTCGGTTCTGTAGAGGGCTGTGGCACTGTCCACTATCAGCAGGGCATACCTGAGAGAGAAGGGGCCATATGTTTAGAGACCTATAGCACTGCAGACTGGGTGACCATAGGGGTCCTTTACTAGGATTTCTTTGAGGGTACTGCCCTTATTCCAGATCACTAATTCATGCCATAAACAATAGCATTAACATGGAAGGAAAGCAAGTAATATGAGAAATGGAAAAACATCTGAAGGGTTGGAAACCTCAGGAAGAGGGAGGGAGATGGGCCTGACCTGGACTCTGCCATCATGGCTGAGGCTTGGTAAAGCAGCTGGGTCTGGTGATCTGTGTTAAAGGCCCTAGCGTAGGCTACATTGTCCAGAACGTCACTCCCAACAAGTCCATACCTAATAAAAGACAACAGTACCTTCTGGTGTGATACAGCTTTTTGAAGGAAGTACTGCATTTGCAATGGTAACTCTCTGAACAGACAGAAATTGATGCCCGTTATTCCTGTAGTGGAATAGTGTGGCTCCAAATTTCAATCTCTGTCAGTGTCATTTAACCCAGTAGTTACTCCATTGTTATTGTGTTGGTCCATGAGAGAACTCACCTCTCTGCTACAGCCAGTAATCTCTCTGGTCTGAAGGTCCCCTCTGTATCAATGTACATGGCTTTGCCCTCTCCACCACCCTGGTCAATGGGCAACTGTGTTGGGGAAAAGCACAATAGATCAAAAACGGAATGTCCTGAGTGCTATCGTCATATGCTGTGAGCAGATGTGATTGGTATGAGATAAGAGTATACACCCAAGTCTGCCTTTATTAGTATGAAAAAGAATGGCATCATGACAAGTACCTGGCAGGTGACTGCAAGGGTGTGGCACAGCTGTGTTTTTCCTGTCCGGAACTCTCCAAACATTTCTGTGATGGAGCCTGTCTCTATCCCACCTGAGAGAGAGAGAAAGCCTTTTTCATACACACAACGACAACAAATACAACTGGGCAACTCAAAAATCATGTCCCGAGTCATGACAACAGTTCTAAAATCTAGGTAACTGGCAAAGATCCCAGCCTCACCCTGTAGCAGCTTGTCCAGCTCTTTGGACCCGGTGGAGATCTGGATGATTTCAGCTCGGCGTTGGTGGAACTCTGTCGCTGTGGTGAAGCCCATGGGCACTAGTTTGGCAGCTTCAGCCTGGAGAAAATACCATAGAGGAAGAGGAACATCAGCCACAGTCATAATATCAGACCTAATGTTAACTGTGGGCAACCCAAAATGAGCAGAAAATAAAAACTCAGATTGGTAAATGAAGGTGACCTAACCAGAACTTTGTCTGCTTTGGCCTCACTGATCCCCTTGATGTTGAGCAGCTCCTTCTTGGGTGCATAGGCCACTGCCTCAATGGTGTGGAACCCTGCATCCTCCAGCTTCTTTATGTCACTGGCACTGATGCCACATTGCTGTGTAGGAAACATTGCAAATGTAGGCCGTCATTGTAAATAAGAATTTGTTCTTAACTGACTTAAATAAAAAGGTAAAAAAAATAATAAATACACCAACACCTACCTCAAGTCTGCTCAGTAGCTGTGGTCCAAAGCTCTCCTCCTCCTCTACCTCTGCCTCTACCCTGGCCTCGCTCCTGACAGCCATCTTGATTTATGGACAGGTGAGGTATGTCTTTCAAAGGGGAAAATATTTGACGGTGTAAGAGTTATAACTCTATAGCTAGTAAACAAGTATTTTTCACTGAGGACAAAACTGCGAGGCAGATAGTACTTTCCATTGTGTTAGTTACTGAGACACACTTGATCAAGACTGGGGTTTTTTTTCCATTGGAAATGAGAAAATATTTGAACTATCAACAGAAGTTACACAACCAGCAATTGCAACCAGCTACTGTACAGTAACGTTAGCTGTTCAAGTTGTTGATGTTGACCTTTCCAGCCTGTTCATGCATCTAGTAATCAAACAATTATTGACTTACTAAGTGAAATAGAAGATTTAGCTAACTAGTTCACCTACTAGTAAGTGTTGTATTTCTTGTTTATTGGACTTGCAGTCTTTGAATTTGACTGATATGAAAGGTAACGTTACCTAGCATTATTAGGCTAATTTGTTCAGCTGAGCTACTGAATTACATGATCTGGCATGTCTGTGAGTGACTTGGCTTACATCCAAATATTTAACTCAAAATAGTAGCTAGCTCATGTTAACTTTAAGTTATGGGATAGGATTTATCCAACGTTGTAATAACAGCGTCCACTCACCTCTAGTTTGTGTTGCTTGAACTAAAATCTCCCGCTCGCTAGTCAACGTACTTGTTTATCAGGCTACGTAATTACGCTAACCCTTCCCTCGAGTGCTGGGATTGGACAGCGTTGGGCTGCATCCCAATGAAAAACATGTACTTCCTCACTCCCGTTTCATTCCCTTGATCTGCATCTGAAAAATCAATATATGGAAGCAAGCTAAATGTAGTGATCAGTAAGCACTATATAACCTACGCTTTTGCTATTTATAAAAACGTTTGGCTGGTGTGCCATCACCCATCTGAGCAGTCGGCTGTGAATGTCCTCACTGGCTAGTACAATTATGCTGACTGTGATTTGGTTTCTGACCCCCACAGGATGTGCGGTAAGAACAATGCTGATGCTTCTCTTTTAAGGGTTATTTCCTTTTCCTCTTAGCACACACACACACTTTTGGTCATTTAACATGAATCTTGACTGGGAGTGAATCTTGGTGGAATAGGATTTGTGTACAACATAACAGTATCAGTAAAGCGTAATAATTATGCAATATAGACAGGATATATGAACATGAATGAATAAGCATAATATTACACTATTATAACACAGCTATAAACAGGGCTATAATCTAAGTAGCATAAACATTAACCTAAAGAGGAACCTCTTGTCAGAGAAAGAGAAGCCTATTACTGAGACTGACAAAGTAAAGACTTATGGCACCCTAACAAGACTACATGAATGGGGTGTGTGCATCGTAATGTAAGTTGGAGGGAGGGCTATTGGATTTGTTTTTACATGTGTAATAATGGGTAATTACCACAAATGATTTAGTAACTTTGATCAGTTTGCAACCATATGTTCTATTGTAACGTTATTACTATTATTTCATGTTGGATTTGCCAATACTGCTTGGCATATTGTTCATAGTATGTAGCCTTGTGCCCATTGCCATACGTGTCATTGTTTTATTGGTAAACATAGTTTTCATATGTGCATGATACTGTAGTGTCTCTCCGGCCTGGTGCGGGAGCCTGCTGTGCTGAGGTCTTATCTGATCTGCCCTAGAGCCACAAGGTCGCAAATTACTCTGCGCATGTGCGACCTCCAAGACCCGCCTGGGAGAAGCGCAACAACCGCTTTAATTAACAAAGGCTACTATGGAAAGCACTACAGTATCATGCACATATGCTAACTATTTTTACCAATAAAACAATGACACATATCGCAATGGGTACAAGGCTACATACTATGAACAATATGCCAAGCAGTATTGGCAACTCCAACATGAAATAATAGTAATAACGCTACAATAGAACATATGGTTGTAAACTGATCAAAGTTACTAAGCCATTTGTGGTAATTACCCATTATTACACATGTAAAAATAAATCCAATAACCCTCCCTCCAACTTACATTACACACCCCATTCATGTAGTCTTGTTACTGTTCACAACAGTCCTCAGAAATGTGTCTTCTTTCTTTGGACAACGATAACACTGACATGTGTGGGTGGGTGCAGTGTCCAGATGTGCCTTTCCAAGCACTCTGATTGGTTGGGAAAGGCAGCTATCGATTAATTTTTTTATTTAACCTTTATTTAACTGGGCAAGTCAGTTAAGAACAAATTCTTATTTACAATGATGGCCTACCCCAGCTGAACCATCCACTAACCCAGACGACGCTGGGCCAATTGTGCGCCTCCCTATGGGACCCCTGATTACGGCCGGGTGTAATACAGCCTGGGATCGAACCCGGGTCTGTAGTGACGCCTCTACCACTGCGACACAGTGCCTGAGACCGCTGCGCCACTCAGGATCCCTTAAAACTAAGATAACTAAGGTAACGGGACTGTGAGGGAAATTTAGGAAGAGAGGAGGGGAGCAGGACAGCCTTTTTTACACTATTACTACACATTACAAATCAGAGAAGATGAAGGGAAGGAGACAATGAGAGGAGGCCACTGTAGACTATTGAGATGCAGCCATATGAGCATACCAGTAATTTCACTGAGGGTGTTCGATTAATCCCACCCAGGCACGCCAGTATAGGCGTGTTTTCTATCGGCTTAAAGTTAAGTAATTTTTAGGATTCTGTTTTCCCATGCAAAAGGGATTGATTTTGATAAAAATGCTTTATCTGCCTTCCCAATGAAAACTAGTTAGAACATTCTAACATTTATTTTATGGGAAAGATATGCATGTTTGTAGATGATGCACCATGCTGTCTTGTTGACAAAATGACTGAGCAGCGCAGATTACTGTTTGATTTGAGAAAGGCGTGCCTCCCTCCCTGCTTTTGCCCAATTACTTAACGGGTCTATGCCCAGTGGCGCACGGATCAGCATAATGAAATCCGCCCAATGTAAAAATCCTGTTGAGTTTCCATACTATGAAATGATATACAGTACCAGTCAAGAGTTTGGACACACCTACTCATTCAAGGGTTTTTTCTTTATTTTTACTATTTTCTACATTGTAGAATAAAAACAAAGACATCAAAACTTTGAAATAACACATAAGGAATCATGTAGTAACCAAAAGTGTTAACATTTTATAGTCTTCAAAGTAGCCATCCTTTGCCTTGATGACAGGAGTGATGTGTGCTGCATCAGATGACCTGGCCTCCACAATCACCCGACCTCAACCCAATTGAGATGGTTTGGGATGAGTTGGACCGCAGAGTGAAGGAAAAGCAGCCAACAAGTGCTCAGGATATGTGGGAAGTCCTTCAAGACTGTTGGAAAAGCATTCCAGGTAAAGCTGATTGAGAATGCCAAGAGTGGGCAAAGCTGTAAAAGGGTGGCTACTTTGAATAATCTGAACTATATTTTGATTTGTATAACACTTTTTTTGGGCTACTACATGATTCCATGTGTTATTTCATAGTTTTGATGTCTTCACTATTACTCTACAATGTAGAAAATAGTACAAATAAAGAAAAACCCTTGAGTAGGCGTCCAACCCTTTACTGGTACTGTATATATTTTTATGATGGCCAGATATGATCTGAAACACCCATTTGTTCAGAGAGCGAACTGAAGAGCCAAGTTAACAATTTTATGTTAAACCAGTGTTTGTTATCATAGAGAAAACATGGGTAAAAGTTGTAGTAACATTTTAATAATGATTCAGACAATTAACAAAGACAAAATGTTATGGTACTATTCAAGCTTTTTTCAGTTATTGTAATTCTTGCCATAGTTTTGCTAGAGGAAATACATCAATAATGGTTTGAAATGGCCAACTATTACTATTGATCCCTTATGAAAAAAATTATACAAGTGATCAAAACTTATGGTAGAAAACATGTAAAATTAACACAAAAGACAATGTGGCATTGAACATTAATAAATTGAATTGACAAACATATACACATTTTCATTTTCTACATCAGGGCTGCCCAACCCTCTTCCTGGAGATCTACTGTCCTGTAGGTTTTCAGTCTAACCCTAATTTAACATATCTGATTCATCTAGTTAAGGTCTTGTTGAGCAGCTACTTAGTAGAATCAGGTGTGTTAAATTAGGGTTGGACTGAAAACCAACAGAACAGTAGATCTCCAGGAAGAGGGTTGGGCAGCCCTGCACTACATTGAACAGCCATTGACTGGAACTGGTCTCAGCACAGCAGACTTTCATGGATCCTCTTGACAATCTTGGTCAAGTAGTTCTTGGCTGGTGTTACTGATGATACAATGTCTTCCACCTGGTCTTTCCTGTTTAGAAAAAAAGTATTATAGTGTTACAGTTGTTAAAGGTGCACTGTTGCAACAATGTACAAATAAGACTTGAAACAAAATGTGTATGTGCGTGAGAAGACAAACATCAAGTCTTACGTTGTGTTTCCAATGTGATTTTGGAAGTTTTGCACATGAAAGAGACCGAAGGGGTAGGCGGAGGTAACGGCTACTGTCATCTCAAACTTGCTAAATGACTTGAGACTGGAGAACAGGATTCGAACTCTGAAATAAAGAGGACAAAACAATAATGACTTTTGCATTCAGAAAGCTGTTATATGGAACTATATCTATAAAATCCCCTAGAAAGGACAGTCCCATTTAAGTCAACATTCTCTGATGTCTGATCTGTCCAGTTGTATTTCTATGGTGTGTGATCTTACTGTGTGTCCACACAGCTGATGTCCAGGATGTCCAGCCTCAGAGCGCCCCACTTCTTCATCAGGTGGATCTCTTCTCCCAGGAGGCGACAGCGGCTTACCACCAGACCCACATCATGCAGCAGCTGGAGAGCGAGAACCAGACAGATATTATACAGCCAAAACTGAACCTCTGTGGACATGCAATGTGATTCTGGGATACATTTAAAACACCAACCCCTTTTCTGGACTTCACGTCATGTGGATCGTCCTTTTAACCAAGCCTCACACTTACCTTGGGAATGTATTGACTGGTGGGGTACTTCTTGAACCAAGTGGTTTCACTGCCTATGTACTGGCATAGAAGATTGTGTACAAGCCGAGAGTAGCACTGTGACTTTTCATCTGTAAGAAAGAAAAGGTGAGTTGGCAAAGAAAGAGTCCTGTGTGTGGCGAGAACCAAGAAAATATTCTACATTAAAGTGTCAGAGCTTAATTTCTCCCACCATCCATTTGGCGTTGAAATGTGATGTCCATGATGTTACGCTCAGTCTGTTCACAGACCTCTCCTCCTATATAAGAGAGCAAAGCATTAGAAAAACAGACATTTGTCTTAAAGCAACCCTTTGAAAAAAAACTGCAGAGCAAAACTACTATAAAACATAGTAACACATTTAGTGCAAGGAAAGTTATACTATCAAGGAATATATAGCACTATATCTTACCGTCAGGTTTCTCAAACTGCACCTCCAACAGCAAGGACTCGTAAAGAAAGCTGTAGACTGTCTTCCTGTCATCTTTCTGCACAAACTTCCATTCATTCACTCTGAAACCAAAAGAGGCCAAAAATGTAATTCAAAGTTGAATGGAATAGTAGGTGTATATGCAGGGAGGAAAAATGTATCCCTGTCTGGAAAATGAGAAACTGACCTATCCAGCATGGCAATATGTTTCTCAAGTTCCAGAGTTTCCTTTCGGAGTCTGTCCACTTTGTCCACAGAGTTTATCTTCTGTAGTTCCAATTCACACATTTGCCTGTGGAGAAAAACAAATGGTTTCCATTTCTCGGCACATCCAGCGGAAGGGAGTAAAGTAATACAAATTAAAATCTCAATAGAGACCGTAGCTCTGGCGACGACAAAGAAAAATCAAATTTATTTACACTAAATTATGATTCAAGCAATGTAGACTTACCCTTCACTTTTAGCAATTGCTTTGTTGACCTTCTCCAACCCTGATAGAATGTACTCAACATTAACATGTCAAATACCATGCACACCATTGATTAATAATTCAAAATGTAATTCAAAAAAGAAACCCAAGATTGTGGCGTCATACGTTACCTTGCTGCCTTGCTTTCAAGGTTGGCTCACAGTCCTCTACTCCTGTGCCCTCCACAGCTGCAAGTTCTGTGGCAGACAGAAGAAAGAATAAGCATGACAAAACCTCAAATTCAAAATCAATTACCACCTCTAATACCAAAAATTATCTTAACAAGATGACAAGCATGCATTGTGAAAAATGATATTAGGTCCCTTGGTTCAAATTGAAGTACAGTAGAGAATATGAAAGGCTCAAAAGGAGATGAACTCAAATCCAATATACCAGCTTCCAAGTCATGTAGACATTCATCAAGGTCTTTCAGACACTGATCGGTCTTCTCAATATTTCCTCTCAAGTTATGTTGTGCCTCCTGTGAAGATGTAATGGGACATCAATAAAACAGTTTATTAGCAGAGTTTTACACCACACACACACATGTGGAAAGCATAAGTATTTTTCAGTCAGGTTACTAGCAACATAGTGAAGGGATTTTTGTTCTCATCAGGGGTCTTACCCGAGTTGTGTGCACAAGGTCAGAGTACAAAACTGCTTTCATTTCATGAGATCGCACTTTGCTTCTCTTTCTGAAGAATGTCCTCCTCTCTTTCAACTTTGAACCAAAAAGCAGCAACTGGGGAAAATAAGCCACAACATCAAGAGGGGTGGTCCAAATGGATCATTTCTGTATCAAACTGACTAGTAATAGCAAGAGGGAAATCAATAAATAACCAAAGACAAAGTTAAACACCTCTTCATCTGAAAAGCCCTTCACCGCCTCCCAAAGTGTTCCATTAACACTTTGCAGAAGACTGTCTTGGTCTCTCAGACGTACTTTCAACCTGAAATCAGAAAGTACACCAAAGGGATGAACATACATGGCTTGTTACTTACTAAGCAGGTTACAGATTTGAGCATTGTTTTTTACGTCATCTTACGGTAAATAAAATGCAACAAAAAGCATCACAGTGACATGCATAATTAAACATACCCCTCCACCATTTCTGTGAGTATCTGGCAGTCTGTCTCATACACCCTCTGTTTGGGACGGTTGATATGCTTCTCGATTAACAAGTCCTCTGTTTTGCGATCGAGATCCGACACAATCTATAAGGAGATGAAAATCTGTATTTAGCACCTATATTTATTGTGAGGGTCAGCAAGTATTATCCTTAATAATAATTCCTCAAAAGTTATTAGTAATGACAATTCTAAAGACAAAGGTTTAAGATTTACTCTCGCAGGCAGAATACTCTGTCGAGGTTTATGGATGACAAAGTCGATGCTGAAGAGTTTCAGGAACTCAGCCACTGTAATGCTGCCATCTTGGAGTTTCTGAAATTAAATGTGAAAGAGCAGTGAAAACACAGTATAATCGGAAATGGTAACAGGAAAAGTCAATATAAAAGGGAGTTGTTGACATACCTTCCGTACATCAGATGTGTAGTCCCCGGTGTTGTCAAGCAGGGACTCGAATTGGCTTTGTCTGTAAGCTGCAAAATGGCATCAAGTTAGTATTGCCTATCTAACCTAGACAATGCACTTTAAAAGGGATCAAGACAGACAAGGCTATGACGAATGTTTGAATGAGACAGTCAAAATAAGCAGTAGTAAAAGCGCCTCAAAACTCACTTGACTCAAATGTGCCCTCACATCGGAGGTTGGAGTTGCTGCTGGAGCCATCAGCTGCAGCTCCTGTACAGTTACTGTCCCACTGAACTACCTGTGTGTGTGGGATCTGTCAAGATAAAATGTGAAAAAAAATGTATTAACTCGTATTGAATACATTTAACAAAATAAATGTGAACTGATTAAATGAAAAACAGTATTTACCATTTCTTTGTTTTCTGTTGATGGCTTATTCCTCTTTACCTCATCCATGGAGTCATCATGGCCCTCTTCTGGTAGGGGCCTCTTCTGACATTGGGTAACAGTTGGGACCGGCTCTTTAAAGACCTCATGCGCCACAACATCCTTGATCACCTTGCCTAAGAAAAGATTTCCCTTGTCGTCGACCCCCTGAGGAGACTTGGTTTCCATAGTTTCTGATAAGTCCTCTTCACTGCTAATGTCTGGAAGCACTTCATCATCAATGTTGTCCATCGAGGTGTTGCTCCTCAGTTCATGAGTGCCACCCAAGCTATTCTTCTTCAGAAGTTTCCCAAAATCTGTCACGCTATTGGACTGGTTTGATTCAGAGGGTTTGGCTATTTGTGGGAGTTTGGGCAGGAAACCACCAAATGACAGTCGTGATGCAAGGCATTTACTTTTCAAGTTAAAAGGAGCAGTCATATTAGGTTTGTCATTGTGAATAATATGGTCTTCCAAGTTGACACTTGCTGGTTTCTCAGTCATTAATCCCATGGATTTAGACCCATAGTCTACAGTTGAAAAGGATTCTGTCGCTACACTGTGTTGGTCAGAGGTCCTCATCAAGTGAGATAAAGGTGCAGTGCAGCTACCCATCACTTCTGTGGATTCATTTATCATGCGGCTCATATGATTAAGTTTCAACTGCAGATCTGCCAAACTCATTCGACTGGTCTTTTCCTTCTTCGAAGGTACATTAACATCTTCTATTGAGACTGAAGAGGCAATGGGAGAGCTTTCTGGTCTGTTAGGAATAAAGGAGCAGTCTTCATCTTTCAGATCAGGATCATTTCGGTCTGCCAATCCCTTTAGGTCAAAGTGTTCTGTAAGGTTAGTGGGGATTTCTCTAGGGTGACCCTCCGGTAGACACAAGGAAATTGCATTTGTGGTGGATGAAGGGCCCTTCACATTGGTAGGTGCATGTTGTTCAATTTGCGTTGTGACAGCCTTGGTCATCTCCATTTCATGATCCTCAGAAAACATTTCAGTTTCATCTCTGGCCCTTTTCTCCTCCAGGTTAGAGGGTACAGCTACAGGATTATTTCTGCAACGTGTCGCTTCTACTACTCGTTTCACTTCCATATCATTTGCCTGACTAATTGACACATTCCCTAATGGTGGATTTGTTTCAGGGGAAAACATGTTAATAACTTTGGATTCAATTGCAACAGTCTGGCTCCTTGTCAGTTCCATTTCATCAGAGTCAGAAAATGTAGGTGCCTTTTTACTGCAGAGGCTTTCAACACCTAACTGAAACGTAATCTCACCATGTGCACTCTGCTCTGCGGGAGGAACCATCTGCAGGGTCTTACTCACACTGGATAAACGTTGCCTTGCTCTGACAGGGTCACGGTTCCCCATCTTGATGTTTTCAGACTCAATTACAGCGGTCTGACTTCTCGTTATATCCATGTCATTTGAATCCGATGATCTACGTTGATCGGTTTTGTGACCCACGTCCACGAAATGATTGCCCTTTGCTCCAGTGAAGTTTGTCTTTGAGATTGTGGACATCCTAGCTAAGTTCTCACCCTCATGGGCAGAATGTGACACATTTGTTAATAACTCTGCAGTGAGAGCTTGAGTCACCTCCATACAATTGTCATCCTCCTCAATAAGAGTTTTATTTGATTCCAAAAAGCTGACAAATCTTCCTCTACCACCTTGGAGTGAAGGAGTTACACCACCAAAACCTCTGGTGTCAATAACCCCAGTTTGGCTCCTTGTGATTTCCATGTCATCTGTACTAAGATCTGCTCTAATCAGGCTCTTCTCAAACGTTTCCTTTTGGCGTTTTGATATGGGGAACAATCTGCCAGTGGTCTCATCTGTCATGTTCAGACCATTTCTGTGATCTATAGACACAGTGAGAGATTTGGTCATGTCCATAACACAGTCATCCTCTGATATATGACTGGGTCTGTTGGAAGCTGACATGAAGGATATACTTTTCCTTGTGTTTTGCATGCGATTGACCATATTGAGGCTTTTGGTGTCGATGGCAACAGTTTGACTTCTAGTCATCTCCATGTCATCAGGATCCGATATGGCTACAGAAAAATCTTTCACCTGATCCAGCGCCCTCTTCACACTGTTAGCATCATCTGAGAAATTGCCATATTGCATAGATGGTGGCACATAGGATTGACCCAGGTCAAACTTGGTTTTCGGTTTGCTAAGAGAAGGCTTCTCCATCACACAATATTTGGAATCAATTACAGCAGTTAGGCTTTTTGTGATTTCCATGTCATCAGGATCAGAAGATGCAGGCTCCCATACTTTATTACTTCTCTGTCCTGAAGTCATCTCCATTTTAGTACTCCGATCAGAGTGAAAGGACATCTCTGTTGTGGGGAACAAGCTCTGTAGTGGCTTATTAATTGCTATATGGCTGTTTGACACAATATTTCCAGTGAGGGCCTCAGTCAGATCCATACCATTACCATCTTCTGAAAAAAACACACCTCTGTGAGAGGATGGCATAAAAGACAAACTTTTCCTTGTATTCCCTAGTAAGGGAATTTCCGTTAAGCCTACACTTTTGGAATCAATGGCAACCGTTTGACATCTTGTCATCTCCATGTCATCCGAGTATGGATAGGAGGTGCTATGAAAGGTCTGTTGATTTTGCTGAACGGAGGGCATTCTGTTTTCTGGGGGAAACATCCAGGGTGATGATTCGCCTTTCTTGGTCGGAGCACACACATTCTCCTGGAGAGGTACATTGAGAGCTGCAGTTAACTCCATGGCATGGTCATCGCCTGAGAAGATCTGGGTTTTATTGGGATCTAATGTGAAGACCACACTTTTCCTTTCAATTTTCTGGGAGGGATTTGGCCCAAACATCCAAATGGCTTTGGAGTCAATGGCAACAGTTTGGCTCCTGGTCAACTCCATTTCATCTGGATCAGTAGAGACAGATACCTGGCTGAAAGTGCTTCCCCTAAGCCGTTGCTCTTCAGAGCTTACAGTTTGCACACACTGAAAAACTCCTTCGCCATCTATCAAAGTTGTATGGCTTTTTGTCAGATCCATATGATCTTGTTCAGTTTGCGTCGTAGATGTATTCATGAACTGAGGCCCTTGCCTTTGAGGGATAATTGAGCCCACTGTACAGTCTCCGCCCGTTGTCGACAAAGCTGGGACCTGATTCTCTTTATCAACTCCTGACCTGCGGGCATTTAGCGCAGCAAGGAAACGTCTGTTGTTCGTTTTTTCTGGAGGGGATGCAGCTCTGTGGAATGCCACAGTAGTTGAGGATTTGGGAGCTATTGGATTACACATGGGGCCACTTGACTTCGTTATACTGGCAAGGAAATGTTCAAACTCTGGATCTATACCTCTGGCTAAGTTGGAAGGGTTTTTAAACGGGGCACAATTCTCTGTTGAGTCCTGAAAACACCCAGTTTTACCTTTCTCCATTGAAAAAGTAAAATCCATGTTTCCACAGGTAGGTGTAGTCACATTGATTTCATTTGGCAGAACAATTGATGATTCTGAATCATTGGCGATGAGTGATTGTGTGACTGTGAGTCATATCCATAAATGCTGTGTCCTCTCCTGTGAACATCATTGTTTTCTCCCCATAATCATCCTGGTTGAACATTACATTTTCCTATTAGGAGAAACAATGACTTTAGCGTCTCACGAATAGCTAAGTTCACAGCAACAACAATTAACACAGGTAAGAAGCGCACTGGCATGGTCAATGAAAAAATTGTCAATGTACCTTGGTTTTGGCAATAGTTAAAATACTATTTGTATTATATTTTATTGTTATGAATTTCTAAGTACCTATATAAACATGGGAAGAATGTAGCTACGCCAACTGAAAGTCTAATTTAAAGAGTCACATTTCTCAGTCATAGCTTACCTTATTTCTTTGTTGTGAAACATGGAGGGGAGCATTCAACAAGGTTTCCATGCCTACATTTACAAATCAAGGTGCATAACAGTTAAAGGCATCTTGGTGGTCACTGAGTGATTTATACAGTACCTATCTGAGAATGCAAAAAATCTACTTGATAACTAGATTTTAGGCATACCTGTGATTGGTTGAGCCCCATCAATGGAACCCGTATGAATGCTTATGTTTTCTGCAGCTGTTAAATCAAATAGCATTTTAGTTGTAAATACATTACATGAAAAAACATGGGCATTTTTTTAAAGGTTGGATAAAATGAAAGTAAAACAAACCCAACTGCCAGAGTTTATATTGTTATATAGTCACATTTTCACTGTTTAGCAATTGCAAAACCAGTCACGTAAAACAGTTCAGCCAATATGAAACAAACATTTGCATGAGTCTCCTCACTTAAATACACAGTAATGTGAAGCATCATATGCTGCTCTACATTGAGAAGAAAATGAGAAATGTCTCAAGCATACAGTAGGCTTACTTACTAGTTGTGAGGTTTTGTAGAGGACTCCGGACAGGGGAGCCATTCTTTACATCTCTGATAATCAAAAGGTAATAACATTGTTTATAAAAGTTTCTTATTTTCGTGGCATTGTAGTTTAAATTCCAAATGTGGCACAGCGAAAACGTTTTACTTTGAAAACAGTAGAACATCATTGGAAGTGGCGAAACTGACTCTTCGGGAGATCCTCTTCTCTACTGGCTTGACCACCTCCACCTTGTGAAGACAATAATGCATTTTGAGTCAAATGACATGTCAGAGACATTCACAATTTCCCCAACTGCTATTCATTTAGTCTTTACCCGACTCTCCTCTAGCTCTGGGCCAGTGAATTTGATAGATGTCCGTGGAACTTTCAGGATCTGATTAGATGTGGATAAAATATTAATTCAGAGACGTGCTGTTGAAATGGTTGACAAAACATCCTCAAACTAAGTAGTCGTATTAGGAACTGTTGTACTAACCGAAGAAATACGCCGTTTGGAGGATCCAACATGATCACTGCTGCAATTTAGAAAACAAACCCAAGCAGTTAACGTACCTAGTAATATTAACGCTATACTTGACATACACAGACACGTAACAATAATTACATTTGTCCTATTTCATACATGTTCAAATGTGTATTATTAAAACGTGTGAATTAGAATATAATTGTACATTTTGCATATCCCACTCCCCCTGAGACACCTTCGGAGAGTGAGGTCATGGCCAGCGATAATTTCATGGCTTAATAAAATTGGAAAGTTAGTGAACTACAATGGGGCTATCAACAAACACATCACTCACTCCGTCCTTGATGAAGCATCAGGCGGCTCCATCTTCGCCGACAGTTATGAAATAAATACATTGACATAAACACGTTAACTGGCTAGCTAGCAATCGTCGTTCACATTGATAACTGAGTGCTCGATGTGTGAAAGAAAAATACACAAATCTACTTAACTAGCCACGTTTGTTAATACAGCGAATGACAATTATTAAAATACTTAGCTAGCAAACTAGCTGGTTAGCTAGCTAACGTTAGCAAGAAGCGTTAACGTTAGATGTGTCACAAGTCAAGAGCTAACGTTAGCTAGTTAACTTAGCCATCTAGTTAAGTTGAACACATTCATGTTAAAACGTCGCAAACATAATACGTTGTTAATTTGCCACAAAAGTACTGTACCGTGTAGCTACTAGTTGTTCAAGTACAATTTTAAGATGCCAGCTATTAAGCATCAAATCTGTTGTTGGTTTTGAATTTAACCGCCCTCTCTTGAACATGCGCAGTCAGATAACCTTCTTCTTTACGCAGGCTGGGTTGTGTGGAAATGAGCGTTATACTGCCACCCCTGGACGTCAATAAATCTTCCGCCACTTTTACAGCGAAAGATGTAAATAAGTATAAACGTGTAAACACGTTGGACTCCACTTGTTATTTTAGCTCTACTTACTCCTAAACAACTCACATCGTCAGGGCCAGGACCTGTTTTTTATTCCGTTATTGCATTGATTATGTTCCCAGTTTATGTGTAAAAGAAACACAAAGGCAACAATAAAATGTTGATAATTGATAAAGGGTATTCTGTTCATTTGTTTCATCCAAAAAATCTAGTTGGAAGGGATCAAATCTGAACAACTGACAGGCAGAACCCAGGTGGTGAGGGTAGGCAACTACACCTATGCCATGCTAACTCTCAACACCGCTGAAGAAATTCGGCATGGGACCTCGGATCCTCAAGAAGTTCTACAGCTGCACAGTCGAGAGCATCTTGACCGGCTGCATCACCGCCTGGTACGAAAACGATGAGACAGTCTATAGGGAGGACAACAGAGACCTGGCAGTGTGGCGCCAGAACAACAACCTCTTCCTCAATGTCAATAAGACAAAGGAGCTGATCGTGGACTACAGGGAACGGAGGCCAAGCACCCTCACATTCACATTGATGGGGCTGTAGTGGAGCGGTTCAAGAGCTTCAAGTTCCTCTGTGTCCACATCCCTAAGAATCTATCATGGTCCAAACACACCAACATAGTCTTCAAGAGGGCACGACAATGGCTCTTCCCCCTCAGAAAGCTGAAAAGATTTGGCATGGGCCCTCAGATCCTCAAAAAGTTCTACAGCTGCACTATCGAGAGCATCTTGAATGGCTGCCTCACCGCTTGGTATGGCAACCGCACCGGCCTCAACTGGAAGGCTCTACAGAGTGGTGGTGCGGGCGGCCCAATACATCCCTGGGGGCGAGCTCCCTGCCCCTCCAGTCACCCGAGCCACAGACTGTTCACTCTGTTACCTTTTGGCAAGCTGTATCAGAGCATCGGGTCTCGAACCAACAGGCTCCGAGACAGCTTCTACCACCAGGCCATCAGAATGCTATACAGCTAACTCTAGCTGTCTCCCTGCACAGACCTGCACCTCAGAGATTATTTGCACTAACTACCCACACATCCAACCCCTACACACACATTTACACACACACACAAACCCATAAACTCACACACACAAGCACCACTCAGAACTCTCTCACACACAGTAAACAGTGCTGTTATATTATATGTAATTTACTCTACTCCATGATCAAGCTACTACCCACTCTATATTTGTAAATACCGTGTAAATACAGTCCACTATTACCACTCCTACTACCTCTTCTATTACTTGTTATTTTTGACTTGACTCTTGTATTGTTAATATTGATATTGATTAATGAACTGCACGGCTAGCACATACTCATTTTTCTGCATCTTATATGTGTCGAATACAATTTGATTTGATTTTAAAGGGGGATACTTTTTTATCTGAGAAGCAAGATTATTTTACTGTAAAATGCGCTCTCTGTCGGGAATATTGTGGTAAGGTAAAAAAAAATAACTGGTGTTGAAACCAAGTGGTACGGAAGTGACGTTCCCACAATTTTCAAATCTTTGGGCTCTTTCAAAAAGTGAGTTTCTCTGGTTTTGTCATTGAGTACAATACACGGTAAGGAAGGGTTGTTTTATTGCTAATTGGATAAGTCGGAATAATTAACCATTAAGTATTGTTTTATTCTGTGGGTGTGGAGGTGTAAATGAGAGTTATCTACCTTACTACTTCTCCTTGATGCTGATGATAGTTAACGTTAGCGGACTAAACTCCACTCCATGGTGAAGGAAGCTTGTCGTTAGCTTGCTAGCTAGCTGTAGCCAAAATACTCTAAGAATTGAGCCACTAACGTTAGCAAGCGTATTAACTAGTTATGTAGCAGCTAGATAACATAGACCTAATGTTAGGACTATCAATATCTAACGTTACTGAACAAAAATAAACGCAACATGTAAAGTGTTGGTTTCATGAGCTGACAAAAGATCCCCAAAATGCACAAAAGCTTATTTCTCTCAAATTTGGTGCACAGATGTTGATGAGCGTTTCTCCTTTGCGAAGATAATCCATCCACCTGACAGGTGTGGCATATCAAGAAGCTGATTTAACAGCTTGATCGTGGTGCAGCGGTCTAAAGCACTGTATTAAAGTGTTGTGCCGTCACTACAGCCCTGGGGTTGGCCGTGACCTGGAGTCCCATAGGGTGGCGCACACAGGGGAGGGTTTGACCGGGTGGGCTTTACTTGGCTCGTTGCACTCTAGCGACTCCTTGTGGTGGACTTCAGTCGTCAGTTTAACCCACATTGGTGCAGCTGGTTTCCGGGTTAAGCGAGCAGATGTTAAGAAGCATGGCTTCGAGGGTCATGTTTCGGAGGATGTATGACTCGAATGTTAATTTCTCTACCATAAACTGCCTCCAACATCGTTTCAGACGTTTTCAGTACGTCCAACCGGCCTCACAACCACAGACCACGTGTATGGCATTGTGTGGGCGAGCAGTTTCCCATGGAGGTGGTGGGGTTATGGTATGGGCAGGCATAAGTTACAGAGAACAAAAACAATTGCATTTTATCGATAGCAATTTGAATGTACAGAGAGACCGTGACGTGATCCTGAGGCCCATTGACGTGCCATTCATCCGCCGCCATCACCTCATGGTTCAGCATGATAATGCATGGCCCCATGTCTCAAGTATCATACTCACCAGACATGTCACCCGTTGAGCATGTTCGGGATGCTCTGGATTTACGCGTATAACAGCATGTTCCAGTTCCCGCCAATATCCAGCAACTTCACACAGCCATTGAGGAGGAGTGGGACAACATTCCACAGGCCACAACCAACAGCCTGATCAACTCTATGTGAAGGAGATGTGTCGCGCTGCAGGAGGCAAATGGTGGTCACACCAGATACTGACTGGTTTAAGGTCTGTGGCCAACAGATGCATATGTGTATTCCCATGTGAAATCCATAGATTAGGGCCTAATGAATTTATTTCAATTGACTGATTTCCTTATATGAACTGTAACCCAGTAAAATCTTTGAAATTGTTCCATGTTGTGTGTTATATTTTTGATCAGTATATTTATCACTAGAAGTTGCTTTTTATTAAAAAAAATACTGTAACACAGTAACGTTATGATGTCATCGAAAATTACTCGATGCGGACAGAGTAAGTTGAAGTTATTAGTTTCCTACACTTCAGTTCCTGCATTCGCACCTCAGTTTAAGCCCCTTTTTCAAATAGCAGTGTTTTCGGTGCTTGTCTTGTCATTCGGCAAAAATGTAACTAGCAAGAATCTAGATTGTCTTAATTTGACATTTCTTCTATTTCAGGTGTGTGACCTGATGGCAGTGCTGCAGAAATGAAGACAGCGGCCAATAAATACGAATTCAAAGCGACATCCATGCCGTCAGACTTCAGTTTAGTTCCAAAAACAGCTATTTCTAAGCCTCACAAAGAGAACGTACCAAGGTAACTTTCATTTAACAAAGGAGAGATAACTAAGGCTATCTAAGTGTATGGGCATTTTAACACCCACTAGCTTTCTTCTTTTTTTGCAGAAATAATTTTGTAGCCCAAATGCATAAAGGGTAAGATTTCCCTTTCACATTTTTTAAAGTTGGGGGAAATACATTTGCTAATAAAAAATGCTCATAGCATTCTGTCTTTTGATAGAGCTTCCACCAGACATGGACAGCAGCAGTCAGAACTGAAGGGTCAGAATCAACTTTTAGTTGAAGCCAATGAGGAACTGCAGAAAATTTGTTCAGAAACTCAGGTAAGTTCGTTAAAGGGATGATTCACTACTTTCCAAACGTACATGTGAGCATAACTGCACTAGGTTTTCTCTATGGGCTGTTGAATGGAATGTCTCGAGAAGAGTGCAATGTTATCTCTTCTGTTCAGGGCTATCTTGTGCACTCATTGTCTCGCTCTCTTCATTTCATTTTGCAGCTAAAAGTTGCCCAGCTGGAGCAACAATACAGTGACCTCCAAGGAACCAATGCCGACATCAAGAAACGTCTGAAGGACTGCCATGTGCTACTAGTCGCTGGAAATATTGATCCAGGTAATCATTACATCCTGACTAGACCGGCCACATTACGTTTGTAGCCAGCCATTAAAATAGAACTGGGTTCTATTTGAGACAGTTTACGACATGCAAGACGTTTAGCTAGCTTGCTGTTGCTAGATAATAGTCCTGGGAGATAAACATTGGGTTGTTTATTTACCTGAAATGCATATGGTCCTTTTTTGTTGTTGTAGAATTTGGACCCATACAAAATCGTGTGTTATCTATTCCGACAATTAATCCAAAGATTAAAGGGGACACCTAATTTGTTTTTATGACTTTATTTCTTAGTTTTGGGAGAGAGAATTGGACAATCTGCACCGCAAAATGAGGATCAACAGCGAGTGGTGGTGGTAAGGACTTTCACTTGTTTTTTCATCAATATTGTTGAACAGTCTGTTATTACTTAGGGGGCTTTCACACCAAATTTGTTTGGTACAGTTTTTCCCACTCTGGTGCGTTTACCCCCTTAGTTCAGTTCGTTTGGACTGTTGTGAACTCTATCCACACTCTGGAGCGCACTAAACAACGCACCGGGGTTCGCTAACAAAGGGTGCTCCGATTCAATAACAGTCTGTTATTACTTAGGGGGCTTTCACACCAAATTTGTTTGGTACAGTTTTTCCCACTCTGGTGCGTTTACCCCCTTAGTTCAGTTCGTTTGGACTGTTGTGAACTCTATCCACACTCTGGAGCGCACTAAACAACGCACCGGGGTTCGCTAACAAAGGGTGCTCCGATTCAATTCGTACAGTGGGGCTGTTCGCTGCAGGTGAGAACGCAGTTCTGATCAAACACAGGAAAAGAACCAGTCGTGCAGTATTGTTGGTTGTTTGACTGTGAGCTTTTGATGAAATGCTTGCTGCATCATAACTTGATATCTCTGAAACATAATTTTTAGTAGCAGCGCAGTTGAGTGCATCCGATGCAGGTTAGGGGAGACGGGGGGCTGTACCGGGGATATAGGCTACTGCATATATCCTATTCACATTGCAGTTAGAGCGGCTATTGCGTTTTTTTCCCCCCATATGATAACAAAAAATGAAAGATTGGGACACACAAGTGAGCTTCATAATAATCATAGATGGATTTAAGGTGAGCATTTTTGTCCAATAAACAAATGACTTGCATGGACACATGGTGTTGTTTAGGATTTTTAGTTTGACATTTGGCATTGTGAAACCAACCAGACGAAATGGGAAAATAAATACAATGTATCAAATAATCGAACTCTGATTCGAACTATAGCACAAATCTGTGTGTGAAAATGCCCTTAGACTCAAATGTTAGAGGACCTTGTTTGCAGGAATCTGTCTTTGTAATTGTATGTAGTGATTTATTGTTATTGATGTAGACCTCATTTTTTTTTATCTCTCCTATGATGCAGAATGTGTCCCGGGATCTGTTACGTGAACTGTGGACATTTGGTGACATGGCAACAGAACAAAGTGCACAACTAACAGTAAGTTCATTATCTTTGACATAAGCATAATTAATCCTGTGTGTATTCCCGGGCAAGTGCCTTTGAGAGCTTAATGTCAACCCCTGGTAAGTCTGTTCAAGCTAGAGCTTGTTTGAAATTGTCATTGTTTGTTAATTTCCAGGAAGTTCAAAAGTCCATGAAGGATCTCATGGAGGCTCGGGAGCATCTCGTGCAGGAGAGGGATCATTTCTCCTTGGAAGTTGAAGAAACGGAGAAGGCTCTTGAGGAGGCAGAGCAACTTTTATTGGAGTAGATACTGTATGTGTGTATAAGTGTGTGCTTGCTTTTAATGTAAATGTAATTATAAAACATTTTGTATATTTCACCTAACTCACTTTAAGTTGTTAATACTTGCAAAAATATTTGTTTTCACTCAGTCTTATTTGATTTGTCTGGAAGACTGCAAATTTAAAAGCGGTTGGACTGCCAGTGTTATTTTAGCCTGGGTACCAGGGTCGTCACTAGTTACCACAGCCACAAAGTCATAAACCCCCACATACAGTATTAATACAATTTCTCTTAAAATCTGATTTTAAACCTAATCACACTGCTAACGTTATGTCTACCACTATCTTAACGAAAAATGTTTTATTTTACTTTTTTTTAAATGAATTTTGACTGGCTGTGGTAACTAGTGGAAACCTGGTACCAGTCTCTTTAGCTAATCCATTCTTCCCTGTATTTCCCTGTATTGATGATGATCTGTAGGTTACATGTGTGCACTGCAGAGGCCCATTGGAGGTTTGACAACGATAGAACGTTGAGAGAGAAATGAACCTGTGCCTTGATTTTCATAAAACGACATGTGACCACTTGGTTACAGTGACACCATTCTGCCGAGGACACCCAAACCAGTGGCCACCGTAAAGCCCAAGGCCCTCACCGTCTCTGGAAGTTGCTGTAGCCCAGCTTGGGAATCTTTAGCCTATATTGACTATTGGTTGGGACGCATGGCCAGTTAGGGTAGGCTATGTTAGGGTAGGCTATGTCAGGGTGATTTAATTGGAAATGTGAATTGGGACAAGTTGGAAGAAATAATGCATTTAGGTTATAGTTTGAGATGCATGAATACACCACACCAAAAGCTTGATTTTTATGGCCGTTTTTAAAATGAATTTTCTGCAATTCTACGTAGTAATGACTTATGTTCACAACTTGGGCAATTGATTTGATTAAATCTATGCAAATAAATTATATGAATTGATAGTTCAACCCTCTGTTTTCTTTTATTCTGTGACGGGTATATTGCAACCATGTGTTCAAGCTAATCAAATCTGTTTATTTAGCGCTGTCCTTTTTGATCAACTAAGGGCGCTCCACTCATTTAAAATAACTCTTCAAGATCTGTTGCCTATTACTAATAGTCCTACTCATCACTTATTACGAATAGATTATCACTTCTCACTATGGTGCTCGTTTAGTAAAGTTAGATCAAAGCTGAATCAATGTCTTGCAAGATCACATAATGATTAGTTAGTATTTTATATAACAGAATAGCATAGCAGGCCTAAAACCCCAAAACATCAAATTTTCAATGAAATGTTAGGATGGTTAGCTGAAGCTAATTAATAAAATAATATATCATGCGCCAAAACTCAGAGCCACAATGCAGGATATATTGTATGCTTTGATTGAAACAAAATACAAGAAAGGCAAACAGTTATCATCTGCTCTAACTCACGAAACAGTAGTTCAAGAAGATGGAAATGCTTAGGCTATTCCGGTGAAACGTATTGAAATCAATCAAATGATAAGCATGCAGATGCAGTTTAACCTGTAAAACGGGAATAATTATCATTCACGATTGACAGTGATCATGGCCTATTTTGAAATTAGGAATGCCTTATTTGGTGTTTGAGGGTATTGAAAATATAACATTTTCTTGAGACAATATGTGTGAACAAAGGCAAACGATACAATTGGAGGATGTGTTTTATGCATATTTTATAATAGGGCTCTCCAACCCTGTTCCTGGAGAGCTATCAGGATGGTACAGGATATACATTTTCATGTTTCCCCTAATCTAGCGCAGCTGATTCTAATAATTAGCTGGTTTATAAAATGAATTGGGTTAGTTACAACGGATTGGAGTGAAAACCTACAGGATGGTCTTTCGGTACAAATTTTGATTGAGGAAATAATGTCATTATTTACATTTTCTGCGCTCCCTCATCTAAAAAATGTGCACCACACCACTGCAAGTAAGATCTGTGTTAGGTCTGTAACCGGTGGCTGGCTTCATCCATCTGGGCAGAAGCCAAAATGCAACCGCACCACACTTAAAAAGTAGGGGTTCAACAACGGTTCTTCTAAGATCCTCATAGTTCTTTGAAGAACCTTAAGATTCTTGGCCCTGAGAACTGCCCCCAAAAGGTTCTTCCAAGAACCCCAAAGTAGGTGGGGTTCATCAAGGAGCCTCCTTAGTTGGTGGGGGTTCTTGCAGGAACCTAACTGCCCAACTGAAACGTTTGGATTTGAAAGGACAGCAGGTGCAGGCACTTCGCTCCACAGGTAATATTACACTTCATTACATTACAACGGTTTGATTTGTTTGATCTGAGCAATTTTTCTTAGCTAGCTACATAGCCGTCTTTGTATCAAAGATAATTGTGTAGTTTAAAGTAATTATCGAGGTTAGCCATCTTCGTCCTCCTAACGTAGTCAACACTGCTAGCTAGCTAGTCAACACTGCTAGCTAGCCAACCAGCCAACTTCTACCGACTAGCAGCACTGTAGAAACTATTACATTACAACGGAACGACTTGATTAGTGTAGTGTTAGTGTTAGTTAGCCAGCTACATAGTTGTCTTTGCATCTAAGATAATTGTGTAGTTTAGAGTAATTATCGAGGTTAGTTAGCCAGCCACGACGCCAGACTTAGTCAACACACCTAGTCATCATTAACCCACTGCTAGCTAGCCAACCGTTACCGACTAGCAGCGCTGTAGATACTAATACTTTACAACGGAACGATTTGACTAGTGCAGTGTTAGCTAGCTAGCTACATAGTTGTCTTTGTCATAGCTTGATAATTGTGTAGTTTAGTAATTATCGAGGTTAGCTAGCCAGCTATTTCCGTCCCCCGCGACGCCATTTTTCCAAACCCAGCCAACTATTACCGACGAGCAGCATTGTAGAAACTAAATACATTACAAAGGAACGTCTTGATTAGTGTTATGTTAGCTAGCTACAAAGTTGCTTTTGTATCATGACAAGGTGTAGTACTGAAACTATTGAGGTTACCTAGCCAGCTACACGTTCAAAGTCAACGCAGCCACTGCTAGCTAGCCTACCCCACCAGCCAGCAGTACTGTATCATTTTCGTCATTTTAGTCAATAAGATTTTTGCAACGTAAGCTTAACTTTCTGAACATTCGAGACGTGTAGTCCACTTGTCATTCCAATCTCCTTTGCATTAGCGTAGCCTCTTCTGTAGCTTGTCAACTATGTCTGTCTATCCCTGTTCTCTCCCCTCTGCACAGGCCATACAAACGCTCCACACCGCGTGGCCGCTGCCACTCTAACCTGGTGGTCCCAGCGCGCACGACCCACGTGGAGTTCCAGGTCTCCGGCAGCCTCTGGAACTGCCGGTCTGTGGCCAACAAGACTGAGTTCATCTCAGCCTATGCTACCCTCCAGTCCCTAGACTTCCTGGCGCTGACGGAAACATGGATTACCACAGATAACACTGCTACTCCTACTGCTCGCTCCTCGTCTGCCCACGTGTTCTCGCATACCCCTAGAGCATCGAGCCAGCGGGGTGGTGGCACTGGAATCCTCATCTCTCCCAAGTGGACATTCTCTCTTTCTCCCCTGACCCATCTGTCTATCTCCTCATTTGAATTCCATGCTGTCACAGTTACCAGCCCTTTCAAGCTTAACATCCTTATCATTTATCGCCCTCCAGGTTCCCTTGGAGAGTTCATCAATGAGCTTGACGCCTTGATAAGTTCCTTTCCTGAGGATGGCTCACCTCTCACAGTTCTGGGTGACTTTAACCTCCCCACGTCTACCTTTGACTCATTCCTCTCTGCCTCCTTCTTTCCACTCCTCTCCTCTTTTGACCTCACCCTCTCACCTTCCCCCCCTACTCACAAGGCAGGCAATACGCTTGACCTCATCTTTACTAGATGCTGTTCTTCCACTAATCTCATTGCAACTCCCCTCCAAATCTCCAACCACTACCTTGTATCCTTTTCCCTCTTGCTCTCATCCAACACTTCTCACTCTGCCCCTACTCGGATGGTATTGCGCCGTCCCAACCTTCGCTCTCTCTCTCCCGCTACTCTCTCCTCTTCCATCCTATCATCTCTTCCCTCTGCTCAAACCTTCTCCAGCCTATCTCCTGATTCTGCCTCCTCAACCCTCCTCTCCTCCCTTTCTGCATCCTTTGATTTTCTCTGTCCCCTATCCTCCAGGCCGGCTCGGTCCTCCCCTCCTGCTCCGTGGCTCGACGACTCACTACGAGCTCACAGAACAGGGCTCCGGGCAGCCGAGTGGAAATGGAGGAAAACTCACCTCCCTGCGGACCTGGCATCCTTTCACTCCCTCCTCTCTACATTTTCCTCTTCTGTCTCTGCTGCTAAAGCCACTTTCTACCACTCTAAATTCCAAGCATCTGCCTCTAACCCTAGGAAGCTCTTTGCTACCTTCTCCTCCCTCCTGAATCCCCCCCCCCCCCTCCTCCCTCTCTGCGGATGACTTCGTCAACCATTTTGAAAAGAAGATTGACGACATCCGATCCTCGTTTGCTAAGTCAAACGACACCGCTGGTCCTGCTCACACTGCCCTACCCTGTGCTTTGACCTCTTTCTCCCCTCTCTCTCCAGATGAAATCTCGCGTCTGGTGACGGCTGGCCGCCCAACAACCTGCCCGCTTGACCCTATCCCCTCCTCTCTTCTCCAGACCATTTCCGGAGACCTTCTCCCCTACCTCACCTCGCTCATCAACTCATCCTTGACCGCTGGCTACGTCCCTTCCGTCTTCAAGAGAGCGAGAGTTGCACCCCTTCTGAAAAAACCTAGACTCGATCCCTCCGATGTCAACAACTACAGACCAGTATCCCTTTCTTTTCTCTCCAAAACTCTTGAACGTGCCGTCCTTGGCCAGCTCTCTTGCTATCTCTCTCAGAATGACCTTCTTGATCCTAATCAGTCAGGTTTCAAGACTGGGCATTCAACTGAGACTGCTCTTCTCTGTGTCACGGAGGCTCTCCGCACTGCTAAAGCTAGCTCTCTCTCCTCTGCTCTCATCCTTCTAGACCTATCTGCTGCCTTTGATACTGTGAACCATCAGATCCTCCTCTCCACCCTCTCCGAGCTGGGCATCTCCAGCGCGGCCCACGCTTGGATTGCGTCCTACCTGACAGGTCGCTCCTACCAGGTGGCGTGGCGAGAATCTGTCTCCGCACCACGTGCTCTCACCACTGGTGTCCCCCAGGGCTCTGTTCTAGGCCCTCTCCTATTCTCGCTATACACCAAGTCACTTGGCTCTGTCATATCCTCACATGGTCTCTCCTATCATTGCTATGCAGACGACACACAATTAATCTTCTCCTTTCCCCCTTCTGACAACCAGGTGGCGAATCGCATCTCTGCATGTCTGGCAGACATATCAGTGTGGATGACGGATCACCACCTCAAGCTGAACCTCGGCAAGACGGAGCTGCTCTTCCTCCCGGGGAAGGACTGCCCGTTCCATGATCTCGCCATCACGGTTGACAACTCCCTTGTGTCCTCCTCCCAGAGTGCTAAGAGCCTCGGCGTGACCCTGGACAACACCCTGTCGTTCTCCACTAACATCAAGGCGGTGACCCGATCCTGTAGGTTCATGCTCTACAACATTCGCAGAGTACGACCCTGCCTCACACAGGAAGCGGCGCAGGTCCTAATCCAGGCACTTGTCATCTCCCGCCTGGATTACTGCAACTCGCTGTTGGCTGGGCTCCCTGCCTGTGCCATTAAACCCCTACAACTCATCCAGAACGCCGCAGCCCGTCTGGTGTTCAACCTTCCCAAGTTATCTCACGTCACCCCGCTCCTCCGCTCTCTCCACTGGCTTCCAGTTGAAGCTCGCATCCGCTACAAGACCATGGTGCTTGCCTACGGAGCTGTGAGGGGAACGGCACCTCCGTACCTTCAGGCTCTGATCAGGCCCTACACCCAAACAAGGGCACTGCGTTCATCCACCTCTGGCCTGCTCGCCTCCCTACCTCTGAGGAAGCACAGTTCCCGCTCAGCTCAGCCCAGTCAAAACTGTTCGCTGCTCTGGCACCCCAATGGTGGAACAAGCTCCCTGACGACGCCAGGACAGCGGAGTCAATCACCACCTTCCGGAGACACCTGAAACCCCACCTCTTTAAGGAATACCTGGGATAGGATAAAGTAATCCTTCTACTACCCCCCCCCCCCCTTAAAATATTTAGATGCACTATTGTAAAGTGGTTGTTCCACTGGATTTTATAAGGTGAATGCACCAATTTGTAAGTCGCTCTGGATAAGAGCGTCTGCTAAATGACTTAAATGTAAATGTAACTGAACAATGTTAAGCTCTCCTCAATTTAAGGTAAGGTTTGTCCCTTGTTTGATCTAAATTAATATTATTTCATGATGCCATCGTTTTTTTTTATTTGCAAATCTTTCTGACCGAAATTTGACAATTCCATGGATATCAATCAATAGAGGCAAGATGTATGCTATAATAATATGTTGAAGGCTAGCTGTATTGGGTGCAGATGACTGAACGGCTCACTTTTGTCTCTGTCTGCAAGTATAAAGACAAGGCATACAAAGGTATGTTATGCAGGTAAGATTTACCATCCTCCCTTAACTCTCCCATGAATATTCCATAGGCCTCTACATTATGGACAAGGTATGTGTATGAACCATTATCAAAAGTTTTCATTCACATTTACCACAAAAACCAAGGTATGAATACGGTTGTGTGCATGTTTTGTTAATCGTCTATATAATTACTGTTTTTGGGATTCACAGACGTCACCCTCCCGACACCTCTGAATAAGACAGGAAAACTGCTTGGTCACCATCCACTGCAAAATAATTCTGGCTATGGATACAGAGAACATCAACACATTATCAACAGGACAGAGGATATACCCATTGGACTCGGGGCTCTGCTGGGAGTTTACCTCATATTTGGATTTTTTTTATTCTGCTTTGCCACTAAAATCATAAACACTGGCAACAAAACTGTTATTATTACTACTAATTATAATAAAAATAATAGGGGGTAGTTCAAAAATGTACCCTTTGAGGATCCATTAAAAGGGGTTCTGTGAAGAACCATTTAAAGGGTTCTTTGCTAAACTTATAGGGGTTTAAATTTGTTTCAAATTGAAGAACCCCTAAAGGATACTCCAGGAACATTTTTATTTTTAGAGTGTAAGGTTTGTCCCTTGTATGATCTATATTGTTTTATGATCCCATCTATCGTGCGTGTGCAAATCTTTCTAAAACAGAAAATTGACAATTGAATGGCTCTCAATCCACAAAAGTTAGAAAATGTAGGCTATAAGAATATGTTGAAGGCTAGCTATACTGGGTGCAGATGACTGAACTACTCATGTTTGTCTGTCCGCAGTTATACAGAGGAGTAGGCATACAAAGGTATGTCTATTGGTATGTTATGCAGATCACATTTAGCATCCTTCTCCCTTACCTCTTCAGTGAATATCCCATAGACCTCCACATTATGGACACGGTATGTGTATGAAAAGTATTTTTTCCATTCACATTTACCACAAAAACCAAGGTATGAATACTGTTGTGTGCATGTTTGGTTAATAATCTGTATAATTACATTTTTTGGGATTCAGACTCTCCTCCCCACTTTCCCTACACCTGAAAATGACAGGAAATATGTTCGATAACCATACACTGCAAAATCATTCTGGCAATGGATACGGAGAACATCAACGCCAGAGGATATACCAATTGGACTTGGGGCTTTGCTGTGAGTTTATCTCATATTTAGATGTTTCTTTGCCACATCATAATAATCACTGACAACTAAAATATTGTTAAGCTTATTTATTCATAATAATAGGTGAGGGGGGAGTTGAAAAATGTATCCCATAAGGTTCTTCAAAAGGTTCTTCAAGGTTCCATTAAAATGGGGTATTTGAAGAACTTGTAGGGGTTCCCCCAGTGTTTAAATTTGAAGATCCCCCTAAAGGATACTCAAGGAACCTTTTCTTTTTAGAGTGTACATTATGGACAAGGTATGTGTGAACCATTATCAAAACAGTTTTTTTTTCATTCATATTCACCACAAAAAAACAAGGTTTGAATACTGTCGTGCATGTTTTGATCATTACCTGTATAATTACTCTTTTAGGGATTCAGACTTCACCCTCCCTACATATCTGAATAGAACAGGAAACCTGTTCTATCACCATGCATTGTAAAATCATTCTGGCTATGGGTAAGGAGAACATCAATACCCCAGAGGATATAATCATTGGACTTGGGGCTCTGCTGGGAGTTTACATCATATTTTAATTCTACTTTGACACTAAAAGCATAAACACTGGCAACTAAAATAATGTTATTGTTATGCATATTATTAATAATATGTATTTATCTACAAGGTTATTTGAGTATCCATTAAAAAGGGTTCTTTGAAGATCTTATAGGGGTTCCCTCAGTTTCAATCCCCTTGGTATAGTCTACACTGTAATAAATGAAACTGGAATGGATTATTTTACTGCACCAGCATTGCAATGCGTGCATGATTTATGCAATAAACATATGTATTGCGGCAATGTTAAACATTTTGGGGCTTTGAAAGTTTCTTCAAGTGCAGTCACAAAAACCCTTATGATGAAACTGGCTCTCATGAGGACCGCCACAGGAAAGGAAGACGCAAAGTTACCTCTGCTGCAGAGGATAAATTCATGAGAGTTAACCACACCTCAGATTGCAGCCCAAATAAATTCTTCACAGACACATCTCAACATCAACTGTTCAGAGGAGACCGCATGAATCAAATTGCTGCAAAGAAACCCCTACTAAAGGACAAGAGACTTGCTTGGGCCAAGAAACACACGCAATGGACATTACACCGGTGTAAATCTGTCCTTTGATCTGATGAGTCTAAATTTGAGATTTTTGGTTCCAACCTCCGTGTCTTTGTGAGTAGGTGAACGGATGATCTCCGCATGTGTGGTTCCCACCATGAAGCATGGAGGAGGATGTGTGGGGGTGCTTTGCTCATGACACTGATTTATTTCAAATTCAAGGCACACTTAACCAGCATAGCTACCACAGCATTCTGCAGTGATACACCATCTCATCTGGTTTGCGCTTAGTGGGACTATCATTTGTTTTTCAACAGGACAATGACCACAAAACACACCTTCAGGCTGTGTAACACGGAACCCAAACCGGCTGTGCGCGTGCGCCATCATGCGCTATCGTGCATAAATGTATTTTGTCCCGCTACACCAAATGCGATCACGACACGCAGGTTAAAATATCAAAACAAACTCTGAACCAATGACATTAATTTGGGGACAGGTCAAAAAGTATTAAACATGTATGGCAATTTAGCTAGTTCGCTTGAACTTGCTAGCTAATTTGTCCTGGGATATAAACATGAATTGTTATTTTAGCTGAAATGCACAAGGTCCTCTACTCCGACAATTAATCCACACATAAAACGGCCAACCGAATCATTTCTAGTCATCTCTCCTCCTTCCAGGCTTTTTCATCTTTGAACTTATATGGTGATCGGCATCTAAACTTTCATAGTATTACCACGACGACTGGCAAAACAGTTCGTCTTTCAATCACCCACGTGGGTATAACCAATGAGGAGATGGCACGTGGGTACCTGCTTCTATAAACCAATGAGGAGATGGGAGAGGCAGGACTTTCAGCGCGATCTGCGTCAGAAATAGAAAGGAGTTCTATTTTAGCACTTGGCATCGCAGACGCTCGTTGGCGCGCGAGCAGTGTGGGTGCAATAATTGAATAACATTTTGCGACGCTCGCGACGTGTCCGGTCTGGTCAGCATGTAAGGGCTATTTGACCAAGGAGAGTGATGGAGTGCATCAGATGACCTGGCCTCCACAATCATCCGACATCAACCCAATTGAGATGGTTTGGGATGATTTGGACCGCAGAATGAAGGAAAAGCAGCCAACAAGTGCTCAGAATATGTGGGAACTCCTTCAAGACAGTTGGAAAAGCATTCCAGGTGAGGCTGGTTGAAAGAATGCCAAGAGTGTTCAAAGCTATCATCAAGGCGTAGGTTGGCTACTTTGAACAATCTCAAAAACAAATCAAAATATATTTTATATAACTTTTTTGGTTCCTACATGATTCCATATGTGTTATTTATTCTACAATGTAGAAAATAGTAAAAATAAAGAAAAGGCCTTGAATGAGTAGGTGTGTCTAAACTTTTGACTGGTACTATATAGAGTTTTTGATTTTTCAGGGGGTGCTGCAGCACCCTTATTTTCCATGGCTATGCCTAGCTTAGTTTCTAAATGATCTAAGTGAATACATACTGCATTTCCAAACACGTCTTAGTTTTAATTTTACGTCTCAAAATACAACAACTTGCCTAGTTAAAGGCTAAATGTTAGTTTTTTTTACTTTGCTATTAATTCTATTTGAGGGTCCACATGTCATGGAAAATACAAACTTTATTTCTAGCAATGAGCAATGGCGGATTTGTGCCTACAAAAAGACGCCATTGCTATTTAACTCTATTGAATGTTGAGATTGCCGAAAGGCCAGTCTCTGGCAATGACAAGGAGTGGAATGTTAGCTGAAGAGACATGGTACTCGTAGAGGTACTAGTGTTTTTTTTTTTTAGCTTTTAGAAACAATTCAATTTGATACATATTCATACATTTTCATTAATTCTTATATGTGTGTGTGTATATATATATATATATATATATATATATATATATATATATATATATATATATATATATATATATATATATGAAATATTTCAGGTTCTCGTTAATTCAGGTCAGTTGCTATTATAGTTAAAAAAAAAAAAAAAAAGGATATCTAAGTCGACACTTTTGGACAACTCTTATTTTGAAAGTCATTAGGAAGAAACGCTGCCTACCGGAAGTTAGAGGCGCATCGTTTACACATAGTGCTTGGTGCTAGTTTTTCCACACACTGCTATTTGATTGACTAACTACACTCAGGCAAGCACCCATCTTTGTCGGGATGAACTAAAGTAAGAAACCATACATGCTTTTACTCTTTTGTTATAAATAATCCCTGTGTTATGACTGCTAGCAAAATATACTGCAACAACTAATTACATTCATTGCCCCTCCTAGTCTTGCTAGCTTAGCTTGCCATTGCTAGCTATGTGTACATGTAACCTTTGCTAGCTTGCGTTAGTTACCTACTGTGAAAAAAATCATCAATGTGTTCGCATGGGATGCTAGATTATATTGACAAGACAGTCAAGTGACCGCTCTAACAATGAAAATACATGGCATCAAAAGGGAGGCGAGATCAGGTAGGACCATTCTAGCCAATTAGAGGGCAGAAAGCGCCATAGAGATAGATAGGACTCATCTATGTATCTGTGCCATCGTAGTGTCTGTGACAGCATGGGAAGCGTCAGAGGCCATCCCCATTTTAAAGTTGTCAATTTTCTTCTTCGTTGGCTGATTGCTTCCAATTCAAGGCAATCAAATTGTGTTGGTCACATAAACGTGTTTAGCAGATGTTATTGTGGGTGTAGCGAAATGCTTGTGTTTCTAGCTCCGACAGTGCAGTAATATCTAACAAGTAATATCTAACAATTTAACAACATACCCAACACACAAGTCTACATAAAGGAATGGAATTAAGGATATATACATATATGGACGAGCAATGTCAGAGCGGCATAGACTAAGATATAGTATATACATATGAGATGAGTAATTCAAAATATGTCAACATTAGTGACTAGTGATTTTGAAGTCTATCTATATAGGGCAGCAGCCTCTAATGTGCTAGGGATGGCTATTTAACAGTCTGATGGCCTTGAGATAGTAGATGTTTTTCATGCTCTCAGTCCCAGCTTTGATGTGGTCCCAGCTTTGACGCACCTGTATTGTCCTCGCCTTCCGGATGATAGCGGGGTGAACAGGCAGTGGCTTGGGTGGTTGTTGTCCTTGATGATCTTTTTGGCCTTCCTGTGGCATCGGTTGCTGTAGGTGTCCTGGGCGGGCAGGTAGTTTGCCCCCGGTGATGCGTTGTGCAGACCGCACCACCCTCTGGAGAGCCCTGCGGTTGCGGGCGGTGCAGTTGCTGTACCAGGTGGTGATACAGCCCGACAGGATGCTCTCAATTGTGCATCTGTAAAAGTTTGTAAGGGTTTTAGGTGCCAAGCCAAATTACTTCAGCCTCCTGAGGTTGAAGAGGCGCTGTTGCGCCTTCTTCACCTCACCGTCTGTATGGGTGGACCATTTCAGTTTGTCAGTGATGTGTATGCTGATGAACTTGATGCTTTCCACCTTCTCCACTGCGGTCCCATCGATGTGGATAGGGGTGCTCCCTCTGCTGTTTCCTGAAGTCCACGATCATCTGTTTTGTTGATGTTGCGTGAGAGGTTATTTTCCTGGCACCACACTGTCAGAGCCCTCACCTCCTCCCTGTAGGCTGTCTCGTCATTGTTGGTAATCAAGCCTACTACCGTTGTCGTCTGCAAACTTGATTGAGTTGGAGACGTGCTTGGCCATGCAGTCATGGGTGAACAGGGAGAACAGGAGGGGGCTGAGCGTGCACCCTTGTAGAGCCTCAGTGTTGAGGATCAGTGAAGTGGAGGTGTTGTTTCCTAACTTCACCACCTGGGGGCGGTCCGCCAGGAAGTCCAGGACCCAGTTGCACAGCGTGAGCTATAGTCAATGAACAGCATTATTACATAGGTATTCCTCTTGTCCAGGTGGGATAGAGCGGTGTGCAGTGTGATGGCGATTACATCGTATGTGGCTCTATTGGGGAGGTAAGCAAACTGAAGTGGGTCTAGGGTGACAGGTAAGGTCCCCACCCAGTTGACTACTTTAAAATGGTGGAAGCCCTTAATGGCAATGTCCATGCTAAAACGGGTTATATCCATGATGACTCTGACAAGACACAACTCCAATATAAAGTCGTTTTTTCAAAGTTGCCGAAATACCACGTGTGTCCACTTATATCAATGCATTCATGACAACCTAACTATTATGGAACTTCTATTCCATTAGCAATTATATTTTGGTTGACCAAATTTGACAAAAAATGATCGCTCATTGATACCACAAAAAGCTAACTAGCCAATTTGTCATGGGTTAGATTGATATAGCCTATTGCATTAGACACTGTCTCCACAAGTGGCTAGAATGTAGACTTGGCAAAGGTGGATATGATGCCAAGAATTCCACTGCCATTTTTGTACAATTATGTGCTGGATGTTGTCAGGAATACATGGTATGGAAATACCATAAAACACAGTTAAAGCTAGAATCCTTAGGCTAATTGAAACAATAACAAGTTGACACCCCCACCTCTGTTTCGGTAAAAAGCTGAGGGATCAGCCTCAATTTAACCACGCTCAAATTCATAGACAGAGCTATGGATGCAAGGACTGACCATCCATTATATCAATATTATAGTTGCAACCATGTTTTGAGGTTGTACAGTGTTTGTTTATATTTACTTTCGTTTCCAAACACTGGAGTAAAATAAGCTTATTTTTGGGGTTCTGATGGGGTACAACAGTTGAACTAAGCTCTTGAGGCATTTACAAGTTATACTGAACAAAAATATAAACGCAACATGCAACAATTTCAATGATTTTACTGAGTTACAGGTCATATAAGGAAATCAGTGAAATTAAATGCATCCATTATGCCCTACTCTATGGATTTCACATGACTGGGAATACAGATATGCATCTGTTGGTCACAGATACCTTAAATAAGGTAGGACTGTGGATCAGAAAACCAGTCAGTATCTGTGTGACCACCATTTGCCTCATGCAGCTTGACACAGCTCCTTCGCATAGAGTTGATCAGGCTGTTGATTGTGGCCTGTGGAATGTTGTCCCACTCCTCTTCAATAGCTGTGCAAAGTTGCTGGATATTGGCGGGAACTGGAACACACGTCAATCCAGAGCATCCTACAAATGGTCAATGGGTATTTGGTATTATATTAGGATCCCCATTAGCTGTTGCAAAAGCAGCAGCTACTCTTCCTGGTGTCCACTCAAAACATGATACAGAACATCATTAGACAAGAACAGCTCAAGCACAGAACTACATACATTTTTAAAAAGTCACATGTAGCCTAGATATCAATGCATACACACAAACTATCTAGGTCAAATAGGGGAGAGGCGTTGTGCCATGAGGTGTTACTTTATCTGTTTTTTTTAAACCAGGTTTGCTGTTTATTTGAGCAATATGAGATGGAAGGAAGTTCCATGCAATAAGGGCTCTATATAATACTGTACGCTTTCTTGAATTTGTTCTGGATTTGGGGACTATGAAAAGCCCCTGGTGGCGTGTCTGGTGGGATAAGTGTGTGTGTGTGTCACAGCTGTGTGTAAGTTGACTATGCAAACAATTTGGGACTTTCAACACAATGTGAGTAGGCAGGCCATGGAAGAACTGGGACATTTTCAGCTTCCAGGAATTGTCTTCAGATCCTTGTGATATGGGGCTGTGCATTATCATGCTGAAACACGAGGTGATGGCGGCAGATGAATGGCATGACAATGGGCCTCAGGATCTCGTCGTGGTGTCTCTGTGCATTAAAATTGCCATCGATAAAATGCAATTGTGTTCGTTGTCTGTAGCTTATGCCTGCTCATACCATAACCCAACGGCCACCATGGGGCACTCAGTTCACAATGTTGACATCAGCAAACCTCTTGCCCACACGACGCCATACACGTTGTGAGGCCGGTTGGACGTACTGCTAAATTCTCCAAAAAGACTTGGGTGGCGGCTTATGGTAGAGAAATGAACATAAAATTCCTCAGCAACAGCTGTTGTGGACATTCCTGCAGTCAGCATACCAATTGCACACTCCCATCAACACTTGAGACATCTGTGCACATTTTAGAGTGGCCTTTTATTGTCCCCAGCACAAGGTCCACCTCTGTAATGATCAAGCTGTTTAATCAGTGTCTTGATATGCCACACCTGTCAGGTGGATGGATTATCTTGGCAAAGGAGAAATGTTCACTAACAGGGATGTAAACAAATTTGTGCACAAAATGTGAGAGATAAGCTTTTTGTGCATCTAAACAATTCAGCTCATGAAACGTGGGACCAACACTTTTTTTGATTGTTGCATTTATATTTTTGTTCAGTGTAAATATATATATTTTTTAAATCAATTGGTAGGCCTATATATCATTATTTTATAAATCCAAAAATGGATGTAGCAACTAAGGATTCTACCTTTTAACCAATGTAGGCTTTATAGCCTATGTCAATGATTTTTAGTTGGGTTTTTCTAAGATGAGACGTGACAGTTTTAGAACAAAGTTTGTTTATTCTGAACGGTCTGGTTTTGCAACGTCTCGTGTCGGCTGTTTTATCTGAAATGTTTTAAATGTGGTTTGTAATTGGTCTTTGATCTTGCGTTGTCATAAAGCAGTGACATCACTTTCGCTCCAGCCATTTATTTGAACACCTGCATGTAGGGTGTGAAATGGTGAGGGAGTTCCAATTTCAAAATGAATTCACCCACGAGCTCGGCTTCAAGTCGTTATTCTTGTTCTTTGTTGGTTTCCTCATAAATAGAGCTCGCCGGCTTGTAGTCCTAAAAAACGGAAATGAGTTACCTCTGGTTTGTTCGGCATTTCGTATGGGGGGAAATGAATGGGGAAAGAATAGGGTTTTGGGATAAATGCTGAAAAACAGGCTTAGGAGATCTAATACGTTTTGCTCTCTGAGATAATCAGTTAGTTAATATGTATGAATTCTGAAGCCTTTGTGCTTGTTTTGATTACATAAATTCACAAAAGTTATGTTAGCTGATGAAGATTATAGAACAAAACGTATAAGATCTCCTAAGCCTGTGTTTACCACATACCTTATTTTCTGCGTTTATCCAAAACCCCCATTCATTTCCCCATAGGCTTTGGCCAATGAGCCATGACGGAGTTAGTGCCTACACAAATACTCCATTACTATTGCTCTCTATTGCCACCACTACCTAAAAGTGCCCCTTGCTTCCGACTCTTTGCAAGGAAAACTCTTGGAAGGAGCACTAATTTAAATAGACTCCTTTGACGCACACACCCAATGCCTCCAAAAGTACCTTTTTTGGGCTCGTGCTATGAGACGTAAAGAAGGAAGGGTGAAACTCTTGATTTAATGTAATGCCGCCTCATCCAGCTTTATTACAAACAGAACATAAATCACAAAAGAATGGGTCTGGCTGTGAGGGTCAGCTCAGTTCTGGTATATCTATTAGTTCTAGGGGGCTATACTAGTGTAAACACAGCTTGGCTATGCTAATTGTAGGGCACTTGTAGTTGGGTGCCCCACACTGTAGTTTGTTGGTGGAAGTGTTTCTTAAGCATTAACTCAATGATCCATTTCTAATGCCTACTTAACATTATGAACATGGAAATAACCAGCACCTCCCTAGCTGAGTGTTTGCTGTTCTAATTGGGTAATTAGGCCTAGTGCTTGAGAGACTGAGTCAGAGAAGAGAGACTTGTAGGGCATAGTAATATCACATCTTTTTGCCAGCTCTTTCACAAATGTAACAATCTCCAGGTACAAGATATACTTCAATAACATTGAAACTGGGTTTTTATCTAAATCTTTGTTAGACCTATAGAATTCTGATTCATACACATTAGTCTGGCCTAACTTTGTAAAATAATGCTTCCACAACAGAGAGAACCAGAAAGCCGGCTTTTATATTGTGTGAGTGGTTAGCCTACACGAAACCAGGGAGAAGGAAGATGCAGTTTTTTTTTGATGCAGACATTGAGACATGAGCCTTGCTCTGTGGCCCCTGTCCCCCTAGGGCCTAGGGCAGTGGGATGGTTCTAGTACAGCCAGGTGGCTTCTCCTTGCTCTCCACATCACTAAAGGAGAATCCCTGAATCTGAGGCACAGGGAGCCCCTGTAGGTCTGTTTGCCCAAGCACAGATGCCTCACAATTTACTACGGGAGTAAATTCTACAGATGGGGGGTCTTCCTCCTGGGGTTACACACTATCCAGTTCCCAACACGGCTGCTGGATGAGGGGCTGCTGGATGAGGGGCTGCTGGATGAGGGGCTGCTGGATGACCACATTTTTCACCCCCTCTAGATAAAGTTGTTGGGATGAGAATGGCCAGCCCATTACATGACAGACCAGCAGTTGAGAAAACAGAATTTGGTAGGCTTAATTTCCCTTGTGGCAGAACGTCACCTCCTGCTCTGAACGTAAGTCTGAATGCTGGGTTTTTGGCTATGCCTGCTATTGTCTCCACTTCGGTCTCTGAAAGAACTGGAAAGGCAATAGCCAGCATCAGTTGAGAAACAAAACATGAGTGGATTCTGCATGCCATTAAATGATGATGTGATTTTGTGTTTCTCAAATGGTCAACATTGAATTCTTAAACCCCTACTGTTTAATAAACGGCTGTGATACAGTTCAATGCTTTACATAACATGTTGTCTTTGCAGTTGAACTTATATCATCTTAAGAGGAATGCTGATCCCTTTTCTTCTAGAGATGTTTCCCTTATCCACTCATGTCACTAACCTATGTATTGTAGTGTTTCTGTTATATATGTTTGAGGTTAAAGAACGCAGAGAATCTCATAATATTCCACTGATTAGAACTCTATTTTGCAAATGTTGTGTTTTTATCAGTGATTCCAGAGACCAGTGGAATGAGATCATATGAGATCATATGCTGTCAGAACTGAAGGCCAGAACACAGAGATTACATTCTGCCATGGTCTGAGAACCTTTAATACGTCTAAAACACTCCCCCTTGCATGTTTCACATGAATACAAACAGGCCAGTCAGACGCCCTAAATTAGGCTCAGTCTTCACAACAGTTTCTATTGTTTAGTCTAATGGAGTATGTTTGTATTTTACTCCTTAAAAAAATAGTTTGTTCAAAATGATAAACTTAGAGTAGATCAGTCTCAGGTGAGGAAATCCACACAGAATTGAGGCGTTTTCCACTATGCCCACAAGGGGGCAGTCATGCTGACTCAACAACAGAGAGTTTGTCTAAGCTGTGGTAGAAGGAGAACCCCCAGTATGATTTCATATTTCTTGGGGGGGGGCAATAATTTGCCCAGCTTGTAAATATTTTTGGCAATGGCATCATCAATCAATAAATGTTTACTTTTCCTCATGAACACCAAGTTAACTGAACCAACAAAATAAAAATGTGGGTATAAAAACGGGATCAGGCCTGAGGTCTTTTGTGGACTGCTGTGTGGACTCAAACAATAATCTGAAAAAGGCATAAACTCAGAGATATACTCCTGACTGGTCGTAGGGACTGTTAACGTGAGAGGAGGGGAGCACATCCTGGCTGGTGGATAGGGAGGGGTGGTTGAAGTTTCCTAGATGCAGGAGGTAGGCCTAGTCTTCAGGGAACCGTGACCTATTTACTGCCCTTGGGCTTAAAATTCTGCTTTGTGTCCAGGTGCTCAGAAGAAAAATGTGACCCAAAATAATGAAGTATCTGTAAGGATAGTTATTTATTTTTTTAGATGATTGAAGATGGCTTGTGTCTTATTGTGGAATGCCACTGTAATGTCAACCATATTAAAATGCCTGTAGCCTAATCAATGAATACATGTTGAAATTAAGAGAGGGAGAGTAAATCACTAGAGCCACTTCTTTTGAAGATTTGTAAGACCAAAAGTTTTGTTTTGTATCTGCTTATCTATTTAATTGGTCAATAAAGAGGTTTCATTAACTAAAATATCCTGGTGAAACGCTAATAGTTAAACGGAGCGGTCAGGGCTTTGGAATGGCTCGTCCTCACAACAGACAACTGCTCCCTTTTGTGGACTGCTGTGTGGACTATGGCCTTGATTGTAAATTCCTCGAGTCTAGTATGCCTGGCCAACTCCAGCACAGAACACAGATAGACTGTTACTGTTTCTCTCTCTGGAGTGTCTGTCCGTATAGGAGGAGCATCTCGGAAGGGTATCTTTCCAAACCCTCTTCCACCCCTGCCACCGTTGAACAACTGGACCGGACATCTGGCTCTAACAGCTGTTTATGGCCTCATTTCAGACGTACTGCTGAATATGCACCAGTCCTGTGGTGGTGATCTGGAGCTATCAGCACTCTCAGGACGCGCCATAGAGCTTTCTTACGGTCATTTGAAATGTCATTTTCAGAAGCCCAATTCCCCTTCATGTTCATTTGTAGAATTGGAGAGATCTTTGGGGTTATTTTTGCAAATAGTCAATGTCTCCAGTTTTTGAGGCTATTCCTAGTTGATCTAGTTTGGCTCAAGACATCTCAAGACATCTTCCATCTGACATGGGTGAAACTGACTGGTTGGTGCCACTAAAGGCTTGACTGCACACTTTCCATCTACAGCTCATATCAGTGAGTGACTCTCATCTAGATGAGAAGGAGAGAGACGGGCGGATCTAGACCCTGCTCCCACTTGAGTCAAACACATTGCCACTTCTCATCTCCCTGTAGCGATTTCATACTAAAACGTGGCATGGATAAACCACGTGAAGTTGTATCTCTTATGTGGAGTTTAGTCTTTTTTTGTGTAGGAGAACTGATGGGGAATCACTACGGAAATATCCCTTTGTTATTGGAAACGCTGAGATTGAGTAAGATTGCATGACTTCAACTGTCAGATTGAAAGGACTGAGACTGGAGTAATTAGACTGTATCCAGGCCTTAGATCATTTATGGGAGGATGAGTCGAATCCACCTGAAGTTCCCTGCAAGTTCATGACCCTTCAACTTCAAGCCAGTGGCTCTGGAGGCAAAGCCTACTTAGTGACCTCAGCAAAGTAGCCATTGACTATATGACAAATGAGTCCTTCAGCATTGGGAAGATAAGGTAAACGGAATAAGTTTGATTCATTTCACCATTGTCTTTGTAGAGGCTCTTGGCCTGTGATTTTGAAGGTAGTGGAACTGGAACAATTTCCAAGATCATTTTTAATAACTGACAGTTTTATATTCAACTGCCACTCTTTTATATCTGTTTTCCTCTCCTTTTCCAAATGAGGAAGAACTCAAGTCCCTTCAACTACTTTCACATCCACTTGTCTTTAACCTTCGGTTACAGCTGAATGGATCCCTCCATCAATTCTAGCCTGAAGTTTACGATGTTAATTTCTAGACGCCATCCTAGGTACTGGGATAGAGCACCATCACCTCACTATATCACGGTCCTCTATTATAAACCTGTCCTTGCTTGATGGTCTCTGTATAAAACTTCCCTCAGCGTTCACCTGGCACAATGGCATGTGGGTCGTCAGCAGGCAGGCGGAGGGAATGGATCCTGGCCTCTACCAGGCAGTATATCACGTCAGCTCTCTATCACAGGGCTTTACGGAGCCCATAATTGAAACCAGGCTCCCGATAGGGCTGCTTCTCTGAATCTCTGCTTAGATGGAAGAAATCGATAGTGCATGGTGCTCCTCAAAAGTCATATGTGAAATATTAGACTTAACCATTACACTCTGCTCTCAGCTATTTGACCAGGGCCCATAGGATAAAGCAGAGAGAACAACGCATGGCTCTGTCTTTCGCATTGCCCGGTACTGCCATCTCAGTCTGCGGCGCAGCTGTCACTGTTTGTATATTTGATATACTGGGGATGCTGAAAAGAAACAGGTGTTGTATATTAGTTCCACTGTTTTATTTCCCCAAAAATGTGGACTGGAGTCAATAGAGTTGTCAGAGCACGTTATTGTAATATATGGCTATCTGACTTTTAAATTGACCATTGCTACAAACCATCACCCTCCCCCTTTCCCCCAGGAAGAAAAGGGGGGGGGGGGGGATAATGCAGTTCAGGTGGACTGACCTCAAAGAGAGATGAGAAAGATGGAAATCTCTTTGAAACTTCCCCCCTCTTTCAATAAGTTTCATTGGTTACCTGCAGGACACACTGTATTCTTTCAAAGTTCTTGCAGGGAAATTGGATGGGGAGTTAGTTGGCCAGTATGGAAAGAGCTCTACATGTATTTGTCATACTGTACTTGTTGTAACCTGTTGAGAGGACCATAGACCTATAATCAAACTCTGATCTCAGCTCAGCTTCGTCTGAGCTAAATGTGCCAAATATTCATTCTTCATTACCTGTAAATATTCCATGAACATGAGTGACGTTAAGGAGGATCCAGCCCCGCCAACACTAACCCGAGGACACATTTCCAAAAGCTTGTCTTGCTTTGGCCCGCATGAATGCTATTTGGCTGCGAGGCCTGGGGTTGTGAGGGGTGACTGCATCAGTGTTTATCTTACCGACCCGATCCCCAAAGACAGGGCCTTATTCTCCCGCAGAGAAAAATCTCATTAGGGTTTGTTGCACAAAACACAGAATGCTGATCCCTCGCAGGCTTTTTCTCTGGGACACATGTTTCTAACTGCTGTCTGACCCGGGCTCTTGAGCTTGTCCAATCCCATTTGGCTCATGTGCCTCCGAGCCAGGGCTCAGTTACCCCGCACCAATCTCAAAAGGCTGTGTTTTTATTTCTCTCACCTTTGACCTCGTCAATAGAGACAGATCCATTTGGTACTGTATAGGGCTGGGGGTGTTTGATGGATGAACACCTCGTTGTGTAGGTGTCTTGGCCTCCATGTTATTGTGATAAAGAATGCTGTGTGAGTAAAGAACACAGTCACAGCTTGTCTTTGTCAGTGGGGTATCATCAGTGTAAGCCTGTCCGGGCCCATGAAGCATCCGATCCTCGACTGCCCATTCCTGGCAGCTATGTCTCTTTTGCTGTCTAAAGGCTGTAAATTTAGTCAATGACGTCAGGGCACTGGGCTGATGCCTTGCATCAAAGACTCACTTTAAATTCATGTCTCGCCTTCCGCCTGAGATGACTCTGACAATCAATAAAGCTGGACTGAGGATATAGCAGTTGCCCCCGCTTGACTCCAATCTCAACCATTAATTGAAGTCTGTGCTTTTCGGGCTGAGGATATGTCTTGATAGAGAGGTGACATTGACCATAAAAGGAGGGGAAGAAGTGCGTGCACGCGCACGCACGCACACACACACACACACACACACACACACACACACACACACACTGCAGCAGACTGAGAAAGGTACTCTGTGAGAGCCCATTAGTGCTTAACAGTGAAAGGCCAGGTTCCCATAGGAATCAGTGGAAGGAAGCTATGTTGAGTAATGGTGTGCACATGGAATATGTAACTCACTAAAGAGGCACTTTCAGCACCTTGCATGTGATTTCCAAGAGACTTCAGGAGGCTGGGGTTTTACCTCTTTTTATAAACTTAAAATGTGTTTAGAAGTGATTCTGTTTTGCCTGTTTCCATTGTAGTTTTCTGAGGAGATTAGGCTATTTCCTGGGGTTTCACACCATTTGTAGACAGAGAATAGAAATCAATAATCGTGAGGTTGACCAGTCCGTCTCCAGTTGAAAAAGCCGCCCTGAGGCTGAGCCCTCCATCCTCCTCCCCTTGCAGGCAGGATGTTTGGAACAGGTGTTTGGTGACAGGGTCAAGGATGCGTTTTCTGAATAGTGTCTCTGGTTTGTCTGCCAAAGCAGTTAGGCCTATGTGGGTATATGGAGGTCCCTAGAGAGCTTGCTGGCCCAAGCCGTTAAAGCATGGAGACATATGGTGCCCCCTGATCGCCGCCAGAGTCTGTTCTCACTCCCTGTGTGCTGGGCTCAAACTTCAGCTTAGCATGCACTCTTTCAAAATAGCAATTAGCTTTAGTATAGATTATCATGAGATGGGCTAAGTATGGCAAAACTAATAATGAAGTGACATAGCGCTCCCCTTTTTAAAACAGGATTTTGTTAAGATCATCTGGTATGCCCGAAATAGCGACACTCTCAATGAATATTCAACCGTTTTTGGTTTTACGATGAGTTTTTTTTTCTTCTGAAAATGTCAGTTCCCAGCAGTCTTCTTCTATGAAAGCGTTATGCTTTCTCAATCTCTCTGCAGTAGGCATGCCTTATTTGACTGAACCCTTTTCAGTCATTCGTTGCTTCTTCTTGGCATCCATTCCGTAGTAGTAGTAGTAGTAGTAGTAGTAGTAATTCCATGGAGACCCATTAGAATATGCCTAGTGATGGAATTCAGAGGCTGTGTGGATGGAAACATGGTCTGAATGATCATGTCAGTGACCCACCCACTATAGAGAAGCTCCTTCTCCTATCGTGGCCTGATGGGACCCTAACCTGCTTGCCCTCTCCATTGCTGACTCATAGCCTGAAACTCCGCTTCCATAGCCGTCATTTATCACGTCCGAGCTGAAGCCTTTAAGAAAATTGCAGTACTTTAGTCCTCTACGTTTCCTACTGAAAGGCGTCCAAGAGTCTGAACCCCTTAATTCAATAAGAGATAAATTGAAAAAATGTGCAAATGTAAGCTGTATTCGCTGGCCAGAACCTAGGAGTGGATTTCATACCCCCTCGTTCTCTGTGCTGTAAATCTTCCCAGAGTTCCATCTGCTTGGCTCCGAACAGTTAAGAAACTGTTCATTAGACTGACACAAACCAGAGAGAACCATGAGGGCGGGAAGTGGCGCTACGTACGCAAGAGTCTTGGATCGGGCCCAAGTGTCTGGCCCCTGAGGGCCTGCTGATTGGGTCACCATGCAGAAGGTGGGACTGGGATGGAAAGGCTTCGGGGTCAGCTTAATCCATTTCTTTTGTTTCAGTCAACAGAGGCCTTTGTGAAGTCTGAGCCCATCCATAAATTGGGCTGAAAGGCACAGCGGCTGCCAACAAACGATTTAACATGCGTTCCGTCCCCTCAAAGGAATAGTGGTTTTGATAGCGGTAGCCAATGTTTTCGCTGAAATGAAGTATTTGATTTAATTGTGGTTTAAAATGGTGCGTTTCATTTCACTACTGTGAGCTGGCTGTTTGCTTTTTTTGTCATCTTGCACTAGTCTGATGGACGACCAGAAATGTTTCTATGTCAACCAATAGAAGAAAAATATTTTGGGTTGTTTAGTGATTGATTTAAAGTACATTCAGCAGACAGGTTCTGATAAGACCTCTTCACACACACAGCGAAGGCGACATTTGGCTTGTATTTCCTTGGTTGTTTTACGGGCTAATGGGTAGCCCGTAAGGGTAACAGTAAGAACTTGAAAGGTCTTCTTTCTTTTTTAGTACTGCGTTCAAATCCAAGTAGCAGATAATGGACCCTAATAGATATCTATGTAGCTGTGCTGTATATTAACTAATATACACAGATCAAAAATATCAACTCAACATGTAAAGTGTTGGTCCCATGTTTCATGAGCTGAAATAAAAGATCCCATAAATGTTCCATATGCAAAAAAAGCTTATTTCTCTCAAATGCTGTGCACAAATGTATTTACATCCCTGTTAGTGAACATTGATACTTTGCCAAGATAGTCCATTCACCTGACAGTTGTGGCATATCAAGAAGCTGATTAAACAGCATGATCATTACACAGGTGCACCTTGTGCTGGGGACAATAAAAGGCCACCCTAAAATATGCAGCTTTGTCACACAACACAATGCCACAGATGTCTCAAGTTTTGAGGGAGCATGCAATTGGCATGCTGACTGCAGGAATGTCCACCAGAGAATTTAATGTTATTTTCTCTACCATAAGCCATCTCCAACTTTGTTTTAGAGAATTTGGCAGTACGTCTAATCTGCCTCACAACCGCAGGCGTCGAGTGGGTGAGCTGATGTCAACTTTTGCTGATGTCAACGTTGTGATCAGTGCCCCATGGTGTGGTTATGGTATGGGCAGGCATAAGCTACGGACAACCAACACAATTGTAATTTGAAAGCACAGAGATACCGTGACGACATCCTGAGCCCCGTTGTCGTGCCATTCATCTGTCGCCATCACCTCATGTTCCAGCATTATAATTCACAGCCCCATGTCACAAGGATCTGTGCACAATTCCTGGAAGCTACAAATGACCCAGTTCTTCCATGGCCTGCATACACACCAGCAATGTCACCCATTGAGCATGTTTGGGATGCTCTGTATTTATTTGTACGACAGCATGTTTGTTAGCGCCAGTATCCAGTAACTTTGCACAGCCATTGAAGAGGAGTGGGACAACATTCCACAGGCCACAATCAACAGCCTGATCAACTCTACGTCAAGGAGATGTGTTACGCTGCATGAGGAAAATGGTTTTCTGATCCACCCCCCCTACCTTTTTTTTAAGGTATCTGTGACCAACAGATGCATATCTGTATTCCCAGTCATGTGAAATCCATAGATTAGGGCCTAATTGATTTATTTAAATTGACTGATTTGCTTATATGAACTGTAACTCAGTAAAATCTTTGAAATTGTTGCGTGTTGCATCCACTTTGAGAAGCGACTTCTACCTAAAGCCCTCCTTCCACTGTTGATAGCCGTGGAAGTTCTCAGGGATGAAATGGGCCCTGTGGCTTGACAAGTAGACGCCCAATTCGCCCCCCTCATTCTCACAAATGTATCCTACTTTTTACGAAGTTTGTCATTCATCGTGTGACGCTGACAGTGGAGCGTTGTGGGATTTTGGAGAACCTCAAACCCAGCTTTTAGAACAACATGCTAATATTATAACAATGTATTTAAGAGTTTTGCTCTGAGTTACTATAACATGCGTTTCTGGCATTGAGAAATATAGTAAGTGCTACACTCCCGTTTTAAACTGATGCTCATTTTGTTATGGATTCCTACTGAAATGGCAGCTCAGCCTCGCTCAGTAAAGTGGCTGACTTGACGTTGCCCAGGGCCGGCTGTAGGGTAGTTTTCTTGGTTAAAGAGGGGCTCTGTTTAAGCCACAGTCAAGGCCTTGTGTCAGAGTGTTTACTAATGGGATTCTCTGTAGCACTGGCAGCTCTTCAATCCCCATTTATATGGTCTGTCTGGGCCCTGATTGTGGAGTGTAAAGTATTGAAGGAGCTGCTAGCTTTCTCCCAGACCTGAGCTCCAGAGTCTCCTGTGTTTTTTTATTTTTATTTAAAAAAATAATAATAATTGTACCCTCCTGGCCAGGTCATTACCATAAAAGAGAATGTGTTCTCAATTGGGCACCCTGTTAAATGAAGGCAATATTCCTCCTACTCCTCCTCTTCTTCCTCCAGATATCAGAATTTGAATCGTACAATAAGGTGAAATTGTTGTTTTAATGGTAACCTGATGGAACGATGCCTTTTGGCCTTGACTTTAGCTTGACTTTATTTTCCCCCTTACTCTCCTCAGTCCACCCTGGTCTACGTAAGTGATAACAGTGAAGAAAGGCACATTTCCTCATAGTTTCCCAACATTTCGTCCAATATGTCATTTTATTTGGCTTTTTTTTTTATTTGGTTCATGACCTCTTTTTGTCAGAGACGAGTACAGTCTTTTTTTCTCCCTCTTTCAAAAACAAAAGCTTTTCGAGGAGCTCTTATGGCCAGCCAGCTTTTTACTGACATACATACATACATACATACATACATACATACATACATACATACATACATACATACATACATACATACATACATACATACACTTGGCAAGGAGGTGGTAGTCTTACTTCACCCTTACACTGATGCTGTTCTTGATCGTCCCTGGCTGTCAGAGCAGAGCGGACGTGAGCCCTCTCACGGAAACACCCCAGGAGTCAAGGGCACCTCTTGAAGTTTCCGGCTAGAGGGAGTGGCGGGATTAATGCTGACTGACTTCCCTGTTGGTGCCCTTGACGCAGGCTCCTCCAGGTTATCACCCCACCTTTGGCACTGCATGTGTTCTCATTAGACTGTGGAACCTTGTAGCCATCTGCAGCAGTTCTTACAGCAGGCCAGGCCACTGATTGTGGAGTGTAAAGTATTGAAGGAGCTGCTAGCTTTCTCCCAGACCTGAGCTCCAGAGTCTCCTGTGTTTTTCTGGACATGGCATGCTACCAGGCAGCCCCCTCATCCGTTAGAATGGGAGACTGGTCTTTGTCAGTTGTCTACTTGCACCCAAGCTTGCCCCTGAGTCATGTCATCCCTCCTGTACTGTAAACACAGGGATTTGATGGACCCCTGGAGACGGTGAACCCACTGGTTGCCATTCGATGGGAAATCACATTCTTATTTATGGCTGTTGTGATATTTTCATTGATCATACTGTTGAAGACAATGATGGAATATATGTGCAAATCATTTTATTTCAAGTTTATTTTAGAGCACACTTCTAAAAGTAATATTTTCCTATTGTACTCTATAATTCTTTGTTTGACAAACTTCTCACAGGTCATACATCCATCGCTGGTTAATCTGTTCAAAACCCCTCTGGTTCATTTAATCTGTTATTTTTCACTTGGAAACATGAACTTCCTGTTATCTTTTTCAAAAAAAGCTAAGAATATTCTAAAACATCTCTCCCCATTTTCATTATGGTGGCTTCAAACATTTTTGTAAAAAAAAATGCATGCATGCTTTCAATTTCGTCCCTCCCGGCCGCCTCTTTCCATCCCTCTCTTCGTCCAGAAACACAACCAGCTTTGTTTTTGTAACGATCAGTTAAATTACACTTCCAAAGCTCAAGGTCAGAGCGACTTCCCCTTTTTTGTTTTGATTTAAGTGGCACTTAGCCGTGCTACTGTAGCTAATCAAAAGGATTTATGGGGTGCATCACTTTGGCCTGGAATGAGGGGTGTTTGTTGACACCCTCCTCCAGGTGTTTTGGACGTTTTTTACTCACGATTGTTGTAGCTGATGGAATGGAAGGCAGGTGGGGAGACCTTCCACTTGTTTGGTAGAAAGCACAACCCTCTCCTTCCGCTTATCCGGAATATCTGTGTAAGCTTTCATAATTACATTGATCTTGAGAGGGTTTTACGACCTGCTGACGCAGTCTATCACATTTCAACATGGCACTTGTTAACAGCCCTGGTGTTTTGCATATTCCAAGTTCACGTCTAACCACGTGTGTTTCTCGGGTTTCCTGTTAATTGGGATTTTTCACATGACCCTGAAGGAGAGGAAGAGGAGCGGACAGACAGGCAGACGAGGGGTGCGTTTTTGGGCCTCAGAGCGTTGCCAAATGGTTCCTCTCCTTGATTGAGTCAGAGAGACTGTCAGGCCAGAGGCGTGGACTACGAGAACCAGATGTTGACTTCCCCTCTACGTCTCCATAACCCTAAAAACAGATTACAGTATATTCCTGGTATTAGAGGCCTCAATAAAACGCTGTTTCGCAGCATTGTGCATTGTGCATGTTGCTTTTGTGTATTATTTTCGCTTTAAATGCAGGAAGTCATTATTCGGCCATCATATCCGAGGAAATGTATCGCTCCCCCGAGTTTCCACCCGATCACATCTTTTGGACTGGTTTGGGTGAACACAACAGAGGCTTGCTGGGTTAATGAGCCTGCCTTCCCTGCCAGCCAATGGCACTGCCATCTTTATACCCAGACCTCTGCCAGCCTAATTGTTTACCTTAGAAATAGCTTCGGACAAAACCCTCCAAGCGCCCTAAATCTATCTTGGGCACTTATTTGGAATTTATGTGTGATTACTTGCCATTAAGTGCCTTGGGAGGGAGGATTCATAATAGAGTGGGCGACGGGGGTAGGACGTCTTAGGCCAACTTACGATGGACGACCACAGTAAATGAAAGTGAGCAGTGAAGGATGGGACAGATTGAGAACATTTGGTCAAACTGCCTCTGGCTGAGCGTCTTAGCCCCCTAAGTCTCTCGGAGCGGCAGGTCATTGTTGTGTTTAAATATGCTGACCTCTAATGAGAAGGCAGGTTAGAGGACGACCTGGAAGTGCTTTGTCTGCATCTCCTGGGAACACAAACACCAACAGTATGCACAGGAACAGCTGCAGGGTTGCTCCTTGTCAGCGGACGCGTACTGACACTTATTTGTCATTTCGCTGCAAAAAAATATATGGAGGCGTTTTTGGAGGGGCTTGCAGTGTGAGAAAATGCAGATAAGGGAATGTGTTGTAGGTGGATAACTGGGAATCAGTCACTCAAATGTTTGATATTAAACTTGAATCTAACAGGATGGCTCCTCGTCAAGGCTAACCTTTCTTCAGAATTCCTGTGAAAAATGATGTCATCTGATAATGATATAGTAGTCATTCCCAATATTTGTTTGTCTCTCACCATTCATGTCTATCTTTACAGATAATCCATATTTTGCTAATAGCTATTCCGCCCACAATGGAATGAAGGTGATGTGTGTGTGTGTGCGTGGTTTTCCTTCTTACTAGCTCTGAGGAAAAATGTACTTAGTATGACTCGCTGTGATAAGTGGTAGTCCTACGTAGGTATCTTAAAATTAATGCACTAACTGTAAGTCACTCTGGATAAGAGTGACTGCTAAATTACTAAAATCTAAAATGTTGTTTTGGGTTTTGGTCTTAAGGTATTTCAGTAGTTCACAGATTCAATATTGAGGCTTGATGTTATGGTTTAGGGCTGATTTTGGTCCAAAAGGCATCCCATACGGTCCTTTTTCAGCCAGACATTATTTGATTTGTTTAGAAAGGATTACCTCGGTCTATTTTGGCTTTGGTGTTGCCTTTTTTTGCTTTTTTTCTGTTCGTTCTGCGCTTTCATCACTGCAGATTTCCCATGTTGACATCCCCATGTCATCCGATCCCTACGTATTTCTTCCTGTCCTAAAACCCAGTCCCATATGGTGTACAGTGTGACTTTCAGAAGCAATTTACATATCTAGCATGAAATCGAACAGTTGAAATAAGACACAGCGGAGAGATGCTTCTTGGCGCCGCTCCAGGAAGGGCAGCGGTTGCTAATCTGCTTCCTGGGCTTTGCGTTTTCTCCCTGTCCTTAGCTGTTAAGCACTTTAGGAAAATGCATCTTAAGTGCTCTTTTCATGTTTTTTGTTGTTGTACTTATTGAGTTTAACTTGCATGTAAATTCGCAGCATGGCATACTCAGTGAAAAGATCAGCGAATGGCAAGGAGGAAGCAAAGTGCTAGAGTAATTCTTGACGTAGTTCGGGGACTGCAGATGTAAATTAGCTGTAAACTAAATCTGGTGCAGTGCATCACTTCTCACTTATGAGACTTATGTTTTGCTGTACATTGTCACTGTTCCAAATAAACTTAATAAATACATGTAATTGTATAGGAGACATTCTCTCAAGGCTGCCTGCCTGGTTTTTGCTCAGTTTAGTTGAACCTATAGATGGTGCTTTTGAAGTTTTCTTTCAACTTGAAAGGAACATCGTTTTAACTTTTGATCCAGTACAATTGGGAGAGACATCCATGTTGAATAGAATAAGACAGTAAGCCAGCAGGAATCCAAATGGCTATGACTAATTTCTCAGATGTAAAACAAAATGGTAGAATGCTTTTTAAAAGCAAAAATGGAATAACCATTTCCTCAAAAGTAGTCCACCTCTTCCACAAAGGCTTTCGTGAGTTTATATAGGCCTACCTTTACTCAGTGGTGGAAGAGACCAAATACTGAAGCTTCTTCAAACTAAAAACAAAGGGTTCTTTATCTTTGAAATCTATTCAGACCATTGGAAACTCCAATGTAAAGCAACGCTTATGATTCAGAAGGGAACAGTTTTCTCATGTCATTGCTTGTTTTGAAGTCCTGCTGAAGAGTGCCCCCCCCCCCCTTCTCTCTCCTTCAGCAAACTGGTCATTTGTTATTTTTCTATCTTCTTTCCTCTTAGGATTTTGTTGCCAAGGCAATGGTTGAGAAATGCGGCCCTGGGATGTGTGTGTGAATGCGTCGGAGGAATGCCTGTGTTAAACATGGCCAGAGGATCCTATCAGACCCTGAGGCACGGGAATAAAAGAGACACACTGGTGTCTGAGGATGCTCTTCACTCAAAGGAAATGACCCTGCGATACACAGGCACTGCCTGAATTCCTGCCCTTGTGTTGTCATCGCAAAAGTAAATACTTTGGGCCATGGTTTTGTTGCTAAATCAACAGGCTTTCTTGCTCAGCTTAAAGGGATAATCCACCCCCAGAAATAAATATCATGAAACTGTCAATTTGATAAAAGCTTGTTCTATCAGTGGGTAAAATACACATTTTCCCAGGATTTAACTTCGAAGTGGTCCATCTGTGAAATCAGGAAATTGTGTAGGACACGTCATAGCTACATGGTTCTCCTCGCTGGAGATCGGGGATTACACACTCTTATTTCAAAATGCTTTAAAAACAATTGCCTGCACCCCATATCGCCAAATTAGCCAATAGATAGTATGGGCATACTTGTATATAACACATCTATCCATTTACTGTGCATTCAGAAAGTATTCAGACCCCTTGACCTTTTCCACATTTTGTTACGTTACAGCCTTATTCTAAAATTGATTAAATAAAAAAAATCCTCATAAATCTATACACAAAACCTGATTTCGCTTTGTTATTATGGGGTATTTACAAAATACCTTATTTACATAAGTATTCAGACCCTTATTAGACTCGAAATTGAGATCAGGTGCATCCTGTTTCCAATGATTATTCTTGGTGTTTCCACAACTTGATTCGAGTCCACTTGTGGTAATTTCAATTGATTGGACATGATTTGTAAAGGCACACACCTGTTTATATAAAGTCCCACAGTTGACAGTGCATGTCAGAGCAAAAACCAAGCCATGTGGTCAAAAGACTTAGAGCTCCGAGACCTGAAAATAGCTGTGCAGTAGCGCTCCCCATGCAACCTGACAGAGCTTGAGAGGAGGATTTGCAGAGAAGAATGGGAGAAACTCCCCAGATACAGGTGTGCCAAGCTTGTAGCGTCATACCCAAGAAGACTCGAGGCTGTAATTGCTGCCAACGGTGCTTCAACAAAGTACGGCTAAAGTGTCTGAATACCTACAGTTGAAGTCGGAAGTTTACATACATACACTTAGGTTGGAGTCATTAAAACTCGTTTTTCAACCACTCCACAAATTTCTTGTTAACAAACTATAGTTTTGGCAAGTCTGTTAGGACATCTACTTTGTGCATGACACAAGTCATTTTTCCAACAATTATTTACAAACAGATTATTTCATTTATAATTCACTGTATCACAATTCCAGTGGGTCAGAAGTTTAGATGCACTATCTTGACCGTGCCTTTAAACAGCTTGTAAAATTCCCTAAAATGATGTCATGGCTTTAGAAGCTTCTGATAGGCTAATTGACATAATTTGAGTCAATTGGAGGTGTACCTGTGGATGTATTTCAAGGCCTACCTTCAAACTCAGTGCCTCTTTGCTTGACATCATGAGAAAATCAGAAGAAATCAGCCAAGACCTCAGATAGAAAATTGTAGACCTCCACAAGTCTGGTTCATCCTTGGGAGCAATTTCCAAATGCCTGAAGGTACCACGTTCATCTGTACAAATGATAGTGCGCAAGTATAAACACCATGGGACCACGCAGCCATCATACCGCTCAGGAAGGAGACGCGTTCTGTCTCCTAGAGATGAACGTACTTTGGTGCGAAAAACGCAGAACAACAGCAAAGGACCTTGTGAAGATGCTGGAGGAAACGGGTACAAAAGTATCTATATCCACAGTAAAACAAGTCCTATATCGACATAACCTGAAAGGCCGCTCAGCAAAGAAGAAGCCACTGCTCCAAAACCGTCATAAAAAAGCCAGACTACGGTTTGCAACTGCACATGGGGACAAAGATCGTACTTATTGGAGAAATGTCCTCTGGTCTGATGAAACAAAAATAGAATTGTTTGGCCATAATGACCATCGTTATGTTTGGATGAAAAGGGGGGAGGCTTGCAAGCCGAAGAACACCATCCCAACCGTGAAGCACGGGGGTGGCAGCATCATGTTGTGGGAGTGCTTTGCTGCAGGAGGGACTGGTGCACTTCATAAAATAGATGGCATCATGAGGGAGGAAAATTATGTGGATATATTGAAGCAACATCTCAAGACATCAGTCAGGAAGTTAAGCTTGGTTGCCAATGGGTCTTCCAAATGGACAATGACCCCAAGCATACTTCCAAAGTTGTGTCAAAATGGCTTAAGGACAACAAAGTCAAGGTATTGGAGTGGCCATCACAAAGCCCTGACCTCAGTCCCGTAGAAAATGTGTGGGCAGAACTGAAAAAGCGTGTGTGAGCAAGGAGGCCTACAAACCTGACTCAGTTACATCAGATCTGTCAGGAGGAATGGGCCAAAATTCACCCAACTTATTGTGGGAAGCTTGTGGAAGGCTACCAGAAACGTTTGACCCAAGTTAAGCTATTTTAAGGCAATGCTAGCAAATGCTAATTGAGTGTATGTTAACTTCTGACCCACTGGGAATGTGATGAAAGAAATAAAAGCTGAAATAAATCATTCTCTCTACTATTATTCTGACATTTCTCTTTCTTAAAATAAAGTGGTGATCCTAACTGCCCTAAGACGGAATTTTTACTAGGATTAAATGTCAGGAATTGAGAGAAACTGAGTTTAAATGTATTTGGCTAAGGTGTATGGAAACTTACGAATTCAACTGAATGTAAATGTGATCTTTCTGTTTTACATTTTTAATACATTTGAAAAAAAATCTAAAAACCTGTTTTTGCTTTGTCATTATGGGGTACTGTGTGTAGATTGATGAGGAAAAAACTATTTAAACAATTTTAGAATAAGGCTGTAACGTAACAAAATGTGGAAAAAGTCAATGGGTCCGGATACTTTCCTAATACTGACCAAAACTTGAGACTTCTGTGGCATTGTGTTGTGTGAAACAACTGTACATTTTAGGGTGGCCTTCTGTCTCCAGCACATGGTGCACCTGTTTAATGATCATGGTGTTTAATCAGCTTCTTGATATGCTACACCTGTCAGGTGGATGGATTGTCTTGGCAAAGGAGAAATGCTCACGAATAGGGATGTAAACAAATTTGTGCACAAAATTGGAGAGATAAGCTTTTTGTGGCTTTTGAATTTTTTGGTTCGTTATATATCGTCATGAAAGTTTTATATTTTTCTTAGATGTGCTCTTCTAAACAGTGTAACAAATTATTCAACTCAGTTTCTCCTTCAAGTACCATCTCGCAATGCTCCCTGTGTGTCTGTGGGAAACATGGGAAAGGGCTGTCGTTGCTATAGCAATGTACTCTGTTCTCGCTCTGGGCATAGCCGAACTGCAAATTGAACTCAGAGAGTTAGACTCCTAAATTGATAGTGTAGTTTGTTTAGGCGATTTTACAGCTAGCTACTTCATATGCTGATATTGACTTTGGTATTATTGTGTGTAGCTTCGTTTGCTGTATAGCTAGCTCGCTACTTAGCCAGCCCAGATTGAGAGCATTGCATTGTGGGTTTTGTAGTCGACTTGAGCTGCAACAGATTTCCAAAACAATTTTCACATTTCTACCAACCTTGTTATTAACAACAAAATGAAACCTTTGTTCACAAAAAATATTGTTTTCGCATATTAGTGTTATTTAACACTGTTTAACACTGTTAATCATAGAAATTAGTGGTTTGGAGGTGGATTATCCCTTTAGGAGGATGATTTCCTCGAACTGAGCTCAAGTGTGAAGAACACTAGTTGTCTTAATGTCCATTTTTCATTATTTAAATCATCTTCAGAGAATAATATCCATCAAACTCAAATGCATCTCAGAAGAAATTTCGTATACAGGAGATTTCATGGTTTTGAACTTGCCTGATAAATTAGAGTGACTCCTTTGGAAATTAGTGGTGACTGTGACTCAAGCCAAGCCTCATTGGAGTAATTGGCTAACACCATGCTGGGAATCTGCCGTCCAGTGGCAAGGCAGGGGGAGATTAAAATCATTTCTGAGCAGGATGTATGTCAATTAATTGGGCCTGTGTTTAGGACTTCATCTAAATTAGTATGGAAGGGTTTTCCCCTCAAAGATCTTACAGACACATTTTTGTACAACAACAGAGACCAACTCTAATCCAGAGGGAAATGTATTGTTTATTAGTGTCGCCGCAAGAACCAACTGTTGCTATTCTACTGGAATTGTAAAGAAAATGCACGTTTTCTTACTATCCTTAAAACAGTGACAATCTTAGTTGTTCGGCAGACTAGTGTGTTTGTTAGTACCTTGGCTTGTCTTTTTGTGATGTAAAGCTAGATTTATTTCCTTGTCAAATGCTAATGATCTTCCTTACCCCTCCTCCTAATACAGACCATATGGTTTGTGTGTTGTAAATGGTAACATGCATGGAACATGCAGGCTACATAGCAGGGCTGGGAGTTGCCGAGAGCCTCACGATATGATAGTATCACAATACTTAGGTGCCGATACGATATATATTGCGATACTCGCGATTCTATATGTATTGTGATTCAATACTGTGATTATATTGCAATTTGACATTCCAAACATATTGCTCACCTGTCTGCTGCAGAGGGACAAGAGAGCCATGAGAAAAAGGTTTTGATCAGTCTTGGAAGTAAAAGTGCTGAAAATGAAAACATGTTGGCTCATTATTTATAAAGAAGATGGAGAACGAGCTATGAAGGAAAAATACAGGAATATTGGTGCAGATACAGCCAACTAGCACAAAAATGTAACTGCGATATTGTCAAAACGATATGACATATCAAAAATAATGTATAGACCCCCCCCTACTAGAATATGTAAGTGGTCTCTATAAAAAAGTCATGTTGAACAACTCAATTGGATTATGGAATTCAAGCTTGCGTCATGTTGTGGTGAATGGAGACCTAGGCCTATGTCAGAGAGAAGTTCAGGAGCTTTGATTGATTAACCAGTTCTACAATTTGGACTGAAGCTTGCTGGGTGAATTAACGATCTGAAGATCTTGAAGACTACAAACCCATTTCTGTCCATTACGGTAATATCCCTGTGACCTAAAGCTGTTATACCAATTTACCAAAAAACTCTCATCCGTCCACATTTTTCTCCATCACTGGCTGCTTTTCTCTTCATCTTCATGTGGCTATCTCCGCACACCTTGGTAATTGGTGATGTGGACCATATGTTGGCTTTCAATAGCAGTCTGTTCAGTCGGTGGCACCAGGACTTCTCCTTCCCGGTCACATAGTAGTTGTTGTCTTGGTCAAGGGAGGAATATCTCCCTGTCTTCTTCTCCCCCCTTCCTACCACCAAACCCCTCTTGGTGGAGCGTTGTGCTGTTGGGAAGCTGGTCATTGGGCCTGGCTTTTTTGAAAAAGGCTCCACAGCCCTGCTTGCTGACGGTGTCTAATTTTCACAGTGACCTTCTGTGACCTTATTAATGGGGCAAGAGCAGCAGGGCTGCTGTGACCCTTCCTCTCGGGGGTCAAGGTGGTTGAGCAGGGAGCAGCCATTAGCTTGAGAGCCTCCCGAGGAGAGGCTCTTTTGAAACTCACAGGAAACATGTCACTTTCTCCTTTACCCTTCTCACCCAATTAAAGTGATTTTCCTAACTTTTTGTTTTCCAGGCCTGCGAGTTGGGAGATGTTTTGAATCAGTATTTGTAGATATTTTCTGTGTGGAGTTCTCCTTTTCTTTTGAGGAGGAGAGATTTTTGGGGCCTATTAAAAACTGATGAAGCTGTTTACTAGCACCATTTTTCGGAGTAGCCTAATTGTCGTTGTAGGTTTTATTTTGTTTTTGTTGGAAAGGTAGCCTATTTGAGACTGAAGTTCAAGCATGTTTACTGGTTGTTCTTCTTTATAAAGTCTGCTGCATACACTGGCTCAGGGCTGGCTGTGCTTGGGGAGTCATAAAACATGCCGTGTCATCAAGTTCAAAAGGTACATTATATCACCATAGAGAGCCAGCAACTCTTCAGCATGATGAGATTGCCAGAGTGAAACTTCCATCAAGGTTTGCTTCAAGACCCTCACTTTTTCCAAAGGAAAAAAAAAATGTTTTTTTGTTATTAAGTTAGTTTTTTTGTCTCTCTTACAGCTTACCCCATTGTGAATCCCTTTCCAATCTGAACGCATGAACAGCATCACTACGTTGGACAATATTACTCCCCTGGTAAGTATTTTACCTAGTTTTCTCTTTCTTCTTATACAAGAAGCATAACAATTTACTTTGCAACACCACACAGATTTGACTCATAAACAAGATATAGGCCTAATTCCTCACAACCAAGTACATATCCAGTACTTTTTTCTTGATATTTAATTTATATATATAATTTTTTTTTACTAATAGTTACCAGTACTTTGTCTTCAAAGAGCTGTTGGACTATAATGATTGCAACTTTCATGTAATCAAACTCTGAGTATATTTTTCACAGTGAATACACTCTGTTTTCTATCATACCCTCTCCCCCTTTCCCATTCCTCTCTGTTTGGCGGGCCCACACAGGCTCTCAGTATAAGTCAAACACAGTTTTTTTTTTTTCTTCTGCTCTTGCTACAACTGGGTCAGTGAGAAGCACAAGGTGAATCTGTTTACCTACAGCTCACGCCCTACTGAACCTGACTTTGACACACACACACACACACACACACACACACACACACACACACACACACACACACACACACAGAGCCATGTCAAAAAGATGACAACTGTTACATTTTGCAAGGTGTTCCTAAAGTCAAGTTGAAGACCAGACCGACCACTTTCCTTCTCTTTGACTGTCGCTTTGTTGCATAAAAATCAATCCGATAAATGAACAGGTGTATGTTTTTGTGCTTGTGCGTGGGTGCCAGTGTGTGCGTTGAGGTCCAATATCTGACTGTGCATGTATGAAATGTGGAGAGGAACAGAATGGAGCAGCTGGGTCTGCTTTGTTGGCTTGTTTTGTAATGTCAGAGTCTGGTGTTGATTCAGAGCAAAGCTGCATGCTTTACACCTTTCCTGCACAGCTGCAATGATTCTGCTCTTAATAAGGTCCACATAAGACAAAACTGGAGGGGACTGGGTGGGGGGTAAGGAGTAGGTGGGGGTTGCGGTGCAGCTCGCCGAGTCAAAATATGACTGCCGCCTGCGAGGGAATCTAGCAGCTGTGTTGACCGTCTCGTCTGACTGTGAAGAGAGGCACTGATTATAAAGTGCAACATTCTGGCAAGCCAGCAGTCTCGGCGAGGAACGGCTTTGATCATTTAGCATTGTAAACTGCTCCATCATCTAAGGCCTCAGGTAATACACTGGTTTATTACCTTAATGAAGGGGTTGAAATGTTTATCTACAGTACTAAGCCCTCAAGCACTTTTGTGGCCAGTGATGAAGAATCCTTTTGGCAACGACCTGAGGGATGAGCAGTTTGTTAGTGCTCATTTGTGTCAGCTTTGGAGGAAAAAGTTGTATTAGGCTACTTAAAGTGTATCTGTCGATTTTGATACACGTTCCTCAATGCACTTGTAGATGAATGTATTGAGAAAGCTCCTCTCTGCTTTGACACATTGAAATCCACAAAGAATACAGGTGTAGGATTTTAATTTGATCAGTTTCTCACAGCAGGAAAATAATCCTGCAGCAACAGGAAATGTGAATTATTGTGTGGATTATAATTAATGGCCATTTTTGTAGGAGTTGATACATTTTTAGTTTGGGGAAATCAAATCTGACATTTTAAATTACAAACTTTAGAAGCCCTTTAAAACCTTGAATACGCCTCCCGAGTGGCGCAGCGGTCTAAGGCACTGCATCACAGTGCTTGAGGAGTCACTACAGCAATGGGTTCGATCCCAGACTGTGTCACAGCCGTCCGTGACCGGGAGACCCATGAGGCGGCGCACAGTTGGCTGAGCGTCGCCCGGGTTAGGGGATGGTTTGACCTGTCGGGATTTCCTTGTCCCATCGCGCTCTAGCGACTCCTTGTGGCGGGCCGGGCGCCTGAAAGCTGACATTGTTTCCTCTGACACATTGGTGTGTCTGGGTTAAGTGAGCAGTGTGTCAAGAAGCAGTGCGGCTCGGCAGGGTCGTGTTTCGGGGGACACATGGCTCTCGACCTTCGCCTCTCCCAAGTCCGTAAGGGAGTTGCAGCGATGGGACAAGACATGGGATGGGACATTTCCTGCAACAACAGGGTGATCAAATGAATATTCTACATTTATACCCGCCTCATTAATGATTCAACCCTAGCAGGAGATTATTTTACCTAATGCTCAGTCACTACTGATTAATAGCGCCATTCTGAGCAGCAAACCATCTGGGTTTGACACCCCAACTGACTCGGCCATAGGCAGGTATAGTTTGTGACATTTTAATAGCCAGGAGATTATATTCAATTGCAATAGAAACATGTACATGTCCTTATGCAAATGATTGTATTTGTATTCAGTAACGGAGGCCCTAACTCTGAAACTCCTGGTTGGTCACTGATTGGAGTTTTCATTTCCTTTATTGATTATCAATGGCAAATTAGAGGAGTTGGGTTCCTTGCTGCCAGAAAGGTTTCACCAAAGGCCTGATGTAGGCTATTCATAACTAGAGGCAATACTCTGCCCTGTAGATAATTTTGGCTGTTGTTTTGGCTCATCTTTGGTCTATTGTGGTGGCAGTTCCGCTGGTGGTCCCATGTAAACAGCTCTCAAAGGGGTTCCCCTCTCCTAGTCTCTCTCCCAGAGAGCCTGTGCCTCTGGTTTAAATGGGGTAATTGATAGTAGAGGATGCCTGATCCTGGTGTCTGGTGCCAGGAAGGACCAGCTCTGTGTCTCTGACCCCTCCTGTACAAAGGGACCCTCTCCTCATCCCTTCTCTCAGAAAGCTGGGAAGAGTAAATATTTAGCAGGCCGCACAACAATGGCTCGCTCAGGGAGAGAATGAGACTTTCATCAGAACTCATGGCTAAAGGGACATTTGGCAGAGGGGGAACTAGTTGGCTAGTTTGCTAAATCTGGAGGAGGGGTTTTTAGGGGCAAAGGAATCTCTCATGCTGAAGTCTCATTTCTAGGGCGGGTTTTTCAGATCAACCACTAAGGATACTTTTTATCTAAATATACACTACCCTTCAAAGATTTGGGGTCACTTAGAAATTAGAGTGTCTAGAGTTGCAAAGAAAAAGCCATATCTGAAGAAAAGATGAAGATGAGCAAAAGAACACAGACACTGGACAGAGGAACTCTGCCTAGAAGGCCAGCATCCCGGAGTCGCCTCTTCACTGTTGACGTTGAGACTGGTATTTTGCGGGTACTATTTAATAAAGCTGCCAGTTGAGGACTTGTGAGGCATCTGTTTCTCAAACTAGACACACTAATGTACTTGTCCTCTTGCTCAGTTGTGCACCGGGGCCTCCCACTCTTTCTATTCTGGTTAGAGCCAGTTTGCGCTGTTCTGTGAAGGGAGTAGTACACAGCAATGTGCGAGATCTTCACTTTCTTGGCAATTTCTCGCATGGAATAGCCTTCATTTTTCAGAACAAGAATAGACTGACGAGTTTCAGAAGAAAGTTCTTTGTTTCTGGCCATTTGCAGCCTGTAATCGAACCCACAAATGCTGATGCTCCAGATACTCAACTAGTCTAAAGAAGGCCAGTTTGATTTCTTCTTTAATCAGAACAACAGTTTTCAGCTGTGCTAACATAAATGCAAAAGGGTTTTCTAATGATCAATTAGCCTTTTAAAATGATGAACTTGGATTAGCTAACACACCGTGCCATTGGAACACAGGAGTGATGGTTGCTGATAATGGGCCTCTGTACGCCTATGTACATATTCCATTAAAAATCAGCCGTTTCCAGCTACAATAGTCATTTACAACATTAACCATGTCTACACTGTATTTCTGATCAATTTGATGTTATTTTAATGGACAAATAAGGTGCTTTTCTTTAAAAAACAAGGACATTTCTTAGTGACGCTGAACTTTTGAACGGTAGTGTATATTTAAGATCCTTCACACTGTTGAAGTGATCAGACATCCTTTCTGTCAGCGCGCTCTCTCCTCTGTTTGGAAAACTACTTCAACTCCATTATGGCACACATTTTCTTCCGTTCTTTTACCCCCCCTCTTTGACACTCTAACACTGACGTGTGTGTGTGTGTGTGTGTGTGTGTGTGTGTGTGTGTGTGTGTTTGTCTTTTTTACAAGCCAAGTTACCAGCCTTCCTTTAGACACGCTCTGAATTTCCTTTCTCATTACCCCCTCCCCCGCACTCCCTCTTCTATCCTACATTAGATTAGTTGCTTGTAAACCTTTGTACAGTACTACATCTCACTTAATGCCCACACAATGAAAAAGGGGGTTCTGCAGTCTAAAGGCCTCTGCCGGGTTCCATTGGAAAGGCCTTAAAGCAGGTTTTGTCTCCCGTGCGCCACCATTGTGACTGACATTAACAGCCTAGAGGAGGAGGCCGGCGTAGGGCTCACTGTGCGAAGGCTGTTCCCTGGCCAGGGAGAGAAGCATGGGATCAACACTGTGATTTACTGTAACTCGTAAATCCTCGTCATTTACTGCCATAATTACTCCTCCAAAGGTGTGAAGTGCTTCAACAAAACATAGTGTTCTGGGATGAATGGGCCTGGCCCCCCACTCCCGGATTCATTCTGGCTGGCACGATTACGGCTGCCACGGCAGAGAGAGCCCAGTCCAGGGTCACTGAGCCTCTCAACACTGGGAAAGCTCACTTCTGACACAGAGTGGGGGGGAAGCTCACTTCTCCCACTGACACAGAGTGGGGGGGGGGGGGGAGCAAGAGGGACATTTTGCCACGATGTAGATGGTATTAGAAAAAACCTCCAGCAACCGTCTTTTCCAATGATATAACTTTAATGTTAAGTTGTTAATTATGTATTCGCATCATGGAATAGAGTGCAAAGACCTGTCATCACTGGCGATAATCTTCCAACACTCCAAACAAACAATAAGTCGTGGTTAGAATGAATAAGAGTGAGTAGGAATCAACACTTCAATGGGAAATGAATGAAACAAACAAACAGGATCAATATGGAAAACAGCAGGCTGGCAATCTGTCTCTGTTGGCTTTCTATTGGTTGTGTTTTAATTGGTCAAGTTAAAGCGGTGTTGGTCGTGCTGCAGACTAATGGGCTGAGTATGTAGCTGAGTGAGTACTAAAGGGTTGCAGGTCCACGGCTGTGCCAGGCAGCCAGTGGTTTATGAACCACTCTCCTTCACTTGTTCCTTAACATTCTCTGTGTGTTTGCGTGTGTGTTCGGTTATGGATGTGTAGTTGTGAGTGAGTGTGTGTATATACATATGACACAGGCCTGTGAAAGGAAAAAAGAGCCCCCTCGTTGTAATGCCTTTAAGGGAGGCCTGTTGACCCAAAGCATGATGTAATTCAATAAGCCTGTCACTAATAATTTCCCACTTTTTTTAATGGGCTGGAGATTGATCCAGGTTCTGTAGCAAGGCCCCATTTTCTCTGGGCGGGGTGTTTTTCCTGCTCCATCCATTTTACTGCCATATTTCACTGTTTATAAATATTTATGCACATATACAGCTGTCTAATAAAGACTAGGAACTGGACGGCTTTCCAGTTTTCATTTTTAAGATCTTATATTTTGCTGGTGGAAATGCCAAAAAGCTGTACCCACCCTTTTAATAATAATAATAACAACAGCTTGTTTTCTCACGTAAAAGAAAAATGACAAACAGACCTTCACCCCTATAAGTATGCATATGCATGCTCTCTTACATATACAAACATACCCTCATACACTACATGACCATAGGTGTGTGGACACCTGCTCGTTGAACATCTCATTCCAAAATCATGGGCATTAATATGGAGTTGGTCCCCCCCTTCGCTGCTATAACAGCCTCCACTCTTCTGGGAAGGCTTTCCATTAGATGTTGGAACATTGCTGCGGGGACTTGCTTCCTTTCAGCCACGAGCAATAGTGAGGTCAGGTACTGATGTTGGGCGATTAGGCCTGGCTCGCAGTCAGCGTTCAAGTTCATCCCAAAGGTGTTCGATGTAGTTGAGGTCGGGGCTCTGTGCTGGCCAGTCAAGTTCTTCCACACTGAACTCAACAAACCATTTATGTTTGGACCTTACTTTGTGCACGGGGGCATTGTCATGCTGAAACAGTAAAGGGCATTCCCCAAACTATTGCCACAAAGTTGGAAACACAGAATCATCTAAAATGTCATTGAATGCTGTCGCGTTAAGATTTCCCTTCACTGGAACTAATTGGCCTCGCCCGAATCATGAAAAACAGCCCCAGAGCATTATTCCTCCTCCACCAAACTATGATGGTGCCACGTTGAAAGTCACTGAGCTCTTCGGTAAGGCCATTCTACTGCCAATGTTTGTCTATGGAACATGGCTGTGTGCTGGATTTTTATACACCTGTCAGCAATGGGTGTGGCTGAAATAGCCGAATCCATTCATTTGAAGGGGTGTACGCTATACACTAGAAGTATATAAAAGTATGTCCATGTTTGCTTCGTACCCTGATGCTGTGAAGTAGATGGATGGGTCGGGGCGTTCTACACAACACAGGGAGTTTGTGAGGAGATACCTGTAGCTCTCAGGCTCTCTTTCTTCTGGGCTCCTAGTACTGTATCAGTTTCCGTTTGATGTACTATTTGTTTTGAGTCCCGGGGCACCAATGTTTCAGATGCTGTGTTAAGTGGATGGGCTGTCAGAAAAAGTTCCCACAGTCATTCTTTGTGAGTGACCTTTTATTTTTTTACTGAATTTTTGACAGATAGGGACTTAGAGATGAGCCTCCTCCCCTCTTTCCAAACACACCCAGCACCCTCCACCTACAGCATCAGGGCCACATGTACGTGTGACAGTCATGAGTACACACGTGAGTATTTATAGTCTACATTTGTTAAAGCTCACATTTATCATGTGGCCTGCTGGTGTCAGTGACTGCTGCGTTCCCATGTCTCTCTGCTGCTACTCTTGCCCCCCCTCCACACACACACTTTGGTTTGCATTCATGAATTCACCCTTCACCACAGAAATCATCCTGATTGAGAGAGAACTCTGAAGCTGTTCATTATGGTCCGCGAGAACATTTGAGAAAATGGTCTATATTCTATAATCATTTCTTGATGGGCCTAACTTGTATACAGTCATTCTGTTGTTGGATTCTTCAGCTTGTTAGGGGAAGAATTTTAAAAGTTTGTTCCATCAAACTTGCGACACTAGGCCATTAGCATATGGCAGCGATCATCAGAAGCCATAAAGAGGGAAGCGGTGTGCCTTCAGGGCTGGACTGCTTTTTATTTGGAACCACTTAAGATATTCACCTGTGTAAAATTGTTTATCTTGGAAAGAATGGTAAATAAATCCACTTGGGCCTATAGCCAATCATAAAGTGCGCAGAGTGCCCGTAAAAGCGTAATTAGACCAGTCTCAGACCAACTTTTGACATTGGTTGCCATTCTTTACAAAACCCTCTTAACAACGTATAGCTGGTTAGCTGCCAAGAGCAGAAAAATTCTAAAGGCTGAAGGCCATTACTCACTCACTCCGGGAAAGGTTAATGCACTGTTCTGTTCTGGCCTTAAGGTGTATATTAGTATTATTACTTAGCCGTGAACAGATCCAATAACTGGGCCTGCACTTTACGTGTAAAAAAAAATAAAAACAAGGGAATGAGGGGGGGAAAGAGAGACGTGAAATGCTCTTTGTGTTCAAATGTCAACACATTTTTGTATTTTTATTTTCTGGAGGAGCAGCTGCGGAGGCCTAAGCCCCGTCTCACTGCTGTACTCCCCTCCGTAGGGAGCATGACAGAGTCCAAATGCCAGCCGCTCCACTCCACTCTGCCCCATCCCTCCTAGAACCAGTCCCATTAGTGGGGCTAATACACCCCCACCTTCCCCACTTCGTCCCGGCCCCAGAAAGCCCACTTGTCCTTGGGCCGCTGAGTGAGATGACACAGGATGAAGTCACTCCATTTGTGTTGGCACAGAGACCAGACCGATGCCGGGCTGCCAAGAGTTCTTGGACACGTCTCGCTCTGGTGAGAGGGAGAGGAACCATAAGGTAGATTTCGTGTCGCAGTACGGTGGGCCCACGTCCAGCATTACTTTTGCACAACCTGTGTTGAAAACCCCACTGAAATAAGACAATATTGTAAATTGAGGTGGTGATGTTATAGAATGCATGACGCTGAAAGTTGGGAGAGTTTCTGTTCATGTCTTCACTCCTAGCGTTGACATGCTGACATGAGTCAAAGCCACTTTTTGTATGTTATTGTTTTTGGATGTGTGTACCTTATTATCCATAATTCCAGTCATTTTGCGCTCTGACAGTATTTTGACAGTGGTGTGTGATCTCACAGTGAGATTTTTCCTCTCTGTATCCGGTGCTGTGTGATTTACCTGCTGTGGAATCAGAGGGTCCCAGAGACATTTTGCATCCTCGTCCCAAAAAGGTAGCTAGCGGAGGCCAGAGTTTGACAGACATCCTCCCACCCCCTATCCTTCCCCTCAGAGGCCGGAGAGGAGCTGCCCTGTCCTGTGTTTGTAGAGCAGGGGCTAGGGGGAAGTTTGACTCTGGAAAGCTTTGCCTGTGTTTGGGCAATTCCTCAAAGGCTTAGCCGACCTGATGAACAAATGCTACATTTGGGCTCCTCAAAGAGTCTCTTTCCATTACCCTCCCCGGCAAACCCCAGCCTCCTCCTCCTCCCCGGTCGGCTGGACTGCCCTGTCTGTCTCAGCCCTTCGTTAGCATCTCAGCAAGCCCAAGATCAAACAACATGGACGGACTCCTTCCTTCCACTGTCACTCTGCTCTATCATTTGTAGTGCCAGTCTCAGTTTTCTAGTGCTCTGAGCGACCTAAACGTAACATGTAAAGTGTTGGTCCCATGTTTCATGAGCTGAAATAAAATATGCCTGAAATTTTCCATACACACAAAAAGTTTATTTCCCTCAGTTTTGTGCACAAATTTGTTTACATCCCTGTTAGTGAGCATTTCTCATTTGTCAAGATAATCCATCCACCTGACAGGTGTGGCATATAAAAAATCTGATTAAACAACATGGTCCTTACACAGGTGCACCTTGTGCTGGGGACAATCAAAGGCCACACTAAAATGTGCAGTTTTGAGGGAGTGTGCAGGAATGTCCACCAGAGCTGTTGCCAGAGAATTTTATTTTAATATCTCTACCATAAGCCTCCTCCAACATCATTTTAGAGAATTTGGCAGTACGTCCAACCAGCCTCACAACCGCAGACCATGTGTATGTAGTCATGTGGAAGAACGGTTTTCTGATGTCAACATTGTGAACAGAGTGCCCCATGGTGGCGGTGGGGTTATGGTATGGGCAGGCATAAGCTATGGACAACCAACACAATTGCATTTTATCGATAGCAATTTGAATGCACAAAAATACTGTGATGAGAACCTGAGGCACATTGAGGCCCATTTTTTGTTTTTAAAGATACAGTGCCATCGGAAAGTATTCAGACCCCTTGACTTTTTCCACATTTTGTGACGTTACAGCCTTATTCTAAAATGTATTAAATCGTTTTTTCCCTCATCAATTTGCACACAATACCCCATAATGGCAAAGTGAACCCAGTTTATTTTTACATTTTTGCACATTTAGAAAAAATAAACTGAAATATCACATTTACACAAGTATTCAGACCCTTTACTCAGTACTTTGTTGAAGAACCTTTGGCAGCAATTACAGCATTGAGTCTTCTTGGGTATGACGCTACAAGCTTGGCACACCTATATTTGGGGAGTTTCTCCCATTCTTCTCTGCAGATCCTCTCAAGCTCGGTCAGATTAGAAGGGGAGTGTTGCTGCACAGCCATTTTCAGGTCTCTCCAGAGATGTTCGATCGGGTTCAAGTCAATCATTCAATCAATCAAATGTATTTATAAAGCTCTTCTTACATCATGGGATGGACAAATCCACTCTGGCTGTCACTGTGATTGGCTGCAACAACACAGGCCCCAGAAAACAGGCAGGCCAACGGATGGACAGATCCTGTAATTGAGCTTATTCTCCCCCAGAATGAGGATTGGCTGCAAAAGAATCTCCTACAGATTTCAGTCAATCAATCAATCAAATGTATTTATTAAGCCCTTTCTACATCAGCCGATGTCACAAAGTGCTATACAGAAACCCAACCTAAAACCCCAAACAGCAAGCAATGCAGATGTAGAAGCACAGTGGCTAGGAAAAACTCCCCAGAAAGGCAGGAACCTATGAAGAAACCTAGAGAGGAACCAGGCTCTGAGGGGTGGCCAGTCCTCTGGCTGTGCCGGGTGGAGATTATAACAGTACATGGCCAAGATGTTCATAGATGACCAGTAGGGTCAAATAATAATAATCACTGTGGTTGTAGAGGGTGTAACAGGTCAGCACCTCAGTAGTAAATGTCAGTTGGCTTTTCATAGCAGATCATTTAGAGTTAGACAGCAGGTGCGGTAGAGAGTCGAAAACCGCAGGTCCGGGACAAGGTAGCACGTCCTGTGAACAGGTCAGGGTTCCATAGCCGCAGGCAGAACAGTTGAAACTGGAGCAGCAGCATGACTAGGTGGACTGGGGACAGCAAGGAGTCATCAGGCCAGGTAGTGTTGAGGCATGGTCCAAGGGCTCAGGTCCTCCGAGAAAGATAGAGGGAGCATACTTAAATTCACACAGGACACTGGATAAGACACGAGAAATACTACAGATATAACAGACTGACACTAGCCCCACGACACAAACTATTGCAGCATAAATACTGGAGGCTGAGACAGGAGGGGTTGGGAGACACTGTGGCCCCATCCGACAATACCCCCGGACCAGGTAGGATATAACCCCACCCACTTTGCCAAAGCACAGCCCCCACTGGAGGGATATCTTCAAACCACCAACTTACTACCCTGAGACAAGGCTGAGCATAGCCTACGAAGATCTCCCCCACTGCATGAACCCGAGGGTGTCACCAACCCAGACAGGAAGACCACGTCAGTAACTCAGCCCAGGGTTAGAGGCAGAGAATCCCAGTGGAGAGAGGGGAACCGGCCAGGCAGAGACAGCAAGGGTGGTTCGTTGCTCCAGTGCCTTTCTGTTCACCTTCACACCCCTGGGCCAGACTACACTCAATCATAGGACCTACTGAAGAGATGAGTCTCCAATAAAGACTTAATGGTCGAGACCGAGTCTGTATCTCTCACATGGATAGATAAACCATTCCATAAAAAATGTATCTCTATAGGAGAAACCCCTGCCTCCAGCTGTTTGCTTCGACATTCCTTGGACAATAAGGAGGCCTGCGTCTTGTGACCCTGTTAAGGCTAGGGCGTGTAGGTATGTATGGCAGGACCAAATCTGAAAGATGGGTAGGAGCAAGCCCATGTAATGCTTTGTAGGTTAGCAGTAAAACCTTGAAATCAGTCCTAGCCTTAACAGGAAGCCAGTGTAGAGAGGCTAGCACTGGAGTAATATGATCACATTTTTTGGTTCTAGTCAAGATTCTAGCAGCCGTGTTTAGCACTAATTGAAGTTTATTTATTGCTTTTTCTGGGTAGCCGGAAAGTAGAGCATTGCAGTAGTCTAATCTAGAAGTGACAAAAGCATGGATACATTTTTCAGCATAATTTTTAGACAAAGTTTCAGATTTTTGCAATGTTACGTAGATGGAAAATAGCTGTCCTTGAAACAGTCTTGATATGTTCGTCAAAAGAGAGATCAGGGTCCAGAGTAACGCAGAGGTCCTTAAAACCTGTTGGGGCTACAGGTTAGCAATGAACCCCGAGCCGGGATTGCTAACAAGGCTGGAAATTCAAAACATCAAAAATCTAATAATTTCAATTTCTCAAACAATCAACTATTTTACACAATTTAAATGATAAACATCTCCTTAATCTAACCACATTGTTCGATTTTCAAAGAGGCTTTACGGCAAAAGCATAAAGTTAGATTATGTTAGGACAGTACATAGCCACAAAAGTACAAACATCCATTTTCAATTCAAGGTCAGGCGTCACCAAAAGCAGAAACCAGCTTGAATTATGCACTAACTTTTGTCAATCTCCATCAGATGACACTCCTAGGACATTATGTTATACAATACATGCATTTTTTGTTCCATCAAGTTCATATTTATATCCAAAAACAGCATTTTACAGTAGCGTGAAATTCAGATTTTTTTCTTCTCTGAAATGCTTCCGGTGAACATAACAAAATTACTATTCGAAAACATTGGTAAATTATAATATTGTCATTCAAAGAATAATATATTATCATCTCGTAATTGCTACCGAATGGCCAGATCTCAAAATAACTTTACTGGGAAATCACATTTTGCAATAAACGGGGTGCTATGCTAAGAACAACAGGCTATGCTATACAGTTAGCATCATCTAAAATCGATAATAACATTGTAAATATCCCCTTACCTTTGATTATCTCCATCAGAAGGGAGGCATCCCAGGTCCGGAAGGCATCCCAGGTCCGGAACAAATGTGGTTTCTTTTGACAAAGTTCATAATTTATGTCCAAATAACACCAAGTACTTAGCGTTCATTATGCTCCCACAAAACGTGGTGGGGGGCTGGTAAAATCACGCCAAAAAGCTAAAAAAAACCTAGTAAATAATCTATTTATGTTCGTTCAAACATGTCAAATGTTGTTTAGCATTAATCTTTTGGTCCATTTTTAACGTTAAACATCAGTAATATTTTCACACAACCTATCCTATGTCTAGATAAAAAATGATGACAAACTCACGTTTCTCAGATTTATGCTCAGGCGCAAAAAAATGAAGTGATGACATGTCAACTTCCTTGGATTCTAATTTGCTCTCTGTTTATCATAGACGCTTCAAACAACTTTATAAAGATCGTTGACATCTAGTGGAAGCCGTAGGTGTTGCGAAATGAATCCTTTCTCACTATGGTATCTATAAAACAATGACACTAAATAGTACAGTCACAAAATTCACATTTTTTTTAAATCTATTTTTCACAGGTTTTTGCCTGCAATATGAGTTTTGTTATACTTACAGACACCATTCAAACTGTTTTAGAAAATTCAGAGTGTTTTCTATCCGAATGTGTTAATAATATGCATATCCTAGCTTCTGAGTTGGTGTAGGAGGCAGTTAAAAATGGGCACATCTTTTTTTCAAAATGTCTCAATACTGCCCCCGAGCCCCAACAGGTTTTAACAGTTTTATTTGACTGTACAACCATCAAGATTAATTGTCAGATTCAACAGAAGATCCCTTTGTTTATTGGGACCTAGAACTAGCATCTCTGTTTTGTACGATTTTAAAAGTAAAAAATCTGCCGCCATTCACTTCCTTATGTCTGAAACACAGGCTTCCAGGGAGGGCAATTTTGGGGCTTCACCATGTTTCATCGAAATATACAGCTGTGTATTGTCCGCATATCAGTGAAAGTTAAGATTCTTTTCCCGAATGACATCACCAAGAAGTAAAATATATAGTGAAAACAATAGTGGTCCTAAAGATGGTCAAAGATAAAAGTAAAAAATAAAGTCAAAATAAAACATAATAAAAAGAATGTTTGAATGACACTGAAGGGCAGTGTTTTTACAGTTAATGCTGGTTTGCCTGAGGCTGATGCCATACAGGGGTTTGTACACATGCATATACACACACTCTCATTCAAATAAATGCACATATACATGTAATAATGCCAGACATGCACGCAAACATATACAGTTGGCATTGCTGTTATGATTTTAGTTGTCCTTGATGTCCTTTTTATTTATTAGTGTGTAAATAAAAGTAAAACATTTTTTTGGTTTTTGCATTATTTAAACCAAATTGAACGTTTCATTATTTATTTGAGGCTAAATAGATTTTATTGATGTATTATATTAAGTTAAAATAAGTGTTAATTCAGTATTGTTGTAATTGTCATCATTACAAATAAATAAATCGTCCGATTTAATCGGCATCGGCCGCTTTTGGTCCTCCAATAATCGGTATCGGCGTTGAAAAATCATAATCGGTCGACCTTTATTTGATATATTAGAGGTCCACCGATTAATTAGGGCCGATTTTGAGGTTTTCATAACAATCGGAAATCGGTATTTTTGGATGCCGATTTGGCCGAATTCTTTTTTTCTCTTTTTTTTCTTATTTATATATATATATTACCTTTATTTAACTAGGAAAGTCAGTTAAGAACACATTCTTATTTTCAATGACGGCCTAGGAACAGTGCGTTTAACTGCCTTGTTTAGGGGCAGAACGACAGATTTTTACCTTGTCAGCTCAGGGATTCAATCTTGCAACCTTACGGTTAACTAGTCCGACGCTCTAACCACCTGCTTTACATTGCACTCCACGAGGTTACGCGATTGCTGTAAGAAGCCAAGGTAAGATGCTAGCTAGCATTAAACTTATCTTATAAAACACAATCAATCATAATCACTAGTTAACTACACATGGTTGATGATATTACTAGTTTATCTAGCCTGTCCTGTGTTGCATATAGTCGCTTAGGTACACATTGCTCCAACCATAAACATTAATGCCTTTCTTAAAGTCAATACACAAGTATATATTTTTAAACCTGCATATTTAGTTAATATTGCCTGCTAACATGATTTTTTTTTTAACTAGGGAAAATGTGTCACTTCTCTTGCAGAGTCAGGGTATATGCAGCAGTTTGGGCCGCCTGGCTCGTTGCGAACTGTGAAGACTATTTCTTCCTAACAAAGACAGCCGACTTCGCCAAACGGGGGATGATTTAACAAAAGCGCATTTGCGAAAAAAGCACAATCGTTGCACGACTGTACCTAACCATAAACATCAATGCCTTTCTTAAAATCAATACACAGAAGTATATATTTTTAAACCTCCATATTTAGCTAAAAGAAATCCAGGTTAGCAGCCAATATTAACCAGATGAAATTGTGTCATTTTGCGTTCATTGCACGCAGTCAGGGTATATGCAACAGTTTGGGCCGCCTGGCTCGTTGCGAACTAATTTGCCAGAATTTTACGTAATTATGACATAACATTGAAGGTTGTGCGATGTAACAGGAATAACGTTTTGTTTCGAGATGATAGTTTCTGGATTCGACCATATTAATGACCTGAGGCTCGTATTTCTGTGTGTTATTATGTTATAATTAAGTCTATTTTTTTGATAGAGCAGTCTGACTGAGCGATGGTAGGCAGCAGCAGGCTCGTAAGCATTCATTCAAAATAGCACTTTCGTGCGTTTTGCCAGCAGCCCTTCGCAATACATTGCGCTGTTTATGACTTCAAGCCTATCAACTCCCAAGATGAGGCTGGTGTAACCGATGTGAAATGGCTAGCTAGTTAGCCGGGTGCGCGTTAATAGCATTTCAAACGTCACTCGCTCTGAGACTTGGAGTAGTTGTTTCCCCTTGCTCTGCATGGGTAACGCTGCTTCGAGGGTGGCTTTTGTCGATGTGTTCCTGGTTCAAGCCCAGGTAGGAGCGAGGAGAGGGACGGAAGCTATACTGTTACACTGGCAATACTAAAGTGCCTATAAGAACATCCAATAGTCAAAGGTATATGAAATACAAATCGTATAGAGAAATAGTCCTATAATTCCTATAATAACTACAACCCAAAAACATCTTACCTGGGAATATTGAAGACTCATGTTAAAAGTAACCACCAGCTTTCATATGTTCTCATGTTCTGAGCAAGGAACTTAAACGATAGCTTTTTTACATGTCACATATTGCACTTTTACTTTCTTCTCCAACACTTTGTTTTTGCATTATTTAAACCACATTGAACATGTTTCATTATTTATTTGAGGCTAAATAGATTTTATTGATGTATTATATTAAGTTAAAATAAGTGTTAATTCAGTATTGTTGTAATTGTCATTATTACAAATAAACAAACCAAAAAAAATTTGTCTGATTTAATTGGTATCGGCCTTTTTGCTCCTCCAATAATCGGTATCGGCGTTGAAAAATCATAATCGGTCGATTATATATATTTATTTATATATGGGGGTGCGGAATGGAATTAATTGTATTTTTATTCTTACATTTACATCATTTACATTTTAGTCATTTAGCTGATCCAGAGCGACTTACCGTAGTGAATGCATACATTTCATCCATTTTTTAAAAAATTATTATTATTATTATTTTTTGTACTGGCCCCACGTGGGAATCGAACCCACAACCCTGGCATTGCACACACCATGCTCTACCAACTGTGCCACAGGAAACCTGTGGGGGGACTGTGGGACTGTGGGAGGGGTCTCGAATGGTTGAGGGACAGCTATTGGGGAACTGTGGGGGAATTTTGGAGGGTTTGGGTTCACGTTTTTTGGCCTGGTGGGAGATCTGTCAATGTGCCCTTGAGCAGGGCATTGACCCTGGATGCTTCTAGGTGTTGCTCTGAATGGGAGTCTGTTGGATGACTTTTATGGTGTAGTTGTTGAGCCGCTTTCCTGCAAGTATATTGTATGTTTCGGATATTCAATAAAAAAAATAAAAATAGTGGTCCTAAAACGGAACCTTAAGGAACACCGAAATTTACAGTTGATTTGTCAGAGGACAAACCATCCACAGAGACAAACTGATGTCTTTCCGACAGATCTAAACCAGGCCAGAATTTGTCCGTGTAGACCAATTTGGGTTTCCAATCTCTCCAAAAAATGTGGTGATCGATGGTATCAAAAGCAGCACTAAGGTCTTGGAGCACGAGGACAAATGCGGAGCCTTGGTCTGACACCAGTAAAAGGTAATTTACCACCTTTGAGTGCAGTCTCAGTGCTATGATGGGGTCTAAAACCAGAATGAAGCATTTCGTATACATTGTTTGTCTTCAGGAAGGCAGTAATTTGCTGTGCAACAGATTTAGGGAGATTCGATATAGGCTGATTTAGTTTTTTGTATTTCCTGGGTCAAGGTTTGGCTTTTTCAAGAGAGGCTTTATTACTGCCACTTTTAGTGAGTTTGGTACACATCCGGTGGATAGGGAGCCGTTTATTATGTTCAACATAGGCGGGCCAAGCACAGGAAGCCGCTCTTTCAGTAGTTTAGTTGGAATAGGGTCCAGTATGCAGCTTGAAGGTTTAGAGGCCGTAACTGTTTTCATCAATGTGTAAAGAGATATAGAATTAAAAAACTTGAGTGTCTCCCTTGATCCTAGGTCCTGGCAGTGTTGTGCAGACTCAGGACAACTGAGCTTTGGAGAAATAGCCAGATTTAAAGAGGAGTCTGTAATTTTCTTTCTAAGGATCATGATCTTTTCATCAAAGAAGTTCATGAATTTATCACTGCTGAACTGAAAGCCATCCTCTTAGGGAATGCTGCTTTTTAGTTCGCTTTGCGAGAGTATCAAAAATACATTTTGGATTGTTCTTATTCTCCTCAATTAAGTTGGAAAAATAGGATGATCGGACAGCAGTGAGGGCTTTTTGATACTGCACGGTACTGTCTTTCCAAGCTAGTCAGAAGACTTGCAGTTTGGTGTAGCGCCATTTCGGTTCCAATTTTCTGGAAGCTTGCTTCAGGGCTCGGGTATTTTCGGTATACCAGGGAGATGATAGTTTCTTAAGACAAATGTTTTGTTTTTAGGGGTGCGACTGCATCTAGGGTATTGCGCAAGGTTAAAATATGTTCCCCAGTTAGGTGGTTAACCGGTTTTTGTACACTGACGTTCTTGGGTAGGTGGAGGGAGTCTGGAAGGGCATCTAGGAATCTTTGGGTTGTCTGAGAATTTATAGCACGGCTTTTGATGGTCCTTGGTTGGGGTCTGAGTAGATTATTTGTTGCGATTGCAAACGTAATAAAATGGTGGTCCGATTAGTCCAGGATTATGAGGAAAAACATTCACCTCTCTTGGGTAGGGGGCAGTATTTTGACGTCCGGATGAAAAGCGTGCCCAAAGTAAACTGCCTGTTACTCAGGCCCAGATGCTAGGATATGCGTATAATTGGTAGATTTGGATAGAAAACACTCTAAAGTTTCTATAACTGTTAAAATTATCTGTGAGTATAACAGAACTGATATCAAATCAAATGTATTTGTCACATACACATGGTTAGCAGGTGTTAATGCAAGTGTAGCGAAATGCTTGTGCTTCTAGTTCCGACCATGCAGTAATATCTAACAAGTAATCTACCAATTCCACAACAACTACCTTGTACACACAAGTGTAAAGGAATGAATACGAATATGTACATAAAAATATATAAATGAGTGATGGCCGAACGGCATAGGCAAGATGTAATAGATGGTATGGAGTACAGTATAGATGAGTAATGTAATGTAGGTTATGAAAACATTATATAAAGTGGCATTGTTTAAAGTGGCTAGTGATACATCTAATTACATCAAGATGGCATGGCGTACAGTCTATACATATGAGATGAATAATGTAGGTTATGTAAACATTATCTAATATAAAGTGTCAAGTGATAAATTGATTACATCAATTTCCCATTATTAAAGTGGCTTGAGTTGAGTCAGTATGTTGGCAGCAGCCACTCAATGTTAGTGATGGCTGTAACAGTCTGATGGCCTTGAGATAGAAGCTGTTTTTCAGTCTCTCGGTTCCAGCTATGATGCACCTGTACTGACCTCGCCTTCTGGATGTTAGCGGGGTGAACAGGCAGTGGCTCGGGTGGTTGCTGTCCTTGATGATCTTTTTGGCCTTCCTGTGACATCGGGTGGTGTAGGTGTCCTGGAGGGCAGGTAGTTTGCACCCGGTGATGCGTTGTGCAGACCTCACTACCCTCTGGAGAGCCTTCCGGTTATGGGCGGAGCAGCTGCCGTACCAGGCGGAGAACGCACCCTTGTGGGGACCCAGTGTTGAGGATCAGCAGCGTGGAGATGTTGTTACCTACCCTCACCACCTGGGGGCGGCCTGTTAGGAAGTCCAGGACCCAGTTGCACAGGGCGGGGTCGAGACCCAGGGTCTCAAGCTTAATGACGAGTTTGGAGGGTACTATGGTGTTAAATGCTGAGCTGTAATCGATGAACAGCATTCTTACATAGGTATTCCTCTTGTCCAGATGGGATAGGGCAGTGTGATGGCGATTGCGTCGTCTGTGGACCTATTGGGTTGGTAAGCAAATTGGTGTGGGTCTAGGGTGTCAGGTAGGGTGGAGGTGATATGGTCCTTGACTAGTGTCTCAAAGCACTTCATGATGACGGAAGTATGGCAGGCGAAACCCCGAGGACAAACCACCCCCCCCCCCAAAAAAATTGGCCTACCACTATTTTCAATGGCTATCACTTTTATTATAAGCTCCCAGATTACAGTTCCTAGGGCTTCCACTAGATGTCAACTTTCTTTAGAAAGAGTTTCAGGCTGTTTTTTTGGAAAATGAGCCAGAAATTGCAGTTTTTCTAGGTGGCTCCCATTTTGGCTGTAGTGTTTCCAAGCGCGTGGAAGAGAGCGTGTTCTTTGGTATTTTTCTCCGGTAAAGACAATAACGATTCTCCGTCTTAAATTTTATTGTTTATTTATGTATTAGGGTACCTAAGGTTTGATTATAAACGTTGTTTGACTTGTTTGGAAAAGTTTATTAGTAACGTTTGGGATTCATTTTGTATGCATTTTGATGGAGGGAAACTGGGTGGATCATTGACTGAAGCGCACCAGCTAAACTGAGTTTTTATGGATATAAAGAAGGACATTATCGAACAAAAGGACCATTTGTGATGTAACTGGGACCTTTTTGAGTGCCAACAGAAGAAGATCATCAAAGGTAAGGCATTTTTTATATCGCTATTTCTGACTTTCGTGTCGCACCTGCCTCGTTGAAATATGTTTTTCATGTGTTTGTATGCGGGGCGCTGTCCTCAAATAATCGCATGGTTTGCTTTCGCCGTAAAGCCTTTTTGAAATCTGACACAGCGGCTGGATTAACAAGAAGTTAAGCTTTATTTGTATGTATTACACTTGTGCTTTTATGAAAGTTAAATATTTATAATACTGTAGTTTGAATTTCGCGCTCTGCAATTTCACCGGATGTTGGCCAGGTGGGACGCTACCATCCCACCTGCCCATATTAAGATCCACAATATTTATTCCACGGGACTAAGCTAGGTCCAGAGTATGACTGTGGCAGTGAGTAGGTCCGGAGACATGTTGGACAAAACCCACTGAGTCGATGATGGCTCTGAAAGCCTTTTGGAGTGGGTCTGTGGATTTTTCCATGTGAATATTAAAGTCACCAAAAATGTGAATATTGTCTGCCATGACTCCAAGGTCCGATAGAAATTCCAGGAACTCAGTGAGGAATGCTGTATATGGTCCAGGAGGCCTGTAAACAGTAGCTATAAAAAGTGATTGTCTCTGGCTGAGCCACTCAAGGACATTCAGGAACTTGTCCTGAAGCCACTTTTACATTGTCTTGGCTGTGTGCTTAGAGTCATTGTCCTGTTGAAAGGGGAACCTTCGCCCCAGTCTGAGGTCGTGAGCGCTCTGGAGCAGGTTTTCATAATTTTGTACTTTGCTCAGTTCATCTTTCCCTCGATCTTGACTAGTCTCTCAGTCCCTGCAACTGCAAAACATCCCCACCATAGGATGCTGACACCACCATGCTACACCATAGGGATGGTGCCAGATTTCCTCCAGGCGTGACGCTTGGCATTCAGGCCAAAGAATTCAATCTTGGTTTCATCAGACGAGATAATCTTGTTTCTCATGGTCTGAGAGTTTTTAGGTGCCTTTTGGGCAACAACAAGCGGCCTGGCATGTGCCTTTTACTGCGGAGTGGCTTCCGTCTGGCCACTCTACCATAAAAAGGCCTGATTGGTAGAGTGCTGCAGAGATGGTTGTCCTTCTGGAAGGTTCTCCCATCTCCACAGAGGAACTCTAGAGCTATGTCAGAGTGACTATCGGGTTCTTGCCCCCCCGCCGCCCCTTCCCCCCGTGCTCGGGCCGGGCGGTGCCGGGAGCCGGGGGCCCCCCGGGGCCCTGTGCGGGGCCCGCGCAGACTGGGCCCTCCCCGTCGGCCTCGACACAATCCTGTCTCGGAACTCTACGGACAATTCCTTCAACCTCACAGCTTGCTTTTTGCTCTGACATGCACTGTCAACTGTGTGGGACCTTATATAGACAGGTGTGTGCCTTTCCAAATCCATGTCCAGTCAATTGAATTTACCACAGGTGCACTCCAATCAAGTTGTAGAAACATCTCAAGGATGATCAATGCAAACAAGATGCACCTGAGCTCAATTTCGAGTCTCATAGCAAAGGGTCTGAATACTTATGTAAATGAGGTATTTCTGTTTTTAATACATTTGCTAAAATGTAAAAAAATAACTCTTCGCTTTGTCATTATGGGGTATATTGTGTGTGGATTGCTGAGGATTTTTTATTTATTTAATCAATTTTAGAATAAGGCTGTATTGTAACAATGTGGAAAAAGTCAAGGGGTCTGAATACTTTCTGAAGGCACTGTATGTGACCAACAGATGCATATCTGTATTCCCAGTCATGTGAGATCCATAGATTAGGGCCTAATGAATTTGTTTCAATTGACTGATTTTGCTCATAAGAACTGTAACTCAGTTATTTATATATACATATACTGCTCAAAAAAATAAAGGGAACACTTAAACAACACATCCTAGATCTGAATGAAATAAATAATCTTATTAAATACTTTTTTCTTTACATAGTTGAATGTGCTGACAACAAAATCACACAAAAATAATCAATGGAAATCCAATTTATCAACCCATGGAGATCTGGATTTGGAGTCACACTCAAAATTAAAGTGGAAAACCACACTACAGGCTGATCCAACTTTGATGTAATGTCCTTAAAACAAGTCAAAATGAGGCTCAGTAGTGTGTGTGGCCTCCACGTGCCTGTATGACCTCCCTACAACGCCTGGGCATGCTCCTGATGAGGTGGCGGATGGTCTCCTGAGGGATCTCCTCCCAGACCTGGACTAAAGCATCCGCCAACTCCTGGACAGTCTGTGGTGCAATGTGGCATTGGTGGATGGAGCGAGACATGATGTCCCAGATGTGCTCAATTGGATTCAGGTCTGGGGAACGGGCGGGCCTGTCCATAGCATCAATGCCTTCCTCTTGCAGGAACTGCTGACACACTCCAGCCACATGAGGTCTAGCATTGTCTTGCATTAGGAGGAACCCAGGGCCAACCGCACCAGCATATGGTCTCACAAGGGGTCTGAGGATCTCATCTCGGTACCTAATGGCAGTCAGGCTACCTCTGGCAAGCACATGGAGGGCTGTGCGGCCCCCCAAAGAAATGCCACCCCACACCATGACTGACCCACCGCCAAACCGGTCATGCTGGAGGATGTTGCAGGCAGCAGAACGTTCTCCACGGCGTCTCCAGACTCTGTCACGTCTGTCACTTGCTCAGTGTGAACCTGCTTTCATCTGTGAAGAGCACAGGGCGCCAGTGGCGAATTTGCCAATCTTGGTGTTCTCTGGCAAATGCCAAATGTCCTGCACGGTGTTGGGCTGTAAGCACAACCCCCACCTGTGGACGTCGGGCCCTCATACCACCCTCATGGAGTCTGTTTCTGACCGTTTGAGCAGACACATGCACATTTGTGGCCTGCTGGAGGTCATTTTGCAGGGCTCTGGCAGCGCTTCTCCTGCTCCTCCTTGCACAAAGGCAGAGGTAGCGGTCCTGCTGCTGGGTTGTTGCCCTCCTACGGCCTCCTCCACATCTCCTGATGTACTGGCCTGTCTCCTGGTAGCGCCTCCATACTCTGGACACTACGCTGACAGACACAGCAAACCTTCTTGACACAGCTCGCATTGATGTGCCATCCTGGATGAGCTGCACTACCTGAGCCACTTCTGTGGGTTGTAGACTCCGTCTCATGATACCACTAGAGTGAAAGCACCGCCAGCATTCAAAAGTGACCAAAACATCAGCCAGGAAGCATAGGAACTGAGAAGTGGTCTGCGGTCCCCACCTGCAGAACCACTCCTTTATTGGGGGTGTCTTGCTAATTGCCTATAATTTCCACCTGTTGTCTATTCCATTTGCACAACAGCATGTGAAATGTATTGTCAATCAGTGTTGCTTCCTAAGTGGACAGTTTGATTTCACAGAAGTGTGATTGACTTGGAGTTACATTGTGTTGTTTAAGTGTTCCCTTTATTTTTTGGAGCAGTGTATTTCCACGCTATGAGGTTGAAATCATACTGTGACATTTTGAAAATGATGATAAAGCCCTTTTAGTGTAAGAGCTGTTTGAAAAGACTGCCTGAAATTTCAGCCTGTTTTGGTGGGATGGAGTTTTGGCCTGCCTGGTGGTGACATCACCCGGCAGTAAATTAGTTAATAGACCAATAAGAAAGAGTTCCAAACCTCTGCCAATAACAGCTAGTTTTCAGTTTTCCCCTCTCCACTCAGACCACTCCCAGACAGTCCTAGCAAAATCCTTGTTTAAGAAAGGGCTCTTTGCTCAGAAGATGTATATATTTCTTTTTATAATTTTAACTGAAAACAATCACAGTAAGGTACTTGATTATTACCCAGAAATGATTCAATGTTGAGATAAATATAGCGTCATTTTTCCTTTTTAAGAATGTGTCATGACCAGAAGAGGAAGTATACCGAGGTGGCTCCTCTAGCACTTGAGGAGAAGAGGTGGAAAGGGGACTGAGGTGGAGAGAGAGAGAGAAAGCAGAGGGTGCACTGCCGCTGTATGCGAATAGGAGGACAAAGGCCCAGTCACACTGCTCCAAAGCCCTGAGACCATGTGAAATCCTTTGTAAAAACAACTGTATTAGAGGGCAGAGCCTGCTTTTGTGCCAAAGGGCTTTATGAGGGTGGTTGTGGGGTGGGAGGTTACGTCCCAGTCCAAAGCTGGAGCAAGGCTGAAGAACAACCCACTGTTCTAAGAATCATTTCCCCTTGTCATCCCAAACATACAAGTTGTTTTGTCGGTTTGTGTTCTGGGATTGTCAAGTGTTTGGCCTAGTAATTCCTTGTGACCTAAAATAAGTTTGTTCTTGATCATCACAATAATAGGCCTATTCCATCCTGAGAGGACTTGAAAGGACGAACCATTTATCAGCAAATAACAGAAATGTAATTTCATTGGCTCTGCCGTCAGTCTGTCAAAGTGAGCAGTCTATCAAGGAGCAGGACACTAATCCGGACACTTATAAAAAATCCCGCTATGCCCTCAGACAAACCGTCAAACAGGCAAAGCATCAACAACACTTCTGCCACGCTGATCCTCAACACTGGGCCCCCTCAGGGGTGCGTGCTTAGTGCCCTCTTGTACTCCCTGTTCACCCACGACTGCGTGGCCAAGCACGACTCCAACACTATCATTAAGTTTACTGACAACACAACAGTGGTAGGACTGATTGCTGACAACGATGAGACCGCCTATAGGGTGGAGGTCAGAGACCTGGCAGTGTGGTGCCAGGACAACAACCTCTCCCTCACTGTGAGCAAGACAAAGGAGCTGATCGTGGATGGCCCAGTACATCACTGGACCTATATACTAGGCGGTGTCAGAGGAAGGCCCAAAAAATTGTCAGACTCCAGTCACCCAAGTCATAGACTGTTGTCTCTGCTACCGCACGGCAAGCGGTACCGGAGCGCTAAGTCTAGGAACAAAAGGCTCCTTAACAGCTTCTACCCTCAAGCCATAAGACTGTCGAACAATGAATCAAATGGCCACCTGGACTATTTACATTTACCCCACCCCTCCTTTGTTTTTATGCTGCTGCTACTCACTGTTTATTATCTATGCATAGTCACTTTACAAATGACCTTTAACCTGTACCCCCACACATTAACTCGCTACCAGTACCCCCTGTATATAGCCTCGTTATTGTTATGTAATTTACTTGTGTTACTTTTTGATTACATTTTTTACTTTAGTTTATTTTGTAAATATTGTCTTAACTCTGTTTCTTGAAGTGCATTGTTAGTTAAGGGTTTGTAAGCATTTTCACGGTAAGGTCTACACTTGCTGTATTCGGTGTGTGTGACAAATAAAAATGCGATTTGATTTGAGTATAGAACAGGTGCTTGTGATCTCATTTACACCTCCAAGCTGTCCATCAACACCTATGAGAGGAATGCAGATTAGCACTACGGCCATCCAGCTACATCACTCCACTATCTCTTTTATTTCAAGCCAAGATTTTTCAAGCTTATTTTCATGTTTTTCTTCTCTTCCGGGAAGGAGGCAGGTCATATGGCTACTGCATGTGGCTGGATGTAGTTTAACTTTCTCCAGCTACTCCAGCAATTCCTTGCGCTTCCCGTGAATCTCCAACTAGACAAAGAGGATTATTCAGCACATTGACTATTCTTCTGTCTTTGGTCATGGGGAGACGGGAGAGATGAGGCCTCAGTTAGTGCAGATACAGTTTAGTGTACTGTAATAATCTTAGATTTAGGCCTAATTATTCTCTTCGGGTCTTGCCTGTCTCTGGCAGTAAGTCTTGGCTGTCCCTGCGGACTTGGGGAGAGTTAATCGGGCGGGAGATGTCCGTCCTTACTCTTGAGGTGTCAGAGGGGATTGGGTTTCCCTGGGTTTTCCGAAACCCAGACACACAGAAGCCACAGAGCAATGTGAGCAATGCTGCAAGATACTGCCCCCCCATTACCACATGCAGGGGTTGCACAATGGGGTTGTAACATTACCTGACGGTTCCTGCCTGATTTCAGCTTTCATGATTGCCTATTAGGTCACCGTAAATGTGCTTCCAAATCAAAAGCGAGTTGGATCATGTTTAATTTATAGCAGGAAGGCTTCGTGCAGTGCCTGTTTTTTTTCTCTTAGCTGTTTGATGTTTTATGTCCTTGGAATGTGCAAGAGGGAGCGGCTTTGGCTCTACCTTGGGCATTTGTGCTGCATTTTGTTTAAGCATGCAGGCTTAAATGTATTTTGCATCTGTGTAAACCCGAATGTGCATCTTTTGTGTGGGATCATTCAGTTGTCTACAGTATTTTTTTTGTCACCCAAGTACTTTCAACATTATTTTGATCCTTGCATTTAGGACGTACAAGCTCCAATTGATCATGCTATTTCAAAACTTTATCATATTTCCATTGGCGCTCCAAATCTTAACAGGGAACAACTGTCTTACTCCAAGTCAATTCCTGTAAGAGTTTAGAAACAACTCTCTCTCCCTTCCTACTTCCCTTCATTTTCTCCTTTTTTACATTTTTTTGTTGTTGGCTGACCCTGTCAGTTTGATGAGCTGTGGGTGATCATTGCTGGGACCAGTATGCTTTGATTACAGCTCCTTCCAGTTACTGTGCCCTTTGATGTGGTTTCCCCGTCCAGGGCTGCAGCGGCCCGCCAGCCAGCCAGGCTCTTGTTATTTCAAAGGGGGAATCCTCGCTCGACTCAGATGGCCTGGGCTGACCAGGCACATGACCACCACAGGCATGGCTGGATACTGATACGCCAGGCTTTAGTGTGATAATCCTACCCACTCATGAGGTTTAATGGGGCTATAGGCACTGCCCTTTAACCGTAAAGCTGTTTATTCACACAGAGCTAACTAGCCTGTAATATAGCCTGTACTCAACTGTATATTAATAGGTGATAATCATGTTTGGTCACACGCACAAGCTTTCTTGTTGAATGGGACCTTCTTCGTTCTGAGTTGTTATTTTTATAAATCCCTTGTTATTTTCTATTTGTAGCCTACGTAATGTAGTGTAGGCCTACTGGATGTCTGCTTTGCAAGTAGGCCTACATTAGGCTATATTGTTATTGTTGGCTCGTGTTCATTTAAACAGGGAAAGTGTTTGTCTAAAGATTTGCGTTGGATGTGGAGAAGTGCTGCTAGGGTAACATTACGATAGCTTATTGAAGCTACAGAATTGTAAATATATACTGTATAACACACCACAATGTATACAGCAGTTTACGATTCAATGAAAGTTGACTTGTGTTAAACACAACTGTTCTAAACATAGAAAACCTAGGATACTTTCCATGTAGCCAGCACCCTACTGCAGTGCACTGCATATTATGGTGTGCTACATGAACTGTGTCCTGATGCTAGCAGACAGCTGAAATTAAAGCCAGGTATGACCTCTCTCTTCCCATGATTCCACGTGATGAAGAACCACTGAGCAGAATGCTCCGAGCACAAAAAGTTATTTTCCAGGAGTCTGGAAGATGAGCTCTTCCATGTTTCATCTTGTGGAAAGATTGTGATATTGCATGGTATAATGGAGATATGACAGAAAAGATTGTGATATTGCATGGTATAATGGAGATATGACAGAAAAGATTGTGATATTGCATGGTATAATGGAGATATGACAGAAAAGATTGTGATATTGCATGGTATAATGGAGATATGACAGAAAAGATTGTGATATTGCATGGTATAATGGAGATATGACAGGGGGCCAACATGTTGGTGAAACAGTCCAAAGGATATGGTCATCATTTTGCTGTGTGGTCCAACTGTTGCTTGTGTTCGGTTATTATCAGTGTGAGTTTTCAATCAAACCACAGTTATTTCAATGGTAATGGAGAGGTCTATGAGGTAAAGGGGAGTATATTTTAGCGGATGATTAAGTTATACAGAACACCGCCAAAGGACTGAACACTTCTAGTGTACACTCTTTCATTTGATGTATGACGCCATGGATGGGGTCATAAAGAAGTGATTATTTCACGACGTAAGTAGTCTGTTGACAGCTGATTTTATTGGTCAGTTTAATTTGTAAACTTGATGTTGGGTCATTTTTCTCGCACACATCCTCTGACTGGGAATTTGTGTAAAATGCATCTAGATGACTAGATTCAATATGATCCGCGGTAGATCCGCGTTAATAGCAATGTCCGATTGAGCCTACATATGCAGCATTTACCGTGAACATAACGTTGCCCTTAAAAGGTGCATAGCGGACAAAGCACGATTGGATTGAATCTGGGACTTAGAAACCTCTCGATAATAGTCAGTGATTGACTGAATAACATTTTCATCCTAAAACAAGCTCCTAATATATTTTTTCTTCCTTTTCCTGTCGTGACAATGAAATAAGTCAGAGACTCATAACACTGAAATGTTAGTTTGTTGTGCTGTTTACTAGTGGTGTTGAACCTCCGTTCCTCCAGCTGGCGTGTGCTGCAGAGGCACTGATTGGGTTAAAAGTCTCAGAGCATCATAAACATCCTATCAGTGGGCTAGTGCGCAGTCCCAGCCCTCCGCCTACCCGAGACAGGGTGCATGTGTTTGTCATTCTGGCTGTCCGCTTCCCCGTTAGTTTCTAACTTCTTTCGCTGCGACTTGTTGCTCTTTTTTTGGAGTGTTTTTTGTTGTTGTTGAGCAAGTGGTGGATACTGTAAACCGAAGCCATTTTCGGTGAATATTTTAAACTTCGACGAGCACGAACGGAACACAAACATCTAGAGCTCCAACACTTCGATAAGGTATCAAACCTGTGAAACGGTGTACTTTTTTTATGTATCCGTTAAATGTCGACTATGCATTGATTCTCTGAAAATACGGATGTTTTTATACCGCATAATCTAAATGGTTTAAATATATATATATGTGTCTGTTGTTCCTACTGTGTATGGTACTAAAGAGGGGTTTTATACTAATATACAGATAGCGGATTCCGTCTCCGCTGCTGCAAAGTATCGGAACGACATAATGAAAAGGGCAAGTGATGTTACGCCTAATGGGATGTCCCGGTCTTTTTCTGAACACCGGTGTAGCTTCCTCTCAGAATATTTGTTTTACACGCGTTTTCCTCTCATTGTGTAGCCTACATAACTTAAGTTGATGAACATTATATTTGGTAGGCTAATATGATCATATAGGCCTATCGACAAAACGGATAAGCTTCTTTTCTGACAGCAGCTTCGTGTAAAAAATAAATAAATTAAAAAAAAAAAAAATAAATGGTAGTCAGCTTACTTTTGAAGATTTAACCAAAACTCCGTTTGACAAATTATTTTATATGGTTTCATATGTCATAATGGTGCAACATATTTACATTTTATTTTTTAATTCCTTATCTGTGGAGCAATGCATTATGTATAATAAACGATGGTTATTAATGTATACAATAGAAACAACACTTTTCTATCTTCATTTGAGCTTCACATTGATTGTTTGCGGCATGATGTTATGATTACTACAGCAGACTAGTTTATTTACCTATTTTAACTTAAGACACTGTACTAGCCTTGAGCAAGCCAACTTCATATAGGTATGTAAAACCCAGCTGTGGAAATGGGCCAAAGGGTCAGCCTTGTCAAAAGCTTCTCCACACTAGAATACGAATGCCAAAGTCCTCATACATAGTCCTCTCAGGCATGTGCTTGTAGTTTCCAAGATGTTATTAGGCTGAAGTTATTAACTGTCTTGACTGAGTCCTCATAATTGCTGTCTATTAGCTTTAATTGAAGGGATGAGGTTCTTTGCCTCCTGCTGCATACCTGGTAGTTGCACAGGTCTCACCCCATAATCATGAACTCAACTTGAAAGCAGAAAAACGCATCCCGTTATTCTCAACCTTTCCAGTTTCCACAGACCTCATGTCGGTCAAACAGCGTGACTGTCACTTCTTAAAACAACTCGTTTTGGTTTTGAGTGCATTGTTCAGATCAGTGTTTGCAGATACACACTGAAAAAAGGAGCTATAAATAGCTCATTGTTTATTAATTCAAAAAAAGTTAAGGGGCGTGTTGTCAGCGTTCGTTTTTAGGGCAGCCGTCCCACACTGATCGATCCGTTATTTCCTAAGGGCACAGACCTCTGTTTGTGTCAGACTGCAGACTGGCCTAGATGTCTCACCTGGATGGCAACCCTCAGTATTGGAGCCCACACAGCCTCCTGCTGAATTCCTGTGGCAGTGGAGCAATGTTGAAAGCAGATGTGTACTGGTAGAGGGATGCATTATTACGTTGTGCAACTGATTATTTAGCCAAGAATAATCACAATTCCATTGACAAAGGTCCAGGCTACGTACGTAAGTCTCTCTTTCATACTTTTTAATTGTTTCATTGCCAGCTTTTATTTTTATTTTTAATCATTATTTGTAACTTGTCATGTATGGTAGACTGAAAACGTAACCCTAGTTTCCGCTGCACTGCCTGCTATTCGGAGCTCTTCAGACAGAGGTTGAAGTTCTTTTCTCCCCCCATTCCCACAGCTCTGACCCGACCTGGCTGTCAGTCTCATGTTACTCTCTCACTCATTTTCAGGCGTCGCAGAACACAATCATTCACATTCACTGCATCGCATGGCTGTTTCCCTGCATGGACATGAAGTTTAGCCTAGTAGGCTATATGATTTATCCTAATGGGTGACGGTTGAACACAAACACGTTTAGTTTGCCATCAAAATATTTGATATAGCCTACGACTGTGTACTGTGTTTGCATGCTGTCACATAGAGACAAGCCGAACTTTGAGAAATGGGTCTGTAGTGAGTTTTTTTGGAGGGAAAGTTATTTGCAAGTAAGCTGTGTCATGAGTCAAGTTTGTTTTGACAGATATGTGAAGGTTTTTAAAAGCAAAATGTCTACAAGGTCGGTAAAATAAGGGAGCCTTAAAAGTCCAATGCAGCTGTTTTTATCTCCATATCAAACCATTTCTGGGGAACAATTAAGTACCTTACTGTGATTTGTTTTCAATTAAAATGATCAAAACGAAACAAAAATAGCTTCTTAGTAATGAGACATTTCTTAAGTAAGAATTTTGGTAGGACTGTTTGGGAGTGGTCTTAGTGGGGAGGGGAAAACTGAAAACTAGCTGTTATTGGCAGAGAGGTTTGGAACTCTGTTATTGGTCTATTAGCTAATTGACCACCTAGTGATGTCACCAGACAGGCCAAAGCTCCATCCCACCAAAACAGGCTGAAATTTCAGGCAGTATTTTTAAACCGCTCTTACACTAAAAGGTCAATATCCTCATTTTCACAATTTCACAGTATTATTCCAACCTCATAGTGTGGAAATGTATTTAAAACACAGGAAAATCAAATGTTTGACTGCCGTGGGCCTTTTTAAAATGTTGCATAGTTTATCAAATAGGAAAATCAAGGGGAATAGAAGCTACGTTCAGTAGATTTATTTTAAAGGCTATATGTTATCAGTTATGATCTGGTAGTAATAGTTTATTGCTATGTTCAGGGGGATTTCTGCACTGTAGTACATTTCCATCTACTAGTGCACCTCCATGTCTCTCTGTCCTAGGCATGATGCGGATGAAGTAGAAAGTATTGTGTGGGAACTAGTGAGAAGTTGTCTTTCCTCACAACCTCAGCCATTAGTCTTAAAGGGAGATGAGGTTCGTCCAGGACTCCCCTTCACATTAGATTGAGTTCGATTTAATCATCTGGGTTTACGTCAAGCCTGTTTCAGCGGGGGTTGGAGTTGGGCAACGTTCCAACTTCACAACCCACCACTACCGTGCATTACCTGTGAAAGGCAATTCACTGCTTTTGAAGTATGTCAAGCGAATCATGATTAAACCGCAGACATTTTTCCCCCTCTTACTCTAAAATGTCCCAACTGAAGGTATTTTACATTACACATAGCCTGAACATATTCTGTCATAGGGGCTGAAACTCTAGCATCATAAAGACTTGGAGACCTCTGTTTAATCTCATTCTTTTGGAACCGTTTTATACATTTCACAATGTAGAGAGAGTGCAGGCTTCCCTGCACACAGGCTGCCAATTCATACCCTATCATATTCATACTTTATAAATCACACTTCAGACAAAAATGGCAATGAAGAAGAGAAATATGGTTAAAGTGACGAATTTGCTGTTTAGCTTTGAGTAAATCAATGAAGATTGATCCCTTGACTTTCGTCTTGCTTGCACCTGTTCCCAACCTCTTCCTCGTCTGGAAAGAGCAAGTTAATCATCTGTTTTGCTAACCGTTCGTTGCATTCTGTTCAGATCTGAGTTTTGAGCGTGAACCCTTGTCCGTTTTACTCTCTCATTCTCTCCCCTTTGCCCACACAGTTCCCTGGGCTCAGGCGTCCACACGCTCTCCTCTTGCTGCTCCGCTCCGCTCAGCTCATCAGCTCCATGTGAATAGAGTCAATGTTCAACTGAATGTCAACATGGCTGGCTACAGTAAAGAGTTAACTATGCGCCTGTCTGCTTTTCCTCCCATTTTTTCTGCAGAGGAGTGGCAAACCTCGCGCTAGGCCGGCAGGAAGAGGACCATGGCCCTGAGCGACGCCAACGGTGACCTCCTGGTCCTCAGCAATGCCAGCCTGCCACCCAGCATTACCACGACGGCCAGTGGCACCGGCAGCCCAGCTTCCCGTGCCAGCCTCAGCAACACGGAAGGAGGGGACGTCAGCGTTGTTTCCACACCTAGAACACAGCAGAGGCATAGGCACCAACCAAGGCCAACGCCTCCGCACAAGGAGCCCCAGCAGAGATCCAGAGTGAGTCAGGACGGAGGCGCCGTCAAGCAGAACGGCTCCCTTAGGGCCCCTTCCTCCTCCACCTCCTCTTCACACCTCACAGACTCTCAAAGGTTGGCCAAGCTCCTGCCCTCCGCACTTTCCACCACCTCCTCCCCCTCGCCTCCTCAGCCTCCTCCGCTGTCTCCACCTCCCCCGTGCTGCCACCGCTGCCCATTCCATCCCCCCTTGTGCTGCCACGGCAACCAGCAGGAGTGCCACATCTTCCAGACCCATGCTCCCGCCCTGCAACTGCACCCGGGCTCCTGCTCCTGCTGCCTGCAGGCCTCCCCTCCATCCCTCTGTTTACACCACCGCTGGCAGGAGCACCTCCAGAACCAGCCCAATGTGGCCGGCCTCAGGTACGTGTGTGATGACTGTGTGTTTGTGTGCCTGTTCGTGCTTCGCTCTGCCATGGGGTGGCCTCAGGCATATCTCTATTACCCTGCCTCTCCAACAGAAGCCCTTTCATTGCATTTCCCTGCCGAATGGGTGGTGACTGAATGCTTACTAACATGTCACAGTTAGTGTTGCAAAGAGAGGTTATGTTAGTGAAAACTTTAGAAGTTTACCAGTAAACTACCAGACTTTGGTGGCAGTTGTGAATAAACACAATAATTGCAGAGTGAATTGAAAATGCCATTGTTGATTAGATGCTTTTTTCATTAATTAGGCTTTTTTTCCCTCTTGAACCAGATGGACACTGAAAAATATGGACACGGATATAAAAAATGAATACATTATACAGTACCAGTCAAAAGTTTGGACACACCTACTCATTCAAGGGTTTTTCTTTCTTTTTACTATTTTCTACATTGTAGAGTAATAGTGAAGACATCAAAATTGTGTTACACATATGGAATCATGTTGTAACCATAAAAGTGTTAACAAATCAAAATATATTTAGCCACCCTTTGCCTTGATGACAGCTTTGCACACTCTTGGCATTCTCTCAACCAGCTTCATGAGGTAGTCACATGGAATGCATTTCAATTTAAAGGTGTGCCTTGTTAATTTGTGAAATTTCTTTCCTTAATACGTTTTAGCCAATCAGTTGTTGTGACAAGGTAGGGGTGGTATACAGAAGATAGCCCTATTTGGTAAAATACCAAGTCCATATTATGGCAAGAACAGCTCAAATAAGCAAAGAGAAATTACAGTCCATCATTACTTTAAGACATGATGGTCAGTCAATCTGCAAAATTTCAAGGACTTTGAAAGTGCTGTTGCAGAAACCATGAAGTGTTATGATGAAACTGGCTTTCATGAGGACCACCACAGGAAAGCAAAACACAGAGTTACTTCTGCTGCAGAGGATAAGTTCATGAGAGTTACCAGCCTCAGAAATTGCAGCCCAAATAAATACTTCAGAATTCAAGTAACAGACACATCTCAACATCAACTGTTCGGAGGAGACTGCGTGATTCAGGCCTTCATGGTCAAATTGCTGCAAAGAAATCACTACTAGAGGACACCAACAAGAAGAAGAGACTTGCCTGGGCCAAGAAACATGAGCAATGGACATTTAACCGGTGTAAATCTGTCCTTTGGTCTGAGTTCAAATTTGAGATTTTTGGATCCAACCGCTGTGTCTTTGTGAAACGCAGAGTAGGTGAATGGATGATCTCCACATGTGTGGTTCCCACCGTGAAGCACGGAGGAGGAGGTGTGGGGGTGCTTTGTTGGTGACATTGTCAGTGTTTTATTTAGAATTTAAGGCACACTTTACCAGCATGGCTACCACAGCATTCTGCAGCGATACACCATCCCATCTGGTTTGGTCTTAGTGGGACTATCATTTGTTTTTCAACAGGACAATGACCCAACACACCTTCAGGCTGTGTAAGGGCTATTTGAGAGGAGAGTGATGGAGTGCTGCATCAGATGGCCTCCACAATCACCTGACTTTAACCCATTTGAGATGGTTTGGGATGAGTTGGACCGCAGAGTGAAGGAAAAGCAGCCAACAAGTGCTCAGGATATGTGGGAACTCATTCAAGACTGTTGGAAAAGCATTCTTCATGAAGCTGGTTGAGAGAATGCCAAGAGTGTTCAAAGCTGTCATCAAGGCAAAGGGTGGCTACTTTGAAGAATCTCAAATATAAAATATTTTTTGATTTGTTGAACACTTTGTTTGTTTGTTTACTACATGATTCCATGATGTGTTATTTCATAGTTTTGATGCCTTCACTATTATTCTACAATGTAGAAATAAAGAAAAACCCTTGAATGAGGTGTCCAAACTTTTGACTGGTGGTGTGGTGTGGTGTGTGTGTGTGTGTATATTATATATTAATACGCTGCATGTATCTCCTGTTGAGACACATGCAGCGTATTAATCCACCCATTATAAAATTACTGTTATTTTTATATATATATGAGAGAAATTATTCAGTTATAATTTACCACAGATTACCTGTAAATTACAGAAGATTACGGTAGCATACCAGCCTAGTCAGTGTTTAGCGATGATGTTATGGGTGATATGCAGTACCATATGTACATTACTGTTTAAGAATATGCACATGCAACTGAAGCCTTGACTTTTTCCCCAGTTATGCTTCAGAGGAATGTGTTCTGAGTCAACTGTATGTAGGGCAGGTTTTAAATTCTGATAGTAAAATATCTGAAACATTGTCAACATTTACTATGATTACATTAAATTGTAATTTTTTTTCTTTACACCATGTCAGTCATTCAACTGCTTGCATGCCACAGCATTGGATCCTGTATTGAGAAATCAATACATAGTTTTAAATGCCTTCCTTTCTCTTCTCACACACATCTAAATTCAGCTGTATAATCCCTCTGCCTGCCTGTTGTCCCAATCCTGAATGTTCTGCTATGTGGAGGTCCAGGTTGTTGTCCTCAGGAGATAACCTGTAGGCCCAGGGGTCAGCTAAGCCAGCAGATGCAGGGAGGAGGAGGGGTCAGCCAGCCAGGCACCCAGGGAGCACAATACCAGCCCCAATGAAAGAGAGCTTTGAGAGCCCCAGGGGCTACAGGGCTGCTGTCCCTCCCCAGGCCCCAGCCCGTCCAGTCAATCCACAGGGAATGTCCCCCTGGCCTCTCCCAAGCCTCCCCTCGCTCATCGGCTCTGAGGCTTTTCTAGGAGAGGTGCTGATGGTTTGATGGTCTGTCTGTCCTATTTCCCAGACAAACACAATACAGACAGTACCAACACACAGCTCAGCCAGACTAGATCATCTCTGCAAGTATGTCTAGCCGGGGACCGGCGTCTCCTCCCTGCTCCATCCATCTCCCTATTGTAATGGTGGACCAGAGCATCGGAGAAAGACCCTCAAGTACATTTATTGAACATGCACTAAGAATAAACAATAGTTTTGACTCTTGTGGGAGTTGTATATGTTTGTTCTTGGCGGTGTACGACTCGTTGTTAGAGGCTTCGGTAGAGTTTGTCCTGGGACATGTGAGTTGAAAGTTTGAATTAAAAAAACAAACACGTGACTTGCACATTCCCTGTGTTCAGACTGGGATGGTGGATTTGAACACATTTTTTTGGCAAACTTTTCTTTAAGAGGGACATATTTAGCATCTCGTTTTTCACCCCTCCTCCAAACCACAGACTGAACCATTATGAGACTGGAACCATTTAATGCTTTTCCTAATCATTTACACAGTTCTATATTTAACTCCACAGCAAACAAAATAAAATAGAAATATTGAAGATGTCATTATTTACTCAGCTCAGCTCCTCATGGTAGCAAGTACTTTCGGGGAGGTTGATTTGTGTAAGACTATATTTGTGCTTACTTTTCGCATGGAAATGTCCTGCCAAATTGATTTAGATCCCTGTAAGTCCATTAGAGAGATGCTCTCTGGGTGGCTGGGAGAGCTTCGGTTTATGTACTCGTATTGGGTGGGTACAAACTCCATCCACGCACATTATGCAGTTGGGTGGGAAAATGTGGCAAAGGATAGCATTTCAGCCATTTGGATGCATTCACTGGCATCTGTGGCTTTTGTAAAAAAAATATATATATATATATAATCCATGTCTGAATGAAGAGCAGATGTTCCTCAGCCATGTGCCTCTAATGTTGAACGGCTCTGTATTTAGTAAACAGGTCCCTCTTGTTCTGTGATGGCAGGTTTGAATTAAAGGCCAATGTTGAGTTGCTCTCAAATCCGATCCCCTTTACAGTGGTATTGTGCCTCCAATGTCTCCAGAGAGATTGGAGATTGGAAGATAAGAGAGAAGGATAAGCCTGGCTGTCTGGTTACAGTCTCCCAGTCCCTGGCTGGCCCCAGACGTTCAGGGCTTTGGGCATCTCCTTTTCCCCCGTGTTGGAGCACGGTGCGCCACAGAATCCCTCTTCGCATGGAGGGAGAGGCTTTTTAATGCCTTGGTAATTTGAGGGTACGCAGTCAGACAAGATCGTGTCAAATATCAGTTTGATCTCAAAGGCTGTAATCCGCGAGATTAGGCAGAGGATTACGTGTATGATCACAGCACTTGGTCGTTACGCCCAGCTATGGAGGCCCCCTCCTCCCGATAAGGTTGCACTGGAGTTTCTTCTCTAGGGCTTTTCAGGCCTTTGTGTGTTTGTCCAATAACTATACAATCAAGAACTATAGAACTCCTGTTGAGAGACATGCGGCGTATTAATCCACCCGTTGTAAAATTACTGTCTCTCTCGATCTCTCTGTTTTACTCTGAGAAGTGAATGGATTTATCCTTGGATGAAAGGATGGAAATCCACTATGAAGGAAAAGGTCAGCTCAGCAGAACAGTTGAGCAGAGGAAGGCTCTATATGGTGGTCTGGGAAATGCATTAAGATTGTCAGTGTCTGGTAAGATGGTGACTGTTTTTTCTATGATTTGAGGATCAGGGGGAAGTGATCAGTCAGAGCAGTAGATAAGTCTGTGACCTTGAGAAGTCACCTGTTTGGCTGCCGTTTGACTACAGTTAGCCTCATCTCAATAGGTTTTCAGGCTCTGGGTTCTTCCAAGCCTGTAAATTGTTTTGATAGAGAATGCTCTCAAGGCACCTTTTCAGCTCCAGCTGCACTCCCAGATAGAGAGTGGCATCTACCTGTGCTGCCGAGACTGGCCTGACCTTTCATGGCTGAACAACCCCCAAAGAGCCCGCTCACACTGAACTATCCAGGGTCACGTCATGATTATAACCTCTCTCCACTCACCCGGGGAGGGCTTTTGTCCATGCGTTGCTTCCTGTTACATTCCTGTTATTTTAGCGGCCACAAGTTTGGATTGGTTTCATGCCTTCTCGGATAGCAGGCATTCCTTCCCTTTTCTATAGAAAGGTCTATTTTTGTTAACTCACGCCTGTTTGATTTCGTACTCAAGTACAGTTTTTGACTGGAGGTAGGGGGTTTCCCTGGTGCATAGGAACACGTATAAAACATGACACTTCATCCGGCCTGAACGTTTCATTATATTGGATAAATTTAAGAATTCCTGTTATATTGGATGAATTTAAGAATTCCTGTCAGTTGAATATGATATGAATTCATAGCCTGTCGTTTCTGAGAACCCCCAAAGGTTTCCTTTTAAAAATATATATATTTTTGATTATGACTCGTATCTTTTCCCCAGTGAGCGATCTCTCTTGGAAACATTAACTAATATACCAAACTGTCTGACAGCTGCAAGCCCCGACCGGTCAGGCGGCCTGAAAATGATCTTTGTGCTATGGATTTCAGGGTGCCAGTTTGACAAGGCTTTGCGCATTATCAGGAATAACAACTGTTTGGGATGCCTGCTGCGGTCTGAGGAGCCTGGAGTCCTCAATGTGAACCCTTGTGAAGTAGCAGCAGGGCTTTTCACTCTAGCATTTTATCCATTTGGCCCATTAACCACTATACAGAGACATCCATCACGCCCAGCCTCAACACTGACTGCTAAAGATGCACCCTGGTGTCTGTGGGGAGATCAGGGGAAGTTAGAGACGAGCACCGCCTGCCCCAGAAGGACACAAAACACGAGGGAAGGCAGGGATGGAGGGAGGGAGCGGCCTGGTTCTATTTTATCTCCACCCTGTAATTCCACAGAACTACTCGGTTAGCTTCCCGAGCGTTCTGTTGGCTTCATAGAACAGGTCTGCGTCTATGTGGAGTGAGTTAAGCACAGGCAGTAGCCTAGTACACCACCACAGCACGCACTCCAGCCCATTCCTGATCAAGGGAGGGGGGTGTGTGTGTGAATGATTTAGCCTGCTACATGAGTACAGGGAGAAGCTCCACTGAGAGACAGGTCAACACTACTCTGTTTCTGCCCCCAGGGCTCAGGGTTGCGATGTTGTAGATAATGTTTTTACCCCATGCATACCTTTACACAGGACCAACAGAATTGGGCCAAAAAGCTTTTTTCTTCCCCCCCAGGGACAATTTATCACCTACTTTGACACTCCGAGACACTTCTGCCTGTTGTAAAACTTGAGCAATTGGACCCTCCGGGCCTGTTACTTCAGCAGTTCATTTGCTGTTGAAGGTGGCAATCTGGGTCTCTTAAAAGCTTGTAAGCCGCATTTGTTGATGTTAGACGTTTTCACCTGAAGAAACCCAACTTAATGATCCAAGTTACATGTTGTTAAGTCATGAACATTTCAGGAAGTTCTAAAGACCAGAGGGTAAGTTCACTCCCTTTTTCAAATGTCAGTATTATAATGTAAGAGGAGGGATAGAGCGGGGTCACTGTGGCCTTCGTGTGGTGTTTTTCCTTATTCCTCCCTGAAGGATGAGTGATGGGAAGAAGTTCACCGAGGACAAACGCTTGTAGTGTGTCCCATGTGTGAACCTTCCCCTACTCCAGCTGCTCTCGTCCACGGGTGAGGGAGTTGGGGGGTGAGAGGGAATCAGAGGGTGAGGCAGCTGACCCCCGTACCTGCGCGGGTGGATAATAAGAGGGGTGAGCTCCCAGTGGCCCTGCTCCAGACCTCGCTTTATACTGTATGGCCCCTGAGCATGAGGCAAAGCAAAGCCCATAAAGGTACCCACCCAAGATCAAAGAGCCATACTATCCTATAAACCAGGATCAAAGCTGGATCTGAACAGCACTCTGTCATAACTTCAAATTAGGTTGATCTCTTTTTTTCTTCTGGTGGAGGGAACAGTTGTTGAGGCTTCAGGTGGATAAAAGGCTGGCTGGTATTATCTCCACACTCTGAGGCTCTAGGCCTGCACTACAGGTTCTCCCACGGCTGACTCGGCTCCCTGGGGAAATGGGCATAATGGAAGATTTGATAACATTTGTGTAATGCTTTATAAATACTTACTAGCATGTAACATGAGCCCTTGTGGATGCCCTTATAACAACCTGTCCAAGTGGTATATAAGGTCAAGGAATAATCTCTCACTCGTTTGTACAGAATGGAATGGTTTATTTTGTTTATAATGGACCTTCATCTAGATGGGTCCAGTAGGTACACTTTGCTCCAGTGCTACAATCAGTGCTACTCCCCTCTCATGTGTTCTTATAGTAGTTCAAAACCTGTCTTGAGAATACACTGTTGTATTTTTCATCCTGGATTGAATGAATATTCACACATTTCCATGAAAATGCATGCAGCTCGGTGTCCTGACGTCACTCTGATGTACTGTAGATGTGAGGGTTCCTATGAATCACTTTGCTGTGTCTCTTTTTTTTCTTCTTCTCCTGCCTCTGTGCACTTGGTGAACTTAGCTAACAGTTGGAATTTTCCAGCTCGGCCGGCCCCCTCCTCACACTCACTCTCTCAGCCCAGAGAGGACAGGTCGGACTCCATCACTGACGCTCAGCCTCACAGTCCCAACAGCCCTTGGCCGTGGTCTGCAGCTCACCAGACGGCTGTGTCACCAGACACCTCTAAGATGTCACAGCGCCGTCTAGCCAAACCCTCTTTGTCAAGAGCTGCGGTTAGAGCTGGAGAGCCTTCAGACACTGTGGCCTTAGATGGCCCGGAGAGAGCAGAGAACATGTAAAGAGGACGTCTGGGGAGAAGGAGATGAAAAGGGTGACAAATGGATCTCTTTACACAAAAAATACTCTGATTATCTCTGAGATCAGTCCCAGGGCACCGAACGGTAGCATGCTGGATCAAAGGGACCCAGGCAGGAGCTAGAGGCACTGCTGTGCTTGAAACTGGATATTGTGGGTAAACAGAGGAATATGTGGTGCTTGGGCTTTTTACATGAGCTTACCTTTCTGTCTAGACATGTATGCACCTTATCACATAAGTCTTAATGGAGGGTGTACCTTGACATTGGGCCAAATGATGAGTGCGAGGTTTAGTCTCAAAATGGCCACAACAACAGGCAGGGCAACTCTAGCCTGGTTACCATTCTGTTGAACTGTTTAGCCAGCATGACAATTGCAATAGAGTTGGCTAAAGCAGTAACAGTGTGTCAACTAAGGGTGGGCAGCTCATGTCAAGCATGCTAAAACGTCCAGATCTCTTTACCAGGCAGCTTCCAGGACTTAAGTTGTTGGACGTCTTCATAAAGACACTGGGAGAGGAGATGACTGGTCAGCACAGCTGCTTGCCGTTGGTTCCGCTCCTTGACTTCGTGCAGTAGAGGAGTCCCGGTCATGCAAGCAGCAAATAGGAACACAGTCTCCCATCTTGCAGAAGCCCAGTCCTCCAGGTCTGACGGCGGATGTTGGACCTAATGGGTTGGGGCTGGCAGCTGAAAGCCATTGGTTCCGCTGCTAGAGGTCTTGTGGAGCCTCCTGTTCTGAACGTGTTCAGCAACAGTGACTTAGACCTGTTGTTCTGCCGTAGGAATAGGCCAACATACAACACATCGTACTTATTGGAGAAATGTCCTCTGGTCTGATGAAACAAAAATAGAATTGTTTGGCCATAATGACCATCGTTATGTTTGGATGAAAAGGGGGGAGGCTTGCAAGCCGAAGAACACCATCCCAACCGTGAAGCACGGGGGTGGCAGCATCATGTTGTGGGGGTGCTTTGCTGCAGGAGGGACTGGTGCACTTCACAAAATAGATGGCATCATGAGGGAGGAGAAATATGTGGGTATATTGAAGCAACATCTCAAGACATCAGTCAGGAAGTTAAAGCTTGGTTGCAAATGGCTCTTCCAAATGGACATTGACCCCAAGCATACTTCCAAAGTTGTGGCTTAAGGGCAACAAAGTCAAGGTATTGGAGTGGCCATCACAAAGCCCTGACCTTAATCCCATAGAAAATATGTGGGCAAAACTGAAAAAGCGTGTGAGAGAAAGGAGGCCTATTAACCTGACTCAGTTACACCAGCTCTGTCAGGAGGAATGGGCCAAAATTCACCCAACTTATTGTGGGAGGCTTGTGGAAGGCTACCCGCAACGTTTGACCCAAGTTAAACAATTTAAGAGCAATGCTACCAAATGCTAATTGAGTGCATGTAAACTTCTGACCCACTGGGAATGTGATGAAAGAAATAAAAGCTGAAATAAATCATTCTCTCTACTATTATTCTGACATTTCACATTCTTAAAATAAAGTGGTGATCCTAACTGACCTAAGACGGAATTTTTACTAGGATTAAATGTCAGGAATTGTGAAAAACTGAGTTTAAATGTATTTGGCTAAGGTTTATGGAAACTTACGACTTCAACTGAATGTAAATGTGATCTTTCTGTTTGAAATTTTTAATACATTTGAAAAAAAATCTAAAAACCTGTTTTTGCTTTGTCATTATGGGGTACTGTGTGTAGATTGATGAGGAAAAAACTATTTAAACAATTTTAGAATAAGGCTGTAACGTAACAAAATGTGGAAAAAGTCAATGGGTCCGGATACTTTCCCAATACTGACCAAAACTTGAGACTTCTGTGGCATTGTGTTGTGTGAAACAACTGTACATTTTAGGGTGGCCTTTTGTCTCCAGCACATGGTGCACCTGTTTAATGATCATGGTGTTTAATCAGCTTCTTGATATGCTACACCTGTCAGGTGGATGGATTGTCTTGGCAAAGGAGAAATGCTCACGAATAGGGATGTAAACAAATTGGTGCACAAAATTGGAGAGATAAGCTTTTTGTGGCTTTTGAATTTTTACTAGGATTAAATGTCAGGAACTGAGTTTAAATGTATTTGGCTAAGGTGTATGTTAACTTCCGACTTCAACTGCGCGCGCACGCACGCACACACACGCACACAAACCTGCTCCATGCTGCAGCTCCTCCTCCAGGGATATTAGAAAATATTTGCCTGCACTTAGGCTCAGCCCAGGCTTTCAACAACATTAACTTTCATCATGATTCAACCAGTTGCGTTCCATTTTGCATTATAGCCCAACTGTCGTTATTTTATTTTTTTTATACAATTTTGGTTGGCCAATAGGGGGTGAAATGGCATCATATAGGTACATACATAATCACGATAGGAAAAAGGTTGACATCGCCCAACCCTAGTATTGCTAAAACCGGTTAAAATGTTCATCATGGACCTAGCCTATTTAGCAAACATCTGAACACCATAAGTGATTAGGCCTACGTTAAATAATTCATGACACGTAGACAGTCATTATTGGCATAGTGACTCGTGTATTGCGTAATTCGCCCTTCTCGGACTAGTTGACAAAGATGTCTGCTGGTTAGCGCAGTGGGTTGGTGATGGCATGTGCAATACCCTCACATTCCTTGGATTGTGGTTCTGAAGCCCCTGGACTCAGGGGGTTAAGCTGGTTGCTATAAAGAGAGAGAGGCCACAGGATAATAAAGACATCTCTTGGACAGCTTGTAACTATTGGCTACAGTGTTGAAATCCGGCCTGTTTGCCTGGAATTTGCACACGCACATATTTCAATCCCAAGAATGTGGAGATGGCAGGTGTGGCCTCCAGACCCAATTCACTGGCGGATGTAGCTGTCCATGTCCCTTCTGCACTCACACATACACACTGCGCTTAGACTTATTATACAGCAATAACCTCTTATTCAGATTCACATTTTCTCATACACGCTTGCATCCAGAGGCCTTGTTATCTCCAAATAAACCTTATCAGAGACCTGAGTTGTGTAACTAGCTTGTAAGTACAATGTTACAGCATTATTTCTTACAAGCTTGTATGTACCTATAATCTATTTACGGTATACAGTGGAAGTTGATGAGCCCTGACTTAAAGGGATGCTTCTGGATTTTGGAAATGAGGCCCTTTATCTACTTCCCCAGAGTCAGGTGAACTCGTCAATACCATTTTTATGTCTGCGCCCAGTATGAAGGATGTTGGCGGGAGTTTCGCGAGCCAATGCTAACTAGCGTTAGCGCAATGAGATACTATAGACTTCCAGTCACTGCGCTTATGCTAGGATGCAATTGTGCTAGTGCTAGTAAACAACTTCCTTCAAACTGCACGCAGAGACATAAAAATGGTATCCACGAGTTCATCTGACTGTCTCCCTTTAAGTGCATGCTTGTGGCTACTCCCTGATGAGATATATATATAATTTACTCAACATTTCACTACAAAATGTAATGCATCATGCTGATATTTGGATTTCACCCTCAAGCCAATCTTACAATTCCATCGCTTGAACGAGCCTCTAATTTGTGTGCAGTGTTCCAGTGAGTTTTAATCACAGGAGCGAATAATTGAGAGTTGACAGTAATTGCTCTTGCCCTAACTTGAAAGCTTCATGCAGCCCCCGATTTCCAGAAATATCTGCCGTGTCTGTTAGCAGTTTTCCCCCCTCAGCTCTGTGAACCCTGACCCCTCTCTCCTCCCTTCACTCCACCACACGTCAACATGGCCTCAGCTTAACCCAGGCACTGCTCCACAGTTACTTTATTTATTAACCCAGTGATCCATAAACATTCCCCTTTCTGATAAATAGAATAACATTTAGGAAGGGTAACTGTTGTAAGTTTGTGGAAGAAATGTGGGGAGTTTGTGTGAAGGGGGACTGGGATCAGAGGAGTGGGAAAAACCAGACTCGTGGTTTGTCATCCTGCTGGATTTAGAGACTGTGATCATCAGTCAACGGATTTCTCCTCCCCACCCCACTGCCGCCTCCTTAAAAAAAAAAAAAAAAACATTTTTAGTCTGCATTTCTTCACATTGCTGCTCTCAGTGACAGATTGGATGACAGAGAATTGAGACGCAAAGCTTGTCTTTTGAATGCCAACTTCAATTCCTAATCTAGGCCTATACTTTTTTGAAAGAGGAAAAAACCCATTTGAAAGTTTGTTTTGTGAAAGCCATAGTATCTGAGGATTCGGATATCTGTCGTGAATCCACAGTATAGTCCTCTGTTTAATACATCTTATTTGTCTGAAATGCAATCATGATCCAAAACAGATCTCGCAGATAAATAGGCAGCAGTGCTCTTTTTGATGGCTCCTCGACTAAAGATGTTTTATGAATCCAGTCCAACTCTTTCCAATAACTCTACTTCATTCTGGACCATAATATCTCTGTCCCGAATTCCGCCGTTCAAGGCCCCTACATGGAAACTAATGGACAGCGCAGAAAAACAATAAATTAAGTTAGCATTGTTTGCCATGGAAAAGTCTAACTTAAGGGGCATATGTTTTTCATTAGGCATTGTTGGTTAGTATCAGGCTGTCACATTTTAAAAGGTGAATCACTGGTTATTTTTCTTGAATGCAAAAGTATAACAAGGAGACTCACTCCATTTCTATGTGGTAGTGTTAATGGGACTCACCTTGTCTAGAATATGCTAATTGTTCTAAGCCAGTGGCATACAACATCTGGTTGTCGTATTAACATGTCCAGCTAACTTTAAAGGGGATTTACTGCCTCCCCAGAAGTTGTTAGTGGTGAAAAATTCCCGCCAATAGCTTTTGTTCATCTCTGCCTCACCGTGCCATGGCAACCACTAATTATAGCATTCCATGGATTCCCTTTTAAAGGGAAGGAGGAAAAATACAGCCAGCTCTTGGCCATATTGCTCCAATCACGCTGAAATATCCTGTGTGCGTGCGCTGTGATTGGCTGAGGCAGAGGATCGTCTGAGTCCACTTCCTGTTTGGGATACTGATTTCCTTGTTTTCGTTTCTTGTGTGTAATCTTACCTAGTCCCTGATGTGGGCTGTGAGGTCTGTGCCAAATTGTGACTGGTAGTGCAATACTCATGCAGGTTGCAGTGAATAGAATGTGGGTAAACATCAAGGTTGCAGTAGAAATCATGATGTCCTTCCTTGGACATGAAGTTAGGACAGTCTGTCCATTTCTACAGATTTCTTTGTCACAGCTGTGATCACGTGAGTCTGTCCCCGTCTCCTCTCTGTCATTTGCTGTCAGTATGAGCATTGAGTATATATGGCATGTGAAGACATCTCCAACCCACCCCTTTCACCTCTACTCCCCCCCCTGCCCTCACCCTTCTGGCCTTGCTCTTATCTGTACCGGGCCTGTGTGATCCGGTGGCAGTATCTGATTCCCTCTGACTCATGCTTGCACTCGGCAGCCCGGAGGCTTCCCACTGCTCTGGGAAGGTGCTGATGGAAAGTCCAGACAAATCCAGAGCAGCTGAAAGCTTCATATGGCAACGGGGAAGCCTAGTGCAGATCCCCGCTGTCTGTGTTTATGGCACAGGAGACATCACCACTAATGGGACTCTAGTCCTCTAAATCTTTTAGCTAAGCTTTACAGATTCTTCATGCTCTGCGTGGGGTTTTTGTAGATTACAAACACAAAGCCGACCTAAAGAAAGAGATTGATTTGTGTTGTCTAAAACAATTAGCGTAATTGATTCTTCATTCACTTGCACATCTGTGCATGTTTTTTTAATTTTTTTTATATATTAGCTAAAGAACAATTGATTGGTATTTTTAAAATGAAAAAAGTTACACTCGAATGGGGCCTCTTTTTGGTTATGTTAGTTTGAATACTGCGAGTTGTTCCCCATAAGGTGTGTGCTGCGTTGCTGCTAAAAAACATTTCATTAAAAAACGTTTCCCCCTGCACGGATGCCGAGGCAAATCTGGTTTTGATTGGCTGTTGCTTTGACTCCTAAATGTAAATCTGATTTACCTCCCTTTGTTTTGCAGCCCTGCAAGGCCTTTTCGGTTCCCCAAAAGGTAAGACCTGCCAAAAAGTATTTTTTATTTTTTTATTAAGAAAGCTTTTCTCTCTCCTTGAGTCCATCAAAACCCAGCCGAGCTGTCATTCCTGTGTAGTGATTCGTCAGTGTTATCGATGTGAAAAGGTCTCTCTGTACCTGGAACCTGCTACCAGTCACCCATGCTCCTTTACAAAAGATGCCTTTAAGTAGTTTCTCTCAAGTCAGAACACTGAATATACTTGAATAACTACAAAATATTCAATAATGGCATTTTAATGAGCACCTTCTACTCTTTTGGATGTTCTACTAGTGTATCCATGTACCCTTCTCTTTTCTGCTTGCTTATCAGTACATATAATATTCGTATAGTTATAAAGCCATCAGCCTTGTGTTTAATCAATACCTGTCCTTCATCTCCAGCTATGCAGAGCTGATTGCTGATTGGCCAGTGGTGGTCCTGGGGGTGTGTACAGTCCTCATCGTGGTGTGTGCCCTGGTGGGTATCCTGGTGCCAGACCTGCCAGACTTCTCAGACCCTTTACTGGTGAGTAGGCTGAGCCGACGGAAGGCACAACACTTTCTCCATAGAAAATCTTGGTCCTTATTTGACCAAGATGGACAACATATTGTTTCGCACACACTAAAATCACTATATTGAGTGGATGTGAAAAGTCCAAGATGTCAAAGGTGAATTTTCTGGTAAACTAAAAAGATGTCCTCTATTTCTTCAGGGATTTGAGCCACGAGGCACAGCCATAGGCCAGCGACTAGTCACATGGAACAACATGGTGAAAAACACAGGGTACAAAGCAACCCTGGCTAACTACCCATTCAAGTATGCGGACGAGCAGGCGAAAAGGTAACAAGTATAACCACACTGATCCTGTCCATTTGATGTCATCCTCCTAACCCTTTAGTGAAGCAGGATAGATCAGGTTTAGGCCTCAGGCCAGGAGATGGAGTGATGAATGCTGCTGAGAGACAGACAAGCAGACACACTAAATCTCAATCCCATCCTGCAAAAGGATCGGTGTGGAGGTTGTTTTATCCCAGGCCCATCTTCCATTACTTATCCCGATCACTGGGGGCCTGGTGAATAATCAAGGGCAGGTGTGTGTTTGCGCATGCAAGTATGTGTGTGTGGACTTGGGGGGCCTCCAGGGCCAGACCTGTCAGCAGGAATCTCTGCATCATTCTGCCTCAGCCCCTCAGTCTGCTCTGACAAACTCCTGATTAAAGGGCCTTCCTGTCTGTCTCTGTCAGAGGATGTCACTCCCTGAAAATCCCTCTCTGACCTGGCTATTATTATGATATTTAAAATAATGATAACAATATGATTGTATCATAAATCAGTAGAGTGATCACTATCACTGGCTTTGTCATCACTAATGGGTTGGCCTAAAACCGTTTCCTTCATTTGTTTAAGAATGACCCTATTTTTAACTCTTTCATTTTGTTCAAGTGAAAATCTAATAAGTATCTGTATGCTTTAAGTGGATTACATCTCATTCTTTCATGTAGATCTTCAGAATTAAAGGAACCTTTTATTGAAATGTCAACAGTGTAATCACACTTCAACTTTTTTATTCCAGTCACCAAGAGGACAGGTGGGCTGAAGATCACTTTGACAGAGATAAAAGACAAGCTGACTGGGACTTCAGTAAAGACAGTTTCTTCTGTGATGTCCCAGGTACAAACTCCTCACGCTTCTTCTGTTTGTCTATTACGTGTTTGACTGACTGAATGTTTGACTGTGATGAAATGCTAACCAGATGCTCTTTACTCTATGTGCAGGTGACAGATACTCTAGATTAGTATTCACATCTGCTGAGGGGAAGAACCTGTGGAACATACAAGCAATTAAATCTATGTGCAATTTGGACAATACGCGGGTAAGTGGAACAGCACTGTTGAAGATGTGCCTCAGCATTTTCTCATTTCAAATGGTGCAATAAGCCCCATCATATTAGTCATGTTCTGGCTGGAGTCTATGCTGTCTCAGGCTGGAACTATCCTGACTTCCTGATATATTGGCCTTGTCTCCTATTCTGATCTCCTTGGGTCAATAGTTATGTTCTAGTCGTACTCTGTTCTTATCTCCTGTTGTGTTGTCCCCAGGTGCGCTCCCACCCTCAGTACTGGAGCCTGTGCCAGCGCACCACTGACGCCTCCTGCTGCCCCAGCTGGACCCTGGGAAACTACGTTGCCATCCTCACCAACAAGTCCTCCTGCCAGAAGATCACAGAGCGCGACGTGTCACACACCCTCAAGATCCTGCGCTCCTGCGCCAAGTACTACCACAACGGAACCCTGGGCCCCGACTGCTGGGACATGACCACGCGCCGGAAGGACCAGTCTAAGTGCACCAACGTCCCCCGCAAATGCACCAAGTACAACGCCATCTACCAGATCCTCCATTTCCTGGTGGACAAAGACTTCCTGAGCCCAAAGAACACAGACTACCTTATCCCCACCCTTAAACACAGCATGTTGTTCTCCCCAACAGAGAAAGGGGAGACCATGATGAACATTTACCTGGACAACTTTGAGAACTGGAACTCCTCAGACGGCATCACCACCATCACGGGGATAGAGTTCGGTATCAAACACAATCTGTTCCAGGACTACCTACTGACGGATACCGTGTATCCAGCCATAGCCATAGTAATTGTGCTGGTTGTCATGTGTGTGTACACCCGCTCTGTGTTTATCACCCTGATGACCATGATTGCCATCATCAGCTCCCTGATCGTGTCCTACTTTCTGTACCGCATGGTGTTCGACTTTGAGTTCTTCCCCTTCATGAACCTCACGGCCCTCATCATCCTGGTGGGCATTGGGGCGGACGACGCCTTCGTCCTCTGTGACGTGTGGAACTACACCAAGTTCGACAAGCCCAACGCTGAGCTGTCGGAGACGGTGAGCATCACTCTGCAGCACGCCGCCCTTTCCATGTTCGTCACCAGCTTTACCACGGCCGCCGCCTTCTACGCCAACTACGTTAGCAACATCACCGCCATCCGCTGTTTCGGCGTCTACGCCGGCACGGCCATCTTGGTTAACTACATACTGATGGTGACCTGGCTGCCAGCCGTGGTGGTGCTCCATGAGCGTTACCTGCCCAACATCTTCACCTGCTCTAAACCTCCCCACCAGCAGACATGGCTTTGCACCCGCACCCTCTGGGCCAATCTGTGCCAGAAGGCAAACAAGTGCCTGTTCACCATCTCTGAGGCCTCCAGGATCTTCTTTGAGAAGGTACTGCCGTGCATCGTGATCAAACTGCGTTACCTCTGGCTTTTCTGTTTCCTGGCCTTCACCGTGGGTGGGGCATATGTGGTGTGTGTCAACCCCAAGATGAAGCTGCCCTCTCTGGAGCTGTCTGAGTTCAAAGTGTTCCGCTCCTCCCACCCGTTTGAGCGTTACGACGCTGAGTACAAGAAACTGTTCATGTTCGAGAGGGTCCACCATGGGGAGGACCTGCACATGCCCATCACCATCATCTGGGGGGTCTCCCCCGTGGACAACGGGGACCCCCTCAACCCCAAGAACAAAGGCAAGCTGATGCTGGACAACACTTTCAACATTGCCAGCCCGGCCTCCCAGCTGTGGATCCTCAACTTCTGCCAGAAGCTGAGGAACCAGAGCTTCGTGTTCCAGTCGGAGGAGCAGGATTTCACCAGCTGCTTCATCGAGACCTTCAAGCAGTGGATGGAGAACCGGGACTGTGAAGAGGCCTCTGTCTACCCCTGCTGCAGCCAGTCTACCTTCCCCTACAAGCAGGATGTCTTTGAGCTGTGTATCAAGAGAGCCATCATGGAGCTGGACCGCAGCACCAGCTTCCACCTGGACAGTAAGACCCCCGGACCTCGCTTCGACATCAACGACACCATCCGGGCCATCGTCCTGGAGTTCAAGAGCACCTACCTGTTCACGCTGGCCTACGAGAAGATGCACCAGTTCTACCACGAGGTGGACACCTGGATTCAGGAGGAGCTGAAGAATGCCCCAGACGGGCTGAAATATGGCTGGTTCGTCAGCAACCTGGAGTTCTATGACCTGCAGGACAGCCTATCAGACGGAACGCTCATCGCCATGGCGTTGTCCGTGGTGGTGGCCTTCGTGGTCATGCTCCTCACCACCTGGAACATCATCATCAGCCTCTACGCCATCCTCTCCATCGCCGGGACCATCTTCGTCACAGTGGGCTCGCTGGTGCTCCTGGGCTGGGAGCTCAACGTGCTGGAGTCGGTCACCATCTCGGTGGCAGTGGGTCTGTCGGTGGACTTCGCCGTGCACTACGGAGTCGCCTATCGCCTTGCCCCCGAGCCTGACCGCGAGGGGAAGGTAGTCTTCTCCCTTGGCCGTATGGGTTCTGCTATCGCCATGGCGGCGCTCACCACTTTTGTTGCCGGGGCGATGATGATGCCGTCCACGGTGCTGGCCTACACCCAGCTGGGCACCTTCATGATGCTCATCATGTGCATCAGTTGGGCCTTCGCCACCTTCTTCTTCCAGTGCATGTGCCGTTGCCTGGGCCCCCAGGGCACCTGTGGACAGATCCCCCTGCCCAAGAGGTTTCAGTGCCAGGCTTTCAAAGAGGGTACCACCAACGTCCCCTCACCCCAGGGCAAGCATGGCACCAAGTACCAACTGGACAGTCGAGGAGGAGAGGTGGAGCATGAGCATTACGAGCTGGAACCGTTAGCCTCGAACCAAAAGAACGAGGAGAAACCTGCAGAGGAACAGGAGACGTGCACCCAGCTCTATAATGGAATAGCCCCCCACTCTGCCCCCTGCACACACATCCCCTTTAAGAGCAAGGCAGAGCCTGGCAGAGGTCCCTGCTCTGAAAATGGACTGGGCATACTGGCGACTGACCCCACACCCAGATGCCAGTACTCCCATAACACAACCTGCACATGTGGAGATCCACCTCACCCACAGCAGTCTATGGGTATGCAGTGGACCCCCCACCCATGTACTCAAACCACCCAGGACTCCCCATTCCCCCTCACAGGCAGCCATGCCAACAAAGGCCAGACCCTCCTTTCCACTCTGGATGCAGTCTACAAACCAATAGGTTGCCGTATGCACTATGTCCACTGTCCCCCAGCCCACTTCCACCACTGCACCCCGGGCAGGGTGCCCAGACAGGGCCCTCACAACTGCCACCTCAGAAACTACTGTGTTCACACTGTCCCCCTCACAGGTGGCCTCCCCAGGGACCAACGCTCTGCCCCAGACCCAGCTGGGCTGGAGGAAGTGCACCGGACTGGAGCATCCTCTGTCCCTAGTGGCAGCCCCACCATCCCAGCCCAGACTCAAAGGCCTCCTGTCTCCGCTCTGGGCTGCACGTTAGCCCACACACACACAGGGTGCTGCATAGCCAATCATGAAACACAGAGGGCGGAAGAGAAAACGGTAAACGCTCCAAGGGATCAGAGCATGGATAATTATGTGTCCACCACAATGCAAAAGGACGCTTGTCATAAGATGCCTGGCAACAAGAAGCTTGAAACCAGTACTACTCCCGTCACATGGGAAGAAAGTGTCAAAACGTGCAAACAGAACCCCAAAAAAGAGAGGGCATCCTCAGCCTCTCCCAAGAAACTCTACTGTTTTAACAGGACTTTAAAAGTAAAGTGCAATTCTGTCGAGTTTAACGTGCCAAAAGCTGAAGCCAATGTGCCTGCTCTTGCAATAAATTCAAAACCCGCATCTGAAAGTTTATGTTGACAGCAAAGAGACTATATCTAAAGAGTAAACTTTTGTCCTATCAAGCTATCATGAGCAGTGTCCCTGTGCAATTAAAGTGTTTGGGATATTTCACTGACCAAGTGCCTTATGTCGTTCATGTAAAAGTATGTCCCTATATATTCTGTGATTACTGTTTCTACTGTGCAGATTTTGGTTTGATCGGTCAGATGTACTGTATTATTTGAGTACACTGTAATTTTATGAAGCTCTAACCTGTTTAAGGAATGGTGAACCATTGACTTTATTCCATAAGAACCACAGGCCTTAGTAGTCTGTTTCACGTTGCCACATGCCTTTTGGTCCAATATGAAAGATGTACTGTATGATTATAAAGTCATTTTAACAAGATTGTCTGTCTCTTTCCACTCCGCTCCTACAGTATGAAATGAAAAGTATCTCAAGGGTTTGTTCAAAGGGCACGGTTTGAAATAACACCTGTTTCATTGTCTCACTACTGCTGGAGTCTTCAGAAGATTGGCTCAGTCTGGCCTGAGGCCACGGTGCTGGGCTGGGCTCTTTGCTCTCCTACACCACACAGACGTTTGATTTCTAATCTTCACTCCCCAAGAGCCTGCATCACATTCCAAGCAGGTCAGAATCCTACACAGTAGAACATCAGCAGGTCAGAATCCTACACAGTAGAACATCAGCAGGTCAGAATCCTACACAGTAGGACATCAGCAGGTCAGAATCCTACACAGTAGGACATCAGCAGGTCAGAATCATACACAGCAGGTCAGAATCATACACAGTAGGCCATCAGCAGGTCAGAATCATACACAGTAGGCCATCAGCAGGTCAGAATTATACACAGTAGGACATGAGCAGGTCAGAATCATACACAGTAGGTCAGAATCATACACAGTAGGTCAGAATCATACACAGCAGGACATCAGCAGGTCAGAATCATACACAGTAGGTCAGAATCATACACAGCAGGACATCAGCAGGTCAGAATCATACACAGTAGGTCAGAATCATACACAGCAGGACATCAGCAGGTCAGAATCATACACAGTAGGTCAGAATCATACACAGCAGGACATCAGCAGGTCAGAATCATACACAGTAGGTCAGAATCATACACAGCAGGACATCAGCAGGTCAGAATCATACACAGTAGGTCAGAATCATACACAGCAGGACATCAGCAGGTCAGAATCATAAACAGTAGGACATCAGCAGGTCTCAGACATTTTAGCAGATGCTCTTATCTAGAGAGACTTACAGGGGCAATTAGGGTTAAGTGCCTTGCTCACGGGCACATTTCTTTTACCTAGTTGGCTCGGGAATTTGAACTAGTGACCTTTCGGTTAGTGACCCAACGCTCTTAACCACTAGACCATCTACACATGTAACTGAGCAATTTTCTAACAGACAACAATGATGTAAAAGGCATGAATTGTAAAGAGAAACTCTAAAACCCAGGAATAGTATAACTCATGGGTCCTATTATTTCATTTTGTAACATATCAATTACATTCTGTTTACTCCCTTAACTCCATCCAGGAAAAAGTATCCTATAAATTGACCAATTCCATTCATTCGCAAATCCAAACTTCTATTCAAAGTCCTATGTTTTATTTGCTGTTCTGGCTCCTGCCATCTATCCCACCTAACAGGTTTCCCTGGTGGTCCAAGATCTTGGCCAAACCTTCTGCTGCAAAGCAAACATATACATTAGACCGCCAGGCTCTGCAGGCAGTATGACTCAGCACAGCAGACAGAGTTATAATTACACTTTCAGTCGTGAATTAATGTCAGATATGCAGCTCTGAACTAGGCTACCAGACACCTGTAGAGAGAGGCCAAGGTGGCACTGTAGCCCATCTCCCTTAGTCTCCGACACCATCACCCACTCAAAACCACAGATCAGTTTTAACATTGATCAGGGGTACAATAAAACTATATGATTTGGTGTGAGTGAGTAGAAATTCCTCAAGCAGCTGCCAAGTCCTCTTTCTAATTGTTCCACTCCTTTTCTATCTCACACTTTATTGGGCAAGGGTCAGACAGGAACCAGGCACAGACATTTCTTAGCTGTCAATCACACATCTAGTTCCAGCCAGTACAAATCCCCATCCCTGTTCAGCCTTGACAATCACTGAGGGGTGCAGATGGGACCTCTGTCACTCATAGGGGCAACTGTTTGAACCTCTCACTGGCTGGAAACTTACCAAAATGACATGTCTCCTGTGTAAACTTGCCCTTGTTTACCTAGCCCCAATGTTTCTGCAGTCCTGACCTGAGAAATTCCACAGAAAAAACTATGCACCTTTGACTGGGGAAGATGGCTATCCACATCTTTCTTTTGTGTGAACTCTCACCACAGGGAGAACTACACACAAAGACACATGGCACAAATTGACAGACTTATCTCAGATGGTTAACGAAAGCATTCTGCCAATCTGATCTTCACCTGAGAAAATTGTACTCGGGAGACTGCTCCTCATATCTAAGAAGGTCTTCAATCTACTCTATCATAAAGGGCTAGCCTCTAGGGAGTGTACTGTGAATTAGGCAGAGAATGATGAGTGGTAGCCCATATTGCCATGAGTTGAGTTAATTTAACTTAGTATTTCATTGTGCACAGCACATTAAAATGAGTCTGAGGCACAGCCGTATCCTGAAGTTCACCTTACATAGCTACCATAGATTGGGGTGGCAGGTAGCCTAGTGGTTAGAGCAGTGGGCCAATAACCTAACGGTTGCTGGATCAAGGTAAAAATATTTTCTGTCCCTGAACAAGGCAGTTAACTCACTGTTTCACAGGAGGCTGTCATTGTAAATATGAATTTGTTCTTAACTGACTTGCCTAGTTAAATAAAGATATATATTATACTGCTCAAAAAAATGAAGGGAACACTTAAACAACACATCCTAGATCTGAATGAAAGAAATAATGTTATGAAATACTTTTTTCTTTACATAGTTGAATGTGCTGACAACAAAATCACACAAAAATAATCAATGGAAATCCAATTTATCAACCCATGGAGGTCTGGATTTGGAGTCACACTCAAAATTAAATTGGAAAACCACACTACAGGCTGATCGAACTTTGATGTAATGTCCTTAAAACAAGTCAAAATGAGGCTCAGTAGTGTGTGTGGCTTCCACGTGCCTGTATGACCGCCCTACAACGCCTGGGCATGCTCCTGATGAGGTGGCGGATGGTCTCCTGAGGGATCTCCTCCCAGACCTGGATTAAAGCATCCGCCAACTCCTGGACAGTCTGTGGTGCAACGTGGCGTTGGTGGATGGAGCGAGACATGATGTCCTAGATGTGCTCAATTGGATTCAGGTCTGGGGAACAGGCGGGCCAGTCCATAGCGTCAATGCCTTCCTCTTGCAGGAACTGCTGACACACTCCAGCCACATGAGGTCTAGCATTGTCTTGCATTAGGAGGAACCCAGGGCCAACCGCACCAGCATATGGTCTCACAAGGGGTCTGAGGATCTCATCTCGGTACCTAATGGCAGTCAGGCTACCTCTGGCGAGCACATGGAGGGCTGTGCGGCCCCCCAAAGAAATGCCACACCATGACTGACCCACCGCCAAATCCGTCATGCTGGAGGATGTTGCAGGCAGCAGAACATTCTCCACGGCGTCTCCAGACTCTGTCACGTCTGTCACGTGCTCAGTGTGAACCTGCTTTCATCTGTGAAGAGCACAGGGCGCCAGTGGCGAATTTGCCAATCTTGGTGTTCTCTGGCAAATGCCAAACGTCCTGCACGGTGTTGGGCTGTAAGCACAACCCCCACCTGTGGACGTCGGGCCCTCATACCACCCTCATGGAGTCTGTTTCTGACCGTTTGAGCAGACACATGCACATTTGTGGCCTGCTGGAGGTCATTTTGCAGGGCTCTGGCAGTGCTCCTCCTTGCACAAAGGCGGAGGTAGCGGTCCTGCTGCTGGGTTGTTGCCCTCCTACGGCCTCCTCCACGTCTCCTGATGTACTGGCCTGTCTCCTGGTAGCGCCTCCATGCTCTGGGCACTACACTGACAGACACAGCAAACCTTCTTGCCACAGCTCGCATTGATGTGCCATCCTGGATGAGCTGCACTACCTGAGCCACTTGTGTGGGTTGTAGACTCCGTCTCATGCTACCACTAGAGTGAAAGCACCGCCAGCATTCAAAAGTGACCAAAACATCAGCCAGGAAGCATAGGAACTGAGAAGTGGTCTGTGGTCCCCACCTGCAGAACCACTCCTTTATTGGGGTTGTCTTGCTAATTGCCTATAATTTCCACCTGTTGTCTATTCCATTTGCACAACAGCATGTGAAATGTATTGTCAATCAGTGTTGCTTCCTAAGTGGACAGTTTGATTTCACAGAAGTGTGATTGACTTGGAGTTACATTGTGTTGTTTAAGTGTTCCCTTTATTTTTTTGAGCAGCGTATAATCTGTGGTATCACAGATGCATTCAGTATTTTCATAACATTGGCTACTCGTGCAATCTCATAAGAAGCAATTACCAGAGGAGATAACTTGAATAATGTGGAATTTCAAACTGTAGGGGAGATATGGATGGGAAAACAGGTGACGGAGACAGACATAATATCCTCCCTTATCCCTCTGCTCTCTCCCCACGCTGGCAAGGCCACTCCAGCGTTCCAAGTGCAGAAAACACCTGTTTCCAAAAGGGTCAGTTGTGAAATAGGTCCTTTCTTCCCTGCCTTTCCTTTCCTGTGTGGAATCTGAAGGCTGATCCCGTACCAAACACTCACAGCCGGAGCCCCAGGGGTAGATGGGAAAAGCAGTTATGCTCCATTAAAACTCCATGCTCTTGATGGCCACTCAGGCCTGTCTTTCTCTCGGAGGACAGACGGCAATCAGAGAAGTTGACTGCAGGTGCTCCAGCAACTCTTTTACTACCACATGGCCTCTAGCCTGGGTTGGGTAGGCTACCAGTACCTGACTGTTTTTGCAGTCAACAAGTACAGAAAACTGGGGTGGAAAAAACAGGCCTCTGTGCTCTCCAATAGAACATTGTCTATATTATTTTCCCTTATCCCCTTCTGAAATAGAGATGGAAGTCAAAAGGTACTGCTGTCCATTACTACTAGCCTCTGTTTTGCTTTGTAACCCCCTTATCCCATACATACACACAAACCATACCCACCACACAAACAAAGACACAAACCCTTAAAAATGCATTGCTTAATTTTACCCACCTGGGGGAAAAGTGTGCTTGGTTAGAGCGATTTGCATGAGATATCCTGTTATACTGAAATGGGATTCATATGACCCAGACTGGATGGACTGTGTCCCCTGGTCTTTATACACTAACCAGCTCACAGTAGATTCACCACTCCGATCAATGGATTTCACCTCAGCTTGTACGGAAAGCATATCATTATATTTGTTTTAACTGAGGTCAAATATTTGCTATGCTTATGGGGCAGCGTTTATTACATTTTCCTGTGAGGGGAATCTGACCAGCATGTGCCTCTGTTCCAATAATACTACGGATCCCTGAAATAACTAAAGCGGAGACCTGTAGTTTATTTACTTGGTAAATATTTGTTACTTTTTTCAATTTGAGCTCTAGGGTTCTTGCAAACTGAGTATTTGACAAAGCATAATACAATTGTAGGATCTTAATTTGATCACTCTTGTTGCTGAAATTTTTCCTGCACCGCAGGGAATGCAGGTGAGCTTCACAATTTACATAAATTCACAAAAAATATTAACAGTATTGCACTTTTAATGTAACCTAGTTTTGCCCAGCTAATGAATGGCCTAACCACCGATCAAGCAACATTATGGACTAAACATTTAAATATTGTAGATGCAGCATTATTTTGCTGTGACAATATAGGTCAAATTAAGATCCTACACCTGTACAGAAGCACTTTCGTCTCATGATTTATGGTTGAAGTTAGTTTTTGTAGAACCGCACTGTGCTTTCTATCTTCTCATAGTTATAAGAGAAAAATGACATGATCATTAAGGCTACACTTTTACATGATCTCCATCAGAGATCCATTCCTGTTACTGAAACATGGTATAGTACTTTAAGAGTTTTAAATGAAAATATGAGATAGTTACAAAACTGAAATGGTTGTTATATGGTAGGCCTAGTTTACATGTACATTCAAAAACCTTTCCAATAACAGTAGATGTCTAAATGTGTGCTGTGTTAATTAACACAGGTCAGGCAAGATTTCCATAAAGAAGTCTTAAACACTCCCACTGGGCACACAGTGGTTGAATCAACGTTGTTTCCACGTCATTTCAATGAAATTACGCTGAACCAACGTGGAATAGACATTGAACTGACGTCTGTGCCCAGTGGGCTGTGACTTCTGGGAGAGGATGATGTTATTCTCCGCTCCTCCTTACAGCAGGAAGTTTTACTCTACCTGGTGGCATACAGTTTTCAGACATAGACTCTATATTGAGGAAGTAGAGAGGAGATAAGATTCACAGTCATTTTTTAAATCCTCAGAAAAAGTTCACAATTATTATTCAAATTTAGTAAAGAAATTGGAATGTTTTATTAAAAGTGCCATCATCCTTACATGAATTATATTACAATGTGTAACTGTTAACCACAAGAACTTTGCATTGTACACACTGCAAAACACACAATAATCATAGATGGCGCCAACAGACATGACAGCTCTGCTTCTAGCTCCAAAGCAATTTCGCAGTATTTTGGTTTTTTTGTGTTGTTTCTTTCATAAAAAAATAAAATAAAAAAAATACAAGCATTTCGCTACACCCCCAATAACATCTGATAAATATGTGTGTGTGACCAATAACATTTGATTTATACAGAAGGTAACATTTCAGTTCCAATATCAGTGAATAAAGGTTGACTGCCACCTAGTGGTCAAACACAAGCAATGCCAAAAGACAGAGGACCCTCTCTATTTTGCCTGTAATCAACATGGTAAAAGTTCTTAATGTTATACAGACAAAATAAAAATGAATGATGTACGAATTCACAGTAAAGTTAAATAAGATTTTCACTTAAGCATACAGGCTGTGGAAAAATTAGTCAACAACATTAAGTTCCAACTGTCATATTTACAAGTGTGATATCCCCATTGTTATCTTTGGCGGTGTTCTTTTTGTCCTTAAGAATCTTGGACATGAGCTTCTCATAGAACCATTGAATATCCTGTGTGTCCTCCGGCCACTGCAGGTACTCCCTCTTCCGGGCAAAGGTCCTAATGCCTTCATGTTTCATCAGTCTGTAATGGGGGACATTCCCCACAACCACCATGATGAGAACATCTCTGAGCTCCTCCAGCATCCTGCTCTGAGCCAGGGTAAAGGCCTCCAGGCACCAGCCGTCCTTGAGGAACTCTTTAGACACAATACAAACCGTCTTCCTGCTCCCCCATATGGCGTCCCTGATATTGAACAGGTGATCTTCACCTGGGATGAAGTCTCTGACCTCGAAGCAGCAGCGGAGGACGTTTCGCTCCGAGAACTGAGAGTCTAGTCTGTTCAACAGGGCGGTTTCTACCCACTTGTAGTCGTTGTTGCTGAAGCATAAGTAAGCGTCGTACCGAGGCCCACCAGCAGAAAGATCCCTCCTAGGGCCCTCAAGGATCCTGGCGGTCAACTTTTTGTAAACTTTGAAGAGGAATCCACGGAGACGAGCGAAAACGATTGTTCCGACCATGGTCAGGATGATGAGCGCTGTGCAGCCGATGAAGAGCGAGAGCCTCAGCTCCTGAACCAGCCTCTCGTCATCCTCCTCACACGATATGACTGAGCTGTAATTCAACAGGCTGATGCCATGGAGATCTGAAGGAAACTCACAGCTAAATTCATTCACGCCAGGGTCAGGAAAAGTCACGTTAGTCCCTTTCAGCCACGTCAGAAAGTCCTCCAGACCGCAGTCACAGTGGAATTGATTCCTATACAGGTTGATCCAGCTGAGAGAATGGAAAGCTACTGGGTCAGGAGAGGCCAGGAAATTGTAAGAGAGGTCAACTGTTTTGAGACTCTCTGGAAAAATGTCTGGTTTGAGGTATGTGAGTGAGTTGAAGTGAAGATCCATCTCTTCCAGAGAGATGAGGCCTTTAAATATACCATCTGGGAGAGTCTGTAAAGAGTTAAAGCTTAAATCTAGACTTAAAAGCTTGCCAAGATTTTCAAATACATGCATACACTCTCCCCGTGCCCATATCATCTGCAAGGCGATGTTCCTTAGCTCAAGCAGCTTCAGAGAGTTCACAGCTGGCACTGAAATATTATTGTTAAGGGTGCACCACTTTATGAAGTTGTTACCATACCAGAGAACCTCAATGTGCATTAATTTTGCTAAAACTGTGTATACATCCTCTAAATTAGTTAACCTGTTGTTTTGAACATTAAGTATGATCGTACTATTAGCAAAGACAGAGAGGCCCTCTAAGGATGTAATCTTATTATCAGCCAAACGAAGATGTTGGATGTTTGGTAGTGGTGCAAGGGAACCATATGTACCTAGTTCCCGAATAGAGTTTCCTGTAAGATCCAGAAATTGTAGGTTTGGAAGTCCTTTAAATGCATGATATCCCAATGCACCAATATGGTTGTAAGATAAATCTAGTTCTAAAATATTGGGTAGTTTGTCAAACGTGTAAGAATAGATTTCCCCTATAAGATTGTGTGATAGGTTGAGCTTTTGTAGATTTTGAAGACCAAAAAACGCCTCCCTGTCAATCTGGTTAATTTTGTTTTGGGCTATTGTTATGTCCTCTACCTCTCTCAGCGGACTGAATACTGCATATTGCAATGTAAATATAAAGCATTTGGACAAATCTAGAATCTTGACACTACTATTCTTGAGGCCCTCAAATGTTTGCCTGTCTGGGTCTTTCACGTTGCTGAAACCAAATGATTTCCCCATGGTGCTGTGTTCCAGAATAAGATGGTGGATTTTTGTCCCTCGGATTGCATTGAAAAACAGTTTTGCCTTGTCCACATCGAATCCATTGGAAGATAAATCAAGTGTCTCCATGGACATGTTCCGAAAAGGATTTCCGCATCGTTTCCAGTCAAAGCCATACTGAGTCATGCTATTTAGATAGAGGCTGTTCAACTTGAGGAGGCGAAAGTGTTTGCCTTGAAAGCCAAGCAAATCTTCCTCACATATGTATTCCATCTGGTTTAGGGAAACGTTTAGTTCATGGAAATCTGTAATGTTCACAAAGAACAGAGCAGGTTGGATTCTTTTCACCTGGTTACCATACAGATCTAGTGTTTCCAAGGAAACCAGGGGCCTGAGATAGTCACCCTGTAAAATAGATTCAGTCAGGTCACACCTATACAGCGAGAGAGCTCTCAGGTTGGACAGTCCCACAAACGCATCTGGCTCAATTTGTAAACCTGTGTTATACCCTAAATAAAGCACTGCCAAGTTTTCCAGCCTTTGAAAGGTGTTAGTTCTTATAATAAGCCCATTCACCTGTTGCCAACTGAGGTCCAGTTCCGTTAACCCTTCAAGCCCAGAGAAGGATGTCTCATTGATCTCACTGATGTAGTTATCCCTCATATACACAATGGTAATGTATGGAGGCAGCGCAGGGACCTGATGTAGAGACTGGCTGGTGCAAGCTGCTATAGAGCCATATATTGGGCATTTTGGGGTGCATTTCACCACCTGCAGGTATTCTCCAAAGATAGCCAGCAGTATAAGGTTCCTCATCATCCCCCTGGCAAAAAGTAGAAAGTAATGCAAATTATTTTAAATGATTGTTATTCCATCACAGGGCCACAGTACATCAATTCATTGGATGTACAGTAACAGTCAAAAGTTTGGACACACCTACTCATTCAAGGGTTTTTTCTTCATTTTTACTATTTTCTACATTGTAGAATAATAGTGAAGACATCAAAACTATGAAATAACACACATGGAATCATGTAAACTCAACAAAAAAAGAAACGTCCCTTTTTCAGGACCGTCTTTCAAAGACAATTCGTAAAAATCCAAATAACTTCACAGATCTTCATTGTAAAGGGTTTAAACACTGTTCCCCATGCTTGTTCAATGAACCATAAACAATTAATGAACATGCACCTGTGGAACGGTTGTTAAGACACTAACAGCTTACAGACGATATGAAATGAAGGTCACAGTTATGAAAACTTAGGACACTAAAGAGGCCTTTCTACTGACTCTGAAAAACACCAAAAGAAAGATGCCCAGGGTCCCTGCTCATCTGCGTGAACGTGCCTTTGGCATGCTGCAAGGAGGCATGAGGACTGCAGATGTGGCCAGGGCAATAAATTGCAATGAGTGAGACGCCTAAGACAGCGCTATAGGGAGACAGGACGGACAGCTGATCGTTCTCGCAGTGGCAGACAACATATAACAACACCTGCACAGGATCGGTACATCCGAACATCCCACCTGCGGGACAGGTACAGGATGGCAACAACAACTGCCTGAGTTACACCAGGAACGCACAATCCCTCCATCAGTGCTCAGACTGTCCGCAATAGGCTGAGAGAGGAGGACTGAGGGCTTGTAGGCCTGTTGTAATGCAGGTCCTCACCAGACATCCCCGGCAACAATGTCACCTATGGGCACAAACCCACCGTCGCTGGACCAGACAGGACTGGCAAAAAGTGCTCTTCACTGACGAGTCGCGGTTTTGTCTCACCAGGGGTGATAGTCAGATTTGTGTTTATCGTCGAAGGAATGAGCGTTACCCCGAGGCCTGTACTCTGGAGCGGGATCAATTTGGAGGTGGAGGGTCCGTCATGGTATGGGGTGGTGTGTCACAGCATCATCGGACTGAGCTTGTTGTCATTGCAGGCAATCTCAACGCTGTGTGTTACAGGGAAGACATCCTCCTCCCGCATGTGGTACCCTTCCTGCTCGCTCATCCTGACATGACCCTCCTGCATGACAATGCCATCAGCCATACTGCTCGTTCTGCGAGTGATTTCCTGCAAGACAGAAATGTCAGTGTTCTGCCATGGCCAGCGAAGAGCTCAGATCTCAATCCCATTGAGCACATCTGGGACCTGTTGGATCGGAGGGTGAGGGCCATTCCCCCCCAGAAATGTCCGGGAACTTGCAGGTGCCTTGGTGGAACAGTTGGGTAACATCTCACAGCAAGAACTGGCAAATCTTGTGCAGTCCATGAGGAGGAGATGCACTGTAGTACTTAATGCAGCTGGTGGCCACACTAGATACTGACTGTTACTTTTGATTTTGACCCCCCCTTTGTTATTAAGGGACACATTATACCATTTCTGCTAGTCACATGTCTGTGGAACTTGTTCAGTTTATGTCCCAGTTGTTGAATCTTATGTTCATACAAATATTTACACATGTTAAGTTTGCTGAAAATAAACGCAGTTGACAGTGAGAGGACGTTTCTTTTTTTGCTGAGTTTAAAGTATTACAGTAACCAATAAAGTGTTCAACAAATCAAAATATATTTTATATTCTTCAAAGTAGCCACCCTTTGCCTTGATAACAGCTCTGTACACCCTAGGCATTCTCTCAACCAGCTTCAGCTGGAGTGCGTTTCCAACAGTCTGGAAGGAGTTCCCACATATGCTGAGCACTTGTTGGCTGCTTTTCCTTCACTCTGCGATCCAACTCATCCCAAACTATCTCAAATGGGTTGAGGTTGGGTGATTGTGGTGGCTAGGTCATCTGATGCAGCACCATCACTCTCCTTCTTGGTCAAATAGTCCTTACACAGCCTGGAGAAGTGCTTTGGGTCATTGTCCTGTTGAAATACAAATGATAGTCCCACTAAGCGCAAACTAGATGGGATGGCGTATCGGTTAATTGTGCCTTGAATTATAAATAAATCACAGACAGTGTCACCAAGCAAAGCGCCCCCACATCCACCACCTCCTCTTCCATGCTTCACGGTGGGAACCACACATGCAGAGATCATCCATTCACCTACTCTGCGTCTCACAAAGATAGAGCGGTTGGATTCAAAAATCTCAAATTTGGACTCATCAGACCAAAGGACAGATTTCACCAGTCTATTGTCCATTGCTCGTGATTCTTGGCCCAAGCAGGTTTCTTATTATTATTGGTGTCCTTTAGTAGTGGTTTCTTTGCAGCAATTCAACCATGAAGGCCTGATTCACACAGTCTCCTCTGAACAGTTGATGTTGATATGTGTCTGTTACTTCAACTCTGTGAAGCATTTATTTGGGCTGCAATTTCTGAGGCTGGTAACTCTCATGAACTTATCCTCTGCAGCAGAGGTAACTCTGGGTCTTCCTTTCCTGTGGCGGTCCTCATGAGAGCCAGTTTCATCATAGCGTTTGATAGTTTTTGCGGCTGCACTCAAAGAAACTTTAAAAGTTCTTGAAATTTTACGGATTGACTGAACTTCATGTCTTAAAGTAATGAGGGACTGTCGTTTCTCTTTGCTTATTTGAGCTGTTCTTTCCATAATAGGGACTTGGTATTTTACCAAATAGGGCTGTCTTCTGTATACCACCCCTACCTTGTCACAACACAACTGATTGGCTCAAACGCATTAAAGAAAGAAATTCCACAAATTAACTTAACAAGGCACACCTATTAATTGAAATGCATTCCAGGTGACTACCTCATGAAGCTGGTTGAGAGAATACCAAGAGTGTGCAAAGCTGTCATCAAGGCAAAGGGTGGCTACTTTGGAAAATCTCAAATATATTTTTATTTGTTAAACACTTTTTTGGTTACAACATGACTCCATATGTGTTATTTCATAGTATTGATGTCTTCACTATTATTTTACAATGTATAAAATAGTAAAAATAAAGAAAAAAAACCTGGAATGAGTACCTGTGTCCAAACTTTTGACTGGTACTGTATCTCTCAGACAACTTGGAGTATCCCCTTCAGGTGAGACATCCTTGGCTATGGAGAATTCACATTTATCTGTCTGTTTGCACTGAAAGGTCCATAGTCCATTGGTTCTGTCCCAACCTGATAATGAAAATCCCATATTTGTGTGCTGAGTACACAGCCTTACTCTAGTCTGTAGTCACAATGCTCACATAGGGCTGTTTGTATTATATGAATGAATCACTTCTATCCTCAAGTGTGTACACCAATCCCACTGTGCGGGTTGAATCAATAAACGTTGTTTCCATGTCATTTCAACCAAAAGAATCAATGTGATGACATCAAATCTACTTGGAAAACTGATTGGATTTGCGAAAAGCCATCAATGTAAGAGCATTTTATATTTTTTAACTCAACTTAACTTAAATCCAATGACATGGTGATATGTTTAGTTGATTTCACATTGAATTCACGTTAGGTGACAACTCAACCAAATGTAAATTAAAATTAGACGTTGAACTGATGTCTGTGCCCAGTGAGATGAGAGCATTGGGCAATTTAATTAGGGCCTACATTTATTTGATGTGGCAGAACTCTTATCATGTAAGCAGAAAGGTGTATCCTGCCACTTTTTCAGTAAACAACTGAGCAGTGGTGTAAAGTACTTACGTTTTTGGGGGTATCTGTGATTTACTTTACTATTTATATAGTAAAGTATATAAATGAAAATAATGTACTTTTTACTCCATACATTTTCCCTGACACCCAAAAGTACTTGTTACATTTTGACAGGAAAATGGTCCAATTCACACACTTATCAAGAGAACATCCCTGGTCATCCCTACTGCCTCTGATCTGGCGGACTCACTAAACACATGCTTCGTTTGTAAATGATGTCTGAGGGTTGGAGTGTTCCCCTGGCTATCTGTCGATTTAAAAAACAGTTTTCTTAATATAAGGAATTTTAAATGCTTTATACTTTTACTTTTGATACTTAAGTATATTTAAAACCAAATACTTTTAGACTTCTACTCAAGTAGTATTTTACTGGGTGACTCAGTTTTACTTGAGTCATTTTATATTAACGCATCTTTACTTTTACTCAAGTATGACAATTGAGTACTTCTTCCACCACTGCAGCTGAGTGATGGGGTTCGAGAAATGTAACCATTGATGGAACAAGGACTGACCATCTAATGGAACAAGGACTGATCATCCGAGAGATTTGAAGCTATACAGTGTTAGTTTACAATTACAGTGTTTGCAAACAATTGAGTAAAACAAGCTTACATGTAGGGTTATGAAGACATAAACTCATGAGGCATGTATTCATTATATTTTTCAAGAATCATAAAATGGATGTAGTTCTACCAATCCCAGATTCCCCCTTTAAATGTACTTCTCTAGAGGCTGCAATTCTGGGACATTTTATAGTTGCCATCCAAAGAACTGTGAGGTATTAATAGACTCCAAGATGACAGCAATTGTTCAAGGGTGCTGCGTCAATGCATAAAGTTGTCTTTGCAATGTAAACATTCACGTCTATAATTTACGGTCTAATTTGTTTTATTCGACATACGACCCCCAAAACAATAATCTGGGTACCAGTCTTTTTAGCGAACATTCCACAATTGACACTTGTGTTGGCACAGTAAGGAGTGGAACGTTAACTAAAAAGACTGGTAAAAACTGAACTGAGACGGCAACCAGGCTACCATTTTTTCTTCTTCTGATATCTATCAACTATTGGCCGACACAATAATGCAATTATTATAGTAGTCCTAAACAGTAAGTTAAAGGTAAAAGTTGTGACTTACCTGAAGTCAAGCGCGCACTGATAACACAAATATGCGTCGAGCTGGTATGTTTATGGGATAGGTTACACCCCTCTCAGATAAGTCAAGCAATGAGCGAGTTCGTTTAGCATGGCCCGGTGCCCCGGGTATGTGGAGATTACATTTTACGACCAATGAACGAATCCCCCTACTGTTTTTCATAAATTCTTTCCCAGAAACGGAGAGGATCTAACTGCAGAGATCATCTCTCAGGCCCCCCACTATACTGCCACCTATTGATGGGAAAAGTTTATAGACATCATCTCTCAGGCCCATAATCTCTCAGGCCCCTCTCCAATGCCAGGGACCTCATTTATAAACGTTGTTTAGGCACAAAATCTGCCCCCAAAACATGCGTGCGCTAGTTTCACACAAAAGTTGGAATTTGTAAAAACTGAACATGATGTGAGAATGTGCTTATCCTCCCGCAAACTTTAGACCCTGCATATGCACATATTCTAGTGGTTGAACTATTGCATTGCAAGAAGGCAAAAGTAGCCTATTAGTAGCCTTGTGCAAATGGGGAATATATGATGACACTTAATCATAACAAAAGAACAGGTAGCTAAATTTAATAACACGCCCCAATCATTTGCAGTTAGTGAGAAGATCGAAAATCTATTTCTTTTATGGTTGTATTTAAAAAATTATTTGAAATAGATATCTATTTCCTATGATGTATTTCATTTCCATCATCATTGCAGAATAAATTCCTCACCTTTACTGACTGTGATGGTTTCATATTAGCTAAATAGCCTACAACAAACTAGGAAGGCCCTTCGTCCCATCTCTCATTTAATTGGACCCACTTCACAGTAGTAAATTGATAAGCTATTTCAAGTATTTTGCTCTATTTGACCCGATCCGAAGCGCAGTTAATGGTAGAACAGATGGTTCACCTTTTCCAATGACGTTCTGAAGGCTACGTTTATATACTATAATGTCACATTTCTCGAGTAGACAATATTTCATTTATAAACATAGATGAATATAATACATAATACATACAGTGCAATTAGAAAATATTCAGACCCCTTCCCTTTTTCCACATTTTGTTACGTTACAGCCTTATTCTAAAATGGATTAAGTTATTTTTCCCCCCTCATCAATCTACACACAATATCCTATAATGATAAAGCAGCAGACAGGTTTTTAGAAATGTTTGCAAATGTAATAAAAATAAAAAACAGATACCTTATTTACATAAGTATTCAGACCCTTTGCTATGTGTTGTATAGCACACTGTATTATTTATACAACTAATATAAGGACAGGACATGAGACGGGAGTAGAAATTAACGTGGGCATTGTTTAATGCGTTTCACAGGAAGAACATTCCAAGCATTTCAGGTGCCCTAAAGGGACAAAACTAGAATATCAATACCCAACATATTCCTCCCCTTTACCTTTGATGACTCATAAGGAAAAAGTAAATATTCACTGTTTTGCCTATTGTTTTCTTTTTAACAGAAATTCTCTTAATGTAAATAAATGAACTTTTCAGAATAACCTTTTATGAACTAGGGAAAGAGGGTAGACTGCCTCAGTTCCCAGACTTAATCCTGGGGTGTATTCTGCCCCAATGTCAGAGGTTAGTCTGAACTAAATAGTCAACCTGTCAGGGGGTTGTCTTTCTCTTGCAGGGGAATGACCACGTACAGGTGAGTCTATAGTCACATTGTCTCTGAGTCTGAGTGGTGATGGTGTATGCCCAGACTGGGGTGCAACAGTACCCTGAGTAGGTACTCTGGCTGGTTCAGGTGAGGCTGGAGCACGTTCCACATTTGTATGTTGCTGCAGTGGATGTTCAGGTGATGGCTCGTAGTCATGGTAGGTCTCCAGTAGCTGATCTTGGTTTGTCACTTGACAGGAGTCATCTCTGAGGTTGGTTCCTGGCAACAGTTGATCCACATGTCTCATCCAGATTAGGTTTTCCAGTGTGTGAACTGTGTAGGACACAGGCCCTGTTTGTGCAACCACTGTGGCTGGTATCCACTTTGGACCTTTGCAGTAGTTCCGAGCAAGAACTCTCTCTCCAGCTATGAAGCTTCTGTCTTTTGCTTTGTTCCGTCTCTCTACCTGTGCTCTCGGTTGTGTCTGTACAACCTGTTTAGTCTTTGGAGGTCTCAGGAGGTTGAGTCGCGTGCGAAGCCGTCTCTGTAGGTTAACAGGAAGTTGTTTAGGCGCCTATTGAGGGAGCCCTTCCTTTGTGATGATTTTAAAGCTTGCGTCATCGTTTCGACAAACCGTTCAGCGAGGCCATTCGTTGCAGGGTGATACGGCGCTGACTTGATGTGCTGAATTCCATTTGCTTCCATGAATGACCGGAACTCTTCAGACACCATTTGATGCTAACGAGTTGTGTTGGCAAGCCAAAGCGACTGAAGATTGACCGTAGCTCTTCGATGGTTCTCTCCGCTGAGGTGCTCTTCATCACGGTGACCTCAGGCCATTTGCTGTGTGCGTCAACTACGACTAAGAACATACGATCCTCCAGTGGGCCTGCATAATCTATGTGGACATGCTGCCAAGGCTCCACTGGGAAGTCCCATGGGTGTAGTGGCGCTAGCTGAGGCATGTTCCTCATCTTTTGACAAGCAGAACATGACTTGACCTTGTCATCGATAGCTGCGTCCAAACCTGGCGACCAACAGTAGCTGCGTGCAATCTCCTTCATTCACACCATGCCACAGTGCCCTGAATGGAGTTCTTCAAGCACCTGCCTTTTCAGTGGCGGAGGTATGATGACTCGAAAACCCCATAGCAAGCATCCAAACTGAAATGTGAGCTCGCTTCTCCTCACTAGGTAAGGTTGTAGGCTGTCTGACATCTCTCCTTTTCCACGAGTGACAATATCCACGACCTCAGACATCACTGGATCAGTGTGGGTGAACTTTTTCACTTGGACAGACGTAACTGGGGCGTTCGTCACTTCCTTGAAGTAGAAGATTTCAGCCTGGGAGTGCTCAGTGTGTGCAACAGGTAAGGGAAGCCTTGAGAGGCCGTCTGCATTGCAGTGCTGCTCAGACCTTCTGTACTTGATATCGTACTGGTGAGCAGATAACAATAATGCCCATCGCTGCATGTGGCTGGCTACAAGTGACGGAATGCCGGTGTGGGGACCAAAGATGGAAGTGAGGGGTCTCTGGTTCGTCAGCAGTGTGAATCGTCGGGCCAAACAGAAACTAATGACATTTCTTAACTATGATCACAATGGTGAGTGCTTCACGCTCTATCTGTGCATAATTGCTCTCGGCTTTACTTAAGGTCCGTGATGCGAAAGCAATTGGCCTTTCTTCACCTGATGGAATGATGTGTGAGACAACCGCACCAACACCATAAGGCGATGCATCACATGCCAACTGTAATGGCAAGTTGGAGTTGAAGTGGGTTAGGGCCTCTGACTGAGCTAAGGATGTTTTCACTTTTTTGAAGGCCTCCTCACATCTGTCTGTCCACTTCCACTGTTTGGTTTTGTTCAAAAGTTCATGCAGTGGCTTTAACATGTTAGATAGGTTTGGCACAAACTTTGCGTAGTATGTCAGTAGTCCTAAGAATGATCTCAGCTGACTCACATTCTGTGGGGATGGAGCTTCCACAACGGCCTTCACCTTTGATGGCGCCATGTGGAGCCCCGAACTGTCGATGATGTGGCCCAGGTACTCAACAGAGGATCGGAAAAACTCGCATCTGTCCTTCCGGACCTTCAGACCGTACTCCTCCAATCTCTGTAGTGTAGCATTCAGGTTTCTCAGGTGCCTCTGCTCGTCTTTGCCGGTGATGAGTAGATCGAGTTAACATTGGACCCCAGTGAGCCCGCTCAGTATCTGGTCCATAGCTCTCTGAATCAAGGCCGGAGCTGAGGTGATTTCAAAAGGAAGCCTCCGGTACCTGTACTGTCCTTTGTGAGTCACTATGGTCAACAGTTCTTGTGACTCTTGGTCCACATGCATCTGTAGATAGACTTATGTCAGTCCTATCTTACTGAATTTTTGTCCTCCAGCTAAACCAGAGAAGAGGTCGTCAATGAGGGGTAGTGGATATTTTTCAGCAGTCAAGACTGGGTTAATTGTGACTTTGAAATCACCACAGAGTCTGAGTGATCCATCTTTTTTTATGACTGGAACAACGGGTGTAGCCCATTCACTAACATTCACTGGATACAATACTCCACTCTCGACTAGTCTGTTTAGCTCAATTTCAACTTTTGGTTTTATGGCGTATGGGACGGGTCTAGCTTTGAAGCTTTTTGGCTTGCTGTCTGGTTTCATGGTCAGTTTAACTGTTATGTCCTTCATACTGCCAAGTTCTCCTTTGAACACATCTGTGTGTTTCCTCAATATCCCTTGTAGGTTTGTGTCCTCTTTTGCAACCATGTGAATTTCCTGCCAGTTTAGTTTGATCTTTTCCAGCCATGTGCGTCCTAGTAATGCTGGATGGTTGCCTTTCACAATGTAGAGTGGTAGCTTTACCTTCTGTTTGTTGAGCTCCACTGTAACAATCACGCTTCCTCTCACTGGAACAATCTCACCGGTATATGTTTTCAGCGTCATCTTTGTGGGCTGTAGTGTGAGGTGATGTAGTTTCTCCTTGTATACAGCCTCAGACAGCAAAGATATGGCTGCTCCAGTGTCCACTTGCATCCGTACTGCATTTCCATCCAGTAGCGGTGTCACCCAGTATCCATGTCCATTGTCTGAAATGGACAAAACATGCAAAGATTCTTCCCCTTCAGACAGTGTATCACTTTGTTCATTCTCTGTGTGCTCCATTTTATTAACTTTCTTTTTATACTCCCCGAAGTCGCATTTCCTTTGTTCAATACTTTTGTTTGATTGTGTCTTTTTGTTTTTACATGCACGGTCGATGTGACCCTTTTTCCCACAACTTCAGCAGTCTAAGTCTTTGCACCAACACTCCTCTGCTTGGTGACCTGGTTTCCCACAGCGATAGCATGGCTTGCCACCTCCTGCCTTGTTTTTTAACTCCGTAGACACCTTATGCACTTGGGTCGATGCACTTAGCTGTTGTGCGTCTTTATTTGCCATTTCCATTGACGTACTCACTTCTATTGCTCTCTGCAATGTTAAGTTACTCTCAGTCAAAAGGCGTTTCTGAATTGCCTCGCTGCACATGCCACACACTAACCTATCACATATAGTGTAACTCGGTGATCGCCCAAATTCACAGTGTTCAGATATTTGTTTCAATACAGCCACAAACTGTGAGATTGATTCCCCCTCTTGATTTATCTTATGAAACCGGAATCTCTCTGCGATTATCAGTGGTTTGGGAGAACAATGTCCTTTTAAGGTAGCCACAATTTCATCATATGATTTATCACCAGGATTTTCAGGCATTACTAGGCTGCGCAGTAGATTGAATGTTTTTCCTCCCATAACAGTCAAAAATTCCATTTGCCAACATAAAGTACTCAAAACGTTCTGTGTAAGAACTCCATTGTTCCACAGATTCATCAAATGTTCCTATATTTCCAACCAATGCAGACATTTTCGGTTTATTTTTCGTTCTCACAATTTTCAGACGGTCCCTTACTCCCAGAGCCATTTTTTTTCTTTCAACTCACGCGGACTTCAGTTTCTCCCGCAGCGAAACTCTTCCTATCCCTCGAGGGTCTCGTTGCTGTGACATCAAAAGCTAGCTAGCATCACTCGACTGGCTAGCTCCACGTTTTGTTTGCGTCTTTCTACAGACTTTCTGCCGAAGATAATGAGCATAAACGTGAGAACGTTTCTTCCTCGTCGCCAGTTTTGTTATATAGCACACTGTATTATTTATACAACTAATATAAGGACAGGACATGAGACGGAAGTAGAAATGAACGTGGGCATTGTTTAATGCGTTTCACAGGAAGAACGTTCCAAGCATTACGTAGGTAAGCAAGGGGGGTTACAGGTGCCCTAAAAGGACACAACTAGAATATCAATACACAACACAATGAGACTCGAAATTGAGCTCAGGTGCATCCTGTTTCCATTGATCATCCTTGAGGTGTTTGTACAACTTCATTGGAGTCCACCTGTGAGGCATGTAATAATCAAAAAAGTGTTATTCTGTATATCACCCTTACCTGGTCACAACACAACTGATTGGCTCAAACGCATTAAGGAAAGAAATTCCACAAATTAACTTTTAACAAGGCACACCTGTTAATTGAAATGCATTCCAGGTGACAACCTGAGAGAATGCCAAAAGTGTGCAAAGCTGTCATCAAGGCAAAGGGTAGCTAATTTGGAAAATATCAAATATGTTTTGATTTGTATAACACTTTTTTAGTTACTACATGATTCCATGTGTTATTTCATAGTTTTGATGTCTTCACTATTATTTTACAATGTAGAAAATAGTAAAAATAAATTAAAAAACCCTGGAATGAGTACCTGTGTCCAAACTTTTGACTGGTACTGTATCTCTCAGACTTGGAGTATCCCCTTAAGGTGAGTGTGGTGGAAATTCTACCTTTAACTAATAATGAGGAGGCAAAATCAATCAAGGTATTACTTTTATTAAAAAGTATTATAATAAGGTGGCTGGTCGCCCCAGCCACGCAGGTGAGAAGGAGGTTACAGGAGCTTTTATATAGTCAAGCTACCCCATACAAGCATCTTCAAAACATGTGACCCTATGTATGTATGTATGTATGTATGTATGTATGTATGTATGTATGTATGTATATGTGTGTGTGTGTGTGTGTGTGTGTGTGTGTGTGTGTGTGTGTGTGTGTGAGGGGAGATAACTGGGTGAAAAGGTTGCCTCAGTCTGTCGCAACTGAGTGATGACAACATTGGCCAGAATGACAGGAAGTCACTCCAGACATACTTCCTCTAACAGTTGCTCAACGGATCCCCCAAGTTGGGCAAGCAAGCTCCTTTTACTTTCCGCCCAGGTGATGTATGGTCATACTCGTCACACACACACACACACACACACACACACACACACACACACACACACACACACACACAAAAAACCCATGAATCTTTCCCTCCAGAAACAGGCTCCAAACAGAACAGCTCTATCACTGGTGTGCAGAATATAACACTTTGCCCCGTCTCCAGTTAAGCTAAGAGGAACCAGTTAATTTCTGTCTTTGGCTGAGTGCCTGGACATCATGGGGTCATTCTACACACACAAACAGTCAGAACAGGCCTCTATTAATGCGCACACACACTTTTCTATCCTATATGAGTTTGTCATATAAACTAACTCAAACCCAGTGCCTAGGCTTAAAGACAGATGCAGCATTAGTAAGGTTTAACTTCAAAATGCCCTCACATTCCCCTCTTAAGAAACCAAGTTTCTTATAAAACCTTAAGTTAAACCCTTACAGCGTTAAAATATTTTTGTTAAACAATAAAATGAAAAGAATAATAGAAAGAGATAAAAAAACTAAAAAACTTATGGTGTTAGGCACTGCCATACATGGTAAATACCTCCTTTGGGTTACTGAGTTTAATCCCTTTTTCTGCCATCAGCACAGTCTTCTCCACATCAAATAATATTTAGGAAATGACCATTCACTCTGGGACCACGTCTTTCCTTTAAAACACCATCTGCAGTTGCCCCTCTTAAGACAACGTTTACAAATCAGATCAATTTGGGCTCTGTGCTCAAGGTTTGGATCAATATCATCAAAAATGTATTTTAGTAATAGATATAGGTTGTTGGATTCTGGGTAAACTTTGAACATGGCTATACTAGAGACATGATAGATCAGAAGTAATATTGTAGTATCTGAGGGGGGATAAAGAATGGTTGTTACATCAGAGTTAATGGTTATCTGTAGGAGACAGATGGCTTTGGAATGTGCTGGGTGGACGGGAGGAAGTCACGGGAGTGCTATAGGTGATACAGGTGAAGAGCTTTGGATTAGACATCAAGGGGGTTGAGGTCAGATCAGGTCACCTTAAGGGAGACAGAACGGTTTATTACTCCATCACTTCGTCTTCCTGTCGACCCATAAAATATGTAAGGATTGGAGAGAAGGAGTGTCTAAATTGGAGTGTGTATATATATATATATATATATATATATATATATATATATATATATATATATATATATATATATATATATATATATATATATACTGCTCAAAAAAATAAAGGGAACACTTAAACAACACAATGTAACTCCAAGTCAATCAAACTGTCCACTTAGGAAGCAACACTGATTGACAATAAATTTCACATGCTGTTGTGCAAATGGAATAGACAACAGGTGGAAATTATAGGCAATAAGCAAGACACCCCCAATAAAGGAGTGGTTCAGCAGGTGGTGACCACAGACCACTTCTCAGTTCCTATGCTTCCTGGCTGATGTTTTGGTCACTTTTGAATGCTGGCGGTGCTTTCACTCTAGTGGTAGCATGAGACGGAGTCTACAACCCACACAAGTGGCTCAGGTAGTGCAGCTCATCCAGGATGGCACATCAATGCGAGCTGTGGCAAGAAGGTTTGCTGTGTCTGTCAGCGTAGTGTCCAGAGCATGGAGGCGCTACCAGGAGACAGGCCAGTACATCAGGAGACGTGGAGGAGGCCGTAGGAGGGCAACAACCCAGCAGCAGGACCGCTACCTCCGCCTTTGTGCAAGGAGGAGCAGGAGGAGCACTGCCAGAGCCCTGCAAAATGACCTCCAGCAGGCCACAAATGTGCATGTGTCTGCTCAAACGGTCAGAAACAGACTCCATGAGGGTGGTATGAGGGCCTGACGTCCACAGGTGGAGGTTGTGCTTACAGCCCAACACCGTGCAGGACGTTTGGCATTTGCCAGAGAACACCAAGATTGCCAAATTCGCCACTGGCGCCCTGTGCTCTTCACAGATGAAAGCAGGTTCACACTGAGCACATGTGACAGACGTGACAGAGTCTGAAGACGCCGTGGAGAACGTTCTGCTGCCTGCAACATCCTCCAGCATGACCGGTTTGGCGGTTGGTCAGTCATGGTGTGGGGTGGCATTTCTTTGGGGGGCCGCACAGCCCTCCATGTGCTCGCCAGAGGTAGCCTGACTGCCATTAGGTACTGAGATGAGATCCTCAGACCCCTTGTGAGACCATATGCTGGTGCGGTTGGCCCTGGGTTCCTCCTAATGCAAGACAATGCTAGACCTCATGTGGCTGGAGTGTGTCAGCAGTTCCTGCAAGAGGAAGGCATTGATGCTATGGACTGGCCCGCCCGTTCCCCAGACCTGAATCCAATTGAGCACATCTGGGACATCATGTCTCGCTCCATCCACCAACGCCACGTTGCACCACAGACTGTCCAGGACTTGGCGGATGCTTTAGTCCAGGTCTGGGAGGAGATCCCTCAGGAGACCATCCGCCACCTCAACAGGAGCATGCCCAGGCGTTGTAGGGAGGTCATACAGGCACGTGGAGGCCACACACACTACTGAGCCTCATTTTGACTTGTTTTAAGGACATTACATCAAAGTTGGATCAGCCTGTAGTGTGGTTTTCCACTTTAATTTTGAGTGTGACTCCAAATCCAGACCTCCATGGGTTGATAAATTGGATTTGCATTGATTATTTTTGTGTGATTTTGTTGTCAGCACATTCAACTATGTAAAGAAAAAAGTATTTAATAAGATTATTTCTTTCATTCAGATCTAGGTTGTGTTGTTTGTGTTCCCTTTATTTTTTTGAGCAGTGTATATATATACACACACTTGTGTTGGTGGAAACGTGATGACTGAATGCAGCTGTAGCGACCTTTTGGGAAGAATTAAACTTGGTTAAGCTTGTCTAGTGTCCGTCGAGATATTTACTCTGGAAATAAGAACCTAACAAGGTCAAATAGATTCGGATGAGTTTCACTCTCAGGATCAGAGTTCACCAGGGCATGCTGAGAATAGTGTCAACATCTTTAGTACACCACTTCTTTACCCATGTCACAATTAGCATAACATCAATTGAAACAATCATCCATAATACATCAATTGCTTCACTCATACAGTTAACATACTAAGAACATACTCAAATCAATTGGTCAGTTTTCCAAAACAATCATTCAGTTTCCAAATCATAATCAAAACCCAATTAATTATCCAACCCAACATTTGAATGAAAATGCTTCATTGATTCACATTTGTCCCAGTACTCAAAGTTAAAAACCCTCAGTTTAGCACACATTGACACTGGGAGAATGTAATTTATATTAACATACAGTATAATTACCCATAATTATAGTATTCACTTTCTGATCATGGTTATAATCACAGATCAGTATCCCAATGCATTCTTAATCGAAATGACTATAGATTTAGCAGTGTGTAGACCTCTACAATCAACTTGATACCCCAAATTAAAGACAAGCCTAAATCAATTCTGGGCACAGTGGACCAACCCCCCCCTTCAGGCACTCAATCTTCAGGCGTGTCTTCATAGTCTTCTTCAGAAATCTTCATAGTTCAAGTGGATGGCCCATGTAACATCCCAATTTCAATGTCTCACCTGGGCCACCCCCACCTTTACCACCCATTTATATCTTGACCGTTTGCCAACCAGCATAATGAGAGAAGTTTTGGAATGGATCTCTCTCCATGCTTACTCCACGTGGACTCCTGTCCCACTCCTGAGAGAAAAGGCATGAGAGAAAAGCAATTGATAGCTTTGATAGGATGCTGTACAATGGTAGCTGGCTCGGACTCAGGTCTCGCGGTAGAAGTGGTTTGGACAGGGCCGGATTGAACGCCTTTGTCGCTCTTCTTCAGCTGGTTAGAGGGGGTTTTGAGGTTCACGCCGTTCTCGTGGTCAAATTATCCCCTCCATGCATTAAGAAACCGTCCGTAGTCACCCTCACGATAACCTTAAGAGAAGACAGATCAGAACAACAGTTTAGTTCAGTTCATTTCTGATTCAGGAAATCCAGACAAGCATCGACTATATGACATGTTATTACTTTTAACAATTATTTTTAATACAAATCTCTAAAACACATGTCAAAGAGAATAACAACACATTCAGTTGAATTTTCTTTCTTCAAATTGGCTTATACTCCCAATCACACTGTCAACTTCATCGCAGTGTCACAGGATCAGAAAGTTAGACCTCTAACCCATCGGGAGAATCCCAGTAGGCCCAATCTGGTGAGATTTGTATCGAAACAGAACAGAACTCCTTCATGTATCACTCGATACACTCGTACATATCACTGTTCCCCCATTTTGACTCACAATGTGAGTAACATGTAAAAAAAACACAAACACACTATTGCTTAAAAATTAAACAATTTCAAATGACAAAAATCGAATTAGAATCACTACCCATAATAACTCCATAAAGAAAAAAAATTGTAGCCATAGTCATAGGAAAATAGACTTAATACAGCCTACCCTTAACTTATCTCAGATGGTTAACGAAAGCATTCTGCCAATCTGATCTTCACCTGAGAAAATTGTACTCGGGGAGACTGCTCCTCATATCTAAGGAAGAAGGTCTTCAATCTACTCTATCATAAAGGGCTAGCCTCTAGGGAGTGTACTGTAAATTAGGCAGAGAATGATGAGGTATGCCATATTGCCATGAGTTGAGTAAATTTTACTTAGTATTTCATCGTGCACAGCACATTAAAATGAGTCTGAGGCACAGCCGTATCCTGAAGTTCACCTTACATAGCTTATATAAACATCCTGGTATCACAGATTCATTCAGTATTTTCATAACATTGGCTACTCGTGCAATCTCATAAGAAGCAATTACCAGAGGAGATAACTTGAATAATGTGGAATTTCAAACTGTCGGGGAGATATGGATGGAAAAACAGGTGACGGAGACAGACATAATATCCTCCCTTATCCCTCTGCTCTCTCCCCACGCTGGCAAGGCCACTCCAGCGTTCCAAGTGCAGAAAACACCTGTTTCCAAAGGGTCAGTTGTGAAATAGGTCCTTTCTTCCCTGCCTTTCCTTTCCTGTGTGGAATCTGAAGGCTGATCCCGTACCAAACACTCACAGCCGGAGCCCCAGGGGTAGATGGGAAAAGCAGTTATGCTCCATTAAAACTCCATGCTCTTGATGGCCACTCAGGCCTGTCTTTCTCTCGGAGGACAGACGGCAATCAGAGAAGTTGACTGCAGGTGCTCCAGCAACTCTTTTACTACCACATGGCCTCTAGCCTGGGTTGGGTAGGCTACCAGTACCTGACTGTTTTTGCAGTCAACAAGTACAGAAAACTGGGGTGGAAAAAACAGGCCTCTGTGCTCTCCAATAGAACATTGTCTATATTATTTTCCCTTATCCCCTTCTGAAATAGAGATGGAAGTCAAAGGTACTGCTGTGCATTACTACTAGCCTCTGTTTTGCTTTGTAACCCCCTTATCCCATACCCACCACACATACACACACACACACAAACCATACCCACCACACACACACACACACAAACCATACCCACCACACACACACACACAAACCATACCCACCACACATACAGACACAAACCATACCCACCACACATACACACAAACCATACCCAACCACACATACACACAAACCATACCCGCTCTGAGCCAGGGTAAAGGTCTCCAGGCACCAGCCGTCCTTGAGGAACTCTTTAGATACGATACAAACTGTCTTCCTGCTCCCCCATATGGCGTCCCTGATATTGAACAGGTGATCTTCACCTGGGATGAAGTCTCTGACCTCGAAGCAGCAGCGGCGGACGTTTCACACCGCGAACTGAGAGTCTAGTCTTTTCAACAGGGCGGTTTCTACCCACTTGTAGTCGTTGTTGCTGAAGCATAAGTAAGCGTCGTACCGAGGCCCACCAGCAGAAAGATCCCTCCTAGGGCCCTCAAGGATCCTGGAGGTCAACTTTTTGTAAACTTTGAAGAGGAATCCACGGAGACGAGCGAAAACGATTGTTCCGACCATGATCAGGATGATGAGCGCTGTGCAGCCGATGAAGAGCGAGAGCCTCAGCTCCTGAACCAGCCTCTCGTCATCCTCCTCACACGATATGAATGAGCTGTAATTCAACAGGCTGATGCCATGGAGATCTGAAGGAAACTCACAGCTGAATTAATTCACGCCAGGGTCAGGAAAAGTCACGTTAGTCCCTTTCAGCCACGTCAGAAAGTCCTCCAGACCGCAGTCACAGTGAAATTGATTCCTATACAGGTTGATCCAGCTGAGAGAATGGAAAGCTACTGGGTCAGGAGAGGCCAGGAAATTGTAAGAGAGGTCAACTGTTTTGAGACTCTCTGGAAAAATGTCTGGTTTGAGGTATGTGAGTGAGCTGAGCTGGAGATCCATCTCTTCCAGAGATGAGGCCTTTTTAAATATACCAAAAGTTTGCAAAGATTTTCAAATACATGCATACACTCTCCCTGTTTCACTAAACTTTGAACATTAATCTAATGACATTGTGACATTTTTTTGTTGATTTCACATTGAATTCACGTTAGTTGACAACTCAACCAAATGTAAATCAAAAATAGACGTTGAAATGATGTCTGTGCCCAGTGAGATGAGAGCATTGGGCAATTCAATTTGGGCCTCAATTTATTTGATTTGGCAGAACTCTTATCATGTGAGTAAAAAGGGGTATCCTGACACCTTTTAGGTAAACAGCTGAGTGATCGGGTTCGAGAAATGTAACCATTGATGGAACAAGGACTGATCATCCGAGAGGTTTGAAGCTCTACATTTTTAGTTTACAATTACAGTGTTTGCAAACATTTGAGTAAAACAAGCTTACATGTAGGGTTATGATGGGGTTAGTAAGACATAAACTCGTGAGGCATGCATTCATTATATTTTTCAAGAATCATAAAATGGATGTAGACCTACCAATCCCAGATTCCCCCTTTAAATGCACTTCTCTAGAGGCTGCAATTCAGGGACATTTTATAAAGTTTCCATCCAAATGTAACCAATGTGAAATGGCTAGTTAGTTAGCGGTGGTACGCGTTAATAGCGTTTCAATCGGGTGACATCACTCGCTCTGAGACCTGAAGTAGTTGCCCCCTTGCTCTGCAAGGGCCGCGGCTTTTGTGGCGCGATGGGTAACGATGCTTCGTGGGTGTCAGTTGTTGATGTGTGCAGAGGGTCCCTGGTTCAAGGCGAGGAGAGGGACGGAAGCTATACACAAAGAACTGTGAGGTGTAAATTAACTCCAAGATGACAGGAATTGTTCAAGTCTCGTGCTTCAATGCGTAAAGTTGTATTTGCTTTGTAACCATTCACGTCTATAATTTATAATTTATACCATTCAAGTCTAATTTGTTACAGTCGATATACGACCCCCAAAACAATAGTCTGGGTACCAGTCTTTTTAGCGAACATTCCACAATTGACACTTGTGTTGGCACAGTAAGGAGTTGAACGTTAACTAAAAAGACTGGTAAAAACTGAACTGAGACGGCAACCAGGCTACCATTTTTTCTTCTGATATTTATCAACTATTGGCCGACACAATAATGCAATTATTATAGTAGTCCTAAACAGTAAGTTAAAGGTAAAAGTTGTGACTTACCTTAAGTCATGCGCGCATTGATCACACAAATATGCGTCGAGCTGGTGAGTATGTTTATGGGATAGGTTACACCCGTCAGATAAGTCAAGCACTGAGCGAGTTCGTTTAGCATGGCCCGGTGCCCCCTACTGTTTTTCATAAATTCTTTCCCAGAAACGGAGAGGATCTAACTGCAGACATCATCTCTCAGTGTTAAACAAATCAAAATATATTATAGCCACCCTTTGCCTTGATGACAGCTTTGCACACTCTCGGCATTCTCTCAAACAGCTTCACCTGGAATGCTTTCCCAACAGTCTTGAAGGAGTTTCCACATATGCTGAGCACTTGACTGCTTTTCATTCACTCTGCGGTCCAACTCATCCCAAACCATCTCAATTGGTTTGAGGTCGGGTGATTGTGGAGGCCAGGTCATCTGATGCAGCACTCCATCACTCTCCTTCTTGGTCAAATTGCCCTTACACAGCCTGGAGGCATGTTGGGTCATTGTCCTGTTGAAAAACAAATGATAGTCCCACTAAGTGCAAACCAGATGGGATGGCGTATCGCTGCAGAATGCTGTGGTAGCCATGCTGGTTAAGTGTGCCATGAATTCTAAATAAATCACTGACAGTGTCACCAGCAAAGCACCCCCACACCATCATATCTCCTCCTCCATGCTTCACGATGTAAACCACACATGCAGACATCATCAGTTCACCTACTCTGCGTCTCACAAAGACAAGGCGGTTGGATCCAAAAATCTCAAATTTGGTCAGACCAAAGGACAGATTTCCACCGGTCTAATGTCCATTGCTCATGTTTCTTGGCCCAAGCAGTTTTCTTATTATTATTGGTGTCCTTTTAATAGTGGTTTCTTTGCAGTAATTCAACCATGAAGGCCTGATTCACGCAGTCTCCTCTGAACAGTTGATGTTGAGATGTGTCTGTTACTTCAACTCTGTGAAGCATTTATTTGGGCTGCAATTTCTGAGGCTGGTAACTCTAATGAACTTATCCTCTGCAGCAGAGGTAACTCTGGGTCTTCCTTTCCTGTGGTGGTCCTCATGAGAGCCAGTTTCATCATAGCGCTTGATGGTTTTTGCGACAGCACTTGAGGAAAATGTCAAAGTTCTTGACATTTTCTGCCATGACTGACCTTCATGTCTTAAAGTAATGATGGACTGTCATTTTTCTTTGCTTATTTGAGTTGTTCTTGCCATAAAAAGGATTTGGTCTTTTACCAAATAGGACTATCTACTGTATACCACCCCTACCTTGTCAGAACAAAACTGATTGCTCAAATGCATTAAGGAAAGAAATTCCACAAATGAACTTTTAACAAGGCACACCTGTTAATTGAAATGCATTCCAGCCAGGCGCAACAAGGGTCACCCACCAGACCTTCGGCGCGGCCAGGTGTGCCACCTAAGAGGGCGACGCCAAGGGTAGGGCAGAGGCTACGTCCCGCACCTGATCCGCCGCCGTAAGAGGGCCCACCCAGACCCTCCCCTTCAGTGTCAGGTTTTGCGGCCGGAGTCCGCACCTTGGGGGGGGGGGGGGTACTGTAACGCCCTGGCCATAGAGGGGTTTTTTTGTTCTTTATTTTGGTTAGGCCAGGGTGTTACATTGGGTGGGCGTTCTATGTTCTGTTTCTATGTGTTTGTATTTCTTTGTTTTGGGCCGTGTGTGGCTCCCAAATCAGGCACAGCTGAAGTTCGTTGCTGTTGATTGGGAGTCACACATAAGTGCATGTTGTTTCCGTTGGGGTTTTGTGGGTAATTGTTTCTGTTTAGTGTGTTTCACCTGACAGGACTGTGTTGGCTGTCAGTTCCTTGTTTTGTTTGAATAGTGTTACGGCAATAATTAAATATGTTGAACACTAACTCCGCTGCATTTTGGTCCACTCTCTCTAAAGACAGTCGTTACACTACAGCCATTTACCATTCTCACAACCTGCTACACTTGTGAGAAACACATTTGGTTTATTTCATACCATCATTTACAAGTTTAGCAATTTTTTTCATTGTATTTTGTTTGGGACCTCCATGTGAGCATTAATGTTGACGGTGCATGCGTGCCTCAGCACACATAGATATAAGCTAACCGTCCTTCTGCGCGCAAATGTAGGTATGTGCCCATTTTGGGCTTTGTCTGATTTCTGAGTGTTTTAACTCACCACCACAAAAAAGCTGAGCTTCTCAGTCATTTTTTCTTCACCTCACACAGTAAGTCAAATAAGTTAATTTTTTGTAATACTTTGTGAGTGATAATAGTTCCTCATAGCATTTGAAAAATCTTTCCAACACTCCCCCCCCCCCCCCAATAATCACCAGGCCTCGGTGTGAAAGAGCAAAATGTCATGCTCTGAAGATCCCATACAGTGAGTGCCTTCAGAAAGTATTCATGCCAAGCATCGGCTGGAGTAGTGTAAAGCTCGCCGCCATTGGACTCTGGTGCAGTGGAAACTTGTTCTCTGGAGTGATGAATTACGCTTCTGGCAGTCCAGACAAATCTGGGTTTGGCGGATACCAGGAGAATGCTACCTGCCCGAATGCATAGTGCCAACTGTAAAGTTAGGTGGAGGAGGAATAATGGTCTGGGGCTGTTTTCCATGGTTTGGGATAGGTTAGTTCCAGTGAAGGGAAATCTTAACTCTACAGCATACAATGACATTCTAGAGATTTCTGTGCTTCCAACTTTGTGGCAACAGTTTGGGGAAGGCCCTTTCCTGTTTCAGCATGACAATGCCCCGTGCACAGAGCGAAGTCCATACAAAAATGGTTTGTCGAGATCAGTGTGGAAGAACTTGACTGGCCTGCACAGATCCCTGACCTCAACCCCATCGAACAGCTTTGGGATGAATTAGAATGCAGGCCTTATTGCCCAACATCAGTGCCCAAGTCCCTGCAGCAATTTTTCAACATCTAGTGGAAAGCCTTCCCAGAAGAGTGGAGGCTGTTATAGCAGCAAAGGGGGGACCAACTCCATATTAATGCCCATTATTTTGGAATGAGATGTCCGAAGAGCAGGTGTCCACATACCTTTGGCCATGTAGTGTATCTCATTTCAAAATACTTCTAAATCTTTCAAATTGGTTGTTGATCATTTCTAGACAACCATTTCCAACTCTTGCCATAGATTTTCAAGCAGTTTTAAGTCAAAACTGTAACTTGCCCTCTCAGGAACATTCGCTGTCTTCTTGGTAAGCAACTCCAGTGTAGATATGGTCAATACGGGGGACCATGTTGTGGGTGTTTCAGGGAAAAGGTGTACATTTGACCTCCATCATCTAGGATGTGACAATGGTTAATAAAATCTCTCCATTTCTGCCCATTTTTTTGCACGGTCTTGCAGGCCTTCTAATACAGCTGCAACTCTATATGCATTTGTAAATCAAGACCTTTCTTGAGTTGGGCTCTGGGATGGTGCAACTGTTGAATGTGAGCCTATGGTTGTGTGGGGGGAAAGGGTTGAGTGTGTATGAGTGTGTGGGTGTATGTGCGTATCCCACAACTGTTGCGAAGGAGTTAAAGATGTTAGGGACAATAGAGGATGATTTACAACAATTGTTTGCTAATATAATAATTGCTTGTAATAATGTAATTTTGGTAATGGCGAGACTGGTGAGAGGTAAAGTCCTTTTTATATATTGCCTACATGACTACAGTGTCACGTCCTGACCGTGGAAAGATGTTATTTTCTATGGTTGAGTAGGTCAGGGCGTGACAGGGTTTTTTGTAGTTTAGTTTTTCTATGTTGTCATGTTCTAGTTTTGTATTTCTATGTTGGGTTTTGTTTGGGATGATCTCCAATTAGAGGCAGCTGGTCCTCGTTGTCTCTAATTGGAGATCATACTTAAGTAGGGTTTTTTCCTACCTGGGTTTGTGGGAGATTGTTTTTGAGTAGTGTATGTTTCACCTCTGCGTCACGGTTTGTTGTTTTGTTCTTTATATTATTATTATATTTATATTTAGTTTATGTTTATGTATTGCATAGTTTCACAGTGTAAATAAAATGTGGAATGACACACACGCTGCACTTTGGTCCGTTTCTCCTTACGACAACCGTGACATACAGATATTAATAGCTAATTATGGAAAATAAGAAACAGGATTCTTAAAATATATATATATATTTTTTGATGGCTATATACAATACAAATCGAGGTGAGGGTGATGGAAGTGCATTTGATCTACTTCTGTTCTGTAAATGGCACTGTGTGCTCTTTTCGACGGATGGATCCCAGTCTTTTCAGGGCTATGGGATACGGGGTCGGGGGTAGTCTGACGGGCATTGGGATGATAACCCAACTCGAGATGAGGAGGGCTTTTAGCGGGTGGAATAGTGGGGACCAATTGGAGGTTTACTTAGTAGCAATGCAAATATCATGGTACAGCTATTGTCACGACTTCCACCAGAGTCGGTCCCTCTCCTTGTTCGAGCGGCGTTCGGCGGTCGACGTCACTGGCCTTCTAGCCATCACCGATCCACTTTTCATTTTCTATTTGTTTTTACACACCTGGTTTCAATTCCCCCATTACACGTTCATTATCTAACCCTCTGGTTTCCCCCATGTTTGTGTGCGTGTTTGTTTATTTGTAAGGCTGTATCTGACGGCTGGTTTATTGTTACCGGGTTTTGTTATTATGCCCGTTCATTTCGTGGCACCGGTATTTTTCCAGCACCATAGTATTGTGTTAATACTGGTGTTTTTCTTGAATTAAATACCTTGTCCATGCATCTCAGCTTTCCTGCGCCTGACTCCTTTCACCAGTTACCCACAGCCTTGACAGCTATATACACTCAATCATGTTACTTTTTAATGGTACGTTTACAAACATATATTTTGATAAATAGAATTGAAAGTTGTCTCATTATGGTAAGTGGTGAAATAAGTATAGCCAGTTACAATTGTAATGGCCTAGCAGATAATAAGAAAATACAATCAGTATTTACTGGGCTAAAAGAGAAGGAATATAATATCTATTGTTTACAGGAAACTCATTCAACAATTTTAGATGAAGTTTTGTGGAAAAAGGACTGTGTGGGGGGGGGGGGGGGGGGGGCAAAATATATTTCTCCCATGGGCAAAGAAATTCAAAAGGGGTGATGGTTTTAATTAACAGTAATTTTGATCCAAATGTGCAAATTGTCCAAACAGATCATCAAGGTTGATGGATTATTTTAAATATGTTATTGGACAATAAACAGATGTGGCTTATTAAGTCGCCATATATCCACTAATTCCAATATATCCATGACATTCATCATTTCGCGAGGATATTGGAAATCTACTAGATGATAAATTGTTTAGAACTAGGACAGAAGAATTTATAACTGACTTTTTCAGACATAACATTGGTACAGCAGATCCCCTTATTGTATGAGACCCTTTAGTGGCCATGCAATTCATTACTCCTCTATAAAAAAAAGCAATTTAGATTAAAAGAGTCCATATTAACAAAGGAAATGGAAGGACTAATAGTACAGATAGATAGCAATAAAAACTGTACCATAGAGGCACAGAATAAGTTAGAGGAAAAACAAAAAGAAATGGAGGAACTTATTCAAGAAAGATCCAGTGTAATATATTATAAAAAATAAAGCGAACTGGATGGAATATGGGGAAAAATGCACCAAATTCTTTTTCAATCTTCAATATAGAAATGCTACCAAAAAAATGTATTAAAACTTGTTTCAAATGATGGAGTCACGCATGATTCACCAAATAATATTTTGAAAGAGGAAGTAAAGTACTTTAAGTATATGTTTTCATTTCAGTCTCCATCTCCACTAACTTAAACTAATTGTATGGATTTTATTCCTAATAAGAATGTAAAATTAACATCTGTACAGAAAGACTCAAGTGAAGGCCAAATTACAGAGGAGGAACTTCTTGATGCAATTGGGGCCTTTAAGTCTGGGAAAACTCCAGGGCTGGATGGCATACCAGTGGAAGTATACAAAACTTTTTTTGATATATTCAGAGGACCATTATTAGCATGTTTTAACCACTCCTATATAAATTATAGATTATCAGACACGCAACAAGAAGGTCTGATATCATTATTACTGAAACAGGACCAAAGTGATATATATAAATATCCAGTCCATTTAAAAATTAGAGACCTCTTACACTTCAGTGTTGTGATGCAAAAATCCTAGCCCAATGCTTGGCGCATAGAATTGAAAAAGTATTATCAGATATTATTCATCCTAATCAGACAGGTTTTTTTACATGGACGATACATTGGAGATAATATAAGACAAGTACTGGAAACAATATAATACTATGAAATATCGGGGACACCAGGCCTGGTTTTCATAGCTGATTTTGAAAAGGCTTTTGATAAAGTACGACTGGAGTTTATATATAAATGCCTAGAATATTTCAATTTTGGGGAATCTCTTTTAAAATGGGTTAAAATTATGTATAGTAACCCTAGGTGTAAAATAGTAAATAATGGCTACATCTCAGGAAGTTTGAAACTATCTATAGGAGTAAAACAAAGTTGTCCACTATCGGCATATCTATTTATTATTGCCATCGAAATGTTAGCTGTTAAAATTAGATCAAACAATAATATTAAGGGATTAGAAATCCGTGGCTTAAAAACGAAGGTGTCATTGTACGCTGATGATTCATGTTTTCTTTTAAAACCACAATTAGAATCACTCCACGGCCTCATAGAGGATCTAGATACTTTTGCTATCCTCTCTGGATTAAAACCAAATTATGATAAGTGTACTACATTACGTATTGGATCACAAAAAAAATGCTAATTTCACATTACCATGTAGTTTACCAATTAAATGGTCTGACGGAGATGTGGACATACTCGGTATACAAATCCCAAAAGAAAGAAATGATCTCACGCCAATACATTTTTTATAGAAAGTAAGCAAAAATAGATAAGATCTTGCTACCATGGAAAGGAAAATACCTGTCTATTTGTGAAAAAATTATCCTGATTAACTCTTTAGTCATATCACAGTTTACCTATTTGCTTATGGTTTTGCCTACACCTAGTGACCTGCTACTCCAGTGTAGATTTGGCCTTGTGTTTTAGGATATTATCCTGCTGAAAGTTGAATTCATCTCCCTGTGCCTGGTGGAAAGCAGACTGAACAGGTTTTCCTCTAGGATTTTGCCTGTGCTTAGCTCCATTCCGTTTATTTTTTTATCCTGAAAAACTCCTCAGTCCTTAACAATTACAAGCATGGCCATAACATGTTGCAGCCACCACTATGCTTGAAAATATGGAGAGTGGTACTCAGTAATGTGTTGTATTGTATTTGCCCCAAACCTTGTATTCAGGACAAAAAGTGAATTGCTTTGTCACATTTTTTACAGTATTTTTTAGCGCCTTATTGTTTTGGAATATTTGTATTCTTCTTTTCAATCTGTCAGTTGGGTTAGTATTGTGGAGTAACTAAAATGTTGGCCTCATGGTGAAATCCGTGAGCGGTTTCCTTCCTCTCCGACAACTGAGTTAGGAAGGACGCCTGTATCTTTGTAGTGACTGGGTGTATTGATACAGCATCCAAAATCTACAGTGGAGATGCTGCAATATGTTTTACAGTAAGGAAAATCATACTGTAAACTATATTACAGCATCACAGCTGTAAAGCAAAATTACAGTATTAAACTGGCAACTGTGGTGCCAGTATAATGCTGTAAATTTGCAGGGAAATACCTACAGTAACATACAATTATTTTACAGTACTAAGCAGCATTGCAGGTTGTCTTTAGAAGACAGCTCCCTGAAATGTAATATTGTAAGAAAAACAATATGTGAACATAACATGAATTTCACATGAAATGCGCAATAACCACAAAGAACAACATTTGAAAAGAGCAACATTACAACTCCAGATAGCAGGGGAGAGAATGAGAGAGACAGAGAGAGATACAGTGATAAGAACATTGACAAATACTGGCCAATAGTACTTCACCATACACAAACCAAAACATCAGAATAGGTATGTTACGCACGCCTCTAGAAAGAGGGAACGCAACACCCTGCTACAACTTAACTCTCCGTGGTGTGAAAAAGGTATAGAAGTGTAGGTGTGAGCAAGGATGACAAAAAGGCAGAGAATACCGTTAACAGGGAATTTATTCCTTCACGCGGTAAGGTTGGGGAAAAGGGGCTGGACGGAACCAAAGCAAAGAAAGTAAATATCAAAGCCCCCTCTCCTACCTTACCTGCCTACCCACTACTTACCTAACTAGCACCACCTGGTGCACTAACCAAAATACAGGGGATGGTCCACCCAGGTCTTTCCTAGTGTGCATAGACAATAAATTACTACGGGTATATGTATGCCCGCGGGCCTCTTGCCTAAGCACTCCCTAGGTGCCTTCCCCTTCCCCCCTGGGAACAAATGAAACAGAATATTCCAAATGTCTTTACAACAAACTGAGAAAAAAACCACTAACTCAGGACATTAAAGAAGCTCTCTCTGAGCAACAAACTAACACAGAAAATTACAATCAGCTCTCACAGCAACAACTACACAGTACATACCAAATGTCTTAGCAACAACCAACATGCTCTAACTCTCAGCCATTATCTGTGTCTCCCAGCAAATATCTCTCTGTCATCATCTGTGTGTCTCCTCCTCTGAGCAACAGCACACTGGCTTATATAGCTTTAGGTGGGGTTGTTAATTGGAGACAGCTGCGTCCTGACGAGGGGGCGGGTCAGCTCTCCAATCAGCAATGGGGCCGACCAATCAGCTGCTTGGAGAACTTCAGGAAGCCATTACTTGAAACACAAACTACAACACAGAAACTGGGGAACGTAACAAGGTAATTCTTGAAAATACAGGATTATGTAAGAAAAAAATAAAATCTAAACAGATCAATGAAAAATAGGAAAAGAACAGTTGAACAGGGAACATTTTTTACAAAAAACTATAACAAGAACTGCTTGCCTGCCTGTCTTTGAGAGAGAAACAAGAGAGAGATCGAGAGAGAAAGGGGCTGAGAGAGAAGGATGGATAGAGAGGAGCGAGCAGGGCTAGACTGGAGCCAGAGAAGCACGCTACCACAAGCCAACACAGGCTCCGGGATGGCGCAAGCAGATCATTTGCTGACCCAAGCCACATGGAAGGATTTCTGAGAAAATGAGAGACGCAAATAAGTCTCGAATAAATCTCGGTGGCGTGCAGATTATCACCCCAATCTTTGAAACTGATCCTCCTTAGCTCTGATACGTCAACTAGGACAAACATGGACATAGAAAGATAGAGATTGCTATTACTATGACTAATACTATGACTACTATTACTACTACTATTACCGTTACTATGACTACTACTATCACTACTACTATTACTATGACTACTATTACTACTACTATCACTACTACTATGACGACTACTACTATGACTACTACTATTACTACTACTATCACTACTATTACTATCACTACGACTACTACAACTACTGCTACTACTACTATCACTACTACTATTACAATCACTACTACTATTACCATGACTACTATTATCACTACTACTATTACTATCACTACTACTATTACTACTACTATCCCTATTACTACTACTATCCCTATTACTACTACTATTACCATGACTACTACTATCACTATCACTATTACTACTACTATTACCATGACTACTACTATTATTATCACTACTACTACTACTATTACTACTACTACTACTATCACTACTACTATCACTATTACTATCACTATGACTACTACTATTACTATCACTACTACTATTACTATGACTACTACTATTACCATGACTACTACTATAACCACTACTATTACTACTACTATTACCATGACTACTACTATCACTACTACTATTACTATCACTACTACTATCACTACTACTATTACTATGACTACTACTATTACTATCACTACTACTATTACTATGACTATCACTACTACTATCAATATTACTATCACTACTACTATTACTATGACTACTACTATTACTATCACTACTACTATGACTACTACTATTACTACTACTATGACTATTACTATCACTACTACTATTACTACTACTATTACTATCACTACTACTATTACTACTACTATGACTATTACTATCACTACTACTATTACTACTACTATTACTATCACTACTACTATGACTACTACTATTACTATTACTATCACTACTACTATTACAATTACTATTACTCGCTGGGTAAAAAGGCAGATGACAACTGACAAAGTTTGTGTTCATCAGGTGTGTCTGTTTTTACACTCGAACTCCTTCAGGTCTGCGAGAAAGTGTCTAACATGTGGGTTAATTGGCAATGGCTTCCTCTGAATGACCTTTACGGTCTTGCGGCTCACTCTTGCTTTCGCTGTGCATTTGGTTCCTTCAGGGTTTACTCAAACCAGGAACCTGCACAACCCAACATAGAATATATTAAATCAGTTGAGGCATTGAAAAAATAACAATAAGAAATATCATTGCAATGTAACTAACAAATGCTAAATGTAAGTGTTGGATCAATGAATGTTCAATGCTTACCTCTGTATCAGCCCCAAGGTTGCAGAGGCCAACTCCTGGTATTCTATGTTAAAAACATTGAACGTGCTGAAGAGCACAGAAAGGGCAGCAGCAAAGTTGGACTCACTGTCCAAAACACAGAGCACTCTCCCCTCGATCGACACCATCCATTTTGAGGAATATAATAGAGTATTTCCTGAAATACACAAAAGTGTGTGAGTTAGTGTATACCTACTAGATATCTCTAGATAGGTACCACAATACTATATATTTAAATACCTTAAAGCAAATAAATGTATTACCAAGCATGATCAGCCTTGGTGTGTATGGCAAAGGAATTTGCGCCTCGACATCAACCTGAGTTACAATGACCTAAAATCACAAAACCTACATATTAAAAATATTCAAATGATGTGTAATAGTATAATAAAACCATTAATCATATAAACTTTATAAGTATAAAAACACTATTCCTTACATCTTCCAAGAGGAACAGAGATTCGTCCTTCTCTTTGAAGTGGGTCATCAACAAAAGAATGGCAGCAGTGATCGTCATTGCCTCTGATGTCGATTTCATTCAGCAGGCACTGGATCTCTCTCCTCAGCTTGGTCTTTTAGCTTTTAAAAAAGTTGACAATTCTCTTACCCTTGTTCAGGAGAGCTTGAGTCAGGCAACTGTCAATCACGATGCCAGTGAGGGTATTGAAGTGGTCGCAGAGCCATAACTTGGTGATAAGGAAAGGCCACTGTTCCTGGAGGTCACTGACGCTTGGAGGAGGACAAGTGTCCTATCCATTGTTAAAGATCCTATCCATTCTTAATTTTCTTTTAAAAAATTCTAAGAAAAAACTCTGTTAGGCTATGTGCTGCACAAGAGGACAAACAATTTACAGAAACATTTGTATATTTTTGTACTTTTTGTAATTTCTGTCGCCTTTATTGCATATGCCTCGCTCCCTCATAGCATAAACCATTTATTTTGAGGGCAAACAAATGAACTATTTACAGAACCTTTTTAAACTTGTGTGTACGTACACTCTTAAAGAAAAGGGTTCCGAAAGGGTTCTTTGGCTGTCCCCATAGGAGAACCCTTTTTGGTTCCAGGTAGAACCCTTTTGGGTTCCATGTAGAACCCTCTATGGAAGGGGTTCTACATGGAACCCAGAAGAGTTCTACCTGGAACCAAAACGGTTATACATGTATCTGGAATCAAAAAGGGATCTTCAAAGGGTTCTCATATGGGGACAGCCAAATAACCATTTTAGGTTCCTGATAGCATCTTTTTTCATAACAATGACGTAAATATGTTACATTTATCAATCAAGATCACACCTCTTTGGTTGAAGGACTGAAGCAATTCCCGGCACTATATTGGCGTCAAATGGTCTTTTATGTCCTCCGGGCTGAACATATTCAAGGTCTTTAATATTCTCCACTCCAACATTTGCCCTCAGATGCTCTGACAAAGATCTCACCGTCTCGGTCTCCAACTCGGGCATTTGGTGTTTATTGCATCTTGAAGACCCTCTATGCCTACACTGGTTTAAGGAGAACTCACTGAGTGATGCAAAGAAACAACAGAGAAACCTAACACTTTATAAACTGGTAATGGGTAATAATCACTCAGACTATCTGCATTAACACACACATAATTAATCAGAGAATCTGGTATAAAATGAACCCTGAGATCAACCAGTGACACAGAGTGATACACGCCAACGATTAAATAGACCTGTGATTCTGTGACCAGAATCAGTGAGATCTTTCCAAATGTGTATCCGTCATCATTTTCTCCCATTACAACAAGGCCTTCAGTGTATGTTGTTACTTTGTATACCATTTTAGACACCTCTGCAATGCTTTGCTTTGTGAACCCTTTTGACTGTCCAGCTCCCTGAATGACGTTGTTATATAATTGCTCCTCAAATTAATTCATGACACCAACAACTTCAATGCTATGTGGAAACAATTGGCCGCTGCATAAGTAAGATTGGAGTAACCGGTGCTTCTCAGACAAGTTTTCTGGCACACTCCTTGAAGTAGGAGTGCTTGCTCTCGAACCTCGGTGTCCACAAACGAATGAGTTGCCCAAGTGTAACAAGTAGTGATGCTTTGGCGCAAGGGCACTCTACCCCACAAGCAAAACTGTAGTTCGCCACATTTCTATGTTTTTTTTGCATGAGTAATGAATGCTTTAATATTTAGGAAACAGAAATGGCAGGATTTACACCTGTACATTCCCAATAAAGCTACTTCCAGCTACCAGCCAGCCTGCAATATGAAAATTACACGACCCCAGCCACCAAATTGCATGCACATACCAAAAGAGCTATCAAGCTATATGCTACCATGCAACTCATGCCAACCACACAATCCCCCCCCCCCCCCCCCCCAAAATGTATAGACTACAAGGCTAAATAAAATATCAGTCTGTGCCTGATGTTTCAGATATCATTAATTTAATGTTGCCTAATTAATGGTTGGATAAGGATAATTTCTGAAAGATTAGCAAAAGCACAAGGAAAATTCAACTCACGCGGGAAAATGCCACGACCATCGCCCTGAATAATGCTAGCAAGCTAACCACACAATGTGAAGAAAATGAAAATAAAAGATAACTTTAATATCCTGCAGGGCAAAATATCAGTCTGTGCCTGCTGTTGCTGAATTAATAAATTTAATGGACTAAGGATAACAAAAGCAGGGAGAAAATTCCACTACACTTTTGCTAAATCACACGCACCCCGAAACTGAATAGAGCTAACGCTAACCAGAGATATTTAGACTTAGAGAAAGGTGTACAAAGGAGTGCGTCATCTCTGAGCTATAGCTAACGTTAGCAAGCACCATTCCCCATCTGAGACACCTCTCATTCCAACTACAGAATCACCCCAAAAGTATACATCCCAAGGCAAAATGCCAGTCCATGCCTGCTGACAAACTAAAGGTGCATTCAACATAGCTAAACTCTCGCTCCCTCCCTAGACAAACAGTATTTTTGTCCGGTGAAGCCTATGACCACTTTGCCACTAATACCATAGCGTTAGCACCATGCCACTCATGTCATGCACCCACCGGTTAAGTAGCCTATCAAAATAAACTCACATACGGATTTCTGCACGTTGTTAATACTAAAATGATTTGCTGCTGTATAGCTACAACATCACTGATTATTTTACCAGCAAGAAAGATCAACGCAACAGACCGACATGTCAACCTGGCTACTGTTAGCTAACCCAATCCAAACAAGCTAAAGTTAGCTAGCTAATTAGTAGCTTAGTTAAGAAAACCTGCAGTAGGTATATAGAAATATATAGTATATGGAATTAGTACATACCTTGCAGCCGCTCAAAAATATTTAGGCGACTTTTCCCAAAAATTTAAAATATAATAGCTTGAGTAGAACATAAAGCTTATTTTCTCATGAGTCTTCCCTCGCAGACAGCCGATCATCGCATTAGTAGAAATCAAGTCTGTTGTCAGGGCAGACCTGGTTGTAGATATGTTCGAGTCGCGTCGGGGACATTGTTAGCATTTTAGCTTTCCCTAACCTTTACCTAATTATCCTAACCTGCTTTAATTCTCGTAACCTGCTGCTTAATTAATAAAGTAACTTCTGCTAGTCAAAACGGGAAGACCTGCCCTGAGAACAGTCTTGATTTCAACTATGAGATACAGCTCTCTTTCACTCTCTCTCTCTCACACACACACACCATAGACCGTTTAGCGCCACCAACTACAGCAGTGTTCGGGAACTACTGTAAAGAAATACAGTAAGTTAGAGTGATTTTTACAGGAGGCTTACAATTACAGTTAATAACAGTATTTTTCAGCATTTCCTCATAATGCAGTGCAATCTACAGCATTAATGCTGTAAAACACATTTAAGGTATTTTACTGTGCATTCTACAGTATTTTACTGTTGAAATTACAGAAAAGTTTTACAGTGTAGGCTGTCTCTGAGCTCCATGCACTTATTTCTTTCGCCAACGGTTCACGTTGAATCAATGTGTCCATATGGCAGAGGCTGGTGCTCTCACCTTAGAGGAATTGTAACTTAAAAAAAAAAATCATTTTAATTCCGATTTGTATTATTGACAACGTGACAATCATTTAGAGAAATAAAACGTTATTATTGAAATGAAACTGCTCCATGAAAATGTGCATATGAAAATTATAACTGGCATGCAGATCGGTAGAAATTGTAAGATACATTTTAAGTTTCCCCAAACTTGAAACTCACAAAATGTAAACTCACACACCGCCTAGGAATAGACCGTTGAGAACATAGCACACATTTCTTATACTGCATAATGACAACGTGTGTGTGTGTGTGTGTGTGTGTGTGTGTGTGTGTGTGTGTGTGTATATGAGTGAGTGAGTGAGTGAGTGAGTGAGTGAGTGAGTGAGAGAACAAGAGGAGTGTTGCATCTAAGATTGTGTCTATTAGAACTGAGCACAAAAGGACAGCTATGTGATCCATCGCGGAGAACAGCGCTCACCTTGTTTCAACACCAGTGAGTGGAAAGCACCACTTGCTGGGCCACACCCAGCACTTTGTTGCTTGTTAGACTAGAGGGCTAATAGGCCTGTTTAACATGGGCAGGAGCAGGCCTCTGAGCTGAGGGAGAGAGAATGTCATGTTCCTTATTTGATATTGGTCCCATTCCCTTTTCGCCAAGTTTAGAATTGTAAACTAATAGAAAATAGAAGTTGAAAAAAGTATGAGCACTGCTCTAGATCACTTTATATCCACCACAAGAGGGAGAGAAGAGAAGAGGGCGCAAGAGAGAGGGGAGACCAACAAAGAGGGAGAGAGAGAGACCCGACTTAACTCAAACTAAACCGTTTATCCTACAGCAGAGCGTGTCCGACTCAAAACCACTACAACTGACTAGATAAGAGCATACCGCTTAGAAAACAGAGCTGAGAGCTGTCCATGCAGGATGGGGGCCATATATAAATATCCCCCCAAAAATGTAATCTCCCCTACTTCAATTCTATTATCATTTATTTCAATAATGCAACAGAAAATGGTTTAATCGTTTTTTATTGCAACACAAATTCTTGCAGTTTTACCATCTGCACACCTCCAGCACCTGTACTATCTGCGGCTATGCCTGAGAGATGATAGGCCTGAAAGACATGATTTCTAAACATGTCCCACCAGTACGTGGCAGTATAGAGAGGGCCCTGAGAGATGGGCTTGAGAGATTATGTCTGCAGTTAGACTCTATTGGAAACCAACTGACTATTTCGAATCCAACCATGTTTGAGAATGAAGTATATCAGGTAATCTTACTTCTACGGACTTTAAGTTGTTTTTATAGTCCAGTGGTTTTACAGATTCAAACCGTCCTCTTGAAAGACAGAGTCTGCGGACCCGTAGGTAACCGTCCCTTTCAGCCCTGTTCTGCCCGTCTCGCCACCGTCAAAAGTAGATTTTTGTTAGCATTTTAGCTAACTCTAACCCTAACCCTTTTTCTAACCCTTAACCTAATTTTCATAAATTGCTACGTTAATTCTCATAACCTGCTGTGTAAACTCTAACCTGCTACGAAAAGTAAATTCTTACATAAAACCTGTCCTCCTGGAAAGAGCTGTATCAAGTTGTTTGCAAGATTACATATTATGCTAACTGTGTATAATCAGGGGAATTTTCCTTCTGTCTCAATAGTCTACTCCATATAGTCTAGTAGGCAAGTCCATAGTCCAATAGCCTGTGGCTGCGCTACTGTAAGCCAAATACAATCAGGGGTGAAATTGGAAGAATCCCTCTGAGATCAACCTATGACCCTATCAGATCACCGGGCATTTGGCTCAAAACGTTACAATTTAGGCCTACATGCCAATTATTATTCAAATTACAGTCCAAAATGGTCAAGTCTTGTTATTTCAATCATATTAGACTCTCAGAACAAAATAACATTAATCCTAACTAAAAAAGAAAGGTTTGTAATAGCAATGTATTTGAGAGCAGGAGAGCAAATTATCTGAATTGCAATTGTGACAAAAATCATAATCCTGCACAAAAAAAAATCTGGAATAATAGGTTATAGAGAGAATACATTGAATTCATGAAATAAAGCACACTATTATTCGAGAAGATTAAATAAGCATAATTAAATAGCAGTCTCTTTAATAGTCCACAAGGGGTCACACTTTAGTAGGTATTGGGAAAGGAAAGGAAAATATGCACATAATGAAAATAAAAATGTTATGTTTTTTTTCTTTACACACATTGTTTTGAAAGATGCCTTCTTATTGGCTGTTGGCTGATATGTAATTTGCTGTGTGACAAGGTGAGGATGTGATGATGAGATATGTACATGCCATGGCCTGCACTCTGGATACCGTATAATGAAATTAAAAAACAATTGATTGCCAATAGTTGAGTGCGAACTCCCTATATGGCAATGAAAATGACACACATAATACCATAATCTAAGTGTCTTGTTTGAAATTCCTGTCCATAGATGGTTTTGGGTACTTTTCCGTCCTTACTTGCTCCAAATCGTGTCCATCATCGCCTTGGGTTTTGGGCGCACTTGGAACTTCCAATTTTCTGCGACGTTTGAGAATATGCTGGAGTAAAAATACCATCACCAAAACGACAATGACAATACACACTATTATTCCAATTAGACCACCTGCTGTCACAGTTGAGGGGCGCTGAGTTGGATATTTGACACTTGGTGTAATAAAATCAGATGTCGTAAAGCCTGAACCCTCCGACGGTTGACTCTCAACACATTTCCATCCGTCAACCAAGTCGAATCCCTCATAGCAAGAACACATATGACCTCCATACGTATTTTTGCAATTATGTTCGCAGTAACCGTTATCACATTCATTAATGTCCATGCAAAATCTAATTTCATTTCTTACATCGATCAGGTAACCCTCGGGACAGTTGCATTGATGTGGATCATTTGGGTCACATTCTGCAAGACACTCTTCGAAAGGACAATGAAGTTGACATTTGTTAGGGTCTTTTCTCGTTGCAATATATCCTTCAAAACAGGAGCAATTATAACTGCCCAATGTATTTTCGCAAATATGCTCGCATGGTCCATCCATGTAGCACTCATCTTCGTCAATACATACGTCATTCATCATTTTGAATCCATTTTGGCATCTGCATTTAAATCCACCAATATTGTTGACACACTCATAGTTCTGTCCCGGGCACTGTCTATCATCCAAACAATCATCAATATCTTTACACTTCTTCCCATCTTCTGCCAGTGCGTACCCATGGTGACACATGCAGGCGATGGAGCTGTCATTTTTCTGGTAGCAAACGTGTGCACACCCGAAATGAAGGCAGGGATCGTTTTGCACAGCTACACATGTAAATTTATTGTCATGCAGAATTTTTCCAGGTGGGCAGATGCATACAGGTTGTTGATTAATCGATAAGCACTCATCCTCACAACCACCTTTCAATACATCGCAAGTCCATGGTGCTTGCATCCACTGTTCAGAGAGACAGATATACTTGGAATCAAAGGGGTTGAGCGTTGCAGTGCTTCCCATAGGCAATACCAGTAGGTCATCTCCCTCGAATCCAAATGGGGTCTCATATAGAACGGATTCCTCGCTTTTTATGTCAATAGGTTTGCAGACACTTGGGAAATTATACTCACAAAGGTATCCATCTATTTCCCTGTAGCATGATTGTTCTGTCCAATTCAAATCGATTTTGGACACCGAGACACATTTTGAAGAGCAGACATTGTCAATGACCCCCCAGTTTTGAAAGTCTGTTGAATTATCTCCCGTTATCCATCTGTACCCCCGCAAATCAGAGGCGCTGTCGGGACATTGTCCATTCGGTAACCGCAAACCAATCCAATAATCTCCTGTAATGTCGATTAAAATCGAAATGATGTATTGTGATTCCGAAGATCGCACTGTCATTAATTGTCCATTATTGCTCTCACAATGTTTTTGAGCCGTTGCAAAAGCGACTGGATCCTGGAAAACAGCAAAACAATGATTCCCGTCGCAGTATGCATTATGTTTGGCTTCTCCCACTCTCATCAAGAATGTTAGAGTAACAAACACCATCACTATTATGTCCCTCATTTTTTAAACTCAGTTGTTACAACTTTCTAATTAGGCCTACAAGTCTTGCGCGTATTAGAAGTCAATGTAGGCTATAGCCTAGTTTAGACTGTTTATCCTGCTGATAGTTCACGCTTATAAAAGGCTCGCTCCATGTTTGCGCTCTGGTCACGGAAGGAAGTTCCTCCTTGGAAGGAAGCTAGTTTTCAGCTGCTTGCTTAATCCCCTTCCCAAAACGTAATCTCTCCCACTGCGACGGTGCACATCACTATAGCCTATATTTCGAATAACGCAGACACGCGAGCCTACCCACACCCGAGTGGGCGCAAATATTAGCCAACATTTGGCACATAAACAAATGTCTACACTAGTAAACTGCAAACATGAAATACACGTTGGTAGATAACCTCTACAATAGGCCAATATTTCAACAAATGGAATTAGGATATAGTTCAATGTATTTGTAGAAGCCTAATACATGTTAATGTTTCCCCCGCCTCTCTCTCCATCTCTCTCTGGTAGCTCAGACGGCACATTCAAGCTATTTTGGGATACATTTTAGAACCCCATCCAGAAATGGGCAACATGAGAACAGAACCAAAGCTCTTAAAATGTCAATCAGCAGTAGAAACGATTTCAAAAAGGCATCCCCGCCCCTGTTTTGGTAAAAAGCTGAATGCAGGACTGACAATCCATGATATCAAAATAATAGTTATAACCATGTTGAGGCTATATAGTGTGGGTTCGATTCCCACGGGGGGCCAGTACAAAAACGTATGAAATGAAATGTACCGTAAGTCACTCTGGATAAGAGCGTCTGCTAAATGACTAAAATGTAAATGTAAAATGTTTGCTTACATTTACTTTGTTTACAAACATTGAAGTAAAACAAATGTAGGTCTATATTTTGGATTCTGGTGGGGTACGACAGGCATTTATAAGTTATATTATTCAAGAATCAGTGGGTTCATATAATACATTCATTAGTAAAAAAATTTTTTTAATGAATGTAGCAATTACTGATTTCCCCTTTAAGGTGATTTACACATATGGTTTCAGGTATTTGCATGAAATTCGATTAGACCTTAAGTTACAAATACCAAACTATGCCTCCAATACAGAAGGAATGAACATTTTATTTTTCTCCAACTAATGACAGTATAGCCCAATATAGGCCGTCCACACACACACACACACACACACACACACACACACACAACTTTACTCCAAAGACACATTATGGTTTTTACACTGATATAATTCATGGCCTATATTCAACTTGTTGGCACAAATAAAAGTGGAAGTGGAGCAAGCAGATAACCTCCATGCATGGCTGCTTAATTGACCATTTGCTAAACTGTCAGGGATTTCGTCGTCGTCAGACGATATGGCGAAATCATCGTCGGAAAAGGAGGACCAATATGCAGCAGAATTGTGTTGGCTCATCTTGAACATTTATTAGACTCAAAATGAACGTACAAAAATAACAAAACGAACTCACGATATAGACAGTCTTCTCAGGCTCACATACGGTAGACAAGAAACAATCTCCCACAAATGACAAACACACCCTAATCTATGGGACTCTCAATCAAAGGCAAAGAGAAAACACCTGCCTTCAATTGAGAGTCCCAACCCCAATTAATCAACCATAGAAACACACTCACTAGACTCCACATAGAAATACATAAACATAGACCATAAACCAAAAACCAAAAACCCGGAAATACTAAATCAAACGCCCTTTTACCAAAACACCACCCCCAACCACATAAAACAAATACCCTCTGCCACGTCCTGACCAAACTACAATGACAATTAACCCTTATACTGGCCAGGACGTGACATAAACAGTAGGCTGTTATTTGCTTTTGCTACATTTCAATAACGAGTTTTAGTGAGTAAATAACAAGAATAATCCCAAAGAAGTTAAATAATAATTTATTATGTTTTCTTTTAAAATCATTTAATATATATATATATATTATTGCAAGTTATATATATTTATATTGCAAGTTAGCCTATAGGCTCACTTTGTTACTGGCTTTGTTCACTTATAAGATTGGTTAGAATTTTTTGTGATGAGGTGAGCCATTTCTGATATATGCTTATTAAAACTGTATGAACTAAAAACATGACAAGTTCAAACCAGCTGATTCTCCTTTGCAAACGTGTAAACAAGAAATGCCAATGAAAATGGCAAAATTATCCAACAACATATGAATTGTCATATTATAAAATGTCTGTCAAATTTTTGGTACTTATCCGTTGAGACTTGCTGCAAATCGTGATTACCAAAGCCTTGGCTTTCGAAAGCAATGTCTAAATTACCTCGACGTTTCAGTATAAGGTGAATAAGTACAACCATCACCAAAATAACAACGACAATACATACTATCATTCCAAGAAGACCTCCGGCCTTTACAGTGAAAGGGCGCTCAGTTGGATGCTTGGCACTTGGTGTATATGGTGTCGTAAAACCTGAACCTTCCGATCGTTCTCTCTCAACACAATCATATTCACCAACCAAGTCGAATCCCTCGTCACAAGAACACAGGTAACCTCCATAAGTATTTGTGCAATTATGGTGGCAGTAAGTATCCATCTCACATTCATCTATGTCGACACAAATTGATGACCCATTTCTGTCATCGAGTAAGTAACCTATTGGACAGTAGCATTGATATGTTTTACTACGATCACATTCTGTGGGACACTCTTCTGCTAAACAAAGTAATTGACACCTGTTGGTGTCTTCTGTCATTGAAATGAATCCATCAAAACAGGAGCAAATGTAACTGCCTATCGTGTTCGTGCATTCGTGGTCACATGGACCCATGAAGCATTCATCCACATCGACGCATATGTCATATTCCAACTCATATCCCTTCTGGCATCTGCATTCAAATCCACCAAGAGTAGGCACATTGACACATTCAATGTTCTGTCCCGGGCACTGTCTATCATCGACACAATAATCAATGTCTTTGCACTCCTTCCCATCTTCTGCCAGTGCGTACCCATGGTGACACATGCAAGCGTAGCTGTCATCTTTTTTCTGGCAGAGATGCGCGCACCCTGAGTCATGGCAGGGGTCATTTAGCGCATATTCACATATGACGTGGTTGTCCTGGAGAGTTTTTCCAGGTGGACAGGTGCATACAGGTTCATGGTTAACTGAGGAACAGTCATGCGAACAGCCACCATTAAATACGTCGCAATTCCACGGTGCTTGCATCCACTGTTCAAAGTTACATATATACTTCGATCCGAGGGATTTCAGCGTTGCAATGGTTCCCGGGGGTAATACCAGTAGGTTGTCTCCCTTGAATCCCAATGGGTTGTCGTACAGAACGGATTCGTCCCCTTTTACCATGACATGTTGGCAAGGACTGTCAAGTTTATATTCACAAATAAATCCATCTATTTTACTGTTGCATGGCTGTTCCTTCCATTCAAAGTCGTATTTTGATACTGAAATGCATTTTGAAGAGCAGACATCATCAAAGTGTCCCCAGTTCTGGAACTTCGTTTCATTATCTCCAGTAATCCACCTGTACCCTCGTAAACCCAACGCTTGGTCGGGGCATTGGCCGCTCGGTAGCTGCAAACCAATCCAATAATCTCCAGTATGGATACCGAGTAATATTAAAAGGGTGCTATGCGATATCAAAGATCGCACTGTCATTAAATGTCCATTATGTCCATTATTATCCTCACAATGTTTTTGTGCCGTTTCAAAGTCGACTTGGTCCTGGAAAACCGCAAAGCACTGCTTCTCGATGCAGTATCCACCACGAGGGGCTTCCCCCTTGACTCTCAAAAGGAATGTTAACGCAACGAGTATTCCTACAGTATCCATCATTTTTTAACAATAGCCTACGCCTCAAATCAAATATAACAATTTCGCATATAATTTAGAGATGTAGGCTACTCGGCTCCTCTGCTTATAAAGCACGGTTTGATTAGTAGAATGAACGTTAAGACTGCTGATATCTGCCATTTATAAAAGCCTCCCTCCATGTTTTCGATTGATCAAGGAAGGAAGTTCCTTTTTGGATGGCGTAGTTGCTGACTAAGAACAAACAAGTTCTCTCTTAACCTGTAGTTGGGCTGGCTGCAACCTGGACTCAGGGGTAGACTTAACATCGTAAAGTAAATGTAGTAATACACACATTTGTATGATATGTTACGTTTTGTATTGTATGTCGTAATTTGTGAATATCCATTATCCATTTTGTAAGAATTACAATTGGTATGATATGTTACGAATTGCAATTTGTACAATATCTTACGAATTTCAATTCATACAATATCTTACGAATTTGCAAAATGTTTAATATGTTATGAATTCCAATTTGTTGTGGCAAAAGTTAGCTAGGTTGCTAACGCTAATGTTAGCTAGGTTGCTAACGTTAGCTAGGCTAGGGGTTAAGGGTTAATGTTAGGGTTAGGAGTTAGGTTAAAGGGTTGAGGTTAGGGTTAGGGGAAGGGTTAGCTAACATGCTAAGTAGTTGCAAAGTAACAAAAAAGTAGTAAGTAGTTGCAAAGTTGCTAATTAGATCAAATGCTTAGGTTGTCCGTGATGAGATGTTCGCGTTATATGGCCATCTGTCCACCTCAGCCAACCACCCTACTTTCATTTTTTGACCTTAAGTAACCTTCTGTCTTATGTAACCATACCAAACTTAACATACTGTATCATACTAATATGAATGTCCTGATTTTACTATTACATTATTACGTCTAGTCTATGAGACCAGGCTGGCCCATCATCCCGTATTACTAGTGCCATCGTGTCACTGATGCATGCGCCCACACACATTATCTTATTACATAGGCTATGCCGAATATTTAGAGGCGACCAAGATAATATCTGGGTCTCGGTGGTAGCTTAGGAGGAGTAGGAACATAATCAGTCACGGGGAGATTGAATCATGAGTGGCACAAATGCACCACAGGAAGTGGAAGGTGGGCTTAATTCTTCTAAGCCCACCCCACAATTTGTGTTACTAGATAGAGATGGCATGTTATTTCAGCGCTCCCATATTTCCTTTAATAAAATGGGTTGAGTGAGAGAAATGGGGAATTGAGTGGAAGTGGGTTTGGTTTTGTTCATGCAACTGGAACAAAACCTGTCCAACACTCATATTTGATTAGTCCTACTGATTGGTATGCTGTCATGATGAAGTCCACTATGTAGGCTACATTGTATGATAAGTAGTGGCATTTGTAGATTATTGTTGGCTGCTTGATATACCTGGAAAAGAATGTCATGTCTCTTTGGCATATTTATTTAAAACTTAGAAGGGGAAACTTCAAGATGTGTCTGCAGACTGTTTATTTTTGGAAAACCAAAGATATCCAGAACGGAAGAAACCATGCCTGTTCTTTCCAACACTTATGTTTGTATAGCCACATTCTGACAGAGCCAGTTTCGTTGGTGCCACCAACAACATATCCGAAGCCTATCATTGAGTAAACAATACCTCAAAGGGGCCCACTTCTTTGAGTCCGCTGCAAGACAAGTCTTTCATATGGGATGGAGGAAATGGGAGGTCTTCCCCTGCAGCGTGTAGCCGGGGATAAGGAGAAAGGGAAAAGGTGTGTACCGATGACCTTCCCTGTATCAAAACCCACGGGAGTGATTTCTCTCTGAGTCGGCGTTGTCGGAAGGTGCCAGCCATATCCTGTGATGGCTACTCCCAACCAACTCTACATTGATCATAACTTTTATGAAAATGGCTGAAATGACATTGAATAAGATTCACTCATGTTGTCGTAATGGAAAACTATAGACTGTGGAGAATGATGGAAGACACTTATTAAATAATATGTAAACATGCCTGTAACAGTCATCGTACGTAGTGGACCAAGGCGCAGCGGGTTGAGTGCTCATAGTGACTTTTATTGAACACAAACAAAACGATCGAACAAACAGGATTGCAGGCTAAACACACAGCTATGCAACAACAACTTCCCACAAGGGACATCTGAAAACAGGGCTACTTAAGTATGACTCTCAATCAGCAACAATGATGTACAGCTGTTCCTGATTGAGAGCCATACCAGGCCAACACAAAGAAATACACAACATAGATAGAGCATAGAAATACAAACATAGAACATAACCAAAAACCCCGGAATACTCTAAACAAACACCCCTCTACATAAACACATATACCAACAAACCCCGAACCACATAAAACAAACAACCCCTGCCACGTCCTGACCAAACTACAATAACAAATAACCCCTTTACTGGTCAGGACATGACAGTACCCCCCCCAAAGGTGCAGACCCCGGATGCACCTCACAAAAAATCAACACAAAAATAAACCACCCAAACTAAAGGGAGGGTGGCTACCGTCACCGACGGTTCCCGTGCTACACCCCCCCTCCCCAATCCTCCTACTGTGGGGGTGGCTCAGGCTCTGGCCTTAGTCCCCCAGCTAACCTGTCCACCCCCGCTGAATACCTCGGGCTGAAGCGCGTCGCTGTAGACCTCGGGCTGAAGAGCTTCGCTGTAGACCTCGGGCTGAAGGGCGACTCTGGGAGTTCCGGACTGTAGTGCGACTCTGGGCGCTCCGGACCGTAGGGCGACTCAGGCTGCGCTGGTTCCGGACCGTAAGGCGACTCTGGCTGCGCCGGTTCCGGACCGTAAGGCGACTCTGGCTGCGCCGGTTCCGGACCGTAAGGCAACTCTGGCTGTGCCGGTTCCGGACTGTAGGCCGTCTCACTCGGTTCCGGACTGTAGGCCGCCTCACTCGGTTCCGGACTGTAGGCCGCCTCACTCGGTTCCGGACTGTAGGCCGCCTCACTCGGTTCCGGACTGTAGGCCGTCTCACTCGGTTCCGGACACTCTGGACGGGGCACTGTTGCCGGACACTCTGGACGGGGCACTGTTGCCGGAAGCTCTGGACGAGGCACTATTGCCGGAAGCTCTGGACGAGGCACTATTGCCGGAAGCTCTGGACGGTGTACTGTCGTCGGAAGCTCTGGATGGGGACTGCGCACTGAAAGCCTGATGCGTGGGGCTGGTAGTGGAGGTACCAGACTGGAGACACGCACCCCAAGGCTAGTGCGAGGAGCAGGAACAGGACGAGTTGGACTGGGCTGACGCACTGGAGGCCTGATGCGTGGGGCTGGCTTTGGATACGCCAGACTGGATACACGCACCTCAGGGCTGGTACGAGGAGCGGGAACAGGATACACTGGGCCGTGAAGGCGCACTGGCGGTCTCGAGCGCAGTACTGGCACCACCCTTACTGGCTGGATGCCCGTTTCCCCCTGGCAAATGTGGGACGCTGGCACCGCGCACACCGGCCTTTGAATGCTCGGCCTCGACGCCGTGCGCATCACCCCATAGCACGGGACCTGACCAGTAACATGCTGCCTCCGGTAAGCACGGGGAGTTGGCTAGGGGCTTAACCCTGGCCCAGCCAAACTACCCATGTGCCCCCCCCCAAATACATTTATTGGGGAAGCCTCTCAGGCATCCTTCGTTGGGCCCGCTCTTCGCTCCACTTTCGCCGTTCCTCCCTCGCTGTCTCCACCTGTTTCCATGGCAGGGTCTTGTCCCCTGCCATTACCTCCTCCCATGTCCAAGATGTCCTCCACTCCCTTCTCTCCCTGGCCCAGGATCCTTGCTCCTCCTGGGCCCGCTGCTTGGTCCATTGGTGGTGGGAAGTTCTGTAACGGTCGTCGTACGTAGTGGACCAAGGCGCAGCGGGTTGAGTGCTCATAGTGACTTTTATTGAACACAAACAAAACAAGAAAACGAACAGGATTGCAGGCTTTACTTTAAAACAAACACCACCCTGCCACGTCCTGACCAAACTACAATAACAAATAACCCCTTTACTGGTCAGGACGTGACAATGCCATATTTTGAACATTTTCCTATGTTTAAACGTTACCATTTTGGCAGAATTTTGTCAAAAGCATTGCATGTTATCTGCAATCTGCTCATAACTTGCATAGCAATGTAATTTGAGACAGTGATTATGATCCCACATACATGTAGGCTACAAGGAAGTTCCATTTCTATTTGCCATGTGTAATAAAGAAATTAGAAATCTTACTCACTCACATTTATTATCTTGGAAGTGCCAAACCCAGCAACCACGTAATCTGATTCTAGTGTATACAATTCCGCTCAATTTAATTTGGCATTCCTCAAGCTATTGCTAGTGACCCAACCCAGACATTCATATTTTGGTATTCTGTCTGCCACAGCCTACCTTACTTTCTTTTGTCAACCCTTTTGTCAACCCTTTCTGCTTCATCCTAAGGAATTGACTGTTAGGATATTGTGTTTCGCCGCCTGAGACGCACATAATCGCAGTGTAAATAATGGTAGATCCACCGCATCAATGGCAGGAAATGGCTTCACGGGACTCTTAAGCCTTGTTCACACTGGCAGTTTGAAGTGACACTCATAGGTGGTTTGAAATCAGATACAAATCTGATTCCTGGCCATGCGACTTCGTCAAATATGACCAAATATGATTTGTTTGCCCCCAAGTGGTTTGTAGACTGTTATTTGGCATATGTTGTTGCTTGCTAGTTACTCTGTTGACAGTGTGAAGAGAACATGTGGTAACTAACTAGCTTGTTAATTGTTTACAAACAAATTAGTGAATGTGCTAGCAAGCTCAACAGCTACCTAGCTAGCTAGTTGACTGCTGTAGCTAGCCAAAAATACCTTATTTTGAAAGGTAATTATCCTTTGAGACTTTCTAAGTGTGAAAAGTGTTTAAACACTTTTTGTTGTTGATTTCACATTGAATTCACGTTAGTTGATAACTCAACCAAATGTAAATCAAAACTAGAGGTTGAACTAACGTCTGTGTCCAGTGGGTCTCTGTGACACTTTATTTTCTGGAATCTGGTTGATTTAATTCAGAGGGCCTGCTGAATAAAGCAAGATTATTAGCAGGCTGTCTGTGTTGGCAGCGTGGTCTGACTTGATTCTAAGAGATGTGCTTGTGTTGGAATGTGTGCTCGCACACAGTTCTTTAGGGCCTCTCCAACAGGCGATCACACAGAGACTCTTGCTATTGCCAGCATTCACTTACTACTGAGAAAACAACGGAGTGGTTTGGACGCATTGTAATAATCTGTTTCCAGCAATTGTGTTGTGCCACTCAGTACATGCAAAGAAAAGGGCCATTTAATCAAGTTGACAGAACTCCAGAGACAGGAAGACAAACTCTGACATGTCATAGTGTAACCGATGTGAAATGGCTAGTTAGTTAGCGGTGGTGCATGCTAATAGCGTTTCAATCGGGTGACGTCACTCGCTCTGAGACCTGAAGTAGTTGTTCCCCTTGCTCTGCAAGGGCCGTGGTTTTGTGGCGCGATGGGTAACGATGCTTCGTGGGTGTCAGTTGTTGATGTGTGCAGAGGGTCCCTGGTTCAAGCCCAGGTTGGGGCGAGGAGAGGGACGGAAGCTATACTGTTACAATAGCCTCTTCTTTATCACATCCTATCTAAACAGACTACCGGTAGTTGCAGGCAAACCCATGTACTCATAGCTTGGAGAGTGGTGTCGGTAGACAAGTAGATATGTCAGACTGAGCTACAAATAATTTAGTTTGCGGTCTTTTGCTGACTCACGCATTTCATTCAAGAATTTCCAGACTTTTAAGAGAGAAATGCATTGTAATCTCGTTTACCAGCCTCTCTGAAGGACTTTAACTTGCAACCTTAAATCAATGATTACTTGGTTCAAAGCAGAGTCACATCATTGTCATGTTTTTCTTTAGTCATTACTAGAACCCTGACCAGGAATCACTTATAACTAGGGCCCTAACAAGTTTTTGGATAGGCAATTCTTTCCTCCAAGATACTATTTTCCCTAGACATTACTAATTCCTCATTAAAGCAAATATTTCCCCTTAACCTTCCTACACACCGTTTCCATCCCCCTGAGCATGGGGAGCAGGAACAACCCTATGGTTCTCAACATCTCCCCTCTGTGAAAAATAAGCCTTCCCGAGGGTCTGGCACGATGACAGACAATCCCTGTTACAAGAACAAACACTTCTGGCTGGGCCTCAGCTGGACCATGCACAACTCTTCAACTCTCAAGTCGGAGATGAGGGGTACTCATAGTCCAAACAGCACATAACTTCAGAGGCTAGAAAGTCAACACAAACACACGGACTTATTTGTTTTCACCCACTGGGAATTACATCACATTTAAAGAGGCTGAATTACATGGTGAGAGTAGACATCTCGTGACATGGCATGGAAGGGTGAAAAGGCTGCATACACAGCACTAAGGATTTGTAGTTTATTGTACCAGCTCCTGTATGTTTCACAAGACTAGTTGATTGAGGAAGTGAAATGTTCTTTTGTATTCCCCTTTTTGGACATGTTTGCATAAACATGACCTGTCATCTCAAAAGTCTCCAATACCTAACTACCGTTGTGTCCATGATCCCATGCCTGGGATTCTATCTGAGCTAGGCCAGTGTGTGTGAAATATGGAGGAGAGGAGTCATCTTGGAAGAGCACTTGAGGGAGGAACTTGACTTTAGATGAAAGTTACAGGCCTCTGATAATTACCTAGTACCCAGGCGAGCCCTGGGTAATGGGTAATTATCAGAGGCCTGTACATTCTGGAATGCTTGACCCCTCTCCATGTATGCCTGGGAACACTTCCCCCTGAACAGGGAGGCCTATAGCTAACTGCTACTTAACCCACATTGTTCTTAGAATAGAAGAGTTGTCCCCTGATGATTATATTGCTGTTTTGGAAATTACCCACCTGCTCTGCTCTTCCCAGATAAGGATTACATTAACCACAAATATCATTAGTGCTTATCTCCCAAGTGAGGTGTTAGCAAGCCATAGGTATTCGACCCTCAGACAAAATCAAGCTCATGGTCATTTAGAAAAAACCTAATCCAATGAAATGAGGATGCACCTCTAATGGTTTGGGGAGGTTGAGGGAGGCACATTCTTGTGTACACTTTACCCCAGAGCAACATGAACAGATTCCTCCCTCATCTGGAAACAATATTTATTCATTCAGCAGGACTGAGTGAACTCGGCCAGATCTTTTCATACACCCTGCGACATCTGGAAAAAAGATGTGATCCCAGCAAAATGCCTGAAGCAAGACTCCTGTGAAGTTATCACTGTTCACTTTTTCCAATAGGTATTTTAGGCATTTTGACATTTGTTAAACCCCTGCTATGCATTCAAATGTAAGGATTTATCATTGCCCTTGCAAAAAAAAACATGTCACGTAAAAAAACGGCATTTCACATGTGAAAATCACTTTTATGTGGAATTGCAAGTTCACATGTAATTGTTTTCACATGTGAACTTGCAATTCCACATGTGAAAGTGAGATTTTCACGTGAACGTTTTTCACATATGAAACTGCATATTAGATTTTTACAAGTGATTGTTTTTCACGTGTGAACTTGCAATTCCACATCTGAAAATCTAATTTGCAGTTTCACATGTAAGAAAACTCCACATTTACTCCAATGTTGTGAACAAAGTAAAAGTAAACAAACACTGTATAGCCTAAAAACATGGTTAAAACTATCATTTTAATATCATGGATGTGTCACGCCCTGATCTGTTTCACCTGTCTTTGTGATTGTCTCCACCCACCTCCAGTTGTTACCCGTTTTTCCCATTAGTCCCTGGGTATTTATTCCTGTGTTCCCTGTTTGCCTGTTGCCAGTTCGTCTTGTCTTGTCAAGTCAACCAGTGTGGTTTTCCGTGCACCTGCTTTTTCTTATCTCTCTTTTGCTAGTCCTCCTGGTTTTGACCCTTGCCTGCCTTGACTCCTTTGCCTACCTTTAAACACCGTTAATACATTAATAGTATTATATGGTGTGGTCCTCTAGTGAGTGAGTTACATTTGTGCCATCAATATCAAGCAAAACTTCTGAAGTTGAGAAGAAATTTCTTAGTATTGCAAACAAAAATAATGACATTGAAAGCAAACAGATAGCAAAACAAAATAATGCAAGGAAATAATATTCAAATGTGAGAGCAGATGAATTGTAAATGGATTTCAGTGATCAAAAGAAAATTATAGTGCGATTAAATAAAACACCTCCCTCTTTCCTGCAATTTTCCCTATCATTGGTTATGTTACCCTGGCCTTCGCTTTCACTGCCTTTTATCCAGTTACAAGTTTTGGCGCATTCATTCACGCAACATAGCATCCTGCATCCCACTGCTGGTTTGCCTCTTAAGCTAAGTAGGGTCAGTCCTAGTCGGTCCCTGTATTGGAAAACAGATGCAGCTGTAAGCGATGAAAAATGAATGTGAGAAAAAAATCACGTGGGGAATGTCTACATGTGAAACTTCACACGTGCCCAAAAACCACATGTCTGATTCATGTGAACATTTCATGTGATTTGTTCACATCTTCTTGAATTTTTTTGTAAGGGTAGCAACGGCATATGACATCACACTAATGTTAATATACATGTTGCATATTGGTTTTACATGAGCCCATGTGTGTTCTTTGTCTTCTAGGGTTTTCTATGGGACTGGACTCACACAGTTTCACCTGTGTGTGTTATAGTATATAATATGCATATTATGCAAGCATGTTCAAGTGTTTGCTACAGTATTCTTTGTCAATGAAGCAGGCACTTTGTTGTAAAGCAAAGCATGCTTCTTTTATAGACAAATAAGTTGTCACATAAACTAAACCGCCCAACGCTTGGTACAGTTTCATGTGGTCTCATTCCTCTCCAAGGTCTGCATGGTCAACACATCACACTGGTTTCCATTCATTGTGTTCATGTTCTCCTGTTGATCTCAAACCACCAGGAGCCTGGAACCCTGTGGGCACCCCAACCCAGACACCGTCCTGCTCAGACGGCTGCCGGCTGGGGAAATACACACTGCTGTTACAAGCCAACACAAATGGGGACTTTCACTTAAGAGTCACCTCTGACTTTCCATTACTGTTTTAGGTCTGTTTACATCTGTTGTGGTGATTCCTGGACATTTGACATTATTTGGTTTGGCAACAGAGTGCTTTGTGATGATTCTGTCACCTCAAAAGAAACCACAGACTTCTAACTCAGAACGTGGTGGTCATGTGTAAGCATTGTTGTCATCAGTGACCCGCTGCTTCTGTCTGGCTTGCATCATCTTGCTCTGTGCCAGTGGACACATTTCGGCCGATCGGGTCTGATCAGAAGCAGTGAGTAAAGAGTGAGTATGTATCTGGTGATGTCACTGAGGGGGAAAAAACAGACTGCCTGTGTTACTACCCTGGACAGATGTTATTATGACACCTTTGAGACGTCACAACGTGGAGAAATCACTTCCTTTTTATAATTATAAAAATCATTCACACAATTATAATCGTCATCAGAGTTTGGCAAGTAAAGCAATACTCATTCTCCCACTTTCTCACTACAGCATAAGTCACAATGTTCTCTCCTACTCCACTGGGGATCTTGTAGTTTTATGTCACACAAGACCAGTGGAGGCTGCTGAGGGGAGGACGGCTCATAGTAATGGCTGGAATGGAGTGAATGGAATGGTATCAACCAAGGGAAACCACATGTTTGATACCATTCCACTGACTCCATTCCAGCCGTTATTATGAGCCGTCCTCCCCTCAGCAGCCTCCACTGCAAGACTCATAGTAAGATGACGATAGTAATGACAAGAAGTTTGTAGTCCAACTGTGGCCAAATTACTCAGCTGACAGACCAATCCATGGTTACAAGGTATTGATATTTCAATGTTAATCTAATCATTTACACTTAGAGATCTACAACTTCTCACATTTGGTCCAAAACCATGTTAATCATGACATTTTCTTCTGCATTACCTGGCATTATTTTCTGTATTTACGAGAAGGTACATTGGGATGGTCAGTGATTCAGTATTCCTTTGGGCACTAGGAGGAAAATGTGATTAGGTACAGTATAATATGCTTGGTGTGCGTTAGACTTACACGTAAAGTTTATGAAAGAAGAGAATTTCAGATCATTCAAGTGCACAATATGTTGGACTCCACAATTATCCTGTCTTGACGACTTGACCACTGATTTAACGACTGATTTAAATGACATCAAACCCCATTAAAACCTTAAAACAATTATTTCCCCAAAGCTCTTGTTAATTTAGCTCTGACTTATTTAGCTTTCCAATATTGTGAGTGGGGGAAATGGCCATCTTGGCCTGAAAAAACACATTTTCAATTCCAATGTCCTTTGGGTGTTGTGTTTGGCAATGACAAGCAAACCCATGGGAACGTTTGCACAGGCCATGAAAACGTTTGCACAGGTCTGAACATATTCCACCACATCCTCAAGCATCCCTATGCCAAGTTATTATTTCCTTGTACATGGAATCCAACCTGCATAGGGACTGCTGAACTCCATAAATATACCTTATAAATCTGTATTTTTGCACTTCTCTCATTTTTTACTGATATTTTCCAGCAGCTGACAGGATGATTGAGTCCTTCCACAAAAACATTGACCATTGTTACCGTGTCCCCATCAGGACATCCTTTATGTGTTATATTGTCACGTATCTTTCTATGGTAGAGTAGGTCAGGGCGTGACTGGGGGGTTTTGTCTAGTTTATTTATTTAGATGTTTGGTTCTAGTTTATTTTTTCTCTGTTGGGTTTTTTAATCTAGTTTAATTGTTCTATGTTGTGTTCTAGGTTATTTTTTCTATGTTGTTTTTTTTGTCTAGTTTACATTTTCTATGTTGTGTTCTAGGTTCTTTTTTCTAGGTTGGGGTTTTCGTATGATTCCCAATTAGAGGCAGCTGGTCATCGTTGTCTCTAATTGGGGATCATATTTAAGTTGTTGTTTTTCCCACTAGTGTTTGTGGGAGATTATTTTGAGTTTATGCATGTAGCATCTCTTTGTCACGGTTTGTGTTTGTTTATAGTTTATTGTCTGTCTTGCATAGTTTCACATAGAAATAAAGATGTGGAACGATACGCACGCTGAGCCTTGGTCTCTTTCATACGACAATCGTGACATATATCTTGAAACTGTATTGACAGAATGTAACATACTTAGATTTCCAGGTGTTTAATGTCAAAGGTTTATTTTTCAAAACTGAACAGAAGTATCAAATCACCTAACAGTCTCCTGCTAGTCTTCCCGTCTGTTGATTTATTGGAAGAAAAAAAAACGACTAGAAGAACAGAGGATAGTGACTTCGCACAAAATTGTCTCCATATAAAAGTTTCAAAATACCCCAGTCTTGGAAATGATTCCACACAGTCTGGGCATGTATCTGAGCTTAATTTATCCCTGTGTTTCATCTTGTGACTAAAATCAGTGTGGAGACCAATAACAGAATATTTCCTAATACCGTGTTGGAAGCAACAACATGGCAGTATCAGCCAAATTCTCATCTAAACTCATTTTAAACAGACGGGTTGAAAGCTGCTCTCCGCTCCAGTTAATTTATTTGTTAAATGTAAGACTTCAGATCAGCAGGCTAATGTTCCTTGTAAATCTTAAGACTTTTTAACTACATCTTCAATGGAGCGATTATGGTTGAATTCGGGTTACCATTGCTTCCATGATGCCTCCTTTAGAACGTGAGAACAACCCATAAATGGATGAGTGTATACAACTGTAGCACACAACATTTGCTCTGACTTCTATGTAAATGCCACAAGAGCGCTTAACGTATGCCCCCAAACTATAACAACCAATGGGTGATTATAAACCATGGCCTGTGGTGTTAAGGTCATAACACAACTCCAGCTACCCCTTACTGCACTCCTCAGTGAGTTCCTGACATTCTGTGTGTTTCGTTGGCTATATTACTACACAGTACATTCACATATGAATTCTTACATGTAATGATGCATTGGGGATGTAACAGAACATTCAGTACAGAAACATTAGGAACAGCTGCAGACATTAGGTCACACACACGCATCCATTAGTGTTGACATGTTCTTCTAGAGAGAGTGAGAGAGAGTCTGTGTGTGCGAGAGAGAAGGTAGAATGAGCTCTTGTAAATATTCATGAGAAGTTCCATCCACTACATATTTTTTCAATTTTGAAACAGGAAGTTCCTTTCTTTCTTTCTTTCTCAGGGCTGTTGCCAACTTCACCAGCAGTCAGAATATGTTGTATCTCAGCAGCCCAGGCAGCCTTTCTGATATCACTCTGTCTCTGTGTTGGCTTCACTGATTTGTTTCAGTTTATGTGAGGCTTAACCATGGAAATAGCAATGATGAGTCATCTGTTCTAAAAGCACAGCCAATGACATGGTGTACCTACACTAGAGCCAGGAGTTGGTTCTGACTATGAGACCTGAGCAGGAAAAACTCTGTCCCTAGTCCCTAAAAATGATAGTCATTTCATGTGAAAACTATGCTCATTGAACACTGTAATTTACAGTAAGTGCTTCAATCCCCACAACAACACATTGTTGCACTCTTGCTGTGAAATCCAAATGTAAAGTTTGCCCTAGTTTAAAGGGCAATTGACCCTTGGCTAAGTCCCACCCACCTTGGTTACTGTTGCAACCTAGGACAGCATTTTCCATGGAAGCACAATTCCCCATTCAACCACACAATGAAATTAAACACAAGTACTCCTGGTGCACTGTTCAATTGTTTATCCATTTAAACATACATTTTTTTAAAGAAAACTCTCAGTTTTTATCATAGCACTAATTGGCTTTTCTGCGATTTAAACGTGAGCTTGTCCGAGGTGTCGGAATTGACGGCAGTTGCTATCCATTGGAGTGCTGTAATTGCTTACCCAAAATTCTGGGGCGGGGTTTAGCGAAAGGTCAATTGAGGCTTTGCTCAAATATATGTGCAGCTAAGTCAGATGCATCTGTGTAACTAGGCCAGATATATTTGATACAATTCAAATAAGTAGTTTAGAAGAAGAAAAAAGATAGTTTCAGGTCATCAGATGCTCTTGCCTTGTTGAGCTTGACATATTGGTAGTTGTGATAAACAACTATAATTCCTTTCAGATTACCAGAGTCTATAATCAAGGTGACCATAAATTCATTTCAGCTCATTTTCGTAACCAAAATGACCTTTTGGCTTTTGGAGCCTCTCCAGACCATGGTGAATTATGAGAGTGGAGCTGTTGATGTTCAAGTAATAGATGTCTCTTCTATTGTTTTCCCAGAACTCCTCCACAGTAGCCGCTGGTTTACCACGCCAGTGTTCTGCAGGCCGTGTGTGTTCTACAGAAGCTGGCATTTTCTCAACAGGGCCAGCTGCTTTCTTTGGGAATCCTACATCATCTGTGTCCTGATTCTTTGTTGAGACTTTTATGAAACATCAAGCCTCGAAAAGAGCGAGGAGTTTACCTTTGCATTTCTATTAAAGTACGCCATGTGATGACACTTCACAATTTACAGAGGTTTTGTAAGTTTGTGCATTTGGTTCAACAGGTAACCTGCAAGGATAAATCTCTATATACTGTAAGGAAAGAGAGGAGTAGCTCAGGGTTAAAAGGTGGCCGGTCCCAAATGTCACTGTCTGGCACAGAGTGGTACCAGATGTACATATTACTATATGTAGGCCAGGCCTTTGTAGTGAGGCTCTCCCACATACATATCTTAAAGAGTACGACATATTCAAGGAGGCTCCTAAACACCCAGACTCATGGAATTATTAATTGTAGCTACCTCAATTACTCCGTCTTTGTCTAATAGACAGGCTAACCTAGAGGGATGTAGAAAGAAATTGTTTCTGAATTCCATCAAAGCATACAATCAAAATTAGATATTTCGGAAAATGAGTCTCTTGACATTATTGAAATTGGCAGACAACGAGTGGTCTAGAAGGGGTTTCAAATCCAGTCAGTTTGTTGAACTTTTCTGTTATGTAATGTGACAGTTTTACTACACACTGGGGAAAGTCTGTCTCTTTCTCACCAATTTGTTTATTTGCTCATTTGAAACACACATTTGTTTTACTCACATTGCCCGGAAGGTCATGACAGATATGGTCAAAATGTAAATGTATTCAACATATTTAATAAACACCTAAAACCTCCACCAGTTGTTATTGGTCGATTATTATTAAGTGTCCAGATGTTGGACAAATCCTCAGTATTTGTACATTACACTTAGATGAAGCTATTGCTTCCGTAGCTTTGTAAACAAATAACAAACAAACTTTTATTTTGTTTAGCTGTTAGCAAGGAAAGTACTTATTAACGTGTTTCTTCTGTCACCTCCATAAGATGATCCGTTTCCCTCAAGGACTGTCCCCAAATTTGAATGTTTCTTTAATACACGTTAGCCACACTGCCCATATCCGCTGGCTTTCAAACATTCCTCTCCTTCTAGGACTCACAAGACTGGGTAACAGTTCAATACTGCTGTCTCACAGCTGTAGTAGTTTTAGTGCATCAAAGAACAAGGCCCTTCTTGACAACAACAAGCCTACATGCAGAGAGGGGGAGCAACTTCAAACCAAATGTGGGGTGGCAGGTAGCCTAGTGGTTAGAGCGTTGGGCCAGTAACCGAAAGGTTGCTGGATTGAATCCCTGAGCTGACAAGGTAAAAATCTGTAATTCTGCCACTGAACAAGGCAGTTAACCCACTGTTCCCCACTAGGCCGTCATTGTAGATAAGAATTTGTTCTTAACTGACTTGCCTAGTTAAATAAAGGTTAAATTAAATGTCTCTGGCTCTAAAGAGCCGATATGCTGAACTCTCTGACTCTCAATGTGTCCTCATGTTTAGGACCAGAGTAAACTTTGTTAAGGATAATTGACTGGATCAAAACAAGCCTGTGGCTCAAACAAACTGTTAGGTTGACTCTTGTCATAATCAAAGCCAGTTTAAAGGGCACTGTTTTCCTGACCTTCCAATGCAGCCATGAGGAGGGGAGTACAACTGAAGATGGTTGCAAAATCTGTCAAAGGCTTTTATCTTATTTAGAGTGGCAATAACATCTGCTGTTCAATTAAAGTAGAAACAGAATTTTAGTAGTTAGATTGATTGGAGATAGAAGGAAGGAAATACAGAATAGTTTAGTTTATTAAGATCCCCATTAACTTCTGCACATGCAGCAGCTACTCTTCCTGGGTTCTACATAAAACATACAAATACATGACAAAGCAAAGTATAGAACAAGAACAACATAAGATATTACATAAAATAAAATAAATAAATAAAAATAGTTATATATATATATATATATATATATATATATATATATATATATATATATATATATAGGAAAGACACCAAGAGACAACAAAAATAGTCTTTACACACTTATTATATATACTGGGTGTACAAAACACTATATAATACAACTATAGTGTGTATGGTCCTAGGTGATTTTTCCCCCCAATGAACGGAGGACTTTGGAGGGATTTGGAAAACGTATTGAAAGGTTCAAGTTTACGGCACATCCATACAATTTGATCCCCATAAGATATAACAAAGGTCTTCTGTGGAAACCTGTCGTCAAATCATTGATTCTTTCACACACCCTTGACTGCAGTTCACAATGTCCACAGCCTTAAAATGTTCTTCTATTTTTCTGTCTTATTGGATCATGTTGTCAGGCATGGTTTGTCTGACAGATGTTATTTCTATGTAAAATATTCTGTAACAAGTGTTGTATTGTGCTCAATGGTGGATCTATTCATAATTATTTAAGAGATGATTGGGCCTTTCCACACTGTTTTGCATCAAACAGTGAGACTTGGTTTGAGTAACCTGAATTGGTTGGTTGACTTCCCCTTGCAAAATAAACATGTTTTTGCATAATATCCAATCTGTGACTGAAATGTCATGCAGTAGAAAGTCTGTATAGTATAAGGCCCTTGAAATAAACAGGAAAACATTCATAATTTCTGTTGTACACATAATGAGAAAGACTTGCCCTCTGCTCATGATTCAGTTGCTCTCTGACGATATTAAAGTGGAATCCCCACCTAAACACACATGCACGCACACCCCCCTTTCCCCATTCTCAATTTCCTGGCTCGAGTGATAGTTCAAGTGTCAGAGGGGCGGGTCTGCATAACTCTGTGTTCCAACTCCAGCGTGCTCTGCTCGCATCTGCTTTCAATTACGCCTCACCAGCTCATGTCATGATGCCGCCATTCTCTGTTTGGCTTGGTGCTACACCGCGTCCAGTTCCCTTCTCTTTTTTCTATGCAGACACATAACAGTGGTTAGCTTGCTTAGAGACATTGCTGAGTAGAAACAGCTGTTCAAGTCCAAAGAGAATATCACATTGTAGAATACTGTTGTGAAATTGTGCATGATGAGGTAATCACCATTACCATAAGGCCCTGTGGAAAATAGGTTATTTTTTACAATTCAATGATTATTCTACAAATACTAGCCTATGTAACAATTCTGTTGTTATTGTAGTAATTACATTGTCACTACACATGTGTAAGAGCAATTGAATGTAAAGTGTTGTAAAATATCAAGTGTCAATCAAAATAAATGTAATAGTATGTAAAATGTTTGTTGATCATAACAACTTTTGTCAGTGCTGTGTTTACTACAATTAGCAGTTTACAGTCATGCAATGTTAAACCCAGGCAGTTTTAGACTTGGCAGAAAAAACTGCTTCAGAAACATTGTATTTGTACACTAGTGTTTGCCAGTAATGTCCTTGGCTCTCCAAACAATTATTCCATTCAAATAAAACCATAAATGAATAATTTTTGTTGGGGGAAAAAAATCAATAAAATGGTATAAATGCTGGCAGTGGCATGTGTTCCATACTTTAATGTTTCCAATCACTGCCTCTGAATTGTTTACGGGAATAAGGAAGCAAAACTTTAATTTATTAGCAATACCTACAGTATAATGCATTGGGTGTATTAATAAGAATGCTTGTGTGGCTTAAAGCAGTCTTGAGGTGAGAAAGCATGAGAACTACTAGCAGAGAGAAGATCATACACTGATTGCACAAAACATTAGGAACACCTTCCTAATATTTTCCCTCAGAAAAGTCTCAATTCATCGGGGCATGGACTCTACAAGGCATCGAAAGCATTGTGCAGGGATGCTGGCTCATGTTGACTCCATTGCTCCCCAATTGAGTGAAGTTAGCTGCGATGTCCTTTGTGTGGTGGATCATTCTTGATACACACAGGAAACTATTGACCGTAAAAAAAAAACAGCAGCGTTGCAGTTCTTGACACACTCAAACCGATGCACCTGGCACCTACTACCATACCCCGTTCAAAAGCACTTCAATCTTTTGTTTTGCCCATTCACCCTCTGAATGGCACACATACACAATCCATGCCTCAATTGTGTCAAGGCTTAAAACTCCTTTTTTAACCTGTCTCCTCCCCTTCATCTCCACTCATTGAAGTGGATTTAACAAGTGACATCAATAAGGGATCATAGCTTTCACCTAGATTAACCTGGTCAGTCTATGTCATGGAAAGAGCAGGTGTTCCTAATGTTTTGTACAGTCAAAGTATATATCAGCCATACTCAGCAGGCGGACCGCGTTCCGGATCTGGACCCAGAATGGGTCAATTCAAAAACAGAAATCTACTATGTTGAGAGTTGCAATAGCAGAATGCAAAATGTGCACTTTCGAAAGTTGGTAGTGCATAGACAGTTTCCCTCTTATGTCATTCATTGACAGATGTTAGACTTAAAGAGCTATTTATATAACCTGTCAGAAATGTCCAGATGATCAACTACTAGCCCATGTTAGCTAGATCGGCAAATTAGGCTAAACAGCTGTCTAAACCTTACAATTATCATGGCCAGATTACGTGCCCAGGGGCCTGAATGAATGAACACACATAAGACACGGCAAAATGTGTACAATTGCAGGAAATTGGCTTTAAAACTGCACAATTTTCTCTCCGCCAACAAGAGGGGTGTGAACAGTTTGGGATCACATGGGTTGTGAGACGGGGGTTTTTCACTATGCCCATAAATTACAATCTACATAGGTATTTTGAACATGTTTGTACTGTATAGCATTGCTCTTCTCTAGCTTTGTTCCTAACATCAGCTGCAATCAAGAATGTTTAAAACCTTTGGATCCACTTTCTCAATTTGGGAGCTAGAGAGGCTGGTTCTGTGTTCATGTCAAACTGAGGGAAGGTACATTACAGTTCCTTGATCGTGCAAAAGTGTTTCGTAACTTTGTGCCTACAGTTTTGCTCTCTATCTAAGACAACGCAAGGAACATGTCTCTACCTTTTGTTCAGCTAATAAGGAAATGTAATACAAAACAATATAATTTTATGTTTATATAGAATCATGAGAACGTTTACACCAAACAAAGTACAAATTATTATGGGAGGAAATATCATATGTCTTTGCACAATGAGCAATTCTTCATAACTGAACATGTTTACATACAACTTTATGCAACAGTAATAGTTTTGGAAAACACTTAATAACCTTGTGCATAAAAAGTTTATCCATGTCACGTTCGTCGTACTGATTAGACCAAGGCGCAGCGGGAATGTGTATGCTCATCTTCTTGTGTATTGAGAAGAAAATGAAACAAAACACTTAATCAAAACAACGACGACGACGACGAAAAACCAGTCCTGTGAGGCACACAGCTACACATGGAACAACTACCCACAAAAACCCATGAAAAAACACCCCTACTAAATAGGACCTTCAATTAGAGGCAACGAGGAACAGCTGCCTCCAATTGAAGGTCAATCCAATAAACTCAGCATAGAAATAGATAAACTAGACACAGACATATAAATAGACTAACATAGAACATTGCCCAACAAACCCCGAAACACATTAAACAAACACCCCCTGCCATGTCCTGACCAAACTACAATAACAAATAACCTCTTTACTGGTCAGGATGTGACAATCCAACACAAAAAGTCAGAAGGAGGGGGAGAGAGAGTTTCCAGCTGGTTCATATAACTGCAAGTCACTTTTCAAACCCCCCTTAACGTAAGTGCTTGTTATAGACTTACATTAATTTGCAGAATGTGGCCCGATTGAATGCCATAAACCTGGGAACATCAATTAGATTCAGCCTCGGGCCGATTCTTTGGTCAGGGGACTGGAACATAATTACAAATAATTTGTAGACTGCAAATTGATAACAAGAAGTCCAGACAGATATAATATTTGACTAAAACGTAATCATTTCAAACCTTGCTTACATATTTCCAAAATATAAATCAATTGGAGCTGATTTGCTGGTCTTTTATTGTCTTTCGTGTCCAACATTAAAACATCTAAAAAGGACTGTCGCTACATCAGTTGGGGAAGCCTGCCAAAAACCATCCATCATCATTTGAATGTATTTTATAACAAACTCATGATGAACAGAGTTGCCAACATTATTGAATAACATGTCAAATGTTATAATATGTGTAGCCTATAGCATGATGCCTTTGTAGAAATCTATGAATGACGTTAACCCAAATCTGCTTTAAAGCACAGCCATGTTCTTTGTTAATTGGTTCCACGTTCTTCCTGTTAATGGTCAAGGGACATAGTGTACTCACACAACATTTAGATGTGTTTCTGTTGAGAGTGAGAGATTATTGTCCTAAAATGACATTTATCATGCTTGATTGGTTATTTGTTGCAGTTCCTTATTATGAGGCAATACCCATTACCATAAGGCCCTGTGGAAAGTACGCCATTTGGAAAGACAATCCACCGCTGTGGCCTCTGGATCTCTTAACACGTCTCTATTTTCACTCTTTTGACTCCACTCTTCAGGGCCATAGCCTGGACTGTAAATTGGTTAGTGTATAGTGGAATAGCTTGTCATGAGCTTGATGACATTACATTTGATGTGGCAATCTCGGAACTGTCCTTTTTGCAATTGAATGATTATTCTACAAGTACCAGCCTATGTAACAATTATGTTGTTATTGTAGTAATTACATTGTTACTACACATGTATAAGAGCAATTTAATGTAAAGTGTTGTAAAATATCAAGTGTCCATCAAAGGCAATTTAATAGTATGTAAAATGTATGTTGATCATAACAACTTTTGTCAGTGCTGTGTTTACTACAATTAGCAGTTTACAGTCATGCAATGTTAAATCCAGGCAGTTTTAGACTTGGCAGAAAAAACAGCTTCATAAACATTGTATTTGTACACTAGTGTTTGCCAGTAATGTTCTTGGCTCTCCAAACAATTATTCCATTACAATAAAACCAGAAATGAAAACCAGTATATTTTGAACATTATTTTAGTTGGGGAAAAAACTCAGTAAAATTTTCCAAATGCTGGGAGTGGCATGTGTTCAGTGCTTTAATGTTTCCAATCACTGCCTCTGAATTGTTTACTGGAATAAGGAAGCAAAACTTTCATTCATTAGCAATACCTACAGTATAATGCATTGGGTGTAGTCATAACAATGATTGTGTGGCTTAAAGTGTTCTTGAGGTGAGACAGCATGAGAACTGCTCATGTTTAGATATAACTCTAAACATACAGTCAGTCATAGTTTTGGAAAACACTTACTAAATAAGAGAGAGAGAGAGAGAGAGGAGAGAGAGAGAGAGAGAGAGAGAGAGAGAGAGAGAGAGAGAGAGAGTTTCCAACTGGTTGGTATAAATGCAAGTCACTTTTGTCCAAACCCTCCTTACTACAACTGCTTGTTATTAATGACATACAATACTATGCAGAATTTGGCTCAAAGGAATGCCATAAACCATTTTTTATGTATTTTATAGCAAACACATGATAAACAGAGTAGCCTACATTATTGTATAACATGTCAAATGTTATAATATGTGTGGCCTATAACATGATGCCTTTGCAGAAATGTATGAATGACATTAACCTCAAATCTGCTTTAAAGCACAGCTATGTTCTTTAATGATTAGTTCCACATTCTTCCTGTTAATGGTCAAGGGACATAGTGTACTCATACAACATTTAGATGTATTTTACTGTAATATGTTTCTGCTGAAAGTTATCACATTTGATGTGAGATGTTATTGTCCTAAAATGAAATGTATCCCGCTTGATTGGTTATTTGCTGCAGTTCCTTATTTCATAAGCCACAGACAAGAGGTCCTAATCGTTACACACAAAGCTTGCTGTCTATGAGATCTATTTCCTACCTTTTCACCACTCACATTCTAAACAATGCAGTACAGCCTACTGGTAGGTTCCTTGAAACATGATGCACCTATTGATGCTAAAACAAATGAAAATACAACCATGTGAGAGGTTGTGTCTGATTCCATGCTGTGTGTGGCTCAGAAATTCCGCATGTTCATCCAACCTTTCAATGACTGAGACCACAAAACAGCCTGTTGAACCTTTAGATTAAAAACACCATGTGGCTAAAGTTACAAATCAAATCCAATTATATGTGTCACATGCTCCGAATACGACTGGTGTAGACTTTCCCATGAAATGCCTGTTTAAGAAAATAGTGACACAAGAGGGATAAAATAAAATACACAGGAATGGAGCTATATACAGGGAGTACCAGTACCAGATCTATGTGGAGCTATATACAGGGAGTACCAGTACCAGATTAATGTGGAGCTATATACAGGGAGTACCAGTACCAGATCAATGTGGAGCTATATACAGGGAGTACCAGTACTAGATCTATGTGGAGCTATATACAGGGAGTACCAGTACCAGATCAATGTGGAGCTATATACAGGGAGTACCAGTACCAGATTAATGTGGAGCTATATACAGGGAGTACCAGTACCAGATCAATGTGGAGCTATATACAGGGAGTACCAGTACCAGATTAATGTGGAGCTATATACAGGGAGTACCAGTACCAGATCAATGTGGAGCTATATACAGGGAGTACCAGTACCAGATTAATGTGGAGCTATATACAGGGAGTACCAGTACCAGATCAATGTGGAGCTATATACAGGGAGTACCAGTACCAGATCAATGTGGAGTTATATACAGGGAGTTCCAGTACCAGATTAATGTGGAGCTATATACAGGGAGTACCAGTACCAGATCAATGTGGAGCTATATACAGGGAGTACCAGTACCAGATTAATGTGGAGCTATATACAGGAAGTACCAGTACCAGATCAATGTGGAGCTATATACAGGGAGTACCAGTACCAGATCAATGTGGAGCTATATACAGGGAGTACAAGTACCATATCAATGTGGAGCTATATACAGGGAGTACCAGTACCAGATCAATGTGGAGCTATATACAGGGAGTACCAGTACCAGATCAATGTGCTATATACAGGGAGTACCAGTACCAGATCAATGTGGAGCTATATACAGGGAGTACCAGTACCAGATCAATGTGGAGCTATATACAGGGAGTATATATGTATATGATCTCTCTTTTGGCGAACATATCAAGATTGTTTCAAGGACAGCTTTTTTCCATCTACGTAACATTGCAAAAATCTGAAAAATTCATCCATGATTTTGTTACTTCTAGGTTAGACTACTGCAATGCTCTACTTTCCGGCTACCCGGATAAAGCACTAAATAAACTTCAGTTAGTGCTAAATACGGCTGCTAGAATCCTGACTAGAACCTAAAAATGTGATCATATTTACTCCAGTGCAAGCCTCCCTACACTGGCTTCCTGTTAAGGCAAGGGCTTATTTCAAGGTTTTACTGCTAACCTACAAAGCATTACATGGGCTTGCTCCTACCTATCTTTCCGTCCTGTCATACATACCTACATGTACGCTACGGTCACAAGATGCAGGCCTCCTAATTGTCCCTAGAATTTCTATGCAAACAGCTGGAGGTAGGGCTTTCTCCTATAGAGCTCCATTTTTATGGAATGGTCTGCCTACCCATGTGAGAGACGCAGACTCAGTCTCAACCTTTAAGTCTTTACTGAAGACTCATCTCTTCAGTAGGTCCTATTATTGAGTGTAGTCTGGCCCAGGAGTGTGAAGGTGAACAGAAAAGCACTGGAGCAACGAACCGCCCTTGCTGTCTCTGCCTGGCCGGTTCCCCTCTCTCCACTGGGATTCTCTGCCTCTAACCATATTACAGGGGCTGAGTCACTGGCTTACTGGTGCTCTTCCATGCCGTTCATAGGAGGGGTGCGTCACTTGAGTGGGTTGAGTCACTGACGTGGTCTTACTGTCTGGGTTGGAGCCCCCCCCCCCCCCTTGGGTTGTGCTGTGGCAGAGATCTTTGTGGGCTATACTCGATCTTGTCTCAGGATGGTAAGTTGGTGGTTGAAGTTATCCCTCTAATGGTGTGGGGGCTGTGCTTTGGCAAAGTGGGTGGGGTTATATCCTGCCTGTTTGGCCCTGTCCGGGGGTATCATCGGATGGGGCCACAGTGTCTCCTGACCCCTCCTGTCTCAGCCTCCAGTATTTATGCTGCTGTAGTTTATGTGTCGGGGGGTAGGGTCAGTCTGTTATATCTGGAGTATTTCTCATGTCTTATCCGGTGTCCTGTGTGAATTTAAGTATGCTCTCTCTAATTCTCTCTTTCTTTCTTTCTCTCTCTCTCTCGGAGGACCTGAGCCCTAGGACCATGCCTCAGGACTACCTGGCATGATGACTCCTTGTTGTCCCCAGTCCACCTGGCCATGCTGCTGCTCCAGTTTCAACTGTTCTGCCTGCGGCTATGGAACCCTGACCAGTTCACTGTGATTACTATTATTTGACCATGCTGGTCATTTATGAACATTTGAACATCTTGGCCATGTTCTGTTATAATCTCCACCCGGCACAGCCAGAAGAGGACTGGCCACCCCTCATAGCCTGGTTCCTCTCTAGGTTTCTTCCTAGGTTTTGGCCTTTCTAGGGAGTTTTTCCTAGCCACTGTGCATTGCCACACCTGCATTGCTTGCTGTTTGGGGTTTTAGGCTGGTTTTCTGTACAGCACTTTGATATATCAGCTAATGTAAGAAGGGCTATATAAATACATTTGATTTGATTTTGATTTGAGTACCAGATCAATGTGGAGCTGTATACAGGGAGTACCAGTACCAGATCAATGTGGAGCTATATACAGGGAGTACCAGTACCAGATCAATGTGGAGCTATATACAGGGAGTACCAGTACCAGATCAATGTGGAGCTATGTACAGGGAGTACCAGTACCAGATCAATGTGGAGCTATATACAGGGAGTACCGGTACCAGATTAATGTGGAGAGGTACAAGGTATTTGAGGTAGATATGTTCATGAAGGCAGGGTAAAGTGACTAGGCATCAGGATAGATAATAATAACAGTAAAAATAAACCACAGTGTCACACCCTGATCCCGTTCACCTGTCTTTGTGCTTGTCTCCGCCCCCCTCCAGGTGCCCATCTTCCCTATTGTCCTGTGTATTTATACCTGTGTTCTCTGTTTGTCTGTTGCCAGTTAGTCTAAACTTGTCAGTTCTTACCAGCGGTCTTTCCTGCCTTCCTGTCTCTCTAGTTCTGTTTCCGAGTTTTTCCCGGTTCTGACCTTTCTGCCTGGCCTGACCCCGAGCCTGCCTGCCGTCCTGTACCTGCCTGACTCTGACCAGATCACGAAACTCTGCCTGCCCTTGACCTGTCCTCTGCCTGCCCCGTGTTTCTAAATCATCTGAGAACTGTACTATCCACCTCCCGTGTCTGCATCTGGGTCATATCCTGAGTCATGACACACAGAGTAGCAGCAGCATATGATGAGTGTAAAAGTGTGTGTGTGTGTGAGTGTGGATGTGTGTACAGTATGTACTGTATGTGTGTTCGTGTTGTGTCTGTATGCGTGTGTGTGTTATGTGTGTGTATTTAGTGTATGTGAATGTGTGTGTGTTTTGTGTGGGAGTGACAATGTAGTGTATATGGTGTGTATATAAAGTGCAATGGGTGTGCATAGGGTCAGTGAAAAAGAGTCAGTGTAGATAGTTTGGATACCATTAATTGACTATTTGGTAGTCTGGCTATTTGGTGGTCTTATTGCTTAGGGGGTAGAAGCTGTCTCGAAACCTGTTGGTCTGAGAGCTGATGCTCCTGTAGCGTTTTCCGGACGGTAGCAGAGTGAACAGCTTGGGTGGCTGTAGTTTTTGGCAATTTCTCGGGCCTTCCTCTGACACTGCCCGATATAGAGGTCCTGCATGGCAGGGAGCTCAGCCCCAGTGATGTATTGGTCTGTCCACACCACCCTCTGTAGCGCTTTGTGGTCAAGGGTGGTGCATTTGACATACCAAGTGGTGATGCAGCCAGTCAAGATGCTCTCGATGGTGCAGCTGTAGAACTTTTTGAGGATCTGAGGGCCCACGCCAACAAAAATGTCAGCCTCCTGAGTGGAAAGAGGCACTGCCGTGCCCTCTGCACGACTGAGCGGGTGTGTGTGGACCATGTTAAGTCCTTAGTGATGTGGACACCAAGGAACTTGAAGCTCTTGACCAGATCCACAACAGCCCTGTTGATGTGGATGGGGGCATGCTCTCCCCTCTTTCTCTTATAGTCCACGATCAGCTCCTTGGTCTTACAAGCACAGAGCTTTTTCCATGGGTTTCCTGAATTTAAGATGGCCCTAGTGGCCCGATACTTCCCCAACAGGTAAGATTACGTTTACCTAGTTGTTTTCTACATTTCTCCAGGCTCTACATGTTTATGTGTTTTCTTTCTTTCCTGATTCTTGGCTTAATTTTTCTCTTTTTGAGAGTATGGGGTCCTTATACTAACAAACCAAAATAGGACGGCAATCCTTTTACAAACATCAAATGTTTTCATTTTTTACTTGTGCTTTGTTCTAGTAGAACTACATCTATGTCTTGTACTATCTAGTATTGGTATTTCTATCTGATAGTATGACATCAGTGTCCTATATATCTCTCTGGTCACCCCCAAAGCCAATTCCTCCTTTGGCCGTCTCTCCTTCCAGTTCTCTGCTGCCAATGACTGGAACGAACTACAAAAATCTCTGAAACTCGAAACACTTATCTCCCTCACTAGCTTTAAGCACCAGCTGTCAGAGCAGCTCACAGATCACTGCACCTGTACATAGCCCATCTATAATTTAGGCCAAACAACTACCTCTTCCCCTACTGTATTTATTTATTTTGCTCCTTTGCACCCCATTATTTCTATTTCTACTTTGCACTTTCTTCCACTACAAATCTACCATTCCAGGGTTTTACTTGCTATATTATATTTACTTTGCCACCATGGCCTTTTTTGCCTTTACCTCCCTTATCGCACCTCATTTGCTCACATTGTATATAGACTTATTTTTCTACTGTATTATTGACTGTAAGTTTGTTTTACTCCATGTGTAACTCTGTGTTGTTGTATGTGTCGAACTGCTTTGCTTTATCTTGGCCATAAAGGTGAAATAAATAAAAAAGATGGATACGTCAGATTATCACAGGTGTCTATAATTATCTCTGTGGAATGCGGGTCTTATAATGTACAGTATACCTACCTTACAAGTTGTTTGCCGACCCGTGCCTCTGACTCTTTGGCAACGCATTTCCCATTTTGTAGACGGTTCTGATTAAGAGGTTGTCATTTGCATCGCCGAGCAGTGCCCAGTATATAAATAAATAAAAATGTTAGATGCTAACATTGCTAGATGTTAACATGCTAACACCCCCCTCCAAAACCAAACCAAACATGGATTCCATGTTGTCTTCTCACTTTGTATGCACAGCTGTCTGTGTTTCACACCTGACTGTCCAAGCTAATCAGCCTCACAATATGGGCATCATGTGCCGCAGACAGGAAGCAGACAAGAAGTAGAATGGACGTGTGTGCGCAAACATTGACATCCATGTTCTGTTTTGATATGGAGTGGGGTGGTAGCATCTAACTATTGGATTTCATTGTTTCTTGGGTACTGCTCGACGCTGCAAATGTCAACCTCTTAATCTTACAGATGTACATTCGGATGTACATTCAGATGTACATTCGGACATAGGAAAAGTGTCGCAAAACAGGCAGAGGCCCGGGTTGGCAAATAACTCGTCAGACACGTGCTGCTAAACAGGTACAGTCATTTGCCTCCTTCCTTGGGGCCTAAGGCACTGCATTTCAGTGCTAGAGGTATCACTACAGACCCTGGTTCGATCCCAGGCTGTATCATTACCGGCCATGATCGGGAGTCCCATAGGGCGGCGCACAATTGGCCCAGCATCATCTGGGTTAGGGGAGGGTTTGGCTGGGGAAGGCCGTCATAGTAAAATAAGAATTTGTTCTGAACTGACTTGCCTAGTTAAACAAATAAAAATTACTTGAATGCTTCTCCAATGTTATTCCCTAAGACGAAAAGTTACTGTTAAAATAACTGTACTTACTGTTATTAACTGCATATGTGACAGCGAGCTCTGTAGGGCTATGTGGAGATATGCTCTGATGAAGGTCAACTGACCGAAAGCTTAGCCTCTTAAAATAAATGCGCTAGACTAATTTTGCTATCTAAAAAACAAAATAGCTGACATGGGCTAATTGAGTGACTGACAGTGACTGACACCACGAGGAAAACTGCTGATACACAATCAAATTTCGAAATTGCTCCTTGTTTATTCTACTATCCTGTCAACAGTATGCTGAGACCCCGAGCAAGGGGGGATTGATCGAGGGGGCCTACAAAAAGGGGGGGCCACCAATAGCCCAACCCTGGTCGAGCTACTGTATTTTCTGTCTGCTGTCGCCATCTAGAGGAGAAAGTGATTAACATGTTTTCCCTAGTGACTCATTACTTAGTTACTTATGACTCAGCAACATTTTTTAGGCTTGAGTCTGACCTGGAAAGTTGGCTATACTGACGAGGGTTGGTGCCACTGGTGGGTTTGACCATGCTGATTAGGGTATGGGTGGGGGAAACAGACAGATTACAGCAGTCGCCGGGTGGGGTGTTAACAGATCCACGCCAGATCCGCTTTCTGTTATGGAATCCAAAACAAAACTCCATGTAAATGTGTGTGTGATTATCATCAAATGAATATGGGTGTTTCTCTGTCCTCTGGAATATCATCCAACTGTAGACAGAATTTCACAGCCGCCTGGTGGAATTAATACCCTATGTAATCACTAGTATGGAAGACTACAAGTGTACATGTGTGCCGAGACTAGTTAAATGTTGGATTGAATAGTTACAGGAGGCTTAGTTTGATGAGGAGCATTTGTCTTCGGGAAAATGTAGGCACAGCTATATCATTTATTCAGCACTGCAGCATCCATCACACTCAGACACACCCAGAAACTGACACAGTGAATGGAGAATGTAAATAGCTGTGTTAAAAACAACTTTGTTTTCATTGTGTAACTCTCTAACAAGTATGTTTAGGCAACTAACTACTGTAATCAACAGCCCTTAACAAATACACCCCATGTGGGTATTGGGCACATCTCATTCATACCAGCTGGGTAGCTTTAACCAGTTCAGCCTGACTGAAGAGGCCCTTATTGCCAAAGCCTGGACCAAAGCCTGGAAAAATGTAATCTTATGTAGACTGGAATCTCATTCTTCATAGAATTCATATAACACTTAATAGCATAAATCATACCATGACTTGCTGGTCCTAAACCTTCCTTTACTCTCAACATATCTCCTCCAAAGTAATGGATGTAGCCTATAGTGTAGGATTACATAAGCATAGGTAGGACACTTATTCGTTGACGCAGAAGCCAGTCTGTTCCTGTTGGCTGAATAGTACACGTCAGCACTCAATTTTGTAGGTTACTCGTACGCTATACGGCAGATATGCCACGTTCACATACTAATGGTAATTATGAAATTCAGAAATCTCCGACTTGCTAATAGGTTGTAGTTATACACGTGCCGCGTTTAACCAGTTAGAAAGTAGGATATTTTTGAGTTTTCTAGATCCGACTATCACTTGAACGCGGCAATAGTTCTAAAAAAACCTTACTTCCTGATAGCGGTTTACTGACACATGACACTCTGTTGGTAAGTCGACTCAACTACTGTAAATGAACTACCTGAATGGAAACAAAGCTAATATGTCTGACAATACATTATTTCATTATCTTGTTACTTTTCTCAGGTGATACCACCGAACGCTAAACTTCTAAACTGCAATAGCAACAGATGAACCGAACTGACAGATATTTGTGGCAGCAAAAGGAGTCATCATCAATACACTTTATAAGCCCCGCTGCCTCTGGGCTCTTATCGAAAGTTACAATGTTGCAACTGCAAGTAAGATGAAACACACGATGTGGACGCTTTCAATAGTCAGGTGATTCAAGTCATTGTTATTGTATTCAAAGTTTGCCTTTACCGTTACGAAAATGAGGTTACGATTCTTTAAAAAGAACCTGCTCATTCTCATGGGTGTTTCTTTAATTATTGCCACTGTCATGATCATAACACGTGTATTAATTTCTGATGAAGTCACGGGTGTTGTCGCTCAGGAAAACATGTTGTCTGATGATATGGCGAAGTTTCAGTATGGTTCTGTTCCTGAATTGATGAAGTCCGTTTACAATGCCAATTACCACCAATACGTTCAGAATGCGGACAAGTATCCTGGGGAGCCTAAACTGGTCCTGGTTATTCAGGTTCACAACAGACCAGACTACCTCAAAATACTCATCAAGTCATTGGAAAATGCAGCTGAGGTCCACAACTTTTTGCTGATTTTCAGCCATGACTATTTTTCAGAGGAAAACAATGACATAGTGCAAGGGATAACTTTCTGCAAGGTTTTACAAATATACTTCCCCTACAGCACACAGCTCTATCCCAGTGAGTTTCCTGGGCAGGATCCACGGGACTGTCCACGAGACATATCCAAGGATGATGCTTTAAAAACAGGATGCCTCAACGCTGAGCATCCAGATTCATATGGCCACTATAGGGAAGCCTCCATCACACAGACCAAACACCACTGGTGGTGGAAACTTCACTTTTTGTGGGAGCGAGTACAGGCTCTTCATGGATACAGTGGCTTCGCAGTTTTCCTCGAGGAGGACAACTACATCTTGCCCGACATCTACCACCTTTACAAGGAGATGGTTGGATACAGGAAGAGCAGCTGCCCTGATTGTGACATGCTGGCGCTAGGCAACCACAATGGCCTGGCAGAGTTTGATAAGCTCAGCAACAAGGTGCAGACTGCCGGGTGGATGTCTACTAAGCACAACATTGGCATGGGCATCTCCAGAGAGGTGTACTACAAGCTGATGGGTTGCAATGATGACTTCTGCACCTATGATGACTACAACTGGGACTGGACCCTCCAGCACCTGTCAGGGACTTGCATCTCCAAGCCACTCAAAGTGCTGGTGGCCCAGGGATCCAGGGTTCTCCATACTGGGAATTGTGGGCTGCACCAGAACAAGGAGGCCTGTCGGCCTGAGCTGGCCCTACAGAAAGCACAGGAGTCTCTTAAGCTTGCCAAAGTCTCCCTCTTCCCTCAGTCCGTGGCCCTAACAAACGCAGAGTCAATGGAGCACAAGGCTCACATGAAAAACGGCGGGTGGGGTGATATCCGGGACCATGTTCTTTGTAATAACTATGCTAAACGTCTATGAGCTAAGGGCTTCTAACTTTCATCTTTTTGATGTACTGAGGATTGAGGAAATAAGTGCCATTCATACATTCAGAGTTCCAATGACCGCATTGTGTTTTACTTGTGGTTTTTAATGAGGTCTTCCAAGGGTTAGCGAAATTTGGAATGTTTTGGTGTGTATGCAGCAGCATGATTTATAGGTTGGTTGTTATTACTGTTATTACCAAAAGTACCATGATTGCCAAATATATTTCTTTCTTTTTTTAAACAGATTATGCAAGCCTATTCTTATGGACTGTAACATCGTTTGCTTTATATTTTCTAAAAATGAAGACCACATTTTTGTTGAAGTAAAATGACTATGTTAGACTTCATGAAAATAACATACAATGTTTCAACGCCAGCAGCTAATTATTATGGTACACATAAATGACTTCATATTGAAAACAAGACTAAATCAGAGTGATACATCCTTGGCTTCGACTACATGTTAGATCATTGCCATTTCTATACATCCTTCAGAACAAATAAGAGAGTTGAGACATTTTCCCATTTAATGTGGTCACGCTTGTCCAACTTCAGGATCTCTTACCCATTCACACAAAATCTGGAATATAATATTTTTCCTTTAATTTATATGTGGTGCATATGGTACAAATAGAAAAATAACAGCAACAGTCATTGTTCGGTATGCAATGAACAAACCTATAGGTTATATTGTACAATAAAAGTGACAATCTTGAAATTACTTAGTAGTTTTATATATTTGTCAATAAACCAATGTTCACTTTGTATCTAACAATTGGTTTTACTTGTGAAATACTTACTGTACATAGTCATTTGTTTGACAAATGTGTGGGTACAATAAAACATGTTTTACATGGGAACAACAGGAATTTACTGATGTGTGTGTGTGTGTGTGTGTTTTAATTATTGTAATGGTTAGGATTTCTTATCATTATGACCTTAAAATGATGACCGACCTATTCTTGCTAGAGCAAAAGAGTGTGATGGGTCCACACTCAAAAAAGTGTTGCATAAACTTACTTAATAAAATATATATATATATATATATATATATATATATATATATATTATATATATATTTGACCAACCAAACTTCTGGGAGAGCGCAATCCCCTTTTGATTACAAAGTATTCACCCACCTTGGCATTTTTCCTATGTTGTTGCCTTACAACCTGAAATTAAAATAGATTTTTCAGGGGGTTTGTATCATTTGATTTACACAACATGCCTACCACTTTGAAGATGCAAAATATATTTTTTTGTGAAACAAACAAATACAGTGAGGGAAAAAAGTATTTGATCCCCTGCTGATTTTGTAAGTTTGCCCACTGACAAAAAAAATGATCAGGCTATACATTTTAATGGTAGGTTTATTTGAACAGTGAGAGACAGAATAACAACAAAAAAATCCAGAAAAAGCCAAGCTTTGTGGAGTGTACGGCTTAAAGTGGTTTTATGGACAGATACTCCAATCTCTGCTGTGGAGCTTTGCAGCTCTTTCAGGGTTATCTTTGGTCTCTTTGTTGCCTCTCTAGTTAATGCCCTACTTGCCTGGTCTGTGAGTTTTGGTGGGCGGCCCTCTCTTGGCAGGTTTGTTGTGGTACCATATTCTTTCCATTTTTTAATAATGGATTTAATGGTGCTCCGTGGGATGTTCAAAGTTTAGGATATTTTTTTATAACCCAACTGTGATCTGTACTTCTCCACAACTTTGTCCCTGACCTGTTTGGAGAGCTCCTTGGTCTTCATGGTGCCGCTTGCTTGGTGGTGCCCCTTGCTTAGTGGTGTTCCAGACTCTGGGGCCTTTCAGAACAGGCGTATATATACTGAGACTATTTTTGTGTATGTCCATTACATGAAATCCAAATAAAAATCAATTTAAATTAGTTTGTAATGGAACAAAATAGGGAAAATGCCAATGGGGATGAATACATTTGCAAGGCACTGTAGCTATTTAAGTTTGAGCAAATATTTCCATGGGCTTCCACGATCTTCCTCTATTGGCAAACATTATTTTCACATAATTTGCCTAAAAGGGAAATATTTGTATTTCCCTCTCCTATGCCTGTGAATTTGACAATGTACCTGTATTTTTGAAAACCAGATGACATCATTGGATCTGTCTTTAAATAGAGGTGGAAATTTAACCTGCGGTGCTCTGATGAGTTTCCCTTCAGTGGTGGAGATGTGTAGGATGCAGTTACTTTTTTTCATATTTTTTCATCAGTGCCTCGTAGAGATGCCCCTTTCTGCTTCTTATATCATGTGTAGTTTAAGATTGCATATGCAATATATTATATGAATGCTGAATGCAAATTAATGCTAAATGTCATGAACGGTTACTCCCCCACTTTTTTTTTATTATAAAGCACAATATTTCAAAGATTTTTCATTTTACCACGGTTTCTTGTTGGGTGGATGATCCACATTCCTTTTGGGAAATTGCTTTATGAAATTATGTTCAGACAAAAAGCTTGTAGGCTACTATAGTTCTGTTATAGGCAGCATAGCTGTCTATTTGCTTTCTCATCTCATCATTTAATGTTTAACAATATGGGGAAATAAAAGATGGCATTGTCAACCAGTGGTTTGTAAATGGGCTTGGTTTGAATAACATGTCTCGATGTGAGCAAATTACTTTATGCCCAAAACTCTCCCATATTTGGTACAGTCTATAGTTTTAACTGGTTTATGATCAATTTTAACATTTTAACTTAGATTGATTAACATTACAGCTAGAGCTGAAAAACGGATCCTAGACCTGTCGCAAGAAGCAACGTATGGTCACATGACTCAATACGCTCTTTCCACTGGTCAAGAACCATTCTGTGTCTTTATTTCCGGAAGTGCATCTTCAGATTGTCAGAGTTCCTAGATCCAAGGTTCGTAAACATCACTTCCACAATATTGTACAAACTAGCTTAATGATCCATCATGAAAAATATCTGAATTTTGTGGTTTTAGATTTTCGATATTTTTAGTCCATTAGGCAAATAGCAAGCTAGATGCCAATTTGTTTACATTAGCAAGCTAGCTAGCTAGCTAACGTTAGTTGGAGTTGCTGTTGTCACATTTGGATATAGGTTACGTAACAACCCACTTATTAATATTCATGTCTATTTATTTTTGGTAACATTATCTAATAACATTATACGAACAATGTGGTGTGTAATATGTTTACAATAGCTACGTCGTCCTGAAATATGCTAACCCGACTAGCCTATATGGAAACTAATGTTAGTTAGCTACCTACGCTTAGCTATTGTAGCTAGCTAACTATTTGTGTGCTAGCTACAGTAGGCCATCAAGACAGTCAGTTGTTGATGGTTGTCATCAAGGCACAGCCAGCAGTTAAGATACGTTTACTGTCATAACATAAGTATTTTATTTGTAGCTAATCAGGCCGTTATATGTCCAATTATTTATCTATTGAATTGTTAATTGATGTCCCTGTGCTTCATCTAGCAGACATCCAGCTTTTACCATCCAAGCCACAGAATGACTCATTGGTTCCACCGAAACCCATTGAAAGCAACTGCACCTGTCTCCTTCAACTTCTATGGAGTTGCTGGAAGCCCATCAGCAAACAAGATATGCAAGTATGTAGACTTGGCAATTGATATCCATTCTTAGTATGGCAATTGAAAACAAGTTTGCTTACATGTATATCTTCCTCATCAGTGACTTGAGAACAACAAGGGCAAGACTCTTGGAGATGTTCACAGATACCACCTGCAATCCCGAAATCATGAAAAATGCCACCGATGCTTATTTCTCCCTCTTACAAGGTGAATTTTCTGTTTGTTTGTGCCTTTTTCTCCTCTGTCTTTAGCCGGGCTCACTGTTTTGTAGTGTTTTTGTGTGATCTTTTAGCTACGCTACGCTCAGCTCATCATGCTTAACTATTTTCCATGCGTTGTTATTAACAATTAGTTGGCGGTCTTTTGATTGACATGACACAGGATTCATTGCACCTCTGGATGGCACCACACAAGAGAACAAGCTTCGGTTCATGCAGAACTTCAAGTGGACTGATACTTTGCAAGGAAACACCCCAAGGTAAAGGCTTCTAGCCCATAGGTGGTTGGTTACCTCCATCAGCCCCACAGTCAGATCTCCAGTCAACCCATACATTTTAGTTACAATAGGCTTGTCTTGGCTCTTTTGCATTTCCTGCTGACCCTGTTTTATAAATGTGACGAGTGGCTCGATTCGGTCTTATGAAGCGAAATGTTTTTTACATTGGTTTAAAAGTAAAGACTTAGAGCTAGACAATGGTATATCATACTCCACCGTTGAGTAACAATGGGAAAGTAATTCTGCTTTGAAAGTTGGCTCTTGAATGTTTTGGTACACCTACTTGTTAGCAATTTATGTCATTCTTCAATAACACAAACTCCAAAGCAAATCAGAGGGAGGAAAATAGGTTTATTCAAAGAGGACAAATCATACGGGGAGGTAGATGGTCATTCTCCCCTGTCCTCACTGGTTCTCTCCAGCGATTCTCTCCATAACAAAGGGACAGCATGTAGTTTTATAACCCAGTCCTAGCCTGTGGTTGACCAATTATAATTCCTTCCATTAAAACTAGCCAATGGCCAAATAACAAGTATCCTATTTTAGAAGATGTCTCTGAACCATTGATCAATAATTCCCTATTACAGAAAAAACACTATTTCCCTTAATCGTTATTACTCTATTGACTTCTCGTCCTTTTGACCTCTCGTCCTCTGTCTCTGCATTGTGTATTTATCTTTGACATATTCTTACATACTGGACAGCTCTTGTCTACACCATTCAGCATCGTTCACACCTTAAGTTAGCCAGTTAAAATAATGACCATATCATATAGGTGACAGCGTCTTAACTTCAGCTAATTTGTATTAATTATTACAGGAAAATAAACTCACAATCATTATTTACAAGTCATTTTAGAGCATTTTAGAACTTGGTCTCGTTGGCCTAACGTTATATCCTCCTTTGACTTTGGTGCAGGTCATGTTGTTTTTCAAATTACTGTCTCTGGTAAACACACACTATATCAAATAAAATCAGTGTATTTGTCACATGCATAGGATACAGAAGGTGTACAGTGGAATGGTCACTTGCATAGTGGAGTCTTTTGTTTAGACATCTAGCTAGCTAAACAATTAACCATATCAAATTGATTTTATTGGTCACATACACATGGTTAGCAGATGTTAATGCGAGTGTAGCAAAATGCTTGTGCTTCTAGTTCCGACTGTGCAGTAATATCTAACAAATAATAGATTTCCTGGGGTAACAGTGTAAGAATTAATACATAAAAAAAAAAAAAATACTTCATAGTTTACTAAGAACGCAAAGCGAGGCGGCCATTTCTGTCGGCACCAGATGTACTTGAACCATAATCCCAACTCATTATGTTACTACCCTGCATGAATCTGCTGGTAGCTAAACTAACCAACTATGACTAGCAAGGCAAATGGCTCTGAGATACAACTAATATTAATACACAGCCAGCTAGACTCTCTTAACCATATACATGGATGAATGCTTCTCCCTCTCTGTCATGGATGCCATGGTTGCCCTTATTTTGAAGATGTAATCTGGAGACAGGTGTTTTATACAACAGCCTTCTGTGTTCTCTTTTCGACTCCCTCCGCATATTTGCAATCAAACGGCAGAATTTCTCCATCTCCTTAGTTATCATACTCTGCTTCCACCGGACATTCCACTGATTTCAAAACTTGGTCCTCCAGGAAGTGGAGAGCATTAGCTAGCAACACTTTTGCAGTTCTGCGTGACGTCTTTCGAAAAAGCTGTGTTAGAAAGGATTACCTACACATACTGAGCAGCTCATGTTATAGACAGAAGCGTGATACATGTCAGCATGTCCAGCCCAGCCATTACCTCAGCCAATCATGGCTAGCAGGAAGGTTCCTGTTTTTTTTCTTCCCGTGGCTAAACCAACTAGGCTTGTAATTTTAACAATTGTATTCATATTTACAGATGGCATACACATTTGTTATTAAGACACATGAAAGTTCACATGTTCCAGAAGGCATTTCTGTCAAACACATTTTGATAGAAAATGTTTACATTCAAATGCCTCTCCTGTGAAGTGACGGGCGACATACGCCTCGTTTCCTGAAACAAGTCACACGCGTTATTACACCATTACTCAACATTCAACATTGGCATAGTTCTCTCACTGCAAACAAATGTCTCCGTTCATTATAGAAATACACACTCTCTCTCAATACTATTATTGTTATTAACATCCTGTCCCATTGCCTCTTTACAGTGCCCAACAAGATGCTATTTTTGAACTGATCTCCATGGCCTACAATGTTGCAATTTGGCAAACCAAGTTTGCCTCAAGACTTGCAGGAAAGGAAAAGTAAGTGTTTTATTTTCTGCGTTACAAATTTATCATACAATGCATCTGATTATGCAAATTAGGTCATTTATGACTTTGTCAATTCACACTCATTCTATTTACATATCAATATTGTAAAGGGTACACACTGACATTGTCATTTTCTTCCCTTTTCAGTGTAACAGAGGTAGATGCAAAAGATGTCCACAGGAGCCTGAAATTTGCTGCTGGGATTTTCAAACACCTCAAGGTGATAAGCTCATATTATCTATTATTATTATTATTATTATTATTATTATTATTATTATTATTTATTATAATAATAATACATTTTATTTTAAGCACTTTTCAAGACACCCAAAGTCACTTTACATAGAGATAATCAGCAAGTTAAAAAGTACATTCTGATAAACCTAACAAATATGGTTCCTATATTGCCCACTTTACATTAACCCCAACACATGGTGAACTATGTGAATAAATTATAGTATCATCAACCTGGACACAGGTCACTGGTTGTTGGTGCATGGTTGTGTTTAGCAGCAGACTCATTCTCCTCTCTGGTCTCTCCTCTGTAGGAGGTCCACATCCCCCGCCTAATCACCCCAGCAGAGAAGGGCCGGGACCTGGAACCCAGAGTCATCGACACCTACATTGTCCAGTGCCAAGCAGAGGCACAGGAAGGTAGCTACACTGGACCCAGTCAACTGTTCTGCTTAATGACTAGGGTCAGGAGCTGACAATGTGACTTGGCCAGGAAAACTTCTGGGGTCTTAGGGCAAATTCATGTTCCCATGTATTACTGTGTATGTGAGAGAGGGAGAATAGCCTACTTATGAAAGTGTTTGCAATTAATATGATATTAGCAATTATTAACCCATTTTTTTTCTGTTTGCAGTGACGATTGCCAGAGCGATTGAGCTCAAGCATAACGCCACTCTCATTGCAGCCTTGGCCTTCGAGACTGCAAACTTCTACCAGAAAGCTGGTAAGTATTTAGGTCTGTCCTGTCACTTCTTGACTTTGTTGCATTTTTGTAATGATCTTAAATTGTGTTAGAATGTCTGGATCTAACCACTGTTGGTCCTCCTGATCACTCAAATGAATGTTATCCTCTCTTTCTTCCCAGACGGCACACTGAACACCCTGGAGCCAGAGTGTAGCAGTAAGTGGAGGAAGTACCTCCAGCTGAAACAGCACTTCTACATGTCCTATGTAAGTCATTGAGCAGTTCTAGACAGTTGAGAGAAAGTCTTCGTTTTGTTTTTGACTGTTCTGTAAGTTTCGTGGTATACAATTGGTAGTTACAGTCTTGTCTCATCGCTGCAACTCCCGTACGGACTCGGGAGAGGCGATGGTAGAGAGCCGTGCGTCCTCCGAAACCCAACCAAGCCACACTGCTTCTTGACACAATGCCCACGCCTTAGACCACTGTGCCACTCGGGAGGCGAAATGCGTTTCTAATGATGCTTATGCCCTTCATTTGTCACTTTTTCAGGCATACTGCTACCACGGACAGACTCTCCTCTCTAGTGACAAGTGTGGGGAGTCAATAAGATCTCTCCAAGAGGCAGAAAAATGTTGGTATTTCTGTTCTAGAGATGATACATCATGTTTTGCTTTTTTGAAGCACTTAACAGGTGTCTCTTCAGCTTAAGAAGTGTAAATATTTACAGGTCTTGCTTACTGTGTTTAGGCTACTCCAGAGCCGAGACTCTGTGCAAAGAGTACCGTCAGACCAAAGGGCCGGGTAGCACGGCCAAGCCCTCTGAGCAGCTCTTCTTCACCAAGCTGGGTGGCTTGATCAAAAATACCCTGCAGAAGTGCGAGAGAGAAAACGGATTCATGTGAGTTAACACACACACACACACAGTGCGAGACACACACACACCTCCAGAAGAACACTGATTTGTTTAGAGTAAATAACATTAAGCAATTCTAGCATTTATACACAAATATTTCATTTCTCCAGATACTTCCACAAGGTCCCAGCCGAGGCGCCCCAGCTGGAGCTGAAGGCCAGTTATGGCCTTGCCGAGCCAATCTCTTTTGAGTTCCCAGCGCTCAGCGAGCAATGCACCCCTGAAGTCTACGCTACCTTTGACCTCACCAAGGGGGCCAAAGACGAGAAGGTAATGCTGGTCAGCCATTTGGCACTGAAACATAACTTGATTACTATAGTTTTTGTGCTCTGATTTTGTTTTGAAGTTGTCTTCACATATTTTGTGTTGTTACTGATAATAATCATATAAAGACAGTGATAGGGTTTTGTTCATTTGCTTGGCTGGGACAAAAGGTTTCATGTTTTTCCCCCTCACTATTTTGATTGCAGGCCAAACCAAAACGGGAAGAAGAGGTTATTAAGCCAATGAAGGAACCAGATTTGAAGCCTCAGAAAGATACAGGCTGCGTAATCTCGTAAACAACAGGAAGACACTACTCCCATACTGTACACATGCTTAAATTCCACCTAACAGAGATATGGAGTCCCATTTCCTTTCCATGAAAAGTAAACCATAGGAAAGTCCTTGTTGTTTCTTTGATTTATGGTAAAATGTTTTACATTATGCTGATATGCAGTGCTACCAAGCCAGACTATTCAGTCATTGAGTATAAAATGGCCTCTGAGAAAAGGTTATTGGTGATGGGGGGGATAACATAATAGATATCGGAGTAGAAATGTTAATCAACAAGGAACAGAAGAAAAGCATGGATTTATTCATCCATGGGCTTGTTTTATCTGTAGTGTTTTATGGTCAGTGATTTACAGTAGCATCTGTTGTACTTCATTTTATACGTAGCTGTTTTCATATTTTTTGGGACAAAATATTATTGGGTCAGACTTACAGCTGAATTGTTCTCTCACTAGTGCTGTTGGGGATTTTCTTAAAAGCCCCCGTCATATTGGATCTTTATTTATTGCTCATTTAAGAAACTGACAAATCATTTAGTAAGAACTTAACACTCCATGATGAATATCCAATCATTTGAGCAAATAGTATGTTTTCATTTATTTTATTTTTCTGTGTCTGATATTCTCTAATTTAATCAGTTTTCTTGCAACTGAAAGGACACTCTTGTACATACAGTATCATATTATTCATACTCTCTCAAGACACTCCATTGCTGGGTAGGGCCTGTATTTATTATAGTAACCATTGTGAAATATTCCCCTCTTTTTATTAGAGATTTGAGGACAAGGCGGTGCTTGTCTAGGGTCATAATAACCATAACAAGGCCAACTGTTCAGCAGGAACAGGGAACAACATCTGGAAAGCACTCAGGAGAGCGCAATGTGCTGAATGTTGCAGAAAATAAATGTAATTCATAAATCTGATATGAGCATGCCTGTTCTACTCAAAATGTTTTTCTGAACGTTCCATAACATTGTAACCTACGGATCTTCCTGTGATCTCAGAAAACTGTTTTAAATAACCCAGACTAGTGGCCATGGTTGCTGTTAAGACTGATTGATGAGCACAGGAACAATAGAATAATGGTTAATGAAGAAAGAAATTAAAATATGTCAATCATAACCTGCTCAAACCATTTCAGTGAAGAGAATGTTGTACTTTGGCACGTGGTCTTACACTATGTACGGAAATCTATCAAATTCATTTACTCATTTTTATTTTATCTGTAAATGACAATGATATACTCCATATGTATGCATAACTGTAGCTTTCAGAGTACTGATTCGCCATCATTTCCTAACAGTTTTTTAGAACTAATGACAACTAGCCTCTACTGAGGCAGTACAATAAGGGGACAAGTAACCACTAGTATAGTATACTAATTTGCCAATCAAGGAAGACAATTTTCCATTCTTTCTGTGCAACCTCAGAGTTCATTTAAATGCCTTTACATTTGAAATCTTATTTGTCACACACATGTCAGAACTCAGTGTAGATGTACTGTATCCAGCTCTAAATTAGAATTAAAATAACACATTAGGCTATATATTATCTTTACAACCCATTTTTATTCTTGGAACAATCGATTTTCACATTCAAGGACCAATTGTATTTATTTGAAAGAACACACGTCGTTTCCTGTATCAAAATGTATACACCAGTCTAACATAACTCTTCTTCAAATGGTGTCCTTCATTGAAAATGTGTTTCAAATGGAAATAAAAACATCAAGAAACCTGAATTACTATTTTATGTTAAGTTCAAACACTACATTTCCTGGTGTGTGTTGTAATTAGGGTTCCAAAATTTCAGGAACTTTCAAAATCCCTGGTTTTCCCAAAATCTCGGTTGGAAGATTCCCAGCATCAGGAGGAAATAAGCAGGAACTCCGGAATCCTCCAACCAGGATTTCAGGAAAAACTGAATTTATTGAAAGTTCCTGGAATTTTGCAACCCTAGTTGAAGTCATAGCCTTAGATAGACATCACATCATTGTATGTCCCATTATGGTTTATGTGAGGGCATGGGCATTGAGGCCATCTCCATTTTGAAGTAGTCAATTTTGTTCTACTTTTATGGGTTGGCAAACAAACTGCAACCTGTAGTGTGTTGCTTGAACAGGTATAAAGACAAGGTTGGTGATTTACTGCCACCTGCATTTATTGAATGTTTGCTCAAGAGTACAATTCATTGGCTGATCACTCCTCGTGTGATCCTTCCTTAAACCATAGGACGTCCCACCCAGTTGACTACCTCAAAATGGTGAAAGTCCTCAATGGCTCTGCCCATGCAAAAAATTGGCTTTTGGGCACTAGCATCCTCTTTCTATCTCTATGGTTAGTATCATTAGCCAGAGGAACAACAGTACTGCATATAGCAGTTAACCTTGCCATTTGAAAAAGCCCAACCCTCAGCCTTAGAAGGAACTGAAATGAGTAGCCTGTCATCCAAAGGCAGGACTGGTGTACACAGTAATCATGACTCAAATGTGTGTTTCTGGTGTGTATCAGGTTTCAAAACTAATGAAGGACCCGGTATCTCGCTTTTTTTCTTTTGCCTTGATTGACCATTCCAGTAGCATCAAAGTGGAGGAAATGTATTTACTCTGAGCTGAGAAAACATTTATACTCTACAGGCAGCAGCACAAGGAAAGGAAAACATTTTCTTCAGTGAAGAATGAGCGAAGGTTTCAAGGAAGTAAGTGCTGTTCATATATATGCTAAAGGTTTTACCTGTCGGAGGGTTACAGGCTTTTCTTTATAATTACTTTTTCAGTATCTCTCGATTCAGAGCTACTTTTATGATTGCTACCTGTATGGATCATGCTAATAGCTCTTTAAAGCTAGAATCTGCTCTGGCTACATCCATTTTTGGATTTATGATATATACTTGTTTAATATAACGTACACATGCCTCATGACCTTAGTTGAACTGTCATACCCTATCAGAATCAAAAATGTAAGCTTGTTAATGTAAACAAACACTGTATAGCCTCAAAACATGGTTAAAACTATCATATCGATATCATGGGTGCATCCATAGCGCTATGTATTTGAGTGGTTGCATTATTCTAGGCCCTTCCCTCAGCTTTTTACCAAAACATAGGTGGGGTATCCACTTTGTTATTGTTTCAACTGCAGATTCTAGCTTTAAGACTATCCCTTGACTAATAGATGGCGCCATTGGAAATTGCTAACCATAAGCTAATGTAGTACGCACACAGACACCATTATCAACCACAGACCTTATATGAATTATTTATGCAGAACAGGGGTATTCTAGAGGATATGGAGTAATTCACAGTGTGTCTCTCAGGGCCCTGACATTCAGGGGACACAGTTCAGGGGTCCCTCTCTGTCCCAGCAGAGGAGGGTCATCCATTTCTCCAGCGGTGAGACTCTGGAGGAAGATAACAGTGAGACAGAGGAGGATACATCACATGAGCAGGTGTTTAGGGAGCCTGAAGACATGGTATGGAAGTATTCAAACAGATAAGATTTAGATTCTTAGTAGAAATACTTTTTTGTCCATTAGTAGTCTAAATGTAGCAATAACCTGTGTGTTTTAGCTTAAACTCCCGTGGAGAGCATATACTTGGTCTCTGGGCAGGAAGTCATTGCGCAGTAAGTTGCATTCCATTCCAGTGTGCTCTTGAAACATTCAAATTCAGCAAGGCAGTGTACTCCATATAATTCAGTCATTGTATCGTAATACTGCTTTACCACTGTATGTCCATTAAATACCTTTTTGAAAAGGTCTTACATAAAGTATTTTTGTCTTCAGCTTGTGATTTTCTTGGGGGAAAACTGGCTGGTCTACTTGGCCTTAACACTGCCAAATACCAGTATGCTGTAGACGAATATCAACGTTCCATTAAGGTAAGGTAGTTGTACACATAACATAACACATCACATAGTCTTTCTTGACAACATAGGGCCAGGCATGAGTTTTTCCTGACAATGTGAGCTGACCAGGTACAACCTGGTGATAGGCATTAGGCCCCACAGTTGTTCCTGTTCTGGTCAAGTGGCCAGGAAAAGCTCCTAGACCTACATATAAAGCCTGCACGACATATTCAGAAATGTAGGCCACATGTGTAGGCCACATATAAATGTAGGCCACATATGAATGTTTCCATTCATCAGTCATTTTTAGCTCTTGATTAGACATCACATCAACTCTAATAATGTATCAATCAAACTAAGACAGAACTAAATTCTGTCTGAGTTTCTAAACCTAATTGAAACATTGATAACCCAACGGTTTTGATCACTTCTAGACCAAACCCAGTAAAGAAACTGAATGCTCTTATGAGGAAGGAACAGAGATAATTCACCTTTCTTCAAGGATGAGCAGTGAGTACGGGGCCACAAGCTCCCACAGACTCCCTGCTGGTTCTCAAGCCTCCCAGAACATTGAGCACAGAACTACAGGATCCCACAACAAGGGCTATCAAAATGATAATGAGCACTGAGAAAGAACTAGCTATTATGAATTAAACATATTAACATGTGTTAAGAAAGCTAATATTCATGTTGATGTGTGTATTTTTTGCGGTTCCTCTCGCTATGGTTTCTACCAAACCAGGGTTCAAATACATGTATATTTGATATTTAAAATACTTGTTTCTGTGTATTTGAGTATTGTCACGTTCTGAATCTTCAAATTCCCTGTCATATATGAGCCAAGGCGCAGCGTGCTGGTAATTCCACATCTTTATTTGAAAAAAACCGAACCAAAACAATAAACAGGTAAACAGCAAGAAACATAACGCAACTGTGGCGTACACACACAGAAATAATAATAACCCACAAACACAGGTGGGGAAAAGGCTGCCTGAGTATGATTCCCAATCAGAGACAACGAATGACAGCTGCCTCTGATTGGAAACCATACTCGGCCAATAAAGAAAAACAACATAGACATACAACACTGTCACGTCCTGACCAGTTTAGGGATTATTTGCTATTGTAGTTTGGTCAGGACGTGGCAGAGGGTATTTTGTTTATGTGTTTCGGGGTGGTGGTGTATGTAGTAGGGTGTTTGATTTATTATTTCCGGGTTTTGGTCTATGTTCTATGTTTTGTATTTCTATGTTCTTTCTGGTTTGTTGTATTTCTATGTTTAGGTTGATGGGGGGGTTGGACTCTCAATTGGAGGCAGGTGCTTTCTCGTTGCCTCTGATTGAGAGTCCTATATATGGGTTATTGTTTGGTTTGGTGTTGTGGGAGATTGTTTCTTGTTTTGCCTGTGTGAGCATGACAAGACTGTTTTGTTGTTTGTGAGTTCTTCATTTTGGTGTTCTCTTTTATTTAAAAATAAATACAAGATGAGCATCCACATTCCTGCTGCGTTTTGGTCCTCTATTCCCGACGACAACCGTTACAAACACATAGAATGCCCACCCCATGTCACACCCTGACCTAACCAAACAGAGAAAAATGACTCTCTCAGGTCAGGGCGTGACAAGTATTTCCCAAAACCAGTACCTTTATACTCCTGAGACCCAGTAATACATTTTTGTCCTCTCTAGTGGACATCAGTTCTTGGTTCATATCACTGAGGCCATACAAGCCACTGTATTAAGTCCTGTTGTCCCTTTGAGAGGACATTCTGGGCTTTTCGATGATAAGAGCGTCTGCTAAATGAGGTAAATGTAAATATCACGTGTGGGGGTGTGACCTTGACATATCTTCCTGGTTTAAAAAAAAATGGCTGCCGTCAAAATTAGGTACTTTTATGGAATATTTTAAGTGTGTGTAATTATTAATTATTTTTGTGAGTTTGATATTCAAATTCTTTCTAGAAAGTGAATATCTCAGGAATAGTTAAGTGAGTTGTCAGGACTGTGTAATAAATGTTTCACATTAAATAAGAGCTTATCAAGAAATGTCCTCTGTAGTGGCCACCCGGATGCCGCAACTATGTTTTCACCTACTGTACCCATTGACTGCAATGTCAATTTTTTCATATTTACGTCCTAATGACCACTACAGGGGACAATTTTGCACGTACAATAAAAGATAAATAACAATATTATTTTCTTGGTAAAATGTTTTTTTTTCACCCTAAACACTTATGTTATGTAAAATACATATGTATTGGTCAATAATATAAATGCAACATGTAAAGTGTTGGTCCCATGTTTCATGAGCTGAAATAAAAGATCCCAGACATTTTCCATTCGCACAAAATGCTTATTTCTCTCAAATTTTGTGCACAAATTTGTTTACATCCCTGTTAGTGAACATTTAGCCTAGTGGTTAGAGCCTAGTGGTTAGAGCCTAGTGGTTATAGCCTAGTGGTTAGAGCCTAGTGGTTAGAGCCTAGTGGTTAGAGCCTAGTGGTTAGAGCCTAGTGGTTAGAGATTGGGCCAGTAACCAAAAGTTGCTAAATTGAATCCCCGTGCTGACGGGGTAAAAATCTGTTGTTCTACCCCTGAACAAGGCAGTTAACCCATTGTTCCTAGGCCATCATTGTAAATAAGAATTTGTTCTTAACTGACTTGCCTAGTTAAATAAATAAAAAAATGTCTCCTTTGCCAAGATAATCCATCCACCTGACAGGTGTAGCATATCAAGAAGCTGATTAAACAGCATGATCATTACACAGTGCACCTTGTGCCGGGGACAATAAAAGGCCACTCTAAAATGTGCAGTTGTGTCACACAACACAATGCCACAGATGTCTCAAGTAGAGGGAGTGTGCAATTGGCATGCTGACTGCAGGAATGTCCACCCGTGCTGTTGCCAGATAATTGAATGTTAATTTTTCTACCGTAAGCCACATCCAACGTCGTTTTAATTTGGCAGTATGTCCAACCGGCCTCACAACTGGAGACCACGTGTGACCACGCCAGCCCAGGACCTCCACATCCGGCTTCTTCACCTGCAGGATCGTGATACCAGCCACCTGGACAGCTGATGAAACTGGGTTTGTACAACCAAAGAATTGTCTGCACAAACTGTCAGAAACCATCTCAGGTTAGCTCATCTGCGTGTTCGTCGTCCTCACCAGGGTCTTGACCTGACTGCAGTTCAGCGTCGCAATCGACTTCAGCGGGCAAATGCTCATCTTCGATGGCCACTGGCACGCTGGAGAAGTGTGCTCTTCACGGATCAATCCCGACTTCAACTGTACAGGGCAGATGGCAGACAGTGTGTATTTTAATTTAATTTATTTAACCTTTATTTAACTAGGCAAGTCAGTTAAGAACAAATTCTTATTTACAATGACGGCCTACCAAAAGGCCTCTTGCAGGGATGGGGGCTGGGATTAAAAATTAATTAAATAAAAATATAGGACAAAACACACATCACAACAAGAGAGACCTAAGATAACAACATAGCATGGCAGCAACACATGACAACACAGCATGGTAGCAACACAACATGACAACCATGTCGTTGTGTGGGCGAGCAGTTTACTGATGTCAACGTTGTGAACAGAGTGCTCCATGGTGGCTGTGGGGTTATGGTATGGGCAGGCATAAGCTACGGACAATGAACACAACTGCATTTTATCGATGGCAATTTTAATGCACAGAGATACCGTAACGAGATTCTGAGGCCCATTGTCGTGCCATTCATCTGCCGCCATCAATTCATGTTTCAGCATGATAATGCATGGCCCCATGTCGCAAGGACCTGCACACAATTCCTAGAAGCTGAAAATGTCCCAGTTCTTCCATGGCCTGCATACTCACCAGACATGGCACCCATTGAGTATGATTGGAATGCTCTGGATCAACGTGTACGACAGTGTGTTCCAGTTGCCGCCAATATCCAGCAAGTTCACACAGCCATTGAAGTGGGACAACATTCCACAGGCCACAATCAACAGCCTGATCAACTGTATGTGAAGGAGATGTGTTACGCTGCATGAGGCAAATGGTGGTCACACCAGATACTGACTGGTTTTCTGATCCATGTCCCTATGTTTTTTTAAAAAGGTTTCTGTGACCAACAGATGCATATCTGTATTCCCAGTCATGTTAAATCCATTGATTAGGGCCTAATGAATTTATTTAAATTGACTGATTTCCTTATATGACCTATAAGTCAGTAAAATCGTTGAAATTGATGCATGTTGTGTTTATATTTTTGTTCAGTGTATATATATAATATATCCCTTATTTTTTTCCCCAGCTCTCAGAAGGTAATTTTAGTATTTGAATGGTTGTTTGACAAAATAAACAAATAGTCTTCCAAATTGTATTTGAAAGTACTGTATTTTCAAATACTTATTTCAAATACCTAGGTTAAATTCATGGGAGCCAGAATTTGATTATGTTAAAATACTTTCCAATATTAAACTACTTGTTTTTTCAAATAAAAGTTATATGAATAATTGTTTTGAAATGTATTGAAAAGTTATTTAAATACCCGAAACAGCATTTGACCTCAGGTTGGTTTCTACTCTATTGCACTTTATCTGTCTATATTCATAAAATGCTGGATTTGAAGAAGAAAAAAAATACATTTTCCATGCATCCCTTCAATTTGATTGAATTTCTGACTAAATGTCGGACATATTTTGTAGAGCAAAGCTAGTGGCTACATATAACTACATTTCAGGACAGGGCCAAAAGTGTTCGACGAGGATGGGATTCGAACCCACGCGTGCAGAGCACAATGGATTAGCAGTCCATCGCCTTAACCACTCGGCCACCTCGTCGTTCTACCCAATGCTAAACAGTTAGCTTTATCAAACCAAGCTACATATAGTGCCCCGTTACATGTTTCCACAACATATAACGTTGCATTTCAGAATCGTTCTGATTTGTATAAATAAAATGTATACATTTTAGCTAGCCACATCTGTCTTAATCATTCCATTGTGGTAGATAGCTAACGTTAGCCAGCTATAATTTGTAAACTGGACCTATCAGCGCAAGAAACACAGGCGCATTCCGAATTCAACAAATTTCCAGTAGCAGCAGCGAGTGCTTTGAAAGCCAACATGCAAATGATTGACAGAGTAATTTAGGCTGTTTCGGATTATCGTGAGTTGTATAACATAACTTTAAACTCGTACAAGGACTCACAGAGAAAGGCAAGGGCATGGAGAGCTGTACATCTGCAAGTGGAAATGCCTGGTAAAGACAGCTTGCTGCTAGCAAGATAACCGTAGCTAGCTAACTCGTAAGGGTGAGGACTAGATGGTATATAACTACAAAGAGAATGGACTTTTCGTAGCAGGTTAGGATAATTCGGTTAAGGGTAGGACAATTGTTAGGTTTAGGGATAATTCAAATGCAGAAATTCTCCCGAAACGACATTTTCTTTTTAAGATTTAGACAGTATTTGCGTCACTTCCGTCCGTAGCAGTATAGTATCTAGCCACAACCTCAAGTAAACTAGCCAACTTGCTAGCTACCTGCTTGAACTGTGTTGTTGACCAAATACCCAACTTTCTCTCACCTAGTAGGTAGCTTGCTGCATACATAGCCAGCTACATACTTAGCTAGCTACCTGACAATTGTTATTTCTCTAATAAAACAACAATGTGATCCCTGCAATAAGGTAAATTAGAAATAAATATATGTTTACATAAGATTAAAGAAATGTCATGGTGTGTATTTCCCTCAACCTTTGATAGCTCAGATTGAGATTGCTCTATTTGTGTAAGATGCAGGTATCCTTACCTGTCTCCCCTCTTCTTTTTGTCTGACGCGTCATTTGGTGTGTTCAGTTGATGACTGTCAGAAGAAATGGAAGAACCTGAGGGACACATTCATCAGATTCAAGCGGGCTGAAGAGCAGAGGAAAGCCTCTGGGGACGGATAGTCACAAGAAGAACTGGATGCACAGCAGGAGAATGTCCTTCCTCACCCCCTTCATTCAGGCCAAGAGCTGGCAAGGAGACACCACACTTGACTTGGAGGATAGGGGAGAGAATGATAAGGAAATGGAGAGGAACGGGGAAAGTGCCACAGAAGGCGTGGATGATAAATCAGCCTTCATTATTCACGAGATCAAGGGGGACTAGGCAGATGATGAGGATGCTCCCTCTCCTGACACTACATCGGGATCCAATGGGCCCAGCCAGAAGATGAGGTGGCAGATGGATGGGATGGATGGAATGGAGGACGAGATGTTCTTTAGTTTGCTCCCGTATTTTAGGAAGCTCCCCCATGGAAAAAAGAGTGCTGTAAAACTGAAAATACACCAACTTTTACATGAAGCAGCATTACAATAACCCACTGCCCCGCCACGCCCCCTCCTTTCCTCAATTCTGTTTACCGTGTTTTGTAAAGCATAAGCCTACTTTTTGTCATGTTACCAATTATTGTTCTCTACTCAGTTTGATATTATGACTTGTTTACGGTGATTGCAAAGTCAATTGTTAACAAATAAATACTTTATATATTTGAGTGCCTGAATTGATTGCTGTGTCTGCAAGCAATTCTCCCAAATGCTCAGAATAATGAAACACTGCACCCTTTCTTCTGGGCAGATGTGGAAACCATTGGCAATGGTGATGCTACCAGTTAAGCAAGGTTAACCATTAATGCAAATCATTGGCAAATCCGGGGAGGGAAGATCTCACTAGCCAGCTTTGACTCTGTTTTGCATGCTTTTTTAGAAGAAGCACCAACCCAAGTCAGTATTTGTTTTTAACACATAAGCAGAGCGGGGTAGTTTTCAATACTTACCAGGTGGTGGCAGTCTCACTGATTGTCATATAAAAAAGTGTTATTCCCCCCCAGCCAATGAGTGTTGTCTCCCATTCGTTTTCCCTGAGTTGTTTGGGAAGGCACTCTGAACTGGTTTTATAACATCCCACATATCAGCAGCACTGTAGATTCAAGGCCCCCAGTTACTTTTTACCATAGCAGACATAAACTTTATCAAGGGCTAAAGGTCCTCTGGTTCACTTGGACGCTTAAACCAAAGCAGAAACTCTAGTCTAGCCATATTCATCATGTCCATGCAGACACTTCTCTTCTTGACAGGACTGGTTGCGCTGTCCAGTTCATACATTGTAAGTACAGTCAATACATTTGAATTATGATTGTGAAGATGATTACTAGTCATGTAGTAATGGAATGGAAATTATAGCATATTTATTATTTGCTAAATATTTGTTTCACTTTGGGGGACAGATTCCTCTGTCATCTCATGTGCATGGTATGTCAACCAAATATCTTACCATAAAGTCAATTCCAAATACATAAAAATGATTCTACCTCCATGTCTTTATCTGAGCCATGCTTTTTATGTGCAGAGGTATACGGAAACGGTGAAGATGATAACCCCTTACTTAACTTGGGTGAGTTTGAGGAACTTAACCGGGTGTTTGTATGTGGTCATTTTGATTAAACATTTAATGTTTGATGTCCATGACATGAATAATGATCAAATGTTGAATTCATTGTTTTCAAATTATATTTGGCCTGACAGGAGCAGAAGAAGACTTGGTTGAAGGGGATATGCTCATTCCGGTAAGAACCAATGGTGTTATTTTGCTATATGTTATCAGATCGCTGTTTTTGCTTAAAAAAACAGATTGTCCTTTGATAATCTTTATAATGTCTTCCCTGAGTCCAGAAAGATTCAGTCCAATTAGTACATGACTCTTTTTCTTCCTTTTAACAGCCAGGACGCAATGCCTTGATTGACACTAAATACAGATGGAAGTTTCCCATACCCTACATTCTGTCAGATGACTTGGGTAAGTGCAAGTTGAATTTGATATAGAGTCCAACTAAAATTACTTGAATTCATTTATTTACATGCAACACAGCATAAAAGGCATATTATCAATTTATTACACTGTAAGCCACTTGTAATGTCTTAGCTTTGTTCTTCCTTGTCTTTCAGATTTGAATGCCAAAGGTTGTGTCCATCAGGCATTTGAAATGTATCGTCTGAAATCTTGCATAGACTTCAAGCCCTACGAAGGCGAGAAGACATACATTAAGTTTGAAAAGAGAGGCGGGTATGAGCTGACAGTGTACATATTGTCCAACAGCCATTGCTTTTACACAGAACGCTCTATAGCTTTCATGTATGCATTCACCAGGACAGACTAAATTAACAAATCTCAGTCAATTTGTTACACAAAACAATTGCCTTCTTGCATAACTGCTGCAACGTTTTAACATTCGACTTTAAACATGTCTGCCCTCACACATCCATATAACTCAACGTTGAACTGTGTTTGCAAGGTGTTTCTCCAGCGTTGGGGACCAGCAGAATGGACAGATCCTGTCCCTGGGCGATGGCTGTGACCACAAGGCTGTAATCGAACACGAGCTCCTCCACGCTCTGGGCTTCTACCATGAGCAGTCTCGCCAGGACAGAGACGACTATGTCAAGATCTGGCTGGACCAAGTCACTCCAGGTCAGTATCAGTCAGGCCTCTGGTTGATGAGAGACAGCAAGGGTGGTGTATCTTGGCCACAAAGGGCCAAGTGGAGGGTTTTGTTACGGCCTAGCACTAACACTATTCAGCCTAGCACTATTCACAACATGTGACTGCCTAGATGCAATACCATTATTAGTCAAGTGGGAACATTTTAGTATGACATGTCTTTTATCCTTTCTTGCAGGGCTAGAACATAATTTCAACAAATACGATGATTCCTTCATCACTGACCAGAACACTCCTTACGATTATGAGTCTGTCATGCACTACCGGCCATACTCCTTCAACGTGGACCCCAACATTCCCACAATCACCACCAACATCCCAGAATTCAACAACATCATTGGCCAGTACCTGGACTTCAGCAAACTGGACATGCTGAGGTTGAACAGGATGTATAACTGCTGTAAGTGTTGTGAGACATATGACAGAGAGTATTACCTATTTGTCCTGACATAGCTGTGTGGCAGCAGTGTAGGAAAATGCAGCTGATCACCACTCCGTTTTTGTCAAGTTAAAATGTTCTAGTGTCAGATGTGATGATGAAATTATAGTTGCTTCATTGTGATCCACGTGTCAACTGAGATATGCCCCTCCTCCATTGCCAGCCTCCCCTCTCACTCTCCTGGACCAGTGTTCCTTTGAGTACATCAACATCTGTGGGATGATTCAGAGCCCCACTGATGATGCAGATTGGGTCCACACCAAGAGCAGCACTGGGAACGAGGATCACACTCTCATTGGCCAATGCAGAGGTCAGAGTTCAACAATACATCACCTCAGATCAACCACTTCTAGGAGTAGATTACCATACCCCCAATCCTAACCATTAGAGTGAATAGCTCTAACATTGTATGTGTGATATCTTTGTGGTCTTTTAGATGCAGGTTACTACATGCACTTCAACACTAAGACCGGGAAGGAGGACGAGTCAGCTCTGTTAGAGTCTCGCATCCTGTACCCCAAGAGACACCTGCAGTGTCTGCAGTTTTTCTACAAGATGACAGGCGGACCAAAGGACAGACTTGTGATTTGGGTGAAGATGGACGATGGGACTGGGACAGTTCGCAAACTGAAGAAAATACACACCATCTGGGGTATTCATTTTCAAATATACAATCACTGATATATGTGTTGTTTATCCTCTTCGGTTGAAACTTTGTTACTGCACGATTTCATTTCGATTTGTAAACTAGGAGATGATGACCACACATGGAGGATTGTCCACGTCTCCATGGAGATCGAAGAGAAGTTCCGCTATGCTTTCCAAGGTGTCCGAGGAGATCCATCTACAACCAGTGGAGGAATCTTCATTGACGACATCAGCCTGACTGAGACTCGCTGTCCCAACGCTGTCTGGCAGATCAAGAACTTCACCGGTATCCTCAACACTGCAAACAATACCACCGTCATGGACAGTCCAGTCTTCTACAGCCCAGAGGGCTATCGTTACGGTGTACGTGTCCGCCCCGTCTCTGACTACAGTGACCACACTGGTGGCTACACTGGGATGTACTTCCACCTGGCCAGCGGTGAGAATGACGTGGTCATGCAGTGGCCGGCCCTGAATAGGCAGGCTAAAATCGTGGTCATGGACCAGGATCCTGACATCCAACTGAGGATGTCGTCTGCTCGCAGTCTGACTACAGACCTGATTAAGAGTATGTCATTATTGTGTTTAGAGAATACACTTTAGGTTAAATTTGTCTTCATGTACACTTTACCTTAAAGTATTTTCTCTTTGCTTAACTTAATTATATCTGGAAAAATCAGGAAATGCTTAGTTTGTTATATCTGGCCCATAATCTGGTCAGATTACAACGGCAATGAAACAGCTATAATGTGATTTAATAGTCTTATGATATACAGAATGTTTCTGTGTTCGCCAGCTCCAGATGGGAAGCTGTGGTGGGATAATCCAACCAATGTGGGGACCTACGACCCAGGGTGTGGGTGCTACAGGGGAGAGTCGCGGGGATGGCGCAACATGATCAAGCATTTCGACTTGCGACGACGGAACTACCTGAAAAACGATGACCTCATCATCTTTGTCGACTTTGAAGGTAAGAATTTGTTCTTAACTGACTTGCCAAATTAAATAAAGGTTACAAAAAAATGTGGAGGAGGATTAGTGTCATTACTGGTCAGATATTACAACACTCATTTGTTTTACATCCCTGTCAGATATCAGGATTTTACTTTCTGAAATGCTTTGCGATAGCCAGAGCAATAAAGGAGCTTGATAGATTTTGAGGTCAGCTGATTGAATGGCCACACTGCTTTTAATGTCTCTGTAGACATAACATCTCTGATAAAAACAGAGGTTCCCATAAACCCAAAGGAGTGAGCATGTATTTTACTACCACCGAGGGGAGGTAAGCTAATTATTTTAAATTCTTTCAAATTTATTTTCTTTTTGTGCTGTGGATTTTGTGGGATATTTCCAAGAGTCACTTTTTAAACTAGACTGACATTTGTATTTTCATTAATATTGTTCCAATTTAGTTTTTTGTGTCTTTGTATTTGATATTTTGGCAGATCCGGCAGTCCTGAGGATTTGGACAGACTCAAGAAGAGTACAGAAAATAACAGCACAATTTATGTAAACTAATGTTGTGAGTAAATATAAATTATTTTGTCGAAAATTTGATTGGTTTGCAAACTTTATAAAATAACTAAAAACTCTTGAAATTGTATTTGTTTTTACTGTTCAAAAATTCTTATTCACAATGCTTTCATTAAAGTTTGAGTCTTCAAATAAATGCTTCATTATGTTTTTTCTGTTGCACAGGATTTTTTGTTATGAAATAAAAATCAATATCACATAACACTTCGTAGATATGATCACAGTAAAATACAGTTTTTAAAGTCATATACGTATGAGGATCATGGCTCCTTTATATCTATGTCACTTAAATGATGGGGGATTATTATGATTCACTTTTAGTATCTCAAAATGTCAATTTTGTAATACAGTTTATCTCACACACTTCAATCATCATATACATCATATAAAATATGTTTGCATTTGTTACCATAGCGTGTTATATTACCCATAGAAATATATACTGAACAAAAATATAAACGCAACATGTAATGTGTTGGTCCCATATTTCATGAGCACACATAAGCACACAAAGCTTATTTCTATAATATTTGTGCACAAATGTGTTTACATCACTGTTAGTGAGCATTTCTCCTTTGCCAAGATAAAACATCCACCTGACAGGTGTGGCATATCAAGAAGCTGATTAAACAGCATGAACATTACACAGTTGCACCTTGTGCTGGAACAATAAAAGGGCACTTTAAAATGTGCAGTTTTGTCACACAACACAATTCCACAAATGTCTCAAGTTTTGAGGGAGAGTGCAATTGGCATGCTGACTGCAGGAATGTCCACCAGAGCTGTTGCCAGAGAATTTCATTTTCATTTCTCTACCATAAGCCACACCCAACGTTGTTTTAGGGAATTTGGCAGTATGTCCAACCGGCCACACAAGCGCATACTAAGTGTAACCCTGCCAGCCCAGGACCTCCACATCCGGCTTCTTCACCTGCCGGATAATCTGAGACCAGCCACCCAGACAACTAATGAAACTGTGCACAAGCAAAGAATTTCTGCACAAGCTGTCAGAAACCATGGTGTCGTTTGTGCGAGCAGTTTGCTGATGTCAACGTTGTTAACAGCGTGCCCCATGGTGGTGGTCAGGTTATGGTATGAGCAGGCGTAAGCTATGGATAATGAACACAATTGCATTTTATCGATTGCAATTTGAATGCACAGAGATAACATGACAAGATCCAGAGGCCCATTGTCGTTGCATTCATCTGCCGCCATCACCTCATGTTTCAGCATGATAATGCACAGCCCCATGTCCCAAGGATCTGTAGCATATTCCTGTAAGCTGAAAATGTCCCAGTTCTTCCATGGCATGCATACTTACCAGACATGTCACCCATTGAGCATGTTTGGGATGCTCGAGGTCGACGAATACGACAATGTGTTCCAGTTCCAGCCAATATACAGCAACTTCACACAGCCATTGAAAAGGAGTGGGACAACATTTCACAGGCCACGATCAACAGCCTGATCAACTCTATGCGAAGGAGCTGTGTCACGCTGCATGAGGTCACACCAGATACTGACTGGTTTTCTGATCCACGTCCCTACCTTTTTTTAAGGTATCTGTGACCAACAATTTCTTTCAATTGATTGATTTCCTTAAATTAACTGTTAAAATCTTTGAAATTGTTGCATGTTGCGTTTATATTTTGGTTCAGTGTAATTACTATGTTGTTACCAATGGACGCTAGCAGAACTCAAAACCCCACTATTGCACTCTTGAACACACTTATCAAAGTAATCACTTCCATGGCCATATCTGATTATTAACCACAACTTTCCACTGAACCTGACAAGACAGTTTCCACACAACAATAAAGTATTGGTGTTGTATTGAAGTTTTGAATATGCAACATGATCACCTGTGGGTCAAAGTTTCCCTTCCAGCTTGCTGTATTAAGAGTATTTAAAGGGATTTAATTAGTGCTGTGGTATCAGGTCTGTGGTCAACCTCTCCAAAATGTCACTACTGGGGGTCTTGTGCTGTCTGGGACTGCTGCTGTCTCTGTCCTCTGCATTCACGGTAAGATCTCTCTCTCTCTATCTAATACATTTGCCATGAATGCGTGATTTTGAAAACAACATTCTCATCTCACTTCACAGATTAGGCGGATGTCAAAGGAGAAATGTGAGAACTATTTTTTATTTAACCTATAATTAATCAAATCATATGGTTTGTATACATTTGTAATGTATTCCATCCTTATGGTGCTCATGTCACATTGGTGAGTTATTTTACATAACAAGACATATTTGTAGTTCAAGACAGGTCTAAGAAAAAGTGCTCAAATGGGTTTATAGCAAAATGAAAATATATTCATCGTCTAACATTGTGGATCTTACTGTAGCCTTTGCCATTGATGCTGATGAGGTAATACGACGAGACATCCCCTTCATCAACTCAGGTAACTTTCTTAGTGCATACTGGTATACAGTGAATGTATTTGATATTATATTTTGTGGTGTTTTAAAACTATCTTCCATTTCTATAATCTTCCATAGGATTGAAGACCCCTGTTGTCGAGGGCGACATTGCATTGAACGTAAGTTAATACTGTGCTAAATCTTTCATTGTCTGCAAGTATGTTCGCTGTCTTTCCACTTAGAAGAAAAAATAGGGCTTTCAATAAAAAAATAAGTGTGATAAATAGCCTGCACTCTATAAATGAAACTTTGACCTTTTAACTATCTAGATTTTGATTGATGTGATTTCAATAAAGATAACGATAGTACGTCCAGTGCAATCAATAATTAAGTGTTGCAATAAAAGTTATATCACTCTATCAGCCTGGACGCAATGCCCTTGTGGATCCAGCCTTCAGGTGGAAATTCCCCATCCCTTACATACTGGCTGACAGCCTTGGTAAAAATGTGCACCGTCTCTCATCCTAGTAACATGATATACACTGGTGATAAACCATGATTTAAGAAGACTAAACCATTATAATCAATACACATACAGATTATAATATTTCTAGTCCGTTAATCCCTTGTTTGTTTTTCAGACCTGAATGCCAAGGGGGTCATTTTCCAGGCCTTTGAGATGTACCGGCTGAAATCCTGTGTGGATTTCAAACCCTATGAAGGAGAGAAGAGCTTTATCAAATTTGAAAAGCTAGATGGGTATAGTTTGTTTTTCTGATATACAAGTCTGCTCCTCCACTCGATTCTGCTAATGATCACAGTCTTAACAGCCTTAGTTGAATCTTGTGCATTACTGCTTGGCTGGAACAAAGGTCTGCACCCACATTGGCACTATGTGGAAACGATTGGTCTCCCGTGTTCAAGAGATAATTCACTGCTGTGGCATCACGGAATTGTTGCAGGTGCTGGTCTATGGTCGGAGACCTACAGACAGGGCAACAGCTGTCATTGGGCCCATCCTGTGACTACAAAGGCACCATAATGCATGAGCTCCTCCATGCCCTGGGCTTTTACCACGAACAGTCTCGCACCGACCGAGATGACTATGTGGACATCTGGTGGGACCAGGTCCTGCCTGGTAAGGTTCAAAAGCTCAACACCCAAAACATTTTCGCATGGCAAGCCTTATTTTAAAACTTACCATAACCTTTGTATGTACATTCTACAGGTATGGACCACAATTTTGATAAATACGCTGATGATTTCATCACCGACCAGAACACGCCATACGACTACGAGTCTATCATGCATTACGGCCCATATTCCTTTAACAAAGACCCACGGTACCCAACCATCACAGCCAAGGACCCAGAGATGACCAAAGTGCTGGGCCAGTACAATGACTTCAGCAGCCTGGATCTACTGAGGCTCAACAGGATGTATAACTGCTGTGAGTCTTTCCTGATCAGGTCACATGATCAGGAGGACCATAACTTTTTTCCTAATCACTTGATTTGACCAGAAAAAACTGCTGATGATGTGTTTAACTTATGTTGTGTTTAACTGATTAAGTTTGCTTAGTGTGCTTGTGTATGATGTCTGTCCTGTAGCCTCCTCTCTGACGTTGTTGGACCAGTGTGCCTTTGAGACCGTCAACACCTGTGGGATGATCCAGAACCGTAACGATGATGGTGACTGGGTACGCACCAAGAGCCAGCCAGGGTCTCATGACCACACTCTCATTGGCCAGTGCAAAGGTAGGGTTAACATACAGTATTACTAGGGTCAGGATCCTTGACATTGTCCGGAAAAAAACTCCTGCCCCTACACATCGCAAGGGTGGACACAGGTCTATCAACCATTCTGAATGGCATTCATGACTATTTTACCATAACACATCTATGACAACATCTTGTTTGTGATCTGTGTAGACGCAGGGTTCTTCATGAACTTTTACACCGACACCGGCCGGGCAGGCGACTCAGCCTTTCTGGAATCCAGGGTCCTGCACCCCAAGAGGAATCTGCAGTGTTTGCAGTTCTTCTACAAGATGACAGGAAGCTCCAAGGACAAGCTGGTGGTCTGGACCAGGAAGGAGGTTGCTAAGGGCAAAGTCTTATCCCCTACTGCAGCTGGGAATTTCACAGGTAGGCTTGAGAAAACTGGTGAACAGCCATGCTCAATAATCTGATAAACCACGGCTGTGCTATGCGTTGTAGCATCATAACATAGCTTCAACAGGTACTGTTTGAAAATGTTCAACCTTAAAAATGATCATTACCCTGCATCTGTTTTCACAGGTGATGACGACCACTCCTGGAAGATTGCCCACGTTCCTTTGACGATGGACTCCAAGTTCCGCTATGCCTTCCAGGGGATCAGGGGCGACCCAGCCAACTCCTTGGGGGGGATTCAGGTGGATGACATCACCCTAGGTACGGTACTCTGTCTTAACATTTTAAGTAACTGTAAAACCCTTCGGTGTGTATGACAGGTGCTATGTGAATGAAGTTTTTATTGTCATTATTCTTATTCATATTAGCGGAGACACGCTGCCCCAGTGGAACATGGCGTATCAAGAACTTCAGCGAGTACATGAAGAGTTACGCCACAGGAGAGTACATCCAGAGCCCACGTTTCTACAGCCCCGAGGGCTACGCCTTCGGCATCCAGCTGCTACCCAACTCCTACTACAATGGGTACATTGGGGCCTTCTTCCACCTGAGCACCGGGAAGAACGACCAGGCCCTGGAGTGGCCGGCAGGGAACAGACAGGTCACCATCACACTGCTGGACCAGGACTCTGACGTCAGGCATCGGCAGTCCTTCTCCTACAGCTTCACCACCAGTCCCACTCATCTCATTCCAGGTATGGGGCAGGCTAATGTTGGTTCAAAGGGGCACATAACATTTTTTTCCTCACACTCAGATGATTGTGACTATTAAAGTGTTTGGTTAAACAATCGTCATAGCATTACCAACATTTTTATGAGTCAGCATAACAAGACATCTATACACGTCAGGACATGGAAATCAATTCCCTTCACATAATCTATGTGCAGATTGTCTGCTTATTTATAACAATCTTTCAGACTCCAACATATTGTACTGGGATAACCCGTCCAAGATGGGGACGTACGACCCGTCCTGTGACTGTTATCATGGCTGGACCTGGGGCTGGAACGCCTACTTCTCCCACTACCACCTCAATAGTAGGAGCTACCTGAAGAATGATGACCTCATTCTCTTCGTTGAGTTTGAAGGTGCGCCTGACTCTACTTTCAACGGGCTCTGAGATTTTCTTGACCACTTGAAACTGTGTTAAACATGTTCCCTGTTGCTTGTATTTCCAGATCTTACTCCGCTGATCAAAAGTGAAGTTCCAGTCAAGTCTCCAGTTCAGCTCCGGAGTCAGGACTGAGGCTGTCCAGAACATTTATCAGATGCAGACTTTATGCATTTTTAAATGTCAATGTTCACTTTTCTTTTTATTTCAAACATTTACATAAAGGCAGTGGAAGTAAACATTAGCAGGCCTATTGACAAGTCAATTTGTCAGTTGTAATGTTAAACACTGTCTTGACAATCTGTCTGTGGCCTCCATCTGGAAACTGGTTTGTTTATTTGTAGCCTGTGAAATGCACCTTCATGCCGCTTTTATCTGATTAAAATCAAACTATTCAAAGTATTGTCTCCAAATTAGTCTGTTCACCAGTTAACCACCATTTGCCCTGCCACCCATAACCAGAATAAAAGATAAGGATATACAGTGCGCTCCAAAAGTATTGGGACAGTGACACATTTTGTTGTTGTTTTAACTCTGTACTGGATTTTAAATGATACAATGATTGTGAGGTTAAAGTGCAGACTCAATTCTTTTTACAACACTAACCAAACAACAACAAAAAAACACCACATGTAAACACGACACCACATTGTTCTCTCTCATCCTATTTTGATTTTAGTGGCACATTTCTATACTTTCATTTCTGTCATCCTAACAAAAAACCTAAATACAAATGTTGCATATATGGGAGGGCTGCAACAAATTTTCAAGAACAAGAAATAAATAGGTAATTAATAATTAAAGAAAATTGCCAGAATGTTTTCATTATCTACATTGTTTGTATAAAATTACATATGATTTATTAGTACAATATCAATAATTTTGAATCAATTTACATGATTAGTATTAATGACATACTATAAATAACAATATAATAAAATATACAGACCGTCAGCTTTAATCTGAATGAATCGTGAATAATGATAAGTGAGAAAGTTACATACGCACAAATATCATACCCCCAAAAATGCTAACCTCCCTTGTTATTGTAATGGTGAGAGGTTAGCATGTCTTGGGGTTATGATATTTGTGCATCTGTAACTTTCTCGCTCATCATTATTCACGATTCATTCAGGATTATCCGTAATCATGGTAGCATCCACATTAATGTAGAAGTGTTTAGAAACATATTCTATTCTTATTTACAATAAAATGAACAAAAAAATTGCACATTGCATTATTTACCATTCCTTTCTTTTGGGCACAAAATAATCTGAAACACAACCAAAACAAACAGCAAATGCATCCAACAAATGTGTAGAGTCACAAGCTTGATGTAGTTGTTACGTGCTATGAATATGGGACCAAATAAATAGTTTAATATTTAACTTTATTACACATAGGTGAATTTGTCCTAATACTTTTGGACTATGTACAAAAAGTGCTGTATCTCTTAACAGTTCATCCGATATGGATGGAAATACCCTCAAATTAAAGCTAACGGTCTGCACTTCAACCTCATAGTCATTGTATCATTTCAAATCCAAAAGTTATGGAGTACAGCGACATTAAATATATATATATCACTTTCCCTATACTTTTGAACTCACTGTACTGTATGTGTAACCGATGTGAAATGGCTAGCTAGTTAGCGGGGTGCGCGCTAATAGTGTTTCAATCAGTGATGTCACTCGCTCTGAGACCTTGAAGTAGTTGTTCCCCTTGCTCTGAAAGAGCCGTGGCTTTTGTGGAGCGATGGGTAACGATACTTCGACGGTGGCTGTTGTCAATGTGTGCAGTAGGTCCCTAGTGCGGGCCCAGGTAGTGGCGAGGAGAGGGACGGAAGCTATACTGTTACATTGGTGCCGTGACCCGGATCACTGGTTGCTGCGGAAAAGGGGGGTGAGTGTAACCGATGTGAAATGGCTAGCTAGTTAGCGGGGTGCGCGCTAATACCGTTTCAATCGGTGACGTCACTCGCTCTGAGACCTTGAAGTAGAGTTGTTCCCCTTGCTCTGCAAGGGCTGCGGCTTTTGTGGAGCGATGGGTAACGATGCTTCGTGGGTGTCAGTTGTTGATGTGTGCAGAGGGTCCTGGTTTGAGCCCAGGTAGGGGCGAGGAGAGGGACAGAAGCTATACTGTTACATATGTTCAAACCTTTGGAGCTCACTGTATGTTCAAACACACTGACACACTATTAACCACTCTGCCTGTCTTTAATAACACCATGTAGCTCAGGATAAATTAAGACGAGTAAATACACAAACCTGGACAAAACACAACTGCAATTAAAACACTATTTGTTTTATATTAAAACAATTTAGAAATAAGTTTAAACTTAAGAAACTTAAACCTGCATGCTAAAGTGCATGTCAGAAACTCAATCGAAAACACTAAATCATGTTTGAAACTGTTGCTGACATAGTACCAAAACACAAAAACATATTTATCTGCCAAGGTTACAAGATAAGATCATTGAAGATAATGATATGACAAGACACATCTGACTGAACAGCAAAGTGAGAGAGAGAGATGTGATGGTCAAGTGTTAAGGTCACGTTACTCATTACAGTCATTATAAACAGATGTAGGATGTTAATTTGTGCCAGTTTGTTACAACAGGAAAATAATCTCCAGCAACAGTAAATGTGAATTATTATGTGGATTATAATTAATGGACATTTTTGTAGGGATTGATACATTTTCATTAGAGCAAATCAAGTCTGATATTTGAAAGTGGAATACACTATTTATAGCTTTGCATTTCCTGCTGTGCAAGAAAATTCTTAGCAACAAAATAGTGGTCAAATTAAGATCCTACATCTGTATAGATCAAAGTTTCATCCAGACTCTGACTTTATTGGCCTGTTTACAATAGCAGATAAACACATATCCAACTCCTCCAGATTAAACATGGGCTCTGTCAATGCGCCATGGAGGATCACCGCTTTCATTGCAATTCTGGTTGTGTTCAAGGTAGGGCACACGTCCTATGTTATTGAAAGGAATTGACTTCATTATAATAACTGTACATTTGATCAATTATATGTTGTGAGTCAAGCAGCGTCTCTTTTTGTTGTAGGTGCAAGCTGTTCCGACACGTTATGGTAAGTTCTAGATCGTCTCGTGCATAAGGGTGGATGTGTGATAACGTTCTGTGTTCTTACAGAATGGTTTCTCTGTTGAATGAATAGGTGGTGATGCAGATGCAGGTGAATTGCGAGAGGATATACTTGATATCAATTCAGGTAATTATCTCTACACTCTCTCAGTTAAACTGTAACATTACTGAAGTTATATAATAATATGTGCAATAATCTCACAAATCTGGCAATATTTTTTTTTACTGAGAGTGATAGATTTGTTTATTTCCTGATATTTCAGAAGCAGATCTAAACCTCTTTGAGGGAGACATTGCAGGTGATGTAAGTACACTTCTCTTCATAGCCTTGTTCTATGTAATAGTTGACTAAACATAAATCAGTTGGCCTACTTAATTTATTTTATGGATTTTGCAGCCAAGGCGAAATGCAATCCTGGATGAAACGAGAAGATGGAAGTTTCCCATTCCTTACATCTTGACAGATTCTTTGGGTATGTAGGCTCTACCAACCATGTCTCAATGCTAAATGAAATACAGTCATTGACAACATTCTGAAAACCAGGTCATATTCACTCCCTCAGAGCTGAATGCAAAAGGTGTTATTCACCAGGCATTCGAAGCATACCGCCTGAAATCCTGTGTGGACTTCAAGCCCTATGAGGGAGAAAGCACATACATCTCCTTCACAAAGCTGAGTGGGTGAGTTCAGCCAAATACACTGTAATGTCATGAGCTCTTGGTTAACTTGATGGACCGTCTGTCCCTCCAAAGCATAAAATACAAGGTTTTATGGCGAGCACAGATTAGAAAATGCTTATCTAAGGAAATTACATTCATCATAGTGTTCTATGCGTCTACAGATTCCAAACCTGTAATAAATGGTGACCCCTCTTTTAGTGTGTAAAGTCGAGGAATGTGCAAAAGCACTTTGTTGAATACAGTCCTTCATGTCATCATTGTTATGATGAGGTACATATTCTGTGTGGACCACAGTACAGTAATGTTATGGTGAAATATGAAGTAAGATGTACGATTGTAAATCAGTTTTCTCCACAGAACAAATTAGGAAACATTGTATAGTAGATTGTTCCTATTTTCCCTTTAGCACATTTTTCTTACCTACTTTTTTGAAACTCTTCGTCGTTGGCTAAGGGCTTCTTGGTTAAGGGGATCATTTATGGATCATTTAGCGATTCGATTTAGAATTTTAGGACCCCTTCAGGTCAACAAAATATATATAAAAAAATTATTGATAAAATATTACATTAGGCTTTTACTACTATAGCCCATAGAAACACATTGAAAAACACATTCATAAATGTTTTTTAAGTGTCCGTCATATCTAGGAGCTCAGGAAATATTGCGCTTTTTTTATACACATATTTAACCCCTTTTTGGGGGTAGGCAGAAAACTACCTTCATACTTCCATTCATTTTTTTAAACTAGTACCGGTTACCTTCAAACGAGTCCCATGACACCATCGTTTTCGTGAGAATCTCCCCTTTCCACAGTGGGGTCACATTAGTTTATAGCCGTAACGGTTCGGACACTAACAAACAGAAGTTGGCACATCGACGGTACCAACTTCAGATGAGTCCCCTGACACTTGTGGGGGTTATAATAGGTATGTAATAGGCCAAATAGTTCAGACGCTACAGGCGTTTTCGTGAGAAGACCGATTTTTTGGGATGTCTCATGGTGTGACAAACACCTTCCACCGTGACATCTGCGGAGGTGGATTTAGAAACATCCAATGCAAAAAATTGTCAGATTTTGATGGGGATTGTATCAATCGACTCTTAGGGATAATTAAGGTCTATTAAGTAAGCATTTCTCGGTATTTGACGGATAACATTTGATTTGATTATATGTTTACTCTCGTGTCATAATGCGTAATCCTGTCTGTGACGGCCACAGATGCTGGTCATTTGTAGGAGATGATAAGGTAGGACAGAACCTCTCCATAGGGGCGCGCTGTGACACCAAGGCCATCGTGGAGCACGAGCTCCTCCACGCTCTGGGCTTCTACCATGAGCAGTCACGCTCTGACAGAGACGACTACGTCAAGATCTGGTGGGACCAAATCATAGAAGGTGGGTATGATGGAATTAAGCACAGGCGGTGGCAGATACAAGTATCAGTTGTGTATCAAATCAAAGTTTATTGGTGGTGTACACAGGTTTGCAGATGTTATTGCAGGTAGAGCAAAATGCTAGTGTTTTTAGCTCCAACAGTGCAGTAATACCTAGAAAAAAACTAAACACAATCCACACAAAAGAATAAGAGCAAATATTACTTGGAAAAGTGATTTACAAGCGTCTAACAATTTTGAATAACACATTCTGTAACCTGCATATCTACAGGAAAGGAGCACAACTTTAACAAGTATGAGGACGACTTCATCACAGACCTGAACACGCCATATGACTATGAGTCCGTCATGCATTACAGGCCATTGTCTTTCAACAAGAACGCCACCATCCCTACCATCACCACAGCCATCCCAGCGTTCAATGAGATCATCGGACAGCGTCTGGACTTCAGCGCTGTAGACCTGCTCAGGCTAAACCGCATGTACGACTGCAGTAAGTGACCCATATGGAATGACCTATATGATCAAATTGCAAGAGCAATCAACTTTTCTCAGTAGCATCAAATAAAGTATAAGGAAATTATGATGAACAACCACAGCCTTAGACATTGCCATTCTGATATAGATTTGATGATGGTGATTATGAATAACAGCTAACAGAGTTGCTGTTGTTGCAGCCAATACACACACTCTCCTGGACCAGTGTTCCTTTGAGCTGATCAACATCTGTGGTATGATCCAGGGTGAGACTGACGAGGCAGACTGGGTCCAGACCCTGAGCAGCGCTGAGGAGCCAGACCACACACTGGCAGGCCGTTGCAGAGGTTCCTACAGTACTACCTACACACACACGGACAAAATCTTTCACGTTCTTCATCCTGTCGTGACTTTACTTTCATTAATCTGATGACTGTTATTCATCTAATCAACTGACTACGTTTAATTGTTACCCGATTAAATTAATAATGTTACAATTAACTCATAAGGAATTTGGGGCACCACGAGAGCGGTTGTTTATAGAGTTACCATCTTCCGAATTAAACTCTAAAAGGTCTTTACTTGCCACATCCATAAAACAGTCAATGTATTAATCATACCCTCGTATCATATCATCATTCTGAACAGTCGTAACCTCCTGCATCTGCAAAAACCTCAGCCTTACTTATGATTCAGTACTACACAAATTGGATTAATTATTTATTTACTAGCTAACTAAATGATAACACAGGTTAAACATACACACTTAATACATTAGAAACAGGTCCCTAGCGGACTGTCACAATATTGCAGCTTGTTACAAAGGAGATGGAGAGGGCGAGGTTTAGGGGCAGAGACATAACACTTTGGTACATTTAGAAACTACTTTCACAGTAATCATATACTTTGCACACGAACCGCCACCCGTTTGGAGTAAGAAAGCGTGAATGTATTCACGTGTAAATGCCTTGGTTCGCCGGGTATCTTGGTCGGAACCAAGCCTTCACAGAAGGGGTTTTGTTTGGGCCTTTCCAAGGGTCTCCACCCGTCTCTTCTACTGTTGTCCTCTGCCGTTGTCCAGTATCCGTTGACTTGTTGTATAGTCCTGAACAGAACTACAGAGTTTATTCTACTTTCCATTCGCTCCTGAACCTTTCTCTTTGAAGATAGTGTAGCCAGCCATGTCGGTGGTTCCCATTGGGGGATGAGATTAAGAAGTGTAGTAGTATGGTCCCACTTAAGTTCACTTTTCTAGATACTTTACTTAGGACAGCTAATCAGCTGTACCAGTAATTGTCCGGGATGTGACTATCGTCTCTACCTCGGGTTGAGATTTCAGAGTTCGAACCACTTGAGACGCCTTTCTGGTCTCATATGTTAATTCTTAAACCCTCATTTTATACAGTTCATTCAAATTGGGGTTGTTCGAGAGGCTGACACGCTCTCTGACCTCCCTCAAGGGGCGGGTGACTACTCACTTGTACAAAGTAATAGAAACAATTTCCTCTTATATTTTCTAACATCACATCCTTCTCTTAACAAAAACACTTTCATCATTGTTCATATTTCATGCACAACGTATCAGATGGAGATTTCACACATGTAGTGGGTATACTTTCCAAGTTACAGTATTTCCTTTATAACATTTTTAATGACATCACAAAATAACCAACAATATGACCATTCCCACGTTCTCTGTTAGGACTATTGTTCCAGTATTCGCTTTTGAATGAGTTAAAGTTTCAGCGGGAAAAGTCTCTGGAGAAAAAGCACATTCCTTTGTGAATTTGGAGAGGGAGACACTGGATCTCCTCTCCTTTAATTTACAACAGGGCAACCCCCCACACCAATTCCCTCCTCCACCTATACATTTGGATCCTCACAGGACAGTCATGACAATCCTTCCACTTGATGTTAGCAATCATATATGGTTGGTTAAGTATTTGTACTGCATCTATGACCCTCTCTGTAGATGCTGGCTATTTCATGAGGTTTGACACATCTAAAGCGACAGTGGGGAAAAGTGCTCTTCTAGAGTCACGCATCCTCTACCCTAAGAGGAAGGAGCAGTGTCTGCAGTTCTTCTACAAGATGATTGGGCCTGCCGGGGACAGGCTGTTTGTGTGGGTCAGAACAGACGATGGGACGGGAAATGTCTGCAGTGTCAAGAAGGTCCATACCATCACAGGTACTGTATTCAGGATAACCCCACTTTCAACAAAATACATAAATATGTTACACATATGGTTTGTAGAGTTGTAATAGTGTCTGTGTTGCATGTTACTCCAGGAGTATAGGAAGGTGATCAGGAAGCTGATCAGATGTCTTATTTCCTCAGGTGATGGAGATGACTCCTGGAATGTAGCCCACGTGACCTTGAAGGTCAAAGAGAGGTTCCGCTACTTCTTCCAGGGCATGGTAGGGTCCAACAACAATGCAGAGGGGGCCATCTTGATCGATGACATCACATTAACAGAGACCACCTGCCCCAGCGGCGTTTGGAGAATTCAGAACTTCACTGGCCTGCTCGCCACAACTCCAGCCGGAGGGCGCATCAGGAGCAAGCCGTTCTACAGCGCTGAGGGTTATGCTTATGGGATCAGCCTCTACCCCAAGGGAAGAGACGGCACATATCCTGACTATGTGGGTGTGACCTTCCATCTATGCAGCGGGGAGAACGATGGTGTGATGGAGTGGCCAGTGATCAACAGGCAGGCCACCGTCACTGCCATGGACCAGGACCCCGACGCTAAGCTGAGGATGTCTGCCACCAGAAGCTTCACCACCGGTCAGTTAATGTAATCATGTGCTTATGAGTCCCTTACGTAAAGTATGCCTTGCATCGCATACAAACAGGCACGGTATTGTTCAGTATTTACTGATTCGCTGTGAAAATCTATACGCTTGTCTGATCTTAGTCCACCATAAAATATAATATCAAATGTATACACCAGGCAATCTTCTGATACATGTAAAATAATTGGCTTTGTAACATGTTAATACCTTAAACTGTTTTTTTCCAGATACTACTAACCCATATTGGGTCAAGCCCACCAGCACCAGTGGGGCAGAGTGGGACACGAGCTCCAACTGCTACAGAGGATCTGAGTATGGATGGACTACATTCCTCTCTCATGACCAGCTGCACAGGAGAAGCTTTCTCAAGAACGATGATCTCGTCATTGTTGCTGACTTTGACGGTACATCAAACTTGACAACATCAGTTTATTTGCTCCCATACAAAATAGCGAGACATACAGTGCATTCGAAAAGTATTCAGACCCCCTTCACTTTTTCCACATTTTGTTACGTTACAGCCTTATTCTAAAATGGATTACATAAAACATTTTACTCATCAATCTACACACAATACCCCATAATGACGAAGCGAAAGCAGGTTTTTAGAAATTTTTGCAAATGTATAAAAAAAAACATGAAATACCTTAGTTATATAAGTATTCAGACACTTTACTATGAGACTTGAAATTGAGCTCAGGTGCATCCTGTTTCCATTGATCATCCTTGAGATGTTTCTACAACTTGATTGGACATAAATTCAATTCATTGGACATGATTTGGAAAGGCACACACCAGTCTATATAAGGTCCCACAGTTGAAAATGCATGTCAGAGCAATAACCAAGCCATGAGGTTGAAGGAATTGTCTGTAGAACTCTGAGACAGGATTATGTCGATGCACAGATCTGGGGAAGGGTACCAAAAAATTACTGCATCATTGAAGGTCCCCAAGAACACAGTGGCCTCCGTCATTCTTAAATGGAAGAAGTTTGGAACCACCAAGACTCTTCCTAGAGCTGGCCGCCCAGCCAAACTGAGAAATTGGCGGAGAAGGGCCTTGGTCAGGGAGGTGACCAAAAACCCATGGTCACTCTGACAGAGCTCTAGAGGTCCTCTGTGGTGATGAGACAAACTTCCAGAAGGACAACCATCTCTGCAGGACTCCACCAATCAGGCTTTTATGGTAGTGTGGCAAGACGGAAGCCACTCCTCAGTAAAAGGCACATGAGAGCCCGCTTGGAGTTTGCCAAAAGGCACCTAAAAGACCATTAGAGGCATGAATGCCAAGCGTCACGTCTGAAGGAAACCTGGCACCATCATTATGGTGATGCATCGTGGTGCCAGCATCATGCTGTGGGGATGTTTTTCAGCGGAAGGGACTGAGAGACTAGTCAGGATCGAGGGAAAGATGAACAGAGCAAAGTACAGAGAGATCCTTGATGAAAACTTGCTCCAGAGTGCTCAGGACCTCAGACTGGGGCAAAGGTTCACCTTCCAACAGGACAATGACCCTAAGCACACTGCCAAGACAACGCAGGAGTGGCTTTGGGACAAGTCTCTGAATGTTCTTGAGTGGTCCAGCCAGAGCCCGGACTTGAACCTGATCTAACATCTCTGGAGAGGCCTGAAAATAGCTATGCAGCGACGCTCCCCATTCAACCTGACAGAGCTTGAGAGGATCATCAGAGAAGAATGGGAGAAACTTCCTAAGTACAGGTGTGCCAAGCTTGTAGCGTCATACCCAAGAAGACTTGAGGCTGTAATCGCTTCCAAAGGTGCTTCAACAAGGTACTGAGTAAAGGGTCTGAATACTTATGTAAATGTGATATTTCAGTGGTTTTGCTTTGTCATTATGTGGTACTGTGTATAGATTAATGAGGGGGGAAAAAAACAATTTAATTAATTTTAGAATAAGGGTGTAACGTAACAAAATGTGGAAAAAGGCAATAGGTCTGTATACTTTCCGAATGCACGGTATACTGTATATTTATATATAGTGTATATTGTTATGTGATGATTTGAACAGTTTCTGACTGTTACTATTTAACCTAACCCACATCACCCTAAAACTGTGCAAAGCAATCAATTGACATGGTCACTTTACAGCAAGAGACAAAATAGAGTTGAATAATTTAGCAGTTGGATTATTACACCACAAAACAACAAAAACACAACATTCTCTCTCCTAACACGAAACAATTATTATTTGTGGATGTGTTCCAGATTTGACCCACCTGTTGAAGATGGAGGTCCCTGTCCAGCCAAAGAGTCCCAGTGATGACCTCTCAGAGGAGGAGACCCCCAGACAGGAGAAGGAAATGGCTGATGTTCCGAAACACAGACAGGCACGGGCCGTCCTTAGTGACCCGTGTAGCCCTGACCCCTGCCTCAACGGGGGAGTGTGTGTGGTTGAGAAACATGGGAAAGCCACGTGCAGGTGTGTTTATAAGTATGACCTGCACAACCCCATATCAACACCTAGGGCTCAATTCAATCTGTATTTCGGAAATTCAGTGCTGCAGCGTGATTGAAATTTAAAGACAATGTTCCCATGTTTGCAGAGACTACATTCACGGAAAACGCTGCATATGTCGGCTCAATCGGAAATGATCTTTACATGTTAATTGCGCCATAGTGCTGAATTGATACTGTAGTTACTGTGTGACATAGCATACACTAATTTCCTTTTCTGTTTCTTCGTACACACATTTCCATTCCAAAATCTGCCAGATCTTTGTCTATGTTGACTGATTCTGCAATTGTGAAGTTTGACATGGGCACCTCACATCTGGGTCACTACTTGCATTATCATTTTGACATGCTCTCTGCATTTTTGCTAGAGTTTTTGCTTCCATGAAAGCACAGTACAATATGGTATAGGAGACAAGGAGTGAGTATGTGTATTCACTGTTATCACTGACTCATAATGGCTGTTATTCTCACTAAGGTGTGCCCCTGGCCAGGCCACATACTATGCTGGTGAGACGTGTGAGAAGCAACATATTGATGGCCGCATTCTGGGCGTTCTGATTGGTGGAGCCACAGGGACGATCGTTCTGACTCTGGCCATCTTCTCAGTCATCCGGAGAGTTCACTGAGTCACCATACTGCGTCACAGCTATACTTATGTACCACCTCAATCCCAATGCCTCTTTAAGAAACAGTGATAATAGATTGCCATGCTTATTGTATATTTGATATCGTTAGTTTGAATCAATAAGAACTCCTTGACCATGGCTGGTATTCAATCAATTAATTGCAGAGAGTGACTTTTCATAGAACAGTTCACTCTCCACTGTATGTGAAATGATTTATTAATGACTTATGTTTATGTTAGGTTTGGACGCTTGTAATTGTCTATAACATGAACTAAAACAATATTGTGGCAAGTTGCTCAATAATTGTTTATTTAACTAGGCAAGTCAGTTCAGAACAAATTCTTATTTACATTGACGGCCTACCCCGGCCAAACCAGGACGACGCTGGGCCAATTGTGCACCGCCCTATGGGACTCCCAATCACGGCCGGATGTGATACAGTCTGGAATTGAACCAGGGACTGTAGTGACACCTCTTGCACTGAGATGCAGTGCCTTAGACCGCTGCGTCACTCGGGAGCCTGAATGAAATAATGAAATAATTGCTTCTGTGAGATTTATGTTTCTTTATTTTATTGATTATTAGATGATTGCAAGAGCACACACACACATACAGATAACAATGTAACAATTAAACATTAGCATAGGGCTAGATTTAATTCAGACTGCGGAAGATCCATGTTACAGCGCAATTGACATTTAAAGGCAATTTCCGATTGGACTGACATTACTGTGAATGCAGTCTCTGAGAAATGTCGGAACATTGCCTTTAAATGTCAATCACACTCTGGGTTGAATCTAGGCCATAGACTAATGGAGATACCTCCCTTCCCTAATAAAGCTAGTTAATCTAGGGGCTCTATTCATTCCGTAGCACTGAAGATCCACTTTATAAGTCCAATTGACAATTAAAGGCAGCGTTTCCGCGGTTGCAGAGACTGCATGTCAGCTCAATCAGAAATTACCTTAACATTTTTATGTGGATCTTCCACGATACTTTATCGAAATGGATTGAATCCAGCCATAGGTTTCTCATTCTATTAAATAATGCATTTGCTGTACAGCCACAAATGATACTCCTATATTCCTAACAATAAATTGGTGGCAGCGGGTTAAGATTAAACAAACAATTAGGCCGTGATTCATTAAAAGGCACATTGTCTACAAGTGCACAGCACTTGAAGGGCATTTTCAAGGTAATTTCTGCTTGAGCCGATATCTGCAGTGTTTACCGTGAATGCAATCTTTGCAAATGTTGGGGAAATAGCCTTTAAAAGGCACTTTGTCAGTATGCAATGTGTTTGTCTACAACATGCCTCTGATTGAATCCTGGCCTTCCTTTATTACAATAACTTTGATTGACACATTTCATCTACAGTCATAAATAATGCAAGTACAGGACAACTCAATAAATTAAATCATTAGTAATATTAACCAAATGCCATTGACCAACACCACAGTAATATTATGACATCTCTTCAGACATCATAGTATGCTACTGTATTGTTTGTTGAATTAAGTTTACAGGAAATCACAAAGATGTGTTTAGCAATTGATTCATGTCTAGGAGTTCAAATATGAATATGACACTTGATAGGTAATTGACATAATATAATGAAATCATGATAAGACCTGTCTAAACACCACCTAAACCACAGCCATCCCTGTCTTTGAGGAACCAACCAGGTGGATGTTTCTGTCTGGATGAGTGTAGTGGCAGACATATGGGTTGGTCCTGATCCAGTATATAGCTTGATCCAGTATATAGCTAGTTTTCTGAGGCAGAAAACATATGATGAGTACAGTGTCTTTCAATCCCCAATCGTGCAGACCCTTAAAGTGTGCAGGCTTTTGTTACAGCCCAGTACTAGCATGCCTGATTTAACTAATTAAGGGCTCCAGGGGTTAAGAGTTAGGTGTTAACTGAATTATGGAAATTACACGTGTTTAGCAGCAGACATGCTTGTCTTGTATCAAGACTGTACAAACCTTGATGTTCATCAATTATTTGAAGTGGACTTTGTCAGGTTTTTTATACTCTCACTTTTCCCTTTGGTAGTAAGTGCCTGGTGAGAGAGGTGGGCAGATTTATATCTGTGCTTTCAGTAACACATGACATTATGTTGCTTTTCTGTGTAGTAACACTGTAATTACACTGGCATTACAATATTGATACATAGTGCTTTATTTTGCTTTGCTTTCTAATTACAAAGGAGTAGAACTGGGCGTTTTTTGTTAATTAACAGTCTTTATAAATTGGGTGGTTCGAGCCCTGAATGCTGATTGGCTGACAGCCGTGGTATATCAGACTGTATACCACGGGTATGACAAAACATTTATTTTTACTGCTCTAATTAAATTGGTAACCAGTTTATAATAGCAATAAGGCACCTCTGGGGTTTGTGATATATGGCCAATATACCACGGCTACGGGCAGTGTCCAGGCATTCCGCGTTGCGCCTCGCCTAAGAACAGCACTTAGCCATGGTATATTGGCCATATACCACACCTCCTCGGGCCTTATTGCTTAAGTATTCCATTTGTGTAAAACCATCCACTTCCATTACTATGTCATTACAAGACAACTACCATAGTACTATGGAAGTACAATGTTGTAACTAGCGTAGTTATAGCATTCCTACACAGGTATAAGAGCAACTTGAAGAAAGATTTAACCACATTTCACTGCTCTATAATTGAAAGGAAAGAAAACAAAAGCAGGAAAAAAAAGAGCAGAACTCACCCCAGCCAAGAAAAGTTTCAAGACCTCATCTCTCACCTGGTATTAACATGACAAAGAAGGAGTAGTAGTAAGGGTACATAATATCTATACAGTTAGTATACATTATTCACTATTGTAACACTATTAAATTATATAAGATCTTTAAGGATGGACAAATACCCTTTTCTCTGCAAAACATCCAGTCAGCAAAATGAAGAGGCCCTGAAAAACATCACACATTGAATACAATGGTAAAAACTAATTACAGCTAATTTCACTCAATAGTTTCAGACAGGAATATCTGTAATGGAAAATGGATGAAAACATACCTGAAAGGAGTTTATGATGGTGAAAGCATAACGCATCACCACACCCATTGGTGCTTTGATATCAGTGAGCAGCACAAAGAATCCCAAAGCCCATGTTACCCCAAAGACTGGCGTTAAAAAGACCATCACTTTCATGATGCTTTTGGCTGCCTCTTTCTCATCGGCTTTACTCCCATCAGAGACAGTGGACTTTAGGAGTGTCATGATGACAACAGCCATGGAGAAGAGATTCAACAAAACAATCGTCCCGACGGGCAGAAGAAATGCGTGAATGGACCCCTTCAGAAGTCCCTCGTAAGTGAGCCAGCAGGTTTCCGTGTTGTGGTAGGGTTTCCCTGTGTATTTGTAGTACACATAGGTTGCTGACACTATCACTGTGGGACAGATGTAGCCGAGGATGGTAGACAGGAGCAGATATACACTCTTCCTCAGCGGGTGGAAGATGAAGATGAGCTGGTGTAGTAGCATGATGCTGAGGCATAGCATCCAGCAGAACATAGCCAGGAAGAAGAACTGCTTGGTCACGGTCAGGATGAGGCACCAAGTAGAAGTTTTGATGCTGGAGAAGCAGGCGGCCAGGAAACTGCAGTCAGCCAGTAACAGGCACAGAGAGATGTTGACCAAGGCCGTGTGGCGGAAGTGCGAGAGGTTGGACTTGACGACGGCCGACCACACCAGCGCCTCGATGATGAGGAAGATGAGAAGGGAGCAGATGGACACGCCGAGGCCCACGTAGGTGATCTCATCCTGAAAGAGCAGGGTCACCGGGATCTTTGACATCAGCACTGAGAAGGAGGTCAGGTGGGTGCACTCGCAATAGCTTCTATTGTTGACCCTTTTCTTCCACTTGCAGCCTTCTTCAGACCATTCGTTCAATGTGGTGTTCCAGAACACACAGAGGATGTTGGAGTCTTGAGCCATCGACTGGTTGATGGGAAAGTCCAATTGGATGTCTATTTTGGAGTCATTGCTGCTTTGCAGTGTGACTGACACCACAATGTCAGGGAAGTTATAGCCTGGGAAATTTGAATTGTTTAATTTGTCAGCTAGGTTTTTTACTCCCACAGTTTTCACTATTCCCGAGGACAGGGCCAATTTGACCTCTACACCAAACACAATGTCATTGCAAGATGTGCTGTTTTGAACATTGCAGAGTTTGAGTTGTATATTTGGGGTGTCATTTCCGTCACTGGTATTCATTTTGATGTTATTCACCAGACCCTCGACAGACAAGAGGTATTTTGAGGACATGTCGTATTCAAGGGCTTTGTTGGCTGCCTTCCAAGAGTTATTCAACATGTTGCTTGCTGCATCAAGAAATGTCTGAAAAATAAATATACATTTATGTTTCTGTATGAGATATATTGTACACGACTGTATAACTCGTTTGGGGTATGGCTCACATCTAAAATGGAGTTATCCAGGGTGATGGTTTCTGATGCTCTCGACATGATATCCAGAACATTGATGGATGCACTCAGATCAGCAGCTGAGTCAGCAACCATGCTCTTCTTCAAATCAGAAAATATTTGAATAGCAACCTGCAGAGTGGCCCCAAGTCCCTCTTTAAAATTCTGTGATGTAAAAACAAACATGGAATAGTAACTTTTTTTCCTATACCAACACATTCTACAGGCCCAGAGTAATTCAACGCAAGTCACACATCATTCCAGTGGCTGGATGTGTAGTAGAAGAATGTGAGATATCATATGACCAACCCGTGAGTAGTGTTGTCATATTACTAAATGGCAGGAATGCAAGCACTTTTACAGAAAATGTAGGCATTCACCAAAACATTACCAATGTTCCATATCAACTTTACAGTATACGAGTTGTGTGAGTGCAGAATGTGAAAGGCCATACTCACTGCTGCTGCATTGACAACTTTGTTTAGCTCCTCATTAACACAGTTATCCAGCACACTCATCCATTCAGGCCCCTTGCATGTCCGCTCTTTGTACCCCACTCTATTCACCTCACATTTTCGGATGGTAACAGTTACACCTTTTGGGGTTTTTGGCCAAACATTATTTTCTTCAGGACAAGCCTGGTTCTTGTCCTGAGCTGAATATAAACAGCAGTAAAGAGTATTAATAGGAATTAAGCCTCCACTTCATTGAGTAAACTTATTTCATCTTCTTCATCCCTTCTGGATGTAAGGGGACTTTAACAAATCACTTAAGAAACACATTTGAGGGATAGTAATTAACTGGTATAGCTTTTCTTCTTTTTTTTTTTTTTTACTTTTATGGAGTCATACAATCTGAACATACCATATATCACTGGGATAGTTATGTTTGCACTCTTGATCTCATTCATCTGGTTTATAAAGTTGACGATGACAACATGGGGTGAGCTTGATGGACTGCAATTTAGAGATATCGTTGTGGTGGAGGCTATCCCCGCTGGTTGTACTAGAATAGAATGTGGTCACACTTTATTTGGATAGTGAAGATTTTCCATCTGTAGATGCTCTACAGATGGTCATACTATCAACAAACTATCTGTTGATAAGCAACTGCTTATTTTTTATCAAGTTACTGCAACTTTTGAGCACAAACATAAATAAGGTGATACATAGTTCAAGACACAAGACTAAGAGTTCCTGGTACCTGGTGGAGGTGGGAGATTATTTTGGTATGACCAAGTGACCGTATATTGCTCTGTGCTGTTATCGATGGTTGCGGTGACTGTCACAGGAGGCGCTGCATCTTGGCATTCTACAGTCAGTGGGTCAATCGTCATGGTGATCTTATCTGGTAGCAGGGCTACCTTCAACTCTGCAGAGGCTGTGTGCACAATGGACCCTTTGGAAAATCCACACTTATAAATCCCTTCAGAAGCATTTAAATGAGGGATAAAATAGTTAATCATCACTCAAAAAGCAATATACATTATCATCAGTAGGCCTATTTCAGCATCGAACAAAATGAGATGCTATATTTACAATGACTTCATAAACATGAAATAGAATCCTACACCCTCGACTTATATTGGCAAGCATCATAGGTCTCTCAGACTCACCTGCCCAGTTCCCTGACAACTTTATAATTTGGACTGTGGTACAATTGGGTGACGTTTCATTGGGGAATGAGACGGTTATGCTGCTTCCAGTGTTCAGATCAAATGTCTTATTTCCTTTTAACAGGTTCCAGTTCCAAGAGCCGTTTGTTTTCTCTTCAAATCTGCAGTTTAGCATCGGTTTTGAGAAGAATTTCACTGTGTCCATTGGATACTGAATGCTCACGAGTCCTGTGGAAAAGCAAAAACATACAGTATCAATGCAATAAACAATACAATACATCCTTACACGCTTTACATAATTATTTCCAACATAACATCATCTATTTCATACCATAATCCTTGCCACATATCTCAATATGAAACTGGTCTCTGCACTTGTTTGTATGGTCCGGCGAAGGTCATCATAGTACCAAAAGCTTAACTCTGAAACTGCAACTGATTGGAGTGTGCAGAGACTCCATTTAAAAAAAAGATATATATACTGTATATAATATTTCCTCTTGTGACTTATCTGAGCCTAATGCCTGGGTGTTTTTGGCAGATCTACTCATGGTCTTAATATCACTACGTGAAATGACTGTACTGTAATGGAAAGGGCAGGGCATTTACCTGATGTTTCAACAGCTATTTTGCCAACAGTAGGTTCCAGGTCAGATATTATTTTTGCAAGTGTATCAGTCAGAAAAATGACACTGAGATCCACTTTGAAATCAATAATTTGGCCATCATCCCTTATGTGTCAGTATTGAGTTGCCAATGGGTGAAAGGGAGACAAAAACAGAAATTGATGTTGCACCTTTGGGGAGAAAAACAAGCACTCTGCCAAATATTAAGCAATGAGTAAATACATCTAATACATTTAGATTTCATTACCTCGGTCCAGACACATTGAGGCACCCAAACCCATGTAATTGTTTAAAACCATCTGTAAGCTGAGAGAAAAAGGAAATGTTATCATCAATATTATATATACTGTGTGTTCAGGTGTCACTTTAACTCATTATACATGTTAATCATTTTTATCAAAACCAAAACTACTATTTCAGCGAATTTGAATTCCTTAAAATAAAAATAAAAATGTACCTGTTTTTTGATAGTATCAGTTTCATTAATTGTTAATTTCACTTGGACTGTTCCATTAAAGCGAACTATGTCAAAAAAACAAAACAATTATAATAGAGTAGAATGTACAGTAACACTGCAACAATAACAATAACTACATTAATAATAGCAGTGGATGACAATTAGTAGAAACAACAGCAACAATGATACAATGAAGAAGGAATCATAACAATACTTTTTTAATAATATCAACTAGGGCTAGGCTATTGATCATATAGAAGAATGATAGTAGAAACAACAGTATCAGCAATAGTACCTTTCACTTTGGGTATGCAGAGGGCTGGGTAGTGAGAAATATTTGCGTTACAATATGAGTCATTGCAACAGTGGAAATTGCCACACACGTCGTTACTCCAGATGTACGCTGATGAACAGTTACATGTAGAAGCATTCCCGACAATTTTACATTCTACAAAGAAACACACATTATCAACCGGGCTATGGATGAAACACTGATAGAGGAGCATTTTTTTAAACACTATGAAACCATATTTGGTAGAAATAGTGATACTGTACCTGCTGTTAGTTCAAGCAGTCCAATAGTCATTGTTATATTAGGTGTTGTTATTTGCTTGATTGCTGATAGAGCACCAGATACGTTGAACGTAGCATTGCTTTCTATCATGAACTCAGCCATGTAGGTATCTAAAACGATCAGTGACATAAAGGAAACATTTTGGCAAATAGGCATGAGAGCCTGTTCGACTTCCGATTTAAATGATAAGAGGAGAGGGTCTTCAAGTGTGCATCTGCTTGTGTGAGTTACTTAGTAATTTCACCTTTCCTCATGTATTCCCTTTATGGTTCTTTTCATAGAGTAAGCTGCTTGGTTTGTTATGTATTCAGACATAAATTTATAAATAACTCACCCACTGCTAAGGCCTGTGTCAATGAAGAGAGGGACACATTATATTTCATCACTAAAGGAACATTATAAACTGGCTGATTTGAGCCCTGAATGCTGATTGGCTGACAGCCATAGTATATCAGACCGTATGACAAAACATTTATTTTTACTACTCTAATTATGTTGGTAACCAGTTTATAATAGCAATAAGGCACCTCAGGGGTTTGTGATATATGGCCAATATACCATGTCTAAGGGCTGTGTCCAGGCACTCCGCGTTGTGTTGTGGATAAGAACAGCCCTTAGACATGGTATATTGGCCATATACCACACCCCCTCTGACCACTAGAATTAATCTGTGAGATAATATACATTAATTAGGCTACTTCCATTTCTCTATAACATGTTTTGTTTTTATCTGTGCTATACTTGATTTACTTGGCTAACATCCATGGCTCCTGTGTAAATTGTCTTACCGGCTCATTTCAAATACCATTACAATGTACTGCTTACCTGGTTGTAGTGGAATACCACACCAATGAAAAGTATTACAGCTCTGGCCCACATCGTTTGTCTGATGGAAGTAAAGAAGATGGACACTGCTTCAATAATTTGGACACATTACTTAATTACAATGTTTGGCTCTTCGAGTGAAACAAAAAGTGAAGACATTAACATACATTTTCTGATAGTCAATACCCATTGTTGTTATATTTGTCTCATTTGAGTCTGTGTCTATTTGTTGCTTTTATTATTTTATTCAGATGTTATTATCCATCTCTGGGAATGTATTTCCTTTTCTTTTTTTATATTTCCCTCTGAGGTAGCTACTTAAATAACAAATACACTTCATAACCATTATTAACCTCTTATCTCATGTGCTCCTTTCCCTGAAGTACACAAAGTCATAATTTAACTAGACAAACTTTCCTTTGCATTACTTTGCATTTTCCCCGTAACACAAACATAGCAGGCAGTGAGCTTGTCCTGCTGAACTGCTGATGGTGCACTGAATGGCTCTTGTCAATCTCTCTGATCAATAAACAAAACTTAGAACAATGCACGTACTATGTACACTGTTCTGTATGTCCTCTCAATCATTTACATGTCGGAAGAGTCCCTTCAGAAAGTATTCAAACCCCTTGACTTTTTCCACATTTTGTTGTGTTACAGCCTGAATTCAAAATGGAATAAATATAATTTTTTCTCATCCATCTACACACAATACCCCATAATGACAAAGTTAAAGTTTTTCTAAAATTTTGCAAATGTATTGAAAATGAAATACAGAAATATCTAATTGACATAAGTATTCACACCTCTGAGTCAATACATTTCTTTCTGGATAAGTCTCTAAGAGTTTTGCACACCTGGATCATACATTATTATAAAAAAATAGCTTTGACAGCCATTTTGAAGTCTTGCCATAGATTTTCAAGACGATTTAAGTCAAAACTCTAACTAGGCCACTCAGGAACATTCAATGTCGTCTTGGTAAGCAACTCAAGTGTAAATTTGGCCTTGTGTTTTAGGTTATTGTCCTGCTGAAAGGTGAATTTCTCTCCCAATGTCTGTTGGAAAGCAGATTGAATTAGGTTGTCGCTACGATTTTGCATGTGATTAGCTTTATTCAGTTTATTTTTATTTTTTGCTGTTTTACTTTAATGCCTTGTTGCAAACAGGAGGCATGTTTTGGAATAGTTTTATTCTGTACAGGCTTCCTTCTTTCACTCTATCATTTAGGTTAGTATTGTGGAGTAACGACAATGTTGTTGATCCATCCTCAGTTTTCTCCCGTCCCAGCCATTAAACTCTGCAACGGTTTTAAAGTCACCCGTTGGCCTCATGGTGAAATCCCTGAACGGTTTCCTTTGTCTCCGGCAACTGAATTAGGAAGGACGCCTGTATCTTTGTAGTGACTGGGTGTATTGATACACCATCCAAAGTGTAATAACTTAATAACTTCACCACAATGTCTGCTTTTTTTTCATTTTGTTTTTACTCATCTACCAGTAGGTGCCCTTATTTGCGAGGCATTGGATAACCTCCCTGGTCTTTGTGGTTGAATTTGTGTTTGAAATACAATGCTCGACTGAGGGACCTTGTAGATCATTTCATGTGTGGGGTACAGAGATGAGGTAGTCATTCAAAAATCATGTTAAACACTACGTATGTTTGCGCACAGAGTGAGTCCATGCAACTTATTATGTGACTTGTTAAGTAGTGATGGGTCGTTCGTGAACGAGTCGGCTCTAAGAGTGAATGTTGGGAGCCGGCTCGCATATCAGAAGAGCCAAATCAATTTATAAAATTATACAAAAATTAAGATGTGAATAATCAAAAGATTTGAATGAATAGAATTAACTAATTCAAAGAACGAAAAAATAAATAAAATAATATAGGCCTAAATGCTCAAGCGCACAGACATTCGTTCTGACTGTCTGCTCAGACTAACAGCCTCACCTGTTGTTCCTGTCAATCAGACAAGCAGTGTCAACCAATGAACCAAAGATGCGTGAGGGAGGGACGAGCCAACTCACTCACAGTCACACACTTAGCAGCCGAGGAGAGAGAGGAAGGACAGCTGTGAAAACAACAGCTGGAAAATGAGTCGGAAGCACAGTAGCATTTGGATGCATTTTAATAATGTAGACAATGTTAGAGCACAGTGTAGAATTTGCCAAAACAAAATCTCATATAAAGCCGGTTCTATGTGTGACAGGTTAAAGGAAATACTCATAGCCTGTTATACATTAAAAAGTATTAGTAAGTTCATAGTATGTGAGGATCTTAAAACATCTAAGGTTAAAAAGATCATGCATTCTGTATTAGTTGATAGAGATTGATAACATTCATAATTGTGTTAAAGTTAAAATCCATCAAGCGTAAAAAAGGTAAGAATTGTAAAAGGAATGTGTAAACGTTATATTGATTACTTTATTTTGTGGTGCCTAATTGAAGGGGAAAAGTGTTAATCTGTGATCTACTAAATGCTCTTTAATCTATGAGCCTGAGATCAATTGCTCTGGTCTCCACCCAAGTTCGCGGGGAAATCACGGTCTTTTCCTCATTACAGTAAAAGTTCTCACTGAGGAAATAATTCCGTATCACTCTCGTGATTATTTCTCCCCTTTTTCAGGGGCGTAACATTTTTGGAGGCTCCGCTGAGATTGCTGCTCAGATGTCCAGTTTCCACATCCTGGTCGCTGAATTCCGAGCCAGCTAAATCTCCACATAACAACTCAGGCAGGCTGCAGTGAGGAAAGTGTTGCTGTTCGAGGGGAGCTGGAAGTTGGTGGTTAAGTACGTGTCAGCTGAGGCCATTGATCGACCATCAGAGACAGTAAGGACCATCTATTTCAGAGTCAACTCCTGCACAGTAAAAGTTCCTCCTGTTCTGTCAACATGACGACCGCCTTGGAAGAACTACAGGAAGAGGTAGTAGGAGAATTGCACACCCTGACTAAAGACAAGTTACTAGAGATATGTGATTTCCTTGACATCTCAGGCGAACAGAGAAGAGATGTTCAAGATAAATCCCGCATATCATTGATGACTCACATTATGAGGTTCCTTGAAAGAGAGGAAGCTGCAGAGTTAGAAGATGGCGGCATGTCGGAATTGTTGCTACTTAAAGACAAAATGACAGAGACGATCAGTGGCATAGATAACAAAACAGGGCAAACTGACCATGATATTGAAACAGCCGGAACACATCACAGAATAGAGGAACTGAGAACTGCAACCCCACAACAAGGGGTGGGAACTGAGCAGATTACTGCAGCCAAAGCCAGTGATTCTCTGCGTCAGCCCCAACCCCATGCTAATCTTCAGGTGAGCGTGCCGCTCTCACCCAGTGCACAGCCCAGCTCATACTGGCGCAAAGAGTTTAACATTTCTGGTCAGATAGGTGAACCGGGCCAGAAAGATAAACTGATTTTTTCCAGCCTTGCCCATCAGATCGAGAATGGACTTAACAGAGGCTATCCTGAGGTAGAAATAGTACACGCAGTAGTCAGGGCTATTTCTCCAGGCTCACAGCTACGCAGCTACTTGGAGGGTAAACCCCAGCTAACTCTTCCCACACTTAGATGTATCCTGCGTTCCCACTTCCAAGAGAAGAGTGCAACAGAGCTTTACAAACAGCTAGCTTCAGAAGCACAGCATAGCAAGGAGACCCCTCAAAGCTTCCTGATGCGCGTCATAGATTTGAGGCAGAAAGTACTGTTTGCATCCCAGGAGTCAGAATCAGGGCTTAAGTATGACCCTGCTCTAGTCCAGCGCATGTGTTTACACACAGTCCTTACAGGTCTCCAGAGTGACAGTATCAGGATAGACATGCAGCCTCTCCTGCTAGATAGCGAAACATCAGATGAGGTTTTGCTAGAGAAGCTTAACATTGCTTGTGCTAATGAGATAGAAAGACGAAACAAAAGGCGGTTTAATTCCCCACAGCCTGCTACAACGGTAAGTGTAGTCCAGTTAGAAGATACGCCATCTGCAAAGTGCCCTGTGAAGGAAGCCAAAGCTAAGATACCCGCAGAACTGTTAACAGAGTTAGCTGAACTTAAGACAGGTGTAGCTTCTCTAAAAGGTCTCAGTGCAGAGATTGCTCAGATTAAGGAGACATTACAGCAGCCTATGTTTCAGTCACCGCCTTGTGTCTATGCCCCACCTCCAGTTAGGAGGTCAGATAGGGACCCCCAGCCACCTGTTTCCCATCAGCAGTATTACAGCAACTACAGTCAGCCCCAAGCACCTGACTCTGCTCAGCATCGATATGCACCTAACCTGTATACCAACCGCTCTGCTCAAGCTCCAAGGAGGTGTTTTGTCTGCCAGCAGGCCAGAACAGATGCACGCTGCACACACTGCTTCCGATGTGGGAGTGGAGAACATTTTCAAGCTGGATGTAAAATCCGGGGGAGTCAGACCATCAAGAGAGGCCCCTTTAAACGGGGAAGGGTTACCGCTGAGGGACGAGTGTTAACCGTAGCTACCAAAAAGTCCCAGAAATGTGCAAATTGTGCCCGAGAAGATTCATTTGAGAACCTGAAACAATGTTCATCATGTAAAGAGACACTGTACTGTTCCAAAGTATGTCAAAACCAACATTGGACTAAACATAGGGAAAAATGCACTCACCTGAAAATTGACTCTACCAGGGAAAGGTTTTCCTGCACAGAGGAAAATGCCCACTCTTTACCATCCCTAGCTCAAGGTTGCCACCCCCGTAAGGTCACCTCGCTAGTCGGCAGACAGTGCCTTATTGAGTGTCACCTGAATCGCCACCACCTCCAAGCTCTATGGGACACAGGCTCTCAGGTATCGGTCATTGATGAACGATGGAAAGACAAATCTCTCCCAAACGCAAGGCTGAGAGATGTTTCAGAAATCCTGGACTCACCTGATGGTCTAAGGTTGACTGCAGCAAATGGGACTGAAATGCCGTACCTGGGATGGATTGAAACAACTTTTCGGCTAGCCTCTGAAACTGACCAAACAAAGGAACTGATCATCCCAGTGCTGGTAATGAAAGGCTGTCACCTATCTCATCCCATCATAGGTTTCAATGTTATCGAGCACATCCTGACAATGACCGACAAGACTAAACAATACAGTACAGTAAAAACAGCTTTCCCAAGCCTCAAAAGAAACAAGGTGAGAGTTTTATACAGGCTGTTAGCGCAGAACAGACAGATGAATATGCAGTGAAAACCAAGAAAGAGAAGGTTGCTGTACCAAAACACAGTAGCATTCAGATTGAGTGCCGTGTAGCTTCCCAGCCTTTCAAAGAGGACATGACAATGCTTTTCCAGCCAGACCTGAACCCGCAGTGGCCAGACGACCTTGAGTTCTTTGACACACTAGTCAGAGTCAGGAAAGGTGTTTTTCCAGTTATCATGCTTGATGTCTCTAACCCCACTGACCACGACATTGCCCTGCTAGGACGCACAATAATCGGTACAGTACAAACCATTATGACTGTGTTACCTGCCCAGGTCTTTGAAAAAACTGTCACCCCAGCCACGTGAATCACACAAGCGTTCAAACCCCATGTACTGCTACTGAACAGTGGGATCCACCAGTAGGTTTAAATCACCTAACCGAAGAGCAGAGAGAAGTTGTTAGGCAAATGCTTAGAGAAGAGTGTCACTCCTTCTCCAGATCAGACAATGACATTGGCTGTATTGAACGATTGAAAATGACTATTTCTCTAAAGGACTCTGAACCAGTCAAGCGCACATACATGTCAGTGCCCAGGCAACTGTATCAGGAGATGAAGGGTTATCTTTATGACCTCATAGCCCAGGGCTGGGTTAGGAAGTCAAACTCTTCATATTCTTCACCTGTCGTGTGCGTTCGGAAGAAGGACGGGACCCTCCGGTTGTGTATAGATTACAGAGACCTGAACAGAAAGACACATCCCGACCGCCAGCCTATCCCTCGGGTCCAAGACATCATGGACAGTTTAGGTGGTAATTCCTTGTTCTCCCTTTTAGATCAGGGAAAAGCGTATCACCAGGGGTTCATCTCTGAAGAAAGCAGACCACTGACAGCATTTGTGACCCCATGGGGACTCTATGAGTGGATACGTATGCCATTCGGCCTCATGAACGCTCCTGCAGCTTTTCAGCGGTGTATGGAGGAGTGTTTGGAAGGGCTCCGGGATAACATCTGCATTCCTTATCTGGACGACACGCTAGTTTTCAGTAAAACATTCGACAGCCATGTGAATGATGTGCGAAAAGTTTTGCAGCGTCTCAGAGAGTATGGCATTAAACTCAAACCAAGTAAGTGTGATCTCTTTAAACCCCAGGTCCGTTATTTGTGCAGAATAGTGTCTGCAGAGGGCAGCCGAGTTGACCCAGCTGATTTTGAAGCAGTAAGAGCATTGAAAGAAATCAGACCAGAGACTGTGGGCCAGCTCAGAAAAATGCTTGGTTTACTCACTTACTACAGACAGTACATCAAAGACTTTTCTAGGAGGGCCAGCTGCCTGTATGACCTCCTGAAAGCAGATTCAGAGAAATTACCTCACCACCCACGGAAAACAAAAACAAAGAAAGCAAGTCATGTGGTGCCCTCAAACAAGCCAATCCTGTGGACTGACCAGCATCAACAGGCACTTGAACAGCTGATTGAGTGTTTGCTTCACCCACCAGTCTTAGGGTTCCCTGATTTCACTCAGCCATTTGTTGTACACACTGATGCGTCACACCAAGGCTTGGGAGCAGTTCTTTATCAAAAGCAAGATGGGAAGCTTAGGGTCATTGCTTATGGCTCTCGAACCTTAACAGCAGCTGAGAAGAACTATCACTACCACTCGGGCAAGCTAGAATTTCTAGCTCTAAAATGGGCAATCACTGATAAGTTCCGTGATTATTTGTACTATGCTCCGACCTTCACTGTATACAGCGATAACAACCCGCTCAGCTACATTCTGTCTACGGCAAAACTGAACGCAACCACTTCCAGGTGGGTTGCAGAATTGGCTGATTTCCACTTTACAATAAAGTACAGGCCAGGCAAAGAGAACGGTGATGCAGATGCTTTGTCAAGGATGCCACTGGATGTAGAGTCACTGATGGAAGAATGTTCTGAGGAGCTTCCACCAGACACCATTGCCGCCACGATACAAGCAGTTGAGGTACAGAAAGAGGCTGTTGTACATTGGTCACTTTCAGCTGCATCTATGTCAGTATCAGCTGAAGGTGAGACAACCACTGCAACAATCAGCTCGATCCCAAAAGATGGGATAAGAGAAGCACAAGAATCTGATCCGGTCATCCGTCCTGTGCTCAATTTCAAACTGTCTGGTTCCAAACCGCCAGTTAAAGAGCAAAAGGAATGCAGTCCAAAGACAAAATGCCTATTCAGGGAATGGGACAAATTGACAATAGACAGTGATGGCATTCTGTACAGAATCACTACAGCCCGCAAGCAGTTAGTTCTACCAGAGCAGTACAAAGGTAAAGTAATGGAAGAGTTGCACAATAACATGGGACACCAAGGTACTGACCGCACTGTATCACTAGTACGTGACCGCTTCTTCTGGCCATATATGCAAGCTGACATCGAGCACTATGTGACTAAAACTTGTAGCTGTGTCAAGCAGAAAAAGCCAGCCCATGAAACAAGAGCTCCTCTGACAAACATTGTGACGACACAGCCATTTGAACTGGTATGTATAGACTTCCTTCATCTCGACAGATGCAAAGGGGGATATGAGAACATCCTCGTGATTGTTGATCATTTTACACGTTTCACTCAAGCCTACGCCACCACATCAAAGTCAGGTAAAACTGCTGCAAATCTCATCTTCAATGACTTTGCCCTGAAGTTCGGGTTCCCGTCCCGCATCCACCATGACCAAGGGGGAGAATTTGAAAATCAGTTGTTCCATCAATTAAAGAAACTCAGTGGCATGGCGGGGTCCAGAACAACACCCTATCACCCGATGGGGAACGGTCAAGTGGAACGCATGAACAGAACAGTGTTGCAAATGTTAAAGACACTAACTGAGACACAAAAGTCAAACTGGAAGGAGTCTCTGAACAAACTGGTTTATGCCTATAACTGCACCCGTTGCGAAGTGACTGGCTATTCACCATTTTATCTTCTGTTTGGGAGATCACCCAGGCTTCCAGTTGATATGCTCTTTGGATTGTCCACAGAGGCAGGTTCCAGTAACCAGCGAGACTACGTGGAGAACTGGAAACGAGGGATGGAAGAAGCATACGCCATTGCAAATGAAAATGCTCAGAAAGCCGCTGAAAGAAGTAAGAAGTACTATGACACTAAAGTTAGGAGTTCAGTGCTACAGCCTGGCGAGCGAGTTCTGATTAAAAACCTGATACCAAGAGGAGGACCAGGAAAACTCCGTCACTATTGGGAAGATACAATTCACACAGTAGTGAGACAAATGGGTTCAGACCTGCCGATTTATGAATTGAGACCAGAAAAGGGTAGGGGACGCTCCAGGGTCCTGTACAGAAACCTGCTCATGTCCTGTGACCACTTACCTTTTGAGACACAACCAGAAATGACCAAAGATGACAAAAGTCAGAAAAAAAGGAGACATCAGCCTGAATCAGAGCCTCTAGATTCTGATGAAGACAGCGGGGATGAATATGACCTTCATCATGAGCCGCTACAGGTTCCCACATCTCCTACAGTACCCGAGGAGAGGGATGCTGAACCAGCAAGAGAGTGGGAACACAGGCCCCCACCAGTGAAACAGACAGTTGTAGTGCCAGTACCTGATACGCAACCAGCACAGCCTCTGGTTGAAAAGCGGCTGGAGGAGACAACAACAGTTAAAGACCTGCCTGCTGAGGAGATGAACTTGCCTGCTGAAAATGTGCCTGATGATCGTCCACCAAGTGCCTTTCCTTCATTAACTGCTGCTGCTGAACCTGAGGAACCAGCCTACCAGCTGCCACAAAGAGAGAGACACCCTCCAAGACGTATCACCTATGATCAGCTTGGTATCCCTTCCTGCTACAGTATCCAGCCACAGTTGTTCCCTGTCTACTCTGCACCAGGAATGGTTCCATGGCTGCCATCACTACAGCAATGTTACTTTCAGCCACCTTACATGTATGGGCTTCAGCAAACATGAGGCTACAGAGTTGACATGTTTGACCATGGACTACTGACTGATTTCACAGACTGTCACAAGAGACAATTTGCAGACTATGCATAATGATCATTAAAATTGATGGACTGTTGATCAATAGTATGAGAAAAGACTGCTTATGGACTGTTTATACAGCTGGTCAACAGATGTGGACTGTGAAAATAACTTGTTAGTTATATTTGAACTGTGACCCTTGACCTCTGCTCAAGTACTACCTTACAGAAGAGTATTTCCTAGGTCCAATGCAGACAGACTGTTGAAGAAGATGATGTTGATAATGTTGGGACAACATTTATTTTGTCGGGGAGAGTGTGACAGATTAAAGGAAATACTCATAGCCTGTTATACATTAAAAAGTATTAGTAAGTTCATAGTATGTGAGGATCTTAAAACATCTAAGGTTAAAAAGATCATGCATTCTGTATTAGTTGATAGAGATTGATAACATTCATAATTGTGTTAAAGTTAAAATCCATCAAGCGTACAAAAGGTAAGAATTGTAAAAGGAATGTGTAAACGTTATATTGATTACTTTATTTTGTGGTGCCTAATTGAAGGGGAAAAGTGTTAATCTGTGATCTACTAAATGCTCCTTAATCTATGAGCCTGAGATCGATTGCTCTGGTCTCCACCCAAGTTCGCGGGGAAATCGCGGTCTTTTCCTCATTACAGTAAAAGTTCTCACTGAGGAAATAATACCGTATCACTCTCGTGATTATTTCTCCCCTTTTTCAGGGGCGTAACATATGCACAACCTACACCGGCATATGCGAACTGTGCACCCAACTGTGAAGCTAGCTGTAGCGGAGCTTCGAGAAACTAGCGGGCCTGCTAGTGATAGTGGTGGAGCCAGCACTTGTATCCACTCAGTCAAGTAGGCCTACTCCGCAATCCACAGCAACACGGTCTTCTATTGACCCGTTTATGCCAAAGTCTATGTCTGTAGCAAAACAAGGCCAAATTGATATTACATTGGCTAAAATGACTGCCACCGATTTCCAGCCATTTTCGATCGTGGAGGACAGAGGTTTTAGAAATTATAGCAATAGTCTAAATCCAATGTACACAATTCCAAGCAGGAAAACAGTTTCAAAATCACTTATTCCACAACTGTACGAGAGCACACAGGCTTCAGAGCGGGAAAGAGTCCAAAAAGCTACTGCGGTTTGCCTTACCACTGTCTGCTGGACATCAAAGGTAACCACTTCTTACATGTCAGTTACATGTTACTTCATTGAAGATGTCCAGCTGTCTTCTGGACTACCTTGAGTTCAGTGACAGACACACCTCAGGGAACTTGGCAGAGGAACTGTTGAGAGTGGCCAGAGAATAGCAAGTAGATGGAAAAGTGGGCTGTTGTGTTAGCGACAGTGTAGCCAGGGGCGAAAATCTGACATCAACTTTGGAGGGGACAATTACATTAAATTTTCTCAAGAGAAATTCTTGAGGGGGACACCAAAAGTAGTGCTGTAACACATAGCCTACGTTGTAATATGTTAAATGTATATTGAGGAACCATACTTACTACTACTGGATAATTGATAGGTACAGTAGTTAACAGAAGGGTTGTCCCAACTTGTTCAAATGTTTAAATCATCATAATACTACTACTAATAATAGTTATAGCAGTGTTCCTTATCAGTCCAGTATGTCTGCAGGTATTTGTATTTACAACCAGCAATACCAAGAAAAGCCAGTAGGTGGCAATGGTACTGTACACTGTATGGGTGCAGTTTTCGTAAATACAATGAACATGGTGTGATCTCGTCTAAAATAATCTCCATTGAGTAACATCACAAAGTTGTTCTCCGTATTGAATTGACCTTTTAATTTTACTTTTTCTGATACATTTATAAAGTCATTAAATATGTGCCACTGGCCTGAGTCTACTACAATAGCTTTACAAGAACAAAAAAGCTAAAAATAAGTACAGTTCTAAAAGCAAAATAACTACTTCAATGAATAACCCAAATAAATCAACCAAAATATCCTTCAGTCTGTGTCTCAACTCTTCAAACAGCAGCTATGGACAAGTATGTCACACAAAGTATGACATTTTAAATAAAATAACATGAAATAAATAATTAGTAAGTGTACTGTCATGTACTAAAGCCTCCTGAGGACCTCTGCTGCCTCTCCACTGCTGCTACAGGGGTATTTGTTGTGAAAGAGAGGGATCTGCACTGAAAGAGAATCTATGTTTAGCTCTGGGTACTGATCTAGAGACTCATCCAACTCCCCCGTGAGAAGCGCTCTTTCCAACTTTTGCAGGACGTTTAGACTGTCCTGGTCAGAACGGTCGCCAAACTGAACCTCCACACCATCCAACACAAAAAAATTCTGCCCTATAGTGATCCACTGCTTTGCCAGCAAATCGTCTTGAGTAGGTCTCAATGGATTCAATAGAGTCAATCAATGTTGTTGCTTTCTCATACAGTGCAAGGTAGCTTTCGTCATTTCTCTTGCCCCTAATAGATGACCGCACACACTCGACTGCAGCCTGCATACCAGAGACAGTCTGAGTTTTCTTCTGCAGTGAAATGTTTAGACATTCAAGCTCTCCAAGAACAGCAGAGGCAAGTGTGAGGCCCAACACAGTCTTGCCTTTGCTGAAGTGCTCGAATAAGCCACTGGCGGTTGAAGCTGTCTTGGATGCAGTTGTTGCCATCTCCTCTAGGCTGCTTAGTACCCGCTCATACTGCCCTAGCACAGCTCTAATAGCAGTATTCCGCACAGTCCACCTCGTTGGACATAGGGGTTTCAGGGTGGTCAGATTTGTATCTTTGGACGTGGCAATTGATTCAAACATGCTCTTAAACTTTCCTGACTGGCCATAGAGGACACCTAACTGATGGACCCAAGAAAGGGAATCCCGGATCAGTGGGGAGGCTGTGCAGCCAGCCTGTGTAATCAGATTACACAGTGTGCTCCACAATGCACATAGAGGGCTAATGGCTGCTGCCTCCTCACAATTGCCTGTGCACCTGTGTATTTTCCTGCCATGTTTAGAGTCACCATCGTAGCTCTGCCCACGTAAGCCAGACATGGGCAAATTGAGCCTCAACAACACATCAGTTGCCACTTTTGCAATGCCCTCGCCTGTTGTCTCCGACACCCTGTATAGCCCAATAAACTCCTTGTGAGGGACAAGGTCATGGTCAACATAACGCAGGCAGACACTCTCCTGTTCAGCACCAGAGACATCTTGAGTACCATCAACAATTACTGAAAATTGTACAATCGGAAGAGACCTAATCTCAGCTGCAATGCCTTGAATGACTGTATTGGCCATGATGTTCAGAATTTCATTCTGTACTCCTAACTACCGGTACCCAAAACTACACAATTAATCAAAACAGCAATACCATTGCCTTAAACAAATCTTAGTTCAGTCACCAGTTTAAGTTGAGAGTGGGGGTATCTATGGCATTTTCCAATTATGTCCCTATTTTACAAGATAACAAAAAAATTAGAACCTTTCATAATGTTGCCAAACAAAGACTCAACAAACTTACCTGAGACTCCCTGTCTCTGCCAGTCTGTCCCTGCATATCTGTCCCCAACTCTGCTGTCTGTGTGCCATCTGTTGCCTGCTCTGCCTAATGACATCAATGTGAAACATTTCTATTAGCATTTCACTTCTTTCTTATTAACATTTTATCAACTAGTCTTTGAGATATTAGGCTACTAGGGTTCTTACTTTGCGTTTTGGTGTACTGAATAATACTCTGATGTCCGTCTTTTTTCTTTTTTCTGCCATTTTTCTACCTGGCTGGCTACACACACACACAGTGTGTAGGTTATTTACAGTAGGAGATGGGCTTCTATCATCTTATCTTCTATCATTCTATATGGACTTCGATCTAAAAGGTAGCTAGCAAATGTGAAACGGATTAAAATGACAAGAGTTGACAGCTGTATGAGTTCACCATTTACACAACATATGCTGCAACCTTTTGTAATTTTAATAGTTTGTTTCATATTGGCTGGCTTCCAACAATAGCTGAATTTGCAAAGCTAGTGAGCGCCAATTCCGTTTCAGTGGTGTTTGCTATAATCTTTGTTACCCGAGTTAAATAAAGTTGAAATAAAATAAATAAAAGTTCCCTTGCGACAATTTAGCTTTTGCAACGAGACCATTAAATATATTTAAGACCATTGTCTTAAAATTAGAACCTGTTCAGTTTGGATTTCAGTTTATCGCTAACCTTATCACAGGGACTTTGAAGCACTAACTTACATCATCTGCATGCTGATTTCGGAATAAATTGACGATAGCAAAGATTCCATCTTTGACGAGGCCACATAAATGGAATAGGTACTAGCTAGCTTAATAGTTAATATTTGCGCGCTACCTCTGCATATTCAGCTAGTGTGTGTGCGCGATTGACTGGCTAACCTCACGTCAGTTACGTTCATTGAGTGCCTTTCAGACAGTAGATACGACCTCTCTGTTACGGAGCAAGCTAAGGAACTGGCAGTGGATCAAACCATTGTGAGGCAAAGGGTAGGGGTGTCGCAATCTTTTGAAACTTAAAAACGCGCTATTAAGTGTCTATAATCAGCACAATTGCTTTCATTGCGTATTATTAATATTATTTAAATTACATAGTTATGTTTCAGTGATATATTGGGGGGGACAAATCATATTTTTCCCAGGATGGGGGGGTCGTGTCCCCCCCGTCCCCCCCGGGATTTCCACCCCTGAGTGTAGCTAACATAACCAAAGCCATGAAAATGTTCAAATGGACCCATCATCCATGTATTGCCCACACAATCAACCTGATTGTAAGAGATGCTCTGAAGGTGATGAAGCACACTGTGGACAAAGTGAAAGCAGCTGTGGAATATATCCACAGGAGCACAGTAGGTGCTGAAAAACTAAAGTCTACACAACGCCAGATGGGGATGCCTGAGCTGAGGCCTAAACAAGACTGCACTACAAAGTGAAATTCAACATTTTATATGTTGAAACGGTTTCTTGAGTCAAAGGATGCCATCATCTCTACCCTGACCATTGTCAATGCACCTGTTGATGCTCTGACCCAAGAGGAATGGGAGGTGATGGAGGAGGTGTGCAGAGTCCTGGAACCCTTTGAGCTGTGGAGATCAGTGGAGAGAGGTACAGTAAGCAGTTATTACTACATCATTATTTAATCCAGTAATTATATATGTATATGAATTGTAGATGAGAATGTAGTATCAGTAGACAAAACATGAACCTGAACTAATAAGTTACTGTTCTCTCTTTTCAGCTATGTGACAGCCTCAAAAATGATACTCCTGTGTAAGGGTCTGCAGCGAATCACAGCCAGCCGACCGAGGAGGGGAGCAAATGTAACCACAGGACATGTGATAGAGTTGATGGACACCCTATGTTCATCAACGGACAGAAAGTTCCACAGAACGGAATATAATCATGTACTATCAGAAACCGCTGCACTTGACCACAGGTTTAAGAAGTTAGCCTTCAGTGATGCCAGAGCGATTGATGAGGCTCTTCAAAGAATAACCTCAGCAGCATGGAGGGACAGCTCCAGCAGTCAGCTGGCTCAGGCACAGGGGCAATAGGAAGAAGAAGGATCAGATGGAGCAGAAGCACCAGCAGTAGTACCACAAACATCTGCTGCTTGGATGCTGTTTGACGAGAAAGCAACTGGGGATGCAGCACGCAGGAATCCCTCAGCAGATGCCATAATGGAGGTTCGATGAGCTGGTGGAAGAACAAGGCCTCTGTCTACCCACGGCTTACTAAAGTCATGACAGGGAGGCTCTGCATAGTGGCCACATTCGTTCCCTCTGAGAGGGTCTTCTCGAAAACGGGACAAATAATTACTGAGAGAAGAAACCGCATCAGCCCCTCTAAAGTGAAGCAGCTTTTTGGTGAGCTGAGCCGAACGTGCCGACTCACTGAAAAGAGCCGGAATGCCCATCACTATGGTTAAGCACATTTTTACTCATGAACTTATATAGGCATGCCATAGCAAGCTATGACATTATGGAGTATTGTGTGTAGGCCAGTGACATAAAATCTCAATTTAATACTCAACAAAATGTGGAAAAAGTCAAGGGGTTTGAATACTTTCTGAAGGCAATGTTGATATTGATAAAAACAATTCTAAAAATGTAACTGCAATGAAGCATGCTGGGAAATATAGTGATGGAGTAGTTTTGGTTCAACTCTGGTTATTGACACCTACTGTCACGTCCTGGCCAGTATAAGGTTAATTGTTTTTGTAGTTTGGTCAGGACGTGGCAGAGGGTATTTGTTTTATGTGGTTCGGGGTGGTGTGTTTGTGTAAAGGGTGTTTGATTTAGTATTTCCGGGTTTTTGGTTGATGGTCTATGTGTTTGTATTCTATGGTTAGTCTAGTGTGTGTATTTCTATGTTTGGTTAATTGGGGTTGGGACTCTCAGTTGAAGGCAGGTGTTGTCTATCTGCCTTTGATTGAGAGTCCCATATATTAGGGTGTGTTTGTGTGTGTGATTTGTGGGTGATTGTTCTGTGTTAGCCTTGTGCCTTGCAGACTGTCAGTGAATCGTTCGTTTTCTTGTTTGTTGTTTTGTATTCATTTTGAAGTGAATAAATGTTCAAAATGAACAATCACATACCTGCTGCGTTTTGGTCTACCTTTTCCGACGATGATTTCGTTATATCGTCAGAAGACGAAGAAATCCCTGACACCTACACTGGGGGTTATTGTACTTCTTTACAGTGTTAATTTAACTGATATGAAAGGGACACATCTGCAGGCTTCCATATATTTCAAGAAACTTTTAGAATTCTGAAGAACCGTAGATGCCACGTCAAGTACCTCACACTTACCTCAAAGGTTCTTTATCGCGTAAGAGTTCTCCAAGGAACCTTAAGAGCTGAGGATGAATCATTAAAGAATTTTCATTTTTTTCCAGTGTAGAACGCCATGGCACACATAAATGCATATGGTTATTAACTAAAGATCCTCAACATTAAGGTAATTTAACAATGAAAAGGGTTAGCCTACACATTCAGCTGGATCTTACACGATCTTCCATGATACTTAAACCTATGGGATCGCACAATTACACAATAAAAACAAATTGTTCTATATAGTGCCAAATAAGGGTTATTTGGCTTGTAACCATAGCAGAACCCTTGTATATAAAGAACCATGCTCATAAGGTTCTAAATGGAACTTGCATGGTGCTATAAAGAATCCTTTTCTTTAAAAAAAATGTTCTACATAGCACCAAAAAAGGGTTCCGCGATGGTTACAACCCTTTTGGGGCTATATAGAACAATTTTTTTTATGGTTCATTATAGAACCTTTATGGAGGTTATAGGGGTTATAGAACCTTTATGGAGGTTCTCTATCTCAAAGGTTCTTTTAAGAACTATAACGTTTTTTATTCTGGTTTAATAGTCATATTATATTGTTAAAACACCATATGTTTCATTATTGTGTTCATTGTGTTAATTAACAAATTGAATCAGGTGTGTTAGCTCTGGAATGGCTAAGGAGAGAATTGAGAACTACTGACTTAGTCAAACATTCTGAATTGACACAAGTCTATACATTAGTCTTTCACAAGACACCATCACTGGACATATACTGTACAAAATGTAATAGCACAACGCAACAGATCAGATAAACTGGAATGAGTCTCACTCACGGTTGCACAAAAATAGCTATGAAAAACCACGCCTCAAATATTCTAATAAGCCACCCCTTCATTTTTATAATCACTGAAAGAGGATAGAACCCTTTTTTGAATTGCAAAGAACCATTGAGTCAGTATGGTTCCACATTCTTTATTACTGCAGATATAGATATTACTGCACGGTCAGAACTAGAAGCACAAGCATTTCACTACACTCGCATTTCGCTACACTCGCATTACCATCTGCTAACCATGTGTATGTGACCAATGAAATTTGATTTGATTTAGAACCGTCACCCTTCCTAGAGAACCCTTGTGGAACCCTACTTTTTTAGTGTGTACAAAACATCCTGGTGCGTTTAGAGGTTATCACAGCACAGAAAATGTAATTATGCCACTTTTATAAAGTAATGTATGGCCTCTCAATATGACATTAATTTGAGCATTAATGAGATGGTACACCAGGTAGTGTGAATAGAACAGAATACTATGCAGAAGCAGCCTGTATAAACAGGCTACATTATTCCAGACATATCTCTTTTCTGTCTATGGAAGCTCACTTTATTTAAAAAGAACTTGAGCAGAAATAAGTGTCTCAATTGAAAGCACTTTTTTAGGTCTTGGGTCTTGGAAATCTCCCCTAAAAGTGAACTATTTTTCAACATCAATACAATACAGCCATTTTGCTAGCCTAACTAATTATTGGTAACTACATTTTAAAAAATGTCACAATATTCAAAATGTTTCACTCACACAATAAAATGTTCTGTTTAAAGTTATTTTCAAACTACATATTGGCATACGTTTGAATAAGAATATACACGGCAAACACCAAGTATTAAGCAGTATGAATCATTTGTAAATGCAGTCCTTCATAGAAATTATGAAAGATAATATATTTTCAGGAAGAGGAGATACTGACCTTGACTTAAGAAATCTGCTCATAAACCTTGGTTTTACTTGTGAAACCAGTGATCAACAGGTGGGATGCAGTTTGTAATCCATGATCACCAGGATAGGGTAGACTGAACGGTCACAGTGAAAAAGCTTGAAAGCAGCAAAGGAGATGCGTCAGATGACTATAAGAAGCTGCTTTGACAGTGTTCCCTGCCATTTGCATGGCTGGTATCTCCCAATGCCATCTGAACTGGTCAACACGGGCCTTCAGGCCTTCAACTTTCCATCCACATTTGGCTACCAAATCCAGCTTTTTCATTCAGGAGGTAACAGACTATATCAATAGGACATTTTGCCTGGACATTACATGTAATTCCTATACATTTAATGATTATACATTCAATTGAGGAAAGACAGGTGGAACAGTGAGAGGCCCAATGTGTTTAGTTCTTTTATTACAAATATTTACCAGCTAGACATTACAGAACACAGTACTTGATGAGGCCTGACTGTATTGAGCCACAGTTACCTTGTAACTACTTCAATACTGGTTAATTAAGAGTCTTTTGACGCACCCATGTGTCAATCTAAGCAACGTAATACAAACATACCCACCACATCTGCCTGTCGGACTTCCGCATCTGCGGTGGAAGGTGGCTGAGCTACAGCGGTGTTTGTCAGACCATGAGACATCCAGAAAATCTAATGAAAACGTTTGTAGCGTCTGAACGTGACTCATCTGAAGTAGGTAAAGCTGATGTGCCAACTTCTGTCTGTAGTGTCCAAACCGTTGGGGCTAAAAATACTGTCATGACACAAAACCCACAAAATCTACCACACAAGGCAAAACATCCCATTACACCAAAGCCTACTTGCCAACAGTATGTTTATTTTATATATAATTTACTGAAATTGACCATATAAAATTATCATTGTAATTGCGCACACATTGATGTCAGACATGCACCTACCCCAATGTTCTGTTTCTGATGACTGGGATGAATGCAGGAGCAGATTTCAGGAGCAAGACAAGACACCCTCTTTTTGACTGATGACCTATATAAGGGCATGTACGTGATAGGACTATCTGGCTTATTTGATAATGATGGTCATAATGCTTCTTGACAGTGTCATAAAGTGTATTTTTTCTTAGTCCAAGTAAAGTGACACAGGATGGTCATAATGCTTCTTGACAGTGTCATAAAGTGTATTTTCTTAGTCCAAGTAAATTGACACAGGATGGTCATAATGGTCAGGATGGTCATATTTTCTACAAGTTATTTAAAATATGATTAAAAAACATGACTGTAAAGAACGCATTACAACAACAACAAAGGACTTAAGAAAGGAAACGTCTTGTCAGGGAAAAACACATCTTACTTTACCTTACTGACTTTATTGTCCCAATGGGGACATGTTGTTGCAGTGTCATGTACACATTTAAAGTGGCATTTAAATACAGTAGAAAACAAATTGACAATACAACATTCATAACAGTTACATACCAATAAAAAGAGACTAGCTGGCTGGCCTTACTGGGTATCACAACCGGCCGTGATCGGGAATGCCATAGGGCGGCACACAATTGGCCCAGCGTCGCCCGGGTTAGGGGAGGGTTTGGCCGAGGTAGGCCATCATTGTAAAATAAGAATTTGTTCTTAACTGACTTGCCTAGTTAAATAAAGGTTAAATAAATACAAATAAATAAATAAAGATAGGAATATTAGCCTGAGCTGTTTAAGAGGGATATCACACCTGGCACAAATTATTGTCTTGTTCTGTTTTTCCTGCCGGGGGGATACCCTATACCTGCACCCAGAGGGGAGTAGTTCAAAGTCCGGGTAGATTAAGGAAGATTTTACAGTTGTGCCTACTAAAACCTGTAAAATCTTCCCTAACAATAAGCCTTCGGTATCAAAAAATATTAAATTACAACTTAATAGGAAGAAGGCAGTTTATGCTGAGGGTGATAGACAGGCTGTAAGAGATGTACAACGTGAGATCAAAAGACAGATGACTGTAAAGAATGCATTACAACAATAACAACAAAGGACTTAAGACACAAACTTTCAAATGAAAGGAAACTTTGTGGGAGGGAAAAAAACACATTATGTTGGTGTCATAACCAGCCATAAAATAATACAATATCCTGTATGTCACAACAGGTGTAAATATATGGGTCATGACAGTGTTATGACCATATAATGACAGGTTATGACACGTTATGTCAGCGGTTATGACATATTATGACATGATTATGACCGTGTCATAAAGTGTCATGTCTCTGGTTGTCAAGTATAGGCTTACCTTTTTTAGTACTACATTTATATTGATTACTGCATTTTTGGGTTTAGAGTTTGCAAGAAAGGTATTTCACTGTACTTATGTACATGACATTAAAACTTGAAACTGACATAAGTTGTCTTTCATACCTCCACAATCTTCAACTGATGCAAAGGCAGGTTGAACATAAAAATGTATCATGCTAGACTAATTTACTGATCACACTCATGACATGACTTGTAGTCTTATTTTAGCATTAACTTTTGCTTTGGATTCAGTTACCACTTTACTGTAATGTCAACCATAAATGTGGTTATACTGTCTATGGGTAAGCCCATGTGTTTTCCTGACCACACAGATGTGCATAACTACAGTGCATTTGGAGAGAATTCAGAGCCCTTGTCTTTATCCACATTTTGTTACGTCACAGCCTTAATCTAAAATGGATGAAAAGGTTTTTTCCCCCCTCATCAATCTACACACAATATCCCATAAAGACAAAGCAAAATACAGGTTGTTTTTTTTGCAAATGTATAAAAAAAATAAAAAATGAAATATCAGATTTACATAAGTATTCAGACCCTTTACTCAATACTTTGTTGAAGCACCTTTGGCAGCGATTGCAGCCTCGAGTCTTCTTGGGTATGACGCTACAAGCTTGGCACACCTGTATTTCTCTAATTGTTCTCTGCAGATTCTCTCAAGCTCGGTCAGGTTGGATGGGGAACGTCGCTGCACAGCTATTTTCAGGTCTCTCCAGAGATGTTAGATCGCGTTCAAGTCTGGGGTCTGGCTGAGCCACTCAAGGACATTCAGAGACTTGTCCCGAAGCCACTCCCGCGTTGTCGTTGCTGTGTGCCCAGGGTCGTTGCCCTGTTGGAAGGTGAACCTTCGCCCCAGTCTGTCACACCCTGATCTGTTTCACCTGTCTTTGTGCTTGTCTCCACCCCCCACCAGGTGTCTCCCATCTCCCAACATTATCCCCTGTGTATTTATACCTGCGTTTTCTGTTTGTCTGTTGCCAGTTCGTCTTGTCCCATCAAATCCTACCAGCGTGTTCCCGTGTTTCCTGTGCTCTAGTTTTAGTTTTTCTTAGTCGTCCCAGTTCTGACCTTTCTGAACCGTGATACAGTCTGAGGTCCAGAGCAGGTTTTCATCAAGGATCTCTCTCTGTACTTTGTGCCATTCTTCTTTCCCTCCATCCTGACTAGTCTCCCAGTCCCTGCCACTGAAAAACATCCCCACAGCATGATGCTGCCACCACCATGCTTTAACGTAAGGATGGTGCCAGGTTTCCTCCAGACGTGACGCTTGCATTCAGGCCAAAAAGTTAAATCTTAGTTTCATCAGACCAGAGAATCTTGTTTTTCATGGTCTGAGAGTCTTTTAGGTGCCTTTTGGCAAACTCCAAGCAGGCTGTCATGTGCCTTTTACTGAGGAGTGGCTTCCGTCTGGCCACTCTACCATAAAGGCCTGATTGGTGGAGTGCTGCAGAAATGGTTGTCCTTCTGGAAGGTTCTCCCATCTCCACAGAGGAACTCTGGTGGTCTGTCAGAGTGACCATTGGGTTCTTGGTCACCGATTGCTCTGTTTGGCTGGGCAGCCAGCTTTAGGAAGAGTCTTGGTGGTTCCAAACTTCTTCCATTTAAGAATGATGGTGTCACATCCTGACCAGTGTAGGGGTTATTGGTTATGGTAGTTTGGTCAGGACGTGGCAGAGGGTATTTGTTTTATATGGTTCGGGGGGTTATGTGTATGTAGAGGGGTATTGTATTTATGTGTTCCGGGGTTTTTGGTGTATGTTCTTGTTTTGGGTTTCTAGGTTTTCTAGGTTTTGTATTTCTTTGTTGGCCTGGTGTGGCTCTCAATCAGGAACAGCTGTACATCGTTGTTCCTGATTGGGAGTCATACTTAGGGAGCTTGTTTTCACCTGTCTCTTTGTGGGTAGTTGTATTTTGCACTGCTGTTATTATAGCCTGTGAAACGGTCGTTCTTTGTTTCTTGTTTTCGTGTTCACTATAATTAAAATAAATAAAATGATGAGCACGCAACCCGCTGCGCCTTGGTCCCCTTCTCTCTTCAACGACAGCCGTGACAGATGGAGGCCACTGTGGTCTTGGAGACCTTCTATGCTGCAGACATTTTTGGTACCCTTCCCCGGATCTGTGCCTCAACACATTTCTGTCTCGGAACTATACGGACAATTCCTTTGACCTGATGGCTTGGTTTTTGTTCTGATGTACACTGTCAACTGTGGGACCTTATATAGACAGGTGTATGTTATACCAGTGCCCCCTGGTGGTGATACAAAGTAACTTTTTATGAACAAATACGTTCAACCTTTTATTCAAATAATTTCTGTCCTACTCCTAACTTTTTATTACACTATTGGACCATTACCCAATAACCCCCGCCATAATCCTCAGACAAACAAACAATGAAACATACAACGCACTATACATAAACAACTCAACTCATTCACTGGGTACCTCAACAAAATAATAAAAAATAACTAGTATCTGGGTAATTACCTCAAATAAAATGAGATGATTAACGCTGAATCACCTCTGCAAAACTAACTAGTATTTAACTCATAACCGGCCAACCCCTGTAGGATAGGACAAGCCTCAGATAGCTTCGTCACACCACCTCTGCTAAATAACTCTCAATCAAATAATTCCCGGCAACCCCGTAGGATAGGGCAAGCCTTAGATGGCCTCGTCAAACCACCTCTGCACAATAAAATAACTAGTAAACAAGTAAAAATAAAAATCATCAAGCTTTCATTTCATTCATCCTATACTGACATCATGCATTTCACCAATAGCCCATTACGTAAGTTTACCAAACTAGGATCCGACTGTCATATTCAAAGTGGATGTCTATGTTTTAGATTGAGTGAGGTGCCACTTACTTGTTAGAGGGAAACCACACCAGTGAATGCCATTTAATTACAGACTTAGATTAAAGGGTGTCTGCTTACCTTATTTCATTTTGAGCTCTGGCACCGTGGTGTGGAATCTCCGCCAACCGGGGTGACACTCACTCCTGGCTAGCTCGCCAAATGTTAGGGTTCGTTCCTTGGTCCTTGTCAATCATTGGCTCATTGGTGAAATTAGCATTATGACAATATCTTTAATGAAATCATTCAAAATCTTGACAATCAGGAACATAGCACGCATGTTTCCGAGTAAGTTACGCATAAAAGAAAAGGTCCCATGTTATTTTATCAAACCCGAAGTGATGTCACTGCCTACGTCATTATCTTTTACTCATGAGACCAAAACCATGCCTACACAGCTATATAAACAAGGCTTTTAGTGTGTTATCTAAAAGCTTAGCAGTAAATGTCCAAGCTGATTTATAGTGGAATGTCTGACTAGTCTTATCTCCTACACTCCCCTGCAGAGTTCTGTCTCAGTCACACATTTCTCAGAGGGGTCTCTTTATAAGAGGCAGAGAGAGAGAGAACTAGAAAACTGTGGAACAATATTTTACCCTCATAACATATATATATATTTTTAATGTGTAGTCTAGGACCCTATAAATGTAAAGAGGGAGGGATCTTATAACCCCTCCCCTTCTATTAATACAACTTAAGCATAATCAATTATTCTAATACATCACTCATTTGGTACAGCCCCAATCATAACCCCTAGGTGAACTCCTGACAGACTCCAATCAAGTTGTAGAAACAGCTCAAGGATGATCAATGGAAACAGAATGCACCTGAGCTTAATTTCTCATAGAAAAGATTGATGAGGAAAAAAATGAATTGAACCCATTTTAGAATAAGGCTTTCCGAATGCACTGTAAACTGAAGGTTATCATAGTTTCAAGTTTCAAGTTTTATTAGTCGTATGTATGGGACACGCATGGCATACATTGTCCAACGAAATTCTTACTTGCAGGTTCCATTTCGACAATGCAACAATAAAAATAAACAATAAAACATTAAGAATATCAACATAAAGTAAATGGCTCAGTAGAATAGAATAAACAATTTAGCATAAGCATAACACAGGAAAGCACACTTTATAGTCCAATATTTACACATGGGGGGAAGTGTTCAAACTGAGCCGTATAAAGGAGTCTGGTAGCATCAGTTGTGATGTGTGTGGGGCATGGATGTATAAAGACTGAGTGTACAAAACATTAGGAACACCTTCCTAATATTGAGTTGCCCTTTTGCCCTCTGAGGAGCCTCAATTTGTCAGGCCATGGACTCTACAAGGTGTCTAAAGCGTTCCATAGGGATTCTGGCCCATGTTGACTCCATTTCTTCCCACAGTTGTGTCAAGTTGGCTGGATGTCCTTTGTGTGGTGGACCGTTCTTGATATACACGGGAAACTGTGGAGCGTGAACAACCTTGCAGCGTTGCAGTTCTTGACACAAACCGATGCTCCTGGCACCTACTACCATACCCTATTCAAGGGCACTTCAATCTTTTGTCTTGCCCATTCCCCCTCTGAATGGCACTCATACACAATCCATGTATCAATTGTTTCAAGGCTTAAAAATTGTTTGTTAACCTGTCTCCTCCCCTTCATCTACGCTGATTAAAGTGGATTTAACACGTAACATCAATAAGGGATCATTGCTTTCACCTGGATTCACCTGGTCAGTCTATGTCATGGAAAGAGCAGGTGTCGTAATGTTTTGTACACTCAGTGTATGTGTGTGTATGTCCGTGTGGGTGTGTGCATGAGTGAATGCATATGTGCTAAGATGCAGAGAATCAGAGCAGGGGGTCAGTCCAGTTCAAGCGTTCAGCAGCCTGATGGATTGTAGATAGAAACTGTCTCTGAGCCTGTTGGTATCAGAGTGGTGGTGTTGTTGGCCCATGACAAGTCCTTGGTAGTGTGGATGCCGAGGAACTTAAAACTCGTGACTCTCTACTGCAGTCCCGTTGATGTGGAGAAGGGCATGTTCCCCCGTCTACTTCCTGAAATCAACCATCAACTCCTTTGTTTTGCTGCGGGGAGAGGGAGAGGCTGTTGTCATGACACCACTTACTATCATAAAGTTAAGCTTACTGTAATCTTTAAAGAAGCATCATGTTATGTTGTTCCACTCACTTTTAGGAACTAAAACAACGCCTGAGCCAAAGCCACAATCATGCAAAGGTTGGAAACAAAGCCCTAAAGATGCACGAGTATAGCACATCAACAAACATTATGTATGCAATGCTTATTGAAATCCAGACCTGCCTCTTTCTAAGACCTACATGTACTAGAAAGTTAACGCAGCACGGATAGAACAACTAAACTCAGCAAAAAAATAAAGGTCCCTTTTTCAGGACCCTGTCTTTCAAAGATAATTACTAAAAATCCAATAACTTCACAGATCTTCATTGCAAAGGGTTTAAACACTGTTTCCCATGCTTGTTCAATGAACCATAAACAACTAATGAACATGCACCTGTGGAACAGTCGTTAAGACACTAACAGTTTACAGACGGTAGGCAATTAAGGTCACAGTTATGAAAACTTAGGACACTAATGAGGCCTTTCTACTGACTCTGAATAACACCAAAAGAAAGATGCCCAGGGTCCCTGCTCATCTGCGTGAACGTGCCTTAGGCATGCTGCAAGGAGGCATGAGGACAGCAGATGTGACCAGGGCAATAAATTGCAATGTCCTTACTGTGAGACACCTAAGACAGCGCTACAGGGAGACAGGATGGACAGCTGATCGTCCTCGCAGTGGCAAACCACGTGTAACAACACCTGTACAGGATCGGTACATCCGAAGATCACACCTGCGGGACAGGTACAGGATGGCAACAACAACTGTCCTAGTTACACCAGGAATGCACAATCCCTCCATCAGTGCTCAGACTGTCCGCAATAGGCTGAGAGAGGCTGGACTGAGGGCTTGTAGGCCTGTTGTAAGGCAGGTCCTCACCAGACATCACCGGCAACAATGTCACGTATGGGCACAAACCCACCGTCAGTGGACCAGACAGGACTGGCAAAAAGTGCTCTTCACTGACGAGTCGCGGTTTTGTCTCACCAGGGGTGATGGTCGGATTCTTGTTGATCGTCGAAGGAATGAGCATTACACCGAGGCCTGTATTCTGGAGCGGGATCGATCTGGAGGTGGAGGGTCCGTCATGGTCTGGGGCAGTGTGTCACAGCATCATCGGACTGAGCTTGTTGTCATTGCAGGCAATCTCAACGCTGTGCGTTACAGGGAAGACATCCTCCTCCCTCATGTGGTACCCTTCCTGCAGGCTCATCCTGACATGACCCTCCAGCATGACAATGCCATCAGCCATACTGCTCGTTCTGTGCGTGATTTCCTGCAAGACAGGAATATCAGTGTTCTGCCATGGCCAGCGAAGAGCCCGGTTCTCAATCCTGTTGAGCACATCTGGGACCTGTTGGATCGGAGGGTGAGGGCTAGGGCCATTCCCCCCAGAAATGTCCAGGAACTTGCAGCTGCCTTGGTGGAAGAGTGGGGTAACATCTCACAGCCAGAACTGGCAAATCTGGTGCAGTCCATGAGGAGGAGATGCACTGCAGTACTTAATGCAGCTGGTGGAACTTGTTCAGTTTATGTCTCAGTTGTTGAATCTTATGTTCATACAAATATTTACACATGTTAAACCCTCTTACATCTAGACGTTCCGCTAGCGGAACACCTGCTCCAATATCCAATGATGGGCGTGGCGTGAAATACAAACTCCTCTAAAATCCGAAAACTTCAATTTTTCAAACATATGACTATTTTACAGCATTTTAAAGACAAGACTCTCGTTAATCTAACCACACTGTCCGATTTCAAAAAGGCTTTACAGCGAAAGCAAAACATTAGATTATGTCAGCAGAATACCCAGCCAGAAATAATCAGACACCCATTTTTCAAGCTAGCATATAATGTCACAAAAAACAAAACCACAGCTAAATGCAGCACTAACCTTTGATGATCTTCATCAGATGACAACCCTAGGACATTATGTTATACAATGCATGCATGTTTTGTTCAATCAAGTTCATATTTTTTACATTAGCATGTGACGTTCAGAACTAGCATACCCCCCGCAAACATCCGGTGAATTTACTAAATTACTCACGATAAACGTTCACAAAAAACATAACAATTATTTTAAGAATTATAGATACAGAACTCCTCTATGCACTCGATATGTCCGATTTTAAAATAGCTTTTCGGTGAATGCACATTTTGCAATATTCTCAGTAGATAGCCCAGCCATCACGGCTAGCCATTTAGACACCGACCAAGTTTAGCCCTGACCAAACTCCGATTTACTATTACAAAAGTTTGATTACGTTTGGTGTTCTTCGTCAGAATGCACTCCCAGGACTGCTACTTCAATAACAAATGTTGGTTTGGTTCAAAATAATCCATAGTTATGTTCAAACAGCGGCGTTTTGTTCGTGCGTTCAAGACACTATCCAAAGTGTAAATAAGGGTCACGAGCATGGCGCAATTCGTGACAAAAGATTTCTAAATATTCCATTACCGTACTTCGAAGCATGTCAACCGCTGTTTAAAATCAATTTTTATGCCATTTTTCTCGTAAAAAAGTGATAATATTCCGACCGCGAATCTGCGTTTAGGTAAACAGACGAAAGAAAACAAAGCATGAGGTCGACTTGGGCACGTGCCTGAGTCTCACAGTACTGTAACCAGCCACTACCCAAACGCGCTACTTTTTTTCAGCCAGAGCCTGCAAAGCCACGATTCAGCTTTTTGCCGCCTTCTGAGAGCCCATGGGAGCCGTGGGAAGTGTCACGTAACAGCAGAGATCCTCTGTAATGGATAGAGATAATCAAGAAGGGCAAGAAATTGTCAGACAGGGCACTTCCTGCATGGAATCTTCTCAGGTTTTGGCCTGCCAAATGAGTTCTGTTATACTCACAGACACCATTCAAACAGTTTTAGAAACTTTGGAGTGTTTTCTATCCAAAGCTAATAATTATATGCATATTCTAGTTTCTGGGCAGGAGTAATAATCAGATTAAATCGGGTACGTTTTTTTATCCGGCTGTGAAAATACTGCCCCCTAGCCATAACAGGTTAAGTTTGCTGAAAATAAACGCAGTTGACAGTGAGAGGAAGTTTCTTTTTTTGCTGAGTTTACAGTATTTTGTAACCCAAGTCCTATTTTGTAAGACAAAATATAATCTCAAAGTCCAGTGGATTAGGCGCTATCGACTCATTTTTGCATAAGAGAAGTTTCATGATGGCAGGTCAATTTATTTATATAGCAATTATTCGTCCAACAGGGGCAATGCAGGGGAAGTGATCACCTAGTAGCCACGGGCCTAGGGTGTTGTGGATGAGGTTGAGGATGGGCTAAACCATGGGCTATGGCTTCAAACATTGCTGGTTCAAACTTGACCAATCAGGAACATTCACTGTCTTCTTGGTAAGCAACTCCAGTGTAGATTTGGCCTTGTGTTTTAGTTTATTGTCCTGCTGGAAGGTGAATTCATCTCCCAGTATCTGGTGGAAAGCAGACCGAACCAGGTTTTCCTCTAGGATATAGCCTGTGCTTACCTCCATTCCGTTTCTTTTTTATCCTGAAAAACTAAGCGATTACAAGATTATCACTTTTGGTACTATGCTTGGGTGGCTCGCTTTTGGAGTCAGGTCCAGGAGTTGTTGTAAAGTTGTAATATCTGTGTTCAGATGGACCTAAAATAGTACTGTTAGGAGATCTGAAAAACCATGATCAATCAATGGGAAATATGAGTATACTCTTATTAGGGTTCGTTCCTTTCGTCCTTGTCAATCATTGGCTCATTGGGGAAATTAGCATTATGACAATATCTATAATTAAATCATTAAAAAAACTTTATTAATGCAATTGCAGACAGAAGTTGACAATCAAGAACATAGCACGCATGTTTCCGAGTAAGTTCTGCATCAAACAAAAGATCTGAAGTTGTTTTGTTAAACCCCAAGTCTGGCCCTGGTGATGTCACTATCTACGTCATTACCCTTTTCCCTCTGAGACCAAAACCATGCCTACAAAGCTGTATAAACAATGGCTTTTAGTGTTATCTAAAAACCTAGCAGTAAATGTCCACTCCCCAAAGTTGATTTATTGTGGAATGTTTAACTAGTCTTATCTCCTACACTCCCCTGCAGAGTTATGTCTCAGTCACACATTTCTCAGAGGAGTCTCTTTATAATAGAGAGAAAACTAAAAAACAACTGTGGAACAATTCTAAACCTCTATAATGAATATATATATATATATATATATATATATATATATATATATATAGTTAATCTGTAGTCTAGGAACCTATAAATGTAAGGAGGGAGGGGTCTTCCCTGTGGCTCAGCTGGTAGAGCATGGTGTGTGCAACACCAGGGTTGTGGATTTGATTCCCACAGGGGGCCAGTACAAAACTTCACTACTGTGAGTTGCTCTGGATAAGAGTGTCTGCTAAATGACTAATATGTAAATGTATAACCCCTTCTATTAATACAACATAATCAATTATTCTACTACATCAAACATTTGACCAGCCCCAATCATAACCCCTAGGTGAACTAATAACACTCTTGGATAAAGTATCTATTTTTAGGGCACTCTCATTAGAAATGGTACAAATAGAGAGGTTCCAGACCCTCGTAAGACAACACAGTAAAATAGAAGGATATATGCAAAAGGAAATAGTAAAATGGTAGTGTACTGGAAAAGAGGGGTTAACTTTCCCAGTGCCTATTTCTCTATTATTAAAGAAAAAGCAGATTATATTATTGTGGGTTCTTGAGTGGCTTCGGAGTCCAGGTTTTGAAGCGCAGACTCTGAGGGACAGACATATGCTTCCATTGGGGTTGTGGGCTCGCTAAAGAAGGTCCTTCTTGGGAGATGGTGTTGGGGCATCCTGACGGTGTGACCAGTCCATTGGAGTTGTGCCTTAATGATCTTAGCCTCAATGCTGGTGCAGTTAGCTTTTTGCTGTACTTTAGCTTTTTTTACAGGGGTCAGTTTTGTAAAACGAATCCCATCCAAATAGTCCTCTGGAAAAACAGAAATGCTGGGGTAATAATTACATAACTGTAAGTTATACAAGTCCGGTGCAAATAGGGCTGTAAAGAGGAAATTTGTCTGGATGTTCGATGTAGTTCCTATACATTTAATTGAGTACAGACAAGTGGAGCAGTGAGAGGCCCAAAGTGTTTGTTTCTTTAATTGAAAATATTTATCAGCTAGGCATTACAGAACACATTGCCTGATGAGGCCTGACTGTATTTGAGCCACAATGACCTGAGTAACTACTTCAATACTGATTCAAATGGACAAAATAACATCTTCTATGGTATGACAACATACAATTCTGAGTTAAATAAGCATTTTCTCAAAGGCCAGGTTGTGTTCCTGGAACACTGGGATGAATGTTTTACAGACTCTCTGTAGCTATAGAGCTGCAATGTGCAAACACATCATCACCATGGAGAATATGCAAATAGTTACTGGCAGCAACAAAGGGCTGCATCCAATCCATATAGATACACATGGCATGGTCTTCCCCTTCCTCCTTTGAGGAGCCTCCACTAGTCCATGTGTTAACAGAAGCAATGAAGAGATGCTACAACAAGGAGCGGAACTGGAACGAGGAGCTCCACCCTCTCTCTTTCCAAGTTACAGGCCAAATGTCCCATCCCCTTCCAAAATGTTAAAGATGCAAACATCTGCAACATCGTGATTTGTCAAATTAACCAATGACGAAAAACCCAAACACCAGAACTACTGCTGCTCATTATCCCACGCATCCCATTCCTTCTCGACAGATTCTACAGTACCAGTTGTTTACGTAGATCTGTCCACACGAGATTAAGATTATCCATGGACTAAACATGCTACAGTATCAATGCTTTCAACCAAGCAAGAACAACACAAACAAGCAGCTGTACAGCTGGAATTTGACACAATGGTTATGATGCAACTGATATTTTTGTTTACACAACCATTGTGTGGTGTCTGAACCTGTTAGGGCTAGGGGGCAGTATTTACACAGCCGGATAAAAAACGTACCAGATTTAATCTGGTTATTACTACTGCCCAGTAACTAGAATATGCATATAATTATTGGCTTTGGATAGAAAACACCCTAAAGTTTCTAAAACTGTTTGAATGGTGTCTGTGAGTATAACAGAACTCATATGGCAGGCAAAAACCTGAGAAGATTCTGTACAGGAAGTGCCCTCTCTGACAATTCCTTGAGCTTCTTGACTCTTTTTATTGAAAACTTAGGATCTTTGCTGTAACGTGACACTTCCTACGGCTCCCATAGGCTCTCAGAACCCGGGAAAAAGCTGAAAGATGTCGACTATCGTTAATCTAACCACACTGTCCGATTTCAAAAAGGCTTTACAACGAAAGCAAAACATTAGATTATGTCAGCAGAGTACCCAGCCAGAAATAATCAGACACCCATTTTTCAAGCTAGCATATAATGTCACATAAACCCAAACCACAGCTAAATGCAGCACTAACCTTTGATGATCTTCATCAGATGACAACCCTAGGACATTATGTTATACAATACATGCATGTTTTGTTCAATCAAGTTCATATTTATATCAAAAACCAGCTTTTTACATTAGCATGTGACTAGCATGTGACTAGCATTCCCACCGAACACTGCCGGTGAATTTACTAAATTACTCACGATAAACGTTCACAAAAAGCATAACAATTATTTTAAGAATTATAGATACAGAACTCCTCTATGCACTCGATATGTCCGATTTTAAAATAGCTTTTCGGTGAAAGCACATTTTGCAATATTCTCAGTAGATAGCCCGGCATCACAGGGCTCGCTATTTAGACACTCAGCAAATTTAGCACTCACCAAAGTCAGATTTACTATAAGAAAAATGTTATTACCTTTGCTGTCTTCGTCAGAATGCACTCCCGGGACTTCTACTTCAATAACAAATGTTGGTTTGGTTCAAAATAATCCATCGTTATATCCAAACAGCGGCGTTTTGTTCGTGCGTTCAAGACACTATCCGAAAGGGTAAATAAGGGTGACGAGCATGGCGCAATTCGTGACAAAAAAATTCTAAATATTCCATTACCGTACTTCGAAGCATGTCAACCGCTGTTTAAAATACATTTTTATGCCATTTTTCTCATAAAAAAGCGATAATATTCCGACCGGGAATCTGCGTTTAGGTAAACAGACGAAAGAAAATAAAGCATTCGGTCGACTCGGGCACGCGCCTAAGCCCATAGTACTCTGATCGGCCACTTGCCAAAAGCGATAATGTGTTTCAGCCAGAGGCTGCCTCGATATCGTTCAGCTTTTTCCCGGGCTCTGAGAGCCTATGGGAGCCGTAGGAAGTGTCACGTTAGAGCAAAGATCCTCAGTCTTCAATAAAAAGAGCCAAGATGAAACACAACTTCTCAGACAGGCCACTTCCTGCATGGAATCTTCTCAGGTTTTGGCCTGCCATTTGAGTTCTGTTATACTCAGACACCATTCAAACAGTTTTAGAAACTTTAGGGTGTTTTCTATCCAAAGCCAATAATTATATGCATATTCTAGTTACTGGGCAGGAGTAGTAACCAGATTAAATCGGTAAATTTTTTATCCGGCCGTGTCTGCCCCCTAGCCCTAACAGGTTAATACTTTGTAGCGCCACCTTTTGCTGCGATTACAGCTGTAAGTCGCTTGGGGTATGTCTCTATCAGTTTTGCACATCGAGAGACTGACATTTTTGCCCATTCCTCCTTGCAAAACAGCTCGAGCTCAGTGAGGTTGGATGGAGAGCGTTTGTGAACAGCAGTTTTCAGTTCTTTCCACAGATTCTCGATTGGATTCAGGTCTGGACTTTGACTTGGCCATTCTAACACCTGGATATTTTTATTTGTGAACCATTCCATTGTAGATGTTGCTTTATGTTTTGGATCACTGTCTTGTTGGAAGACAAATCTCCGTCCCAGTCTCAGGTCTTTTGCAGACTCCATCTGGTTTTCTTCCAGAATGGTCCTGTATTTGGCTCCATCCATCTTCCCATCAATTTTAACCATCTTCCCTGCCCCTGCTGAAGAAAAGCAGGCCCAAACCATGATGCTGCCACCACCATGTTTGACAGTGGGGATGGTGTGTTCAGGGTGATGAGCTGTGTTGCTTTTACGCCAAACATAACGTTTTGCATTGTTGCCAAAAAGTTCGATTTTGGTTTCATCTGACCAGAGCACCTTCTTCCACATGTTTGGTGTGTCTCCCAGGTGGCTAGTGGCAAACTTTAAACGACACTTTTTATGGATATCTTTAAGAAATGGCTTTCTTCTTGCCACTCTTCCATAAAGGCCAGATTTGTGCAGTATACGACTGATTGTTGTCCTATGGACAGTCTCCCACCTCAGCTGTAGATCTCTGCAGTTCATCCAGAGTGATCATGGGCCTCTTGGCTGCATCTCTGATCAGTCTTCTCTTTGTATGAGCTGAAAGTTTAGAGGGACGGCCGGGTCTTCGTAGATTTGCAGTGGTCTGATACTCCTTCCATTTCAATATTATCGCTTGCACAGTGGTCCTTGGGATGTTTAAAGCTTGGGAAATCTATTTTATATCCAAATCCGGCTTTAAACTTCTCCACAACAGTATCTCGGACCTGCCTGGTGTGTTCCTTGTTCTTCATGATGCTCTCTGCGCTTTAAACGGACCTCTGAGACTATCACAGAGCAGGTGCATTTATACAGAGACTTGATTACACACAGGTGGATTCTATTTATCATCATTAGTCATTTAGGTCAACATTGGATCATTCAGAGATCCTCACTGAACTTCTGGAGAGAGTTTGCTGCACTGAAAGTAAAGGGGCTGAATAATTTTGCACGCCCAATTTTTCAGTTTTTTATTTGTTAAAAAAGTTTGAAATATCCAATAAATTTCGTTCCACTTCATGATTGTGTCCCACTTGTTGTTGATTCTTCACAAAAAATTACAGTTTTATATGTTTATGTTTGAAGCCTGAAATGTGGCAAAAGGTCGAAAAGTTCAAGGGGGCCAAATACTTTCGCAAGGCACTGAGAGCAAACAACGCAATTATCACAACACATAGGTTGTAATATGGCTTTTTTGGAGGGAAGGGTGGGATTGGCTTCCCCAGTGATTTTACCCACACAATGCTACTGCACAAGCAATTAACAAAGGTGTATGGAGATGTTTGCTCAATACAAACTATAACCAACTCATCGCAGCTCTGCCACGAAAATGGATGAGGCAATTCATTACTCAAAAGAGAAAGGAATGAATTGGTTTGTCTGTCTCCAATGAAAATCCATGCATGTCTTGGCATGACTAGTATAAATCGTAAAATGTATCATTTTCACTTAAGGTCGAGAGTTTTGACAACTACGCCTCATAAAATTCAAGATAGTTGGGAACAGATGATTGATGCTCCAATACCACGGCATCAGGTTTATTAACTGACATTAAAGGCCACGAGGAAACAGAATCAATAGATTATCTCTTTTGACACTGTCCTAAGGTAGCTCGCTTTTGGAGCTAGGTCCGGGAGTGGCTTGTGAACTTCTATGGGCTACGTGGGACAGCCAGTGAAATATCAGGACGGCAAATTCAAAACAACAAAATGTCATAATTCAACTTTCTCAAACATACAACTATTTTACACCATTTTAAAGATACACTTCTCCTTGATGTAACCACATTGTCCGATTTCAAAAAGGCTTTACAACGAAAGCAAAACATTAGATTATGTTAGGAGAGTACATAGACAAAAATAATCACACAGCCATTTTCCAAGCAAGGACATGTGTCAATAAAACCCAAAACACAGCTAAATGAAGCACTAACCTTTGACGATCTTCATCAGATGACACTCCTAGGACATTATGTTACATAATACATGTATGTTTTGTTCGATAAAGTTCATATGTATATCCAAAAACAGCATTTTACATTGGCGCGTGATGTTCAGAAAATGTATTCCCACCAAATCTTCCGGTGAATGTGCACATCAATTTACAAAAATAGTCATCATAAACCTTGACAAAATATACTGCTCAAAAAATAAAGGGAACACTTAAACAACACATCCTAGATCTGAATGAAAGAAATAATCTTATTAAATACTTTTTTCTTTACATAGTTGAATGTGCTGACAACAAAATCACACAAAAATAATCAATGGAAATCCAATTTATCAACCCATGGAGGTCTGGATTTGGAGTCACACTCAAAATTAAAGTGGAAAACCACACTACAGGCTGATCCAACTTTGATGTAATGTCCTTAAAACAAGTCAAAATGAGGCTCAGTAGTGTGTGTGGCCTCCACGTGCCTGTATGACCTCCCTACAATGCCTGGGCATGCTCCTGATGAGGTGGCGGATGGTCTCCTGAGGGATCTCCTCCCAGACCTGGACTAAAGCATCCGCCAACTCCTGGACAGTCTGTGGTGCAATGTGGCATTGGTGGATGGAGCGAGACATGATGTCCCAGATGTGCTCAATTGGATTCAGGTCTGGGGAACGGGCGGGCCTGTCCACAGCATCAATGCCTTCCTCTTGCAGGAACTGCTGACACACTCCAGCCACATGAGGTCTAGCATTGTCTTGCATTAGGAGGAACCCAGGGCCAACCGCACCAGCATATGGTCTCACAAGGGGTCTGAGGATCTCATCTCGGTACCTAATGGCAGTCAGGCTACCTCTGGCGAGCACATGGAGGGCTGTGCGGCCCCCAAAGAAATGCCACCCCACACCATGACTGACCCACCGCCAAACCGGTCATGCTGGAATATCTTGCAGGCAGCAGAACGTTCTCCACGGCGTCTCCAGACTCTGTCACGTCTGTCACGTGCTCAGTGTGAACCTGCTTTCATCTGTGAAGAGCACAGGGCGCCAGTGGCGAATTTGCCAATCTTGGTGTTCTCTGGCAAATGCGAAACGTCCTGCACAGTGTTGGGCTGTAAGCACAACCCCCACCTGTGGACGTCGGGCCCTCATACCACCCTCATGGAGTCTGTTTCTGACCGTTTGAGCAGACACATGCACATTTGTGGCTTGCTGGAGGTCATTTTGCAGGGGTCTGGCAGTGCTTCTCCTGCTCCTCCTTGCACAAAGGCGGAGGTAGCGGTCCTGCTGCTGGGTTGTTGCCCTCCTACGGCCTCCTCCACGTCTCCTGATGTACTGGCCTGTCTCCTGTTAGCGCCTCCATGCTCTGGACACTACGCTGACAGACACAGCAAACCTTCTTGCCACAGCTCGCATTGATGTGCCATCCTGGATGAGCTGCACTACCTGAGCCACTTGTGTGGGTTGTAGACTCCGTCTCATGCTACCACTAGAGTGAAAGCACCGCCAGCATTCAAAAGTGACCAAAACATCAGCCAGGAAGCATAGGAACTGAGAAGTGGTCTGTGGTCCCCACCTGCAGAACCACTCCTTTATTGGGGGTGTCTTGCTAATTGCCTATAATTTCCACCTGTTGTCTATTCCATTTGCACAACAGCATGTGAAATGTATTGTCAATCAGTGTTGCTTCCTAAGTGGACAGTTTGATTTCACAGAAGTGTGATTGACTTGGAGTTACATTGTGTTGTTTAAGTGTTCCCTTTATTTTTTTGAGCAGTGTATATAACAATTATTTAAAGAATTATAGATAGACTACTCCTGGATGCAACCGCTGTGTCAGATTTTAAAATAGCTTTACGGAGAAAGCACATTTTTCAATATTCTGAGTACATAGCTCAGCCATCACAGCGAGCTATACAGACACCCGCCAAGTTCGGGGCAACCTAAACTCAGAATTAGTATTAGAAATATTGTCTTACCTTTGCTGATCTCCGTCAGAATGCACTCCCAGGACTGCTAGTTCCACAAGAAATGTTGTTTTTGTTCGAAATACTCCATTTATGTCCAAATACCTCCGTTTTGTTTGTGCGTTCAGGTCACTATCCAAAGGCATACCGCGCGAGCGCGATACCAGAGACGAAAAGTCAAACTGTTCCATTACCGTACTTAGAAGCATGTCAAACGCTGTTTAAAATCAATCTTTATGGTATTTTAACTTAAAATTGCGATAATATTCCAACCGGACAATAGCATATTCATTCAAGAAGAAAAAGAAGGAACAGCACGCTTGCGGGAACACGCATATCCAATCCCTTTGTCCACAGGCAGTCCACTCAGTAACTGAGCTCCTATTATCTGCCCAGTGACAGGAGAATGCTCAAACCACTTTCTGAAGGCTGTTGGCAGCCAATGGAAAGCTTAGGAAGTGCAACGTCACCCCACAGACTGTAGTTTCGATAGAGAATCAAAAGAAGAACTACAATTCTCAGACTTTCCACTTCCTGCTTGGATTTTTCTCAGGTTTTTGCCTGCCATATGAGTTCTGTTATACTCACAGACACCATTCAAACAGTTTTAGAAACTTCAGAGTGTTTTCCATCCAAATCTACTAATAATATGCATATTCTATTTTCTGGGCCAGAGTAGTAACCTGTTTAAATTGGGTACGTTTTCCATCCGGCCGTGAAAATACTGCCCCCTACACCCCAACAAGATAAGTCATAATGTCCGTGTTCAAATAGACCTAAAAAATGTTCTAAAATTACGATCAATCAATGGGAAATTCGCTTCGTTAAAGTAGGCTATTTATTTTTATGGCACTCTCGGTAGAAATGGTACAAATAGAGAGACAGGTTCAAGACCTTTGTAAAATAGGATGTATTGCAAAATGAAATAGAAAAATGGTAGAGTACTGGGAAAGATGGGTTAACTTTCCCACGGCCTCTTTTAAAAGATTAAGCAGATGAAATTGTATTAATGAATTGTTTCATTGCCCAATATGTTAGGTAATTAAATGTCTGCATACAGTTCATGGTTCATATTGATATTATGGTCACTCTTGATTTGAAGTGCATCTTGTGGAGGTTTCATAAAGTATTCATACAGGCTTTATCTCTCTCTCTCTCTCTCTGGTAGTCCGTCGGTTTCGAATATGATAACTTATGCATATCACATCGGTTTATTTGGGTTGTTGAGTGGCTTTGGAGTCAGAGTTTTGAAGCGTAGACTCTGAGGCATGAGGGACAGACATATGCTTCCGCTGGGGTTGTGGGGCCGGTTGTGCGGGAATGACGCTTTGCTCTGGCTGCAGTTATAGCCTAATGTTAGCAAGCTAATGTTAGCTAACATTGAACCTGGTTGGTTAGCTACCTGCAGATTCATGCAGGGTAGTAACGTTATGAGTTGGGAAAATGATTCATTGTTTAGCTAGCTAGCTACATGTCTAAACAAAAGACTCCACTTTGCAAGTAACTATTTCAATAGAATGTGCATGATGTCACTGCGGCAACTTTCAATAGAGGTAGCTGGTAAATTCACTCTGGCTACCTACTCCGATTTCAGGGCACTCTTGTCTGAGTGTGCCAGTGTGCAGAATAACTGACAAATTTACGAATGCTCAACACCTGCTGAATATGGCCAGTGTCAGTAAACGTTGGCAAAAACAGCATAATTCAATTGTTGCCAGCAGCACAGTTACAGTCACCAACGCTCTGGATACCATAAAAGCAGCCTAACCAGCTCTGCTAGAGTGAGTAAAATGGTCAGAGTGAGCTGTTCTCTCATTTGTGTCTGGGGTGGCAGGTAGCCTAGTGGTTAGAGTGTTGGACTAGTAACTAGATTGAATCCCCGCGCTGACAAGGTAAACCTGTCGTTCTGCCACTGAACAAGGCAGTTAACCCACTGTTCCTAGGCTGTCATTGAAAATGAGAATTTGTTCTTAACTGACTTGCCTAGTTAATTAAAGGTAAAAAAAAATGTATATATTAAATTTAAAAAAATACAACCTCTGTCTACGTGGCAGTTTAGCAGGTGTGGGAGCATAGTGCACAAACAAATAATATAACGGCAGTTTTGTTACTACTTTCTGCTGATAGAATTGTCGCTGCTGCTCAAGCAAGCCTCTGTTCTCTTCATATCTCCACACAGCTGTGCCCTTGAAAGATACGAAAAGAACAGGTTGATCCAAAAACTGTGGTCACTCTCAGAGGCTCTTTGTCTTTGGCCACGTGACCAAGTTGCTCAGAAACAAGAAGAAAATTACTGGCTTCTTCTTACATGAGAGAAACAGACAGTGGAAATGTACAGGTTTTAAGGCTCATACAGCGCATGTGCATAGCAAAGTTTGTAATTTTGCCACCATATTCTTCCCTTTTGAGACTAATCTCAACCTAATACAAAATGACAAGTAAGCATTTAAGTAATTATTCATAATGTAAGTCAATTATGTCATAAAGCAAAACTTCAACCAAGCAGAATATGAAATATTGTAGGAGAGGGCTTTCTTTGTAAATAGCTTCTGTTGTACCACTGAGTTTTCACATTCAGAATGGTGCAAAACAGTCTTAATAACAAACTTGCATGCCATCTGTAAGTACGAATAAAAATGTGAAATTACGAGCCTTGTTGGTTAAGCCACAGAAAAAGCCAGCAACCTTCCCACTAGCCATGATTGGCTGAGATAATGAGTGGGCTGGACATGCCGAGAGAGAAGTTCAAATTGGTCTGCCATATTGAAGTCATCTGTCTATTTGAGCTCGTCAGTCTGTGTTGGTAATCTTGTCGAATGCTGCTTTTAACCTCTATGGGCTAGGTGGGACGCTTGCGTCCCACCTACGTAACAGCCACTGGCAGCCTGTGGCGCGATTTTCAAAACGTTAAAAATCCTATTACTTCAATTTCTCAAACATATGACTATTTTACAGCTATTTAAAGACAAGACTCTCGTTAATCTAACCACACTGTCCGATTTCAAAAAGGCTTTACAACGAAAGCAAAACATTAGATTATGTCAGCAGAGTACCAAGCCAGAAATAATCAGACACCCATTTTTCAAGCCAGCATATAATGTCACCAAAACCCAGAAGACAGCTAAATGCAGCACTCACCTTTGATGATCTTCATCAGATGACAACCCTAGGACATTATGTTATACAATACATGCATGTTTTGTTCAATCAAGTTCATATTTATATCAAAAAACAGCTTTTTACATTAGCATGTGACGTTCAGAACTAGCATACCCCCCGCAAACTTCCGGGGAATTCGCTAACATTTTACTAAATTACTCACGATAAACGTTCACAAAAAGCATAACAATTATTTTAAGAATTATAGATACAGACCTCCTCTATGCACTCGATATGTCCGATTTTAAAATAGCTTTTTGGTGAAAGCACATTTTGCAATATTCTAAGTACATAGCCCAGGCATCACGGGCTCGCTATTTAGACACCCGGCAAGTTTAGCACTCACCATAATCATATTTACTATTATAAAAGTTTGATTACCTTTTGTTGTCTTCGTCAGAATGCACACCCAGGACTGCTACTTCAATAACAAATGTTGGTTTGGTCCAAAATAATCCATCGTTATATCCGAATAGCGGCGTTTTGTTCGTGCGTTCCAGACACTATCCGAAATAGTAAAGAAGTGTCGCGCGCATGGCGCAATTCGTGACAATAAAATTCTAAATATTCCATTACCGTACTTCGAAGCATGTCAACCGCTGTTTAAAATCAATTTTTACGACATTTTTCTCGTAGAAAAGCGATAATATTCCGACAGGGAATCTCCTTTTCGGCAAACAGAGGAAAAAATCCCAAAGGCGGGGGCGGTCGGGTCACGCGCATAAGCCCAGTGTCCCTTGATCGGCCACTTGAGAAAGGCGATAATGTGTTTCAGCCTGTGGCTGGAATGACGACATTCTGTTTTTTTCCGGGCTCTGAGCGCCTATGGACGACGTGGGAAGTGTCACGTTAGAGCAGAGATCCTTAGTAAATGATAGAGATGGAAAAGAAGTTCAAGAAATGGTCAGACAGGCCACTTCCTGTAAAGGAATCTCTCAGGTTTTGACCTGCCATTTGAGTTCTGTTATACTCACAGACACCATTCAAACAGTTTTAGAAAATTTAGGGTGTTTTCTATCCATATGTAATAAGTATATGCATATTCTAGTTACTGGGTAGGAGTGGTAACCAGATTAAATTGGGTATGTTTTTTATCCAGCCGTGTCAATACTGCCCCCTAGCCCTAACAGGTTAAAAAATGTATTGTGAAGTGAAGCTGCGTAATTGTTGCTCTCCATTTTATGAAGGATCAAGTTTTGAAATCATTGGAATTAGAGTATGATAGCTAAAGAGGTGGAGTAAACACCTGTCCCCAGATTACATCTTCAATCTAAGGGCAACTGTGGTATGGCATTCCTGACAGGGAGACACGTCCATGATGCATGTTGATGTATACAGGTAAGATAGTCTAGCGTTAGCTAGCTACATTTTCAGATATTACACGTTTCACATTTTGAAAGTGGTTTCATTTAAAGCTAAAGTGTACTGTTAGCTAGCTAGCTAAGGTTAGCTGGCTGGCTCCCTAGCTGATGTTATTATTTGTTTCCCAGAGCCATTTGCTTTTCTAGTTAGAGCCTAATGTTAGCTAGCTAATATTGGACATGGTTCGTTAGCTCCCAGCACTGTGGCATTGTTACCACTTTGTTCATTGTTCTTTAATTGCTAATGTTAGCTGGCTGGCTCGTTAGCTAACGTTACAAGACAGGTGGGATCTTAAACGTTGTTTACCTAGCTAGATTCATTGTTTACCTAGCTAGCTATATGTCTTAAGCTAAAGTGTACTGTTAGCTAGCTAATGTTAGCTGGCTGGCTCCCTAGCGGACGTTATTATTGGTTTCCCAGAGCTGTTTGCTTTTCTAGTTGGAGTCTAATGTTAGGCAGTGTTTGCACTTTGTTCATTGTTGTTTAACTAGCTAATGTTAGCTGGCTGGCTCGTTAGCTAACTTTACGTGATGTGTGTACAACACCTGTTGAATATGGCCGGTGTCAGTAAACGTCTGCAAAAAAGCGTAATGAAATTGTTGCTATCAGAGCTGGTTATGCTGTTTTTGTGTTATCCAGAGGTAAACAAATCATCGGCCATAGCGTCAAGTGTGCACTCGTTTGAACGATGCTGAATGGGTGTAGATAAAGAAGAGCTCTTCACTAGATACCAAAACATTCAAAGGCGATTTTCTTAGAAGTGAGTTTGCAAGTTGATCAACTTTCAAAGCAGAATTACTTTCCCATTGTTCCTCAAATGCAGTTTCTGATATACCATTTTATAGCTCTTGTTAGGGTTCATTTCTTTCGTCCTTGTCAATCATTGGTTCATTGGTGAAATTAGCATTATGACAATATCTTTAATTAAATCATTCAAAAACCTTTATTAATGCAATTGCAGACAGAAATTGACAATCAGGAACATAGCACGCATGTTTCCGAGTAAGTTCTGCATCTAACAAAAAGTCTCCAGTTGTTTTGTTACACCCTCAGTCTATCCTGGTGATGTCACTACCTACGTCATTACCTTTTTACTCCTGAGACCAAAACCCTATATAAACAATGGCTTTTAGTGTTATCTAAAACTTAGCAGTAAACGTCCACTCCCCAAAGCTGATTTATTGTGGAATGTTTGACTAGTCTTATCTCCTCCATTCCCCTGCAGAGCTCCTTCTTCACAGTCACACATTCTCAGAGGGGCCTTTTTATAAGAAAAAGAGAGAGAACTAAAAAACAATTGTGGAATACTAAACCTCTACAATGAATATATATTGTTAATCTGTAGTCTAGGACCCTATACATTCTTACTACATAAGAATAATCAATTATTCTAATACATCAAACATTTTGGTACAACCCTTTTCATGACCCCTAGGTGAACCCGACACTCTACTTTAATCCAATGTAAAAAACACAATTTCACATTTTGCTACGTAAGACCGAATCCAGGTGGTCAGTCACATATTACAAAGTTCCCATAGAGGAGTCAAATAATGGAACACCCAATAGTATCCATGGTAGGGATTGAAATAAAAAAATATATGTGACTGACCGGCTCAAATAGGTCTTATGTAGCAACATTTGAAATTGTATTTTTTACATTGGATAAAAGTACTCTGAGCTACAAAATCATATATCCGACACTGCATGAGGAACAATGAGAAAGTAATTCTGCTTTGAAAGTTGAAAAATGTGTAAACTCACTTTTGAGAAAATGGCCTTTGAATGTTTTGATACCTACTGGAGAGCTCTCCTTTGTCTACACCCATTCAGCATTGTTCACAATTTCTTCAGCCAGCCCAATCCATCTCTTTAAGGATTCACATGTGAGGTCACGTGCTAAGCAGTGAGTAGTGTAGTAAAGATTAAGACTAAAAGGGGTCAAAGTAGAAGCCTACAATAAGGAACATTTCCAGTTAAACAGAAAGTGTCCAGATAAAAACATTTTAGAAATATTAGATGACGCTTACCCCGACACACTTGTCTAAATTGATGGGTGATGTGAAAGAAATGCTGTAAATCCACAGCCACATATTGCCAATTGGATTGGTCTCTACAGAAGGTGTAAACGGTACAGCCAAATGTTTACGTGCATAGTAGCAATATCAGAAATAGATAAAATAATATACAATATGTACAAGAACAATATCAATATCAGTGATAGATGAGGTAGTTATCTGCATACAAACAGGGGTAAAGTTGCTGAGCAGCAGGATAAAAAAAGTAGTAGCAGCAACGTATGACGTGTGTGTTAGGAGTGTAACGCTTTGTTTTGGAGACGGCGGAGCGGCGCAGGACACAGGTTTGAGTGCAAACAGACTTGTTTACTCAAAAAACAATCAAAATCTCCAACAGCAAAACAACAGGGTTAGGAGAAACACCTCCAACAACCACTGACAACGAACAATCACGGACAAAACAGAAAGGTAAGCCAGAGGGTAAATAAGGAACATAATAAGGGAATTGAAACCAGGTGTGTATAATCAAGACAAAAACATGGATCGGTGGTGACTAGAAAGCCGGTGACGTCGACCGCCGAACGCCGCCCGAACAAGGAGAGGGGCCGACTTCGGCGGAAGTCGTGACAAGGAGAGAGTCATTTGAATAGAGACACTGCAGATAGTGCTGATGACTGGTCCGATTCAACATTCATTTCATTCAATTCCGATTATACAAAATTGGGAAAAACAAAATGGACCATCCATGGTGGACCCCCACCTGCACTCGAGCAGATCTATTTCAACCTGTCTACCAGTGCATGAGTTAATGAGGCGCTTGCTATTCCAACTGTCATAAACTGTCACTGGAACTCGACCATCAAGACGGTAGGTAGACACCCCTTTTGTTAAGATGGAAACAAAATAGCTAGCCAGCTAATTATTGTTATTTTGTGACAGTTCTAATGTTAAATGTAATCTATTTATGATATTTTGTTTGTGGTATCGTTTGCTAAATGGTCTGGTAAAATAATTGGGAAATCAGAGTATGTTCACGTTATGTGTTTCTGTGATTGTGTTTACAATATAAAGTAAAACTTCAACGGTTAATAATATTTCTTATCCAATTTGGACGTTAAGTAACTGGATAATTTTTGTAACAATATTCTGCAGAAAAGTATGTTGAAATGTTATTTTACTGCCGCTTAAGTTACCAGTGTGAAAAGGCAGGTTAACAGTAGCCTAACATTAATTTATACGACAGACTAGGATATCGACACATAAAACTACTAATGTTAAGGGATTTCTAACATGTTTCGAGGCCAGTTTCATAATCAGCAATCAGATTGCGTTGTCTATGATGTTCACTTACAGCAAACTGTTAACCAACCTTTTCTGATTAATCAAGGTGAGTGTTCCCTGAAAATGACCCAAATTTATGAATGTTTTTTTGCAGTCAATTTGACACCTAAAAATCTCTGCTCTGTCTCTCTAGCCTGCCAGCTAATTCCAGCAGTAGCCCCAGCTCTTCCTCCGGCAGCCAGCCAGCTATTCAGCCAACAAAGGTGATTAAGGTTCCTAATAATTGAGTGAGAACCTCATTTATTGTTCTCAGCACCCATTTATTGATTTTCTGTTTTCCAGTGGTTTTTGTTATTAAACTGCGCTGTTGGAAAAACTGTTTTTGCTCTCCTGCGTCTGACTTCTCTGCCGCCAGTACGCACCCCTTACAGATACTGTGTGCAAGGCAAATGATCAGCATTAAAAACATTGTGGATGGGTATAATTTGTATGTATAAAATGTATAATAGTAATATTTAAAATTACTAAATCAGGTCTTTTTGTATACATTTATTTAAATTTGCATCGGGCCGCTTCTGGGGGGATTCTGTTAAGATCCCGGCAAAGTCGGCTGAATTCGGTTGACGGAAACGGGTCGATGTACTTGGGACGATTCTGGGCAGTCATTCATTTTGATTCCGGGCCGAGTCCGACACCAGGCCGATTCAATCAGTTCCGGCCCCCCCCGGAAGTGGGCCGCTTCTGGGCCGATTCCTCATTGCTAGCTGGGATGGGCACCCCCACAGCTAACACACACAACTTTCTCCACTGATACTGCACATTCCTTCATCTCATGCCCTCCTGCACACTTCTCAAATCTAGGAATCTCCCTCCTACACACTGCTGCAACATTACCATAAGTTAGGCACCTAAAACACTGTAGTATTTTCCGAACAAAAGCTCTCACGGGATAACTGACACATCCTAACTTGACCTTGTTGGGCAAAACTCTGCATCAAAACTCAGCAGGACAGACAATGTCTTCTCTGTTTCACCACGCTCACCACCGGGTCTGCGTCGCACCAAACAGCGAAGAAAATGTTCTAAACAGACGCTTCAGCTGGGTTACCCCTTCTGTCTGTGGTATAATTGGCTGCACTGCTCTGCTAACTAGCTAGCTATCTAGCAGCCTAGCTCCTGACAAGATGGAGTAACATTAGCTAGCTATCGACATCATAATATTTCTGTCAGGATTTTTGGGTCTGCCTGACAGGATCGAAACATAGATTCTTAGTAGCCAGCCGCTCCTTTGTCTAAGTACTGTATCTCTGGCCATCTAAACTTGGTAACGCCTACAAAGCTTGAGAGACGGCTGTTGGATTGTGATTGGACAATATCCAACGCATGTGCAACATGGGGGCGTCCCAAGGATTCCGGATAGCACCCACCAAACTAAATTTAGAGGAATCTGCCTTTGTCCATTCACCCAAAGAAAGAGAAAGAGAGAAAAAAGCCAACAGGAAAAATAAACTCAAGGAAATATAAGAACATACACACAAGCTTCAACTGATGCAAAGGCAGGTTGGTCATGAAAAGAGTGACTTAACCAGTAGAAGAATATACATTATATACATACAAAACGTCTATTGTGTTCAACTAATCAACTGATCTCACTCATGACATGACTTTTAGTCTATTTTAGCATTAATGGAAATGAGCTAACAAAAAGAAAGGAAACAGAACAAAATGCAGGTCCTGGGTTTGTGAGAGAGTTGCTTGGGCACATTTGCTGTGTGCTGTACCCGAGGATGTGTCAGATGGAAAAAGTGTGTTTGAGTATAGCCTATACACATTCTCTGTGACATGTATTTACTGTATAAAAGCTGGTATTTAACTTTGCAATTTCTTAATTATTTACCTCAGAATGTAATCTGACATGGAAAAACTGAGGGCCACAACCATGATATGTGCGAGGACTACATGGGATGTGCACGCATTTGTGTGCACGTGTACATGCACATGTAGCTCAGCTGAATCCAACACAGCTTGTTTCTAAAGCTAAGCAGCGAACATAGATATAGGCATCTGGATGGTAGACTTGTTCTCACTCAAGGGCATTACCCCTCACATACCAGTAGGAGTCATTGGACAATGGCTTCACATTCTATTTAGAGATACCTCGATTTAGGTTAATAACATGACATTGATTCAACCATACCATTTTACTATCAACATTGAAACAAGGTCAAATAAAATGTCTTATGAAATACAGTGAGGGAAAAAAGTATTTGATCCCCTTTTGTACGTTTGCCCACTGACAAAGAAGTGATCAGTCTATAATTTTAATGGTAGGTTTATTTGAACAGTGAGAGACAGAATAACAAAAAAATCCAGAAAAACGCATGTCAAAAATGTTATGAATTGATTTGCATTTTAATGAGGGAAATAAGTATTTGACCCCCTCTCAATCAGAAAGATTTCTGGCTCCCAGGTGTCTTTTATACAGGTAACGAGCTGAGATTAGGAACACACTCTTAAAGGGAGTGCTCCTAATCTCAGTTTGTTACCTGTATAAAAGACACCTGTCCACAGAAGCAATTAATCAGATTCCAAACTCTCCACCATGGCGAAGACCAAAGAGCTCTCCAAGGATGTCAGGGACAAGATTGTAGACCTACACAAGGCTGGAATGGGCTACAAGACCATCGTCAAGCAGCTTGGTGAGAAGGTGACAACAGTTGGCGCGATTATTCGCAAACGGAAGAAACACAAAAGAACTGTCAATATCCCTTGGCCTGGGGCTCCATGCAAGGTCTCACCTCGTGGAGTTGCAATGATCATGAGAACGGTGAGGAATCAGCCCAGAACTACACGGGAGGATCTTGACAATGATCTCAAGGCAACTGGGACCATAGTCACCAAGAAAACAATTGGTAACACACTACACCGTGAAGGACTGAAATCCTGCAGCGCCTGCAAGGTCCCCCTGCTCAAGAATACGTATACATGCCCGTCTGAAGTTTGCCAATAAACATCTGAATTATTCAGAGGACAACTGGGTGAAAGTGTTGTGGTCAGATGAGACCAAAATGGAGCTCTTTGACATCAACTCAGCTCGCCGTGTTTGGAGGAGGAGGAATGCTGCCTATGACCCCAAGAACACCATCCCCACCGTCAAACATGGAGGTGGAAACATTATGCTTTGGGGGACAGGACAACTTCACCGCATCAAAGGGACGATGGACGGGGCCATGTACCGTCAAATCTTGGGTGAGATCCTCCTTCCCTCAGCCAGGGCATTGAAAATGGGTTGTGGATGGGTAATCCAGTATGACAATGACCCAAAACACACGGCCAAGGCAACAAAGGAGTGGCTCAAGAAGAAGCACATTAAGGTCCTGGAGTGGCCTAGCCAGTCTCCAGACCTTAATCCCATAGAAAATCTGTGGCGGGAGCTGAAGGTTCGAGTTGCCAAACGTCAGCCTCAAAACCTTAATGACTTGGAGATGATCTGCAAAGAGGAGTGGGACAAAATCCCTCCTGAGATGTGTGAAGACCTGGTGGCCAACTACAAGAAACGTCTGACCTCTGTGATTGCCAACAAGGGTTTTGCCACCAAGTACTAAGTCATGTTTTGCAGAGGGGTCAAATACTTATTTCCCTCATTAAAATGCAAATAATTGTATAACATTTTTGACATGCATTTTTCTGGATTTTTTTGTTGTTATTTTGTCTCTCACTATTCCAATAAACCTACCATTATAATGATAGACTGATCATTTCTTTGTCAGTGGGCAAACGTACAAAATCAGCAGGGGATCAAATACCTTTTTCCCCCACTGTACCTCCCTTATCCTATCTCATTTGCACATGCTGTATATAGACCTATTGTATTATTGACTGCATGTTTGTTTGTTTATTCCATGTGTAACTGTGTTGTTGCTTGTGTCGCACTGCTTTGCTTTATCTTGGCCAGGTCGCAGTTGTAAATGAGAACTTGTTCTCAACTGGCCTACCTGGTTAAGTAACGGTGAAATAAAATTAAAAAAATGTAAAAAGTGATGAGATTGAAGGGCACTATGGTGTTGAAGGCTGAACCAATCACTGTTACATTGAACTGGTGTTATGATAATTCTGTTCCCAATGTTCATAAACTGAACTTCAATTAAACTACTCAGTCTGCACCCCAGAGTTTGTAAGATTCTGGTTAAATGACACAGACGGAGGCCCAGCCTACAATAGTCAACAATGTTTATTCACGAGGGCTCTGAATATCATACAATGTACACAGCCTTCTATACCTAACATTTGGTCATACCATATGTGATACCCCTTACAAATAAATGACTCTCCTCTTGTTTAACACTGTCAATGCTTATTTACAAGTCTTCTCCATCACATACATTGCTTATCATATCCTGCCCCATGTTACATAATCTACTGCAAGCCTAAAGGTTTCTCCCCTCCCTGGGTGGGGAGACCTTCTTCCTGTTATCAGTTTCACAGTGGTCACAAGTTGTCTGCTGTCAGTTAACCTGTTGAGGTATAGGGGGCAGTATTTCCACTTTTGGATGAAAAGCGTGCCCAGAGTAAACTGCCTAATACTCGGGCCCAGAGTATTAGGCAGTATTAAACTGTTTGAATGATGTCTGTGAGTATAACAGAACTCATATGGCAGGCAAAAACCTGAGAGGTATCCAACCAAGAAGTGGGAACTCTGAGGCTTGTAGTCTTTTCAAATGATTGTCTATCCAAACTACAGTGTCTGTGATGTCATAATCCACTTCCTAAGGCTTCCACTTGATGTCAACAGTCATTAGAACCTTGTTTGAGGCTTCTACTATGCAATTTGATTGAATAACACCTGGAACAATAAGTGGTCTGGCTGGGGTCACTTAGTTACCTCATTCGCGGTCACGCAGGGCTAGCCATTTTTCTTTTTCTTCTGTAATGAATACGCTATTGTCCGGTTGGAATATTATCAACGTTTTATGTTAAAAACACCCTAAAGATTGATTGTGAACATGGTTTGACATGTTTTTACAAACGCTAAGGGAACTTTATAACTTTTCGTCTATGATGGATGGACGCGCATCATGCCTTTTGGAATAGTGATCTGGACGCACAAACAAAACTGATTTATTTGGACATAAATTATGGACTTTATCGAACAAATGAACATTTCTTGTGGAAGTGGGAGTCCTTCCGAGTGCATTCCGGCGAAGATCAGCAAAGGTAAGAAAATATTTATAACAGTATTTTAGAGTTTTGATGACGCCGTGGCTTGACGGCTAACTGTATAGCTTGCATTGATGGCCGAGCTCTGTACTCAGAATATTGAACAACGTGCTTTCTCCTTAAAGTTATTTTGAAATCTGACACAGCGGTTGCATTAAGGAGTAGTTTATCTATAATTCTTTAAATAATTTTTATATATTTTGTCAACGTTTATGATGAGTATTTCTGTAAATTGATGTGCTGATTCACCGGAAGTTTTGGGAGTTATACATTTTCTGAACGTCACACGCCAATGTAAAATGGGGTTTTTGGATAGAAATATGAACTTGATCGAACAAAAAATGCATGTATTGTGTAACATGATGTCCTAGGAGTGTCATCTGATGAAGATCGTCAAAGGTTAGTGCATAATTTTAGCTGGTTTTCTGTTTTTTTGTGATGCCTGTCCTTGCTAGGAAAATGGCTGTGTGGTTTTTCTTGTCTTGGCACTGTCCTAACATAATCTAACTTTATGCTTTCGCCATAAAGCCTTTTTGAAATCGGACAATGTGGTTGGATTAAGGAGAGGTTTATCTTTCAAATGGTGTAAAATAGTTGTATGTTTGAGAAATTTGAATAATGACATTTTGTTGTTTTGAATTTGGCGCCCTGATATTTCACTGGCTGCTGAATAGTGTGAACCGTGGGTGGGGCGGTAGCATCCCAAGCAGCCCTGAGAAGTTAACAGTTCCCCTTTTCCTTGAATGTCTTACTTACATTGCTAAAGAGTAAAGTCTTAGCTTGTCCTATGCACTCACATTTATAGAATTAGTCTTCTAATCATTCAGTTATACATTTTCGGGGTGGAATCATTTAGTCAAAACTGTGATGTTTAACGAACAATTTCAATCTATCTAATCGAATAGAATCCACAGATTGCGAGTTGAAGATAAATACTTTTACTAAGAGTATTAGTATATTAGTAATTGACTGACCGGTCTCTCCAGATCTCCTAACAGTACTATATCTAGGGTCAATTTTAGATCAATGCTATGCATTTTCAGCCATTCCTGAACCTGAGACCAGAAAGAGGCTACCGGAGAGTAATACCAAAATAAATGGTCTATTCATTCTGTATCCTCACAACAAAATCTGCAGAGCTTCGATGATTTTATGCCCCAAATATTCAACATTTTGTTGGTGGCAAGAATTCTATATTTTAATTTTAACTGAAAAGCACGAAGTCTTGAATCTTGCGTTGTTTTATATATCAACTCATACACCCTGTACCATGGAATCGGTACATAAAAAATCTCTTCCCAACTATTTTGCAATCTGTATGGCACAGTTGTCAACATCCTGGTCCTCAAATGAAACTGGTAAACTTTCCTATTTATGCTATTTTTATTCCTCCGCCAGTTTTGATCCTTTATATTGGGATCACATGTGACCACCGTCAGTCTGAACATGCGCATGATGCCAGGTACAGGAGTGGTAGTAACAGAGAAAATGCAACTGATGCTAATTAGACCCAATACACCTGGTATTTATGTTATGTGACATGTCTTAATTAACCCAGGTGTATCTATTTGTCTCCAGGTGCAGCTCATTGCAATTAGGGGCCGGCGTTTGCTGGTCTATACATGGCTATTGGTTCAGTCTCATCTCATGGAGATAGATAGAGGACTCTAGATGGATAAAAATACATTTTGGCATTAACATTGCCATTGAGGGCGGAACATTTTAAAGTAGACATCTAGGTGGGGCTTCTTCGTTAAGGAAGAATCACACGGGCCACGTTCAGTCGCAAAGCCTTCGAGCATTGCAGATTTCCATTTCATGAATAGAGACAACGTATTTCCTTATTCTACATGTCGGAGAGCCATATTTGTTCAACATTGCATATTTTTATCTGAACCTTCCAAAACGTTGCATCCTGCTGAACGCACCCTATTATTCAATCCGGGTCATCAGGAGGGATCAGCCAATTAATTATACTCTTGAGCAAACATTGCATAACTGTATTCACATCCTACCATACCTTTGTCTGTACATTATGCCTTGAATCTATTCTACCTTGCCCAGAAACCTGCTCCTTTTACTCTCTGTTCCGAACGTACTAGACGACCAGTTGTTATAGCCTTTAGCCGTACACTTATCCTACTGCTAATCTGTTCCTCTGGTGATGTAGAGGTTAACCCAGGCCCTGCAGTGCCTAGCTCCACTCCCATTCCCCAGGCGCTCTCATTTGTTGACTTCTCTAACCGTAAAAGCCTTGGTTTCATGCATGTTAACATTAGAAGCCCCCTCCCTAAGTTTATTTTATTCACTGCTATAGCACACTCTGCCAACCCGGTTGTCCTAGCCGTGTCTGAATCCTGGTTTAGGAGGACCACCAAAACCCCTGAAATTTCCATCCCTAACTATAACATTTTCCGACAAGATAGAACTGCCAAAGCAGGTGGAGTTGCAATCTACTGCAGCGTTAGCCTGCAGAGTTCTGTCTTACTATCCAGGTCTGTGCCCAAACAATTTGACCTTGTACTTTTAAAAAAAAATCAACCTTTCCAGAAACAAGTCTCTCACCGTTGCCACTTGCTATAGACCACCTTCTGTGCCCTGGACACCATATGTGAACTGATTGCCCCCCATCTATCTTCAGAGCTCGTGCTGTTAGGTGACCTATACTGGCATATGCTTAACACCCCGGCCATCCTACAATCTAAGCTTGATGCCCTCAATCTCACACAAATTATCAATGAACCTACCAGGTACAACCCCAAATCCATAAACACGGGCACCCTCATATATATCATCCTAACCAACGTGCCCTCCAAATACACCTCTGCTGTCTTCAACCAGGATCTCAGCGATCACTGCCAAATTGCCTGCGTCCGTAATGGGTCTGCGGTCAAACAACCACCTCTCATCACTTTCAAACGCTTCCTAAAACCCTTCAGCGAGCAAACCTTTCTAATCGACCAGGCCCGGGTATCCTGGAAGGATTTTGACCTCATTCCGACAATAGAGGATGTCTAGTTATTCATTAAAAGTGCTTTCCTCACCATCTTAAATAAGCATGCCCCATTCAAAAAATGTACAACCAGGAACAGATATGGACCTTGGTTCACTCCAGACCTGACTGCTCTTGACCAGCACAAAAACATCCTGTGGCGTACTGCATTAGCATCGAATAGCCCCCGCGATATGCAGCTTTTCAGGGAAGTTAGGAAAGCAAAGGCTAGCTTTTTCAAACTGAAATTTTCATCCTGTGACACGAACTCCAAAAAGTTCTGGGACACTGTCACCACCGATAAATCCATGATAATTGAGAATTTCAATAAGCATTTTTCTATGGCTGGCCGTGCTTTCCACCTGGCTACCCCTACCCAGGTCAACAGCCCTGCACCCCCCACATCAACTTGCCAAAGCCTCTCCCATCCTTCACCCAAATCCAGATCGCTGATGTTCTGATAGTGCTGCAAACTCTGGACCCCTATAACTCAGCCGGGCTAGACAATCTGGACCGTCTTTTTCTAAAATGATCAGCCGAAATTGTTGCAACCCCTATTACTAGCCTGTTCAACCTCTCTTTCGCATCGTCTGAGATCCCCAAAGATTGGAAAGCTGTCATCCCCCTCTTCAAGGTCATCACCCTCTTCAAAGGGGGAGACACTCTAGACCCAAATTGCTACAGACCTATATCTATCCTACCCTGCCTTTCTAAGGTCTTCGAAAGCCAAGATAACAAACAGATCACCAACCATTTCGAATCCAACCGTAATTTCTCCGCTATGCAATCTGGTTTCCGAGCTGGTCATGGGTGTACTTCAGCAACGCTCAAGGTCCTAAAAGATATCATAACCACCATCGATAAGAGACAATACTGTGCAGCTGTATTCATCGACCTGGCCAAGGCTTTCGACTCTGTCAATCACCACATTCTTATCGGCAAACTCAACAAACTTGGTTTCTCAAATGACTGCCTAGCCTGGTTCACCAACTTCTTCTCAGATAGAGTTAAGTTGGTCAAATCGGAGGGCCTGTTGTCCGGACCTCTGGCAGTCTCTATGGGGGTGCCACAGGGTTCAATTCTCGGGTCGACTCTTTTCTCTGTATACATCAATGATGTTGCTCTTGTTGCTGGTGATTCTCTGATCCACCTCTATGCAGACGACACCATTATGTATACTTCTGGCCCTTCTTTGGACACTAAGAACAAAATACCCTTATCAAATATCTTTTGCACAAATACAGGTCTTTTATCAACCAGCACAGAGTTCAGCCATAATATTTTTTGTAATATTTGTTCTATCTTTTCAGGTGGATGAAATTGTAGCCAGTTCTGCAATGCTTGTTTGAAAAAGAGAGATACTGTGAAAAAAAAGTATCATTTGCAATTAATCAAAAATGAGACATGGCAATCTGCACAAAGGATGAGCTTTTCTTAGTAATCTACATGAGAACCATTTAGGGTTCAAGAAAAACTTTTGAATAAGTGAAGCTTTCAGAAAGAGGTTTAGTGCTTTTATATTTAATAATCTCAACCCATCCAATTCATATTCATAATAGATTACATTACATCGTTCTTGAATAAGTTAAGTTCTTGTTTTTCCACTGATTTTGTATCTCTGTAGTATTGTTTTTATCGCCATTTACCTGTACTATTAGTTCATGGGTTCTCTTAGTTAATGCTGACTATTTGGGGCATACAACCATCGAAGCTCTGCAGATTTTGTGAGGATACAGAATCAATTGTCCATTTATTTTGGTATTGCCCTCAAGTAGCCTCTCAGGAATGTCTGAAAATGCAAAACATTGATCCAAAATTGACCCTAGAAATAGTACTGTTGGAGAGCTGGAGACCGGGGTCAGTCAATTACCACTCTGTCAAAGTATTTCAACTCAGTCTGTAGATTCTAGTCGACAGAAATTGTGTTAATCACAACATAGTATGCTGCGTAGAAATCCCAAAAGGGTGGCCAGCAGAGACAGGTGGGATGTGGAATTGGAGACAAGTGGGAGCAGAGTTGCTGGGCAAAGGATAGAATGACAGATGTAAAATAAATTCCATATAAAAAGGTAAGTACATTGACACTGAGGGCTGTGTTGATACAGTTGAGGTTGATTCCATGCAGGTGTTTGTACAAATGCACATGGTGCCATACATGCACTCAAACATTGTTGGCCTTGCTTTTCCTCAGGGTGGAATCTGATGGTTGAGGGGCAGCATCGGTAGGGTCCCCGTTTGACATTGTGGGAGATCTGTCGACGTGCCCTTCAGCAGGGTGTTGACCCTGTTTGCCTCTCTGGATAAGAGGCTGTTAGATGACTAATATGATGTAGTTGGGCAGCATCACTGCAAGTATATGTTTAAGAAATAGCCTCTAGATTAATTTACACATCACGGTAACATTTGGCTTATGATCTGATCAATAAGAGTCTATCACTTAATGATCAGGGTTTGTAGGGTCTACACGTTGTATGTAATGTCTTAACCGTCCAGGTCTGCTTTGTGACCAGATTAGCTGCTGACGTGAACAAACTTGGACAAGTAAGCCTGCTGATGTCATAAGTACTACTTGTCAGTGATTTGAGGGGCAGGTACAATTGATTGACCATCCAGAGCACAATGAGTATTTTACAACTGCCTAAAGGTGGGCACAGAAGACCGACAAAGGCATGTTAGGGCCAGGTACAAATGAGTCCAGTGAAAGGCGAGAATAAAGGACACATGTTCAGAAATATTCATGTGACATTTAGTAATATACAAGAGGCAACCAGTCTTGTCTTTCTGACATGTCATTTAATTCAGACCAACCACAGTTCAGAAATGCTTCCACACAAAATACACAGGTTTACAATGGTCATTGAAGTTGGAGGAAAACAGCAAGATATCCCAGAAGCCTTGTACATCTTCAGGTTCCACAGGAAGATATTCTACAAGACAAACCGTCAGCACCAGCATTCTAGTTCCCAGTCATGTGTGCATGCACACACATATATATAAAACTCACATTCAGTCACAGGTGTAAGCCACATCCAAGTACTTATAAGTTCCGACACAGGGGTCACCGAACACGGAGTTGGATACCTTGACGATACACTGGCGCTCTCCGTCACACCTGTGTGTAAACAGGTAGAGGTTATTAACGCCACAGCCAATGAGTGCCTACAGGTAAATGCACACTAAAGGTGTCACTACCTTTCTGCCATTGTGCTGGATTGGCTGAGGCAGTTGGTGTTTTTGAGTTGTTTATGTGGGCGCCCAGTGGAACACACATCGTGTTGACGACGACCATAGTTGGCACGCTGAATATGGATCTCACCCCGATCTGAGGAAGATAAAGAAGAAAATGGCCAAATCTGGGTGTTTGTGTGGGCTAGTGACTAATATACATCACCACATGATTATACCGTACGGTAGTGCTAACCAGCTTACCACATAGTAGTTGGGAATCAGAGCCTTCACATATGATGCTGCTTACTGCAAGGACAACACAGGAGTTACACCACACTGGCCAGACAAATTAAGACATACATTAGCCTGGTGAAGTGTTTGGGATGGGCACTAACAGGGAATGTTGATTTCAGGTGCATATTTTTTTTAAAGTCATTTTAAACTTGTTGGCAAGTATAAAAAGGCGCGTCATCTTTCACTGTTACCTTGTAGTTTCAGTTCCTTATGAGCAGGTCTCTAAAGGCTAACATTTTAAGCAAACTGGCTGGCTAGATCTAAACTGGTGAAAAATAAAGTCGACCCGCTACACCAAATCTGTATTTCTATGCCGTGCCAGATTAGCTGTATACCCTACAAATATGTGGGAGTAGCGCTAGCTAGCTACCGTTCACTGAAACATAGTCGGTCTTTAACCAGATTAAGTGCGCACAAGCATCAAATAAGCCACTTCCCGTCCGTGTTCCTGCTGGCTAATTGAGCTTGATATGTACATCTAAAAAGGAACAGCATATGAGACAAGTCAAAAAGGGTCAATGGTGCAGCTGTAGAATTGAGCATCGGAAGGCTGATAGCAAATCCTTTTAGCCTCCTGGCAGGGAGGGGCTCAGCCCTCCGTTTCATGTAGTCCACAATCAGTTCCTTTGTCTTGCCGATATTGTCGTCTTGGCACCACACTGCCAGGTCTCCGACCTCCCTATAGGCTACGCTAACTAAAGTTGTTGCCGGGTACATTGTTCCATAACCACAGTTTATGTGCTAGAGTTAGTTAGCAGGTGAGGGTGGCTTAAACATGGAGAAACAAATGCATGTATTTAACACGTTGTGGCCATAAAGCAGAATTTAATAACAAAGCTGGTACCATAGGGGAACCAACCCATTCTATTCCCTTTCTTGCCATCAGCAGAGTGCACGCTTTTACAAAAGAGTCAAATGGGTAGGAGTATTAAACAATATCCCAACATGCCACAGTCATACCGATAGTACGTCGAATTAAATTATGGCTTTTGGTGCCCACCACTAGCTATTATTAGCACACATTCAGAGACTGACTTGTTTCATGCTGTTGGACACAGGAGTATTTGGTGTCCAGGTACTTGTAAGTCCCGACACAGGGGTCCCCAAAAACGAAGTTGGATGCTGGGACAACACACTGGCTCTTCCCATCGCACCTGTTTGTTTCAAAGACAGGTAGAGGTCATGAGTTCCCACAGGTGAAGACTACAGGTTCTAGTATCTTTTTAACCATCTTGCTGGTGGTTGTTACCACTACAGCCAAGGAGTTCATACAGGTAAACACCACTGGTTCTAGTACCTTTCTGCCACCTTGCTGGTGGAGGATTGGCTGAGGCAGTTGGTGTCGGTGAGTTGGTTATCGGGGCGCCCAATGGAACACACATCGTGTTGACGCCGACCATAGTTGGCACGCTTGATTTGAATCTTACCTCCATCTGAGGGAGATGGGGAAGAGAGACAAAGAAAAGGAGAAAGGTGAGCGAAGACTGGGTCTCTTAAGTGTGGGCCAGTGACGCTAATCTACAGTAGAAAATATCATAGGTGGTCAGTGACTATACAGTAGTGTTGACTAGCTTACCACATTGCAGTAAAGCATCAGAGCCTTCACACGTGATGCTGATTGCTGCCAGGACAAATTAACAGGAATTACACACCACTCACATTAGCTTGGTTAAGTAGTATCATCATTATTACATACAGTACCTCCATCTGTTAGTGTACAGCAAGCTGCAGCCAGCACTGAAAGAACGTCACACAGCTAGTTCAGCAACATTCCACATCATATGCACTTGGACCATGAAGCTAGAATTTAGCATTTGACTCTACTGTAGTCATGGAGTTCAGAATTTGGTCTCTTATTCCATGCATGCAATGTGACAGTTTGTTAGACAATTTTGTTTTGAACAATAGAAATTGAATGTCCCTCAAGTCATATGACATGATACAGATTTTGTATACTCACATGTGACCACCGTCAGTCTGAACATGCGCATGATGCCAGGTACAGGAGTGGTAGTAACAGAGAAAATGCAACTGATGCTAATTAGACCCAATACACCTGGTATTTATGTTATGTGACATGTCTTAATTAACCCAGGTGTATCTATTTGTCTCCAGGTGCAGCTCATTGCAATTAGGGGCCGGCGTTTGCTGGTCTATACATGGCTATTGGTTCAGTCTCATCTCATGGAGATAGATAGAGGACTCTAGATGGATAAAAATACATTTTGGCATTAACATTGCCATTGAGGGCGGAACATTTTAAAGTAGACATCTAGGTGGGGCTTCTTCGTTAAGGAAGAATCACACGGGCCACGTTCAGTCGCAAAGCTTTCGAGCATTGCAGATTTCCATTTCATGAATAGAGACAACGTATTTCCTTATTCTACATGTCGGAGAGCCATATTTGTTCAACATTGCATATTTTTATCTGAACCTTCCAAAACGTTGCATCCTGCTGAACGCACCCTATTATTCAATCCGGGTCATCAGGAGGGATCAGCCAATTAATTATACTCTTGAGCAAACATTGCATAACTGTATTCACATCCTACCATACCTTTGTCTGTACATTATGCCTTGAATCTATTCTACCTTGCCCAGAAACCTGCTCCTTTTACTCTCTGTTCCGAACGTACTAGACGACCAGTTGTTATAGCCTTTAGCCGTACACTTATCCTACTGCTAATCTGTTCCTCTGGTGATGTAGAGGTTAACCCAGGCCCTGCAGTGCCTAGCTCCACTCCCATTCCCCAGGCGCTCTCATTTGTTGACTTCTCTAACCGTAAAAGCCTTGGTTTCATGCATGTTAACATTAGAAGCCCCCTCCCTAAGTTTATTTTATTCACTGCTATAGCACACTCTGCCAACCCGGTTGTCCTAGCCGTGTCTGAATCCTGGTTTAGGAGGACCACCAAAACCCCTGAAATTTCCATCCCTAACTATAACATTTTCCGACAAGATAGAACTGCCAAAGCAGGTGGAGTTGCAATCTACTGCAGCGTTAGCCTGCAGAGTTCTGTCTTACTATCCAGGTCTGTGCCCAAACAATTTGACCTTGTACTTTTTAAAAAAAATCAACCTTTCCAGAAACAAGTCTCTCACCGTTGCCACTTGCTATAGACCACCTTCTGTGCCCTGGACACCATATGTGAACTGATTGCCCCCCATCTATCTTCAGAGCTCGTGCTGTTAGGTGACCTATACTGGCATATGCTTAACACCCCGGCCATCCTACAATCTAAGCTTGATGCCCTCAATCTCACACAAATTATCAATGAACCTACCAGGTACAACCCCAAATCCATAAACACGGGCACCCTCATATATATCATCCTAACCAACGTGCCCTCCAAATACACCTCTGCTGTCTTCAACCAGGATCTCAGCGATCACTGCCAAATTGCCTGCGTCCGTAATGGGTCTGCGGTCAAACAACCACCTCTCATCACTTTCAAACGCTTCCTAAAACCCTTCAGCGAGCAAACCTTTCTAATCGACCAGGCCCGGGTATCCTGGAAGGATTTTGACCTCATTCCGACAATAGAGGATGTCTAGTTATTCATTAAAAGTGCTTTCCTCACCATCTTAAATAAGCATGCCCCATTCAAAAAATGTACAACCAGGAACAGATATGGACCTTGGTTCACTCCAGACCTGACTGCTCTTGACCAGCACAAAAACATCCTGTGGCGTACTGCATTAGCATCGAATAGCCCCCGCGATATGCAGCTTTTCAGGGAAGTTAGGAAAGCAAAGGCTAGCTTTTTCAAACTGAAATTTTCATCCTGTGACACGAACTCCAAAAAGTTCTGGGACACTGTCACCACCGATAAATCCATGATAATTGAGAATTTCAATAAGCATTTTTCTATGGCTGGCCGTGCTTTCCACCTGGCTACCCCTACCCAGGTCAACAGCCCTGCACCCCCCACATCAACTTGCCAAAGCCTCTCCCATCCTTCACCCAAATCCAGATCGCTGATGTTCTGATAGTGCTGCAAACTCTGGACCCCTATAACTCAGCCGGGCTAGACAATCTGGACCGTCTTTTTCTAAAATGATCAGCCGAAATTGTTGCAACCCCTATTACTAGCCTGTTCAACCTCTCTTTCGCATCGTCTGAGATCCCCAAAGATTGGAAAGCTGTCATCCCCCTCTTCAAGGTCATCACCCTCTTCAAAGGGGGAGACACTCTAGACCCAAATTGCTACAGACCTATATCTATCCTACCCTGCCTTTCTAAGGTCTTCGAAAGCCAAGATAACAAACAGATCACCAACCATTTCGAATCCAACCGTAATTTCTCCGCTATGCAATCTGGTTTCCGAGCTGGTCATGGGTGTACTTCAGCAACGCTCAAGGTCCTAAAAGATATCATAACCACCATCGATAAGAGACAATACTGTGCAGCTGTATTCATCGACCTGGCCAAGGCTTTCGACTCTGTCAATCACCACATTCTTATCGGCAAACTCAACAAACTTGGTTTCTCAAATGACTGCCTAGCCTGGTTCACCAACTTCTTCTCAGATAGAGTTAAGTTGGTCAAATCGGAGGGCCTGTTGTCCGGACCTCTGGCAGTCTCTATGGGGGTGCCACAGGGTTCAATTCTCGGGTCGACTCTTTTCTCTGTATACATCAATGATGTTGCTCTTGTTGCTGGTGATTCTCTGATCCACCTCTATGCAGACGACACCATTATGTATACTTCTGGCCCTTCTTTGGACACTAAGAACAAAATACCCTTATCAAATATCTTTTGCACAAATACAGGTCTTTTATCAACCAGCACAGAGTTCAGCCATAATATTTTTTGTAATATTTGTTCTATCTTTTCAGGTGGATGAAATTGTAGCCAGTTCTGCAATGCTTGTTTGAAAAAGAGAGATACTGTGAAAAAAAAGTATCATTTGCAATTAATCAAAAATGAGACATGGCAATCTGCACAAAGGATGAGCTTTTCTTAGTAATCTACATGAGAACCATTTAGGGTTCAAGAAAAACTTTTGAATAAGTGAAGCTTTCAGAAAGAGGTTTAGTGCTTTTATATTTAATAATCTCAACCCATCCAATTCATATTCATAATAGATTACATTACATCGTTCTTGAATAAGTTAAGTTCTTGTTTTTCCACTGATTTTGTATCTCTGTAGTATTGTTTTTATCGCCATTTACCTGTACTATTAGTTCATGGGTTCTCTTAGTTAATGCTGACTATTTGGGGCATACAACCATCGAAGCTCTGCAGATTTTGTGAGGATACAGAATCAATTGTCCATTTATTTTGGTATTGCCCTCAAGTAGCCTCTCAGGAATGTCTGAAAATGCAAAACATTGATCCAAAATTGACCCTAGAAATAGTACTGTTGGAGAGCTGGAGACCGGGGTCAGTCAATTACCACTCTGTCAAAGTATTTCAACTCAGTCTGTAGATTCTAGTCGACAGAAATTGTGTTAATCACAACATAGTATGCTGCGTAGAAATCCCAAAAGGGTGGCCAGCAGAGACAGGTGGGATGTGGAATTGGAGACAAGTGGGAGCAGAGTTGCTGGGCAAAGGATAGAATGACAGATGTAAAATAAATTCCATATAAAAAGGTAAGTACATTGACACTGAGGGCTGTGTTGATACAGTTGAGGTTGATTCCATGCAGGTGTTTGTACAAATGCACATGGTGCCATACATGCACTCAAACATTGTTGGCCTTGCTTTTCCTCAGGGTGGAATCTGATGGTTGAGGGGCAGCATCGGTAGGGTCCCCGTTTGACATTGTGGGAGATCTGTCGACGTGCCCTTCAGCAGGGTGTTGACCCTGTTTGCCTCTCTGGATAAGAGGCTGTTAGATGACTAATATGATGTAGTTGGGCAGCATCACTGCAAGTATATGTTTAAGAAATAGCCTCTAGATTAATTTACACATCACGGTAACATTTGGCTTATGATCTGATCAATAAGAGTCTATCACTTAATGATCAGGGTTTGTAGGGTCTACACGTTGTATGTAATGTCTTAACCGTCCAGGTCTGCTTTGTGACCAGATTAGCTGCTGACGTGAACAAACTTGGACAAGTAAGCCTGCTGATGTCATAAGTACTACTTGTCAGTGATTTGAGGGGCAGGTACAATTGATTGACCATCCAGAGCACAATGAGTATTTTACAACTGCCTAAAGGTGGGCACAGAAGACCGACAAAGGCATGTTAGGGCCAGGTACAAATGAGTCCAGTGAAAGGCGAGAATAAAGGACACATGTTCAGAAATATTCATGTGACATTTAGTAATATACAAGAGGCAACCAGTCTTGTCTTTCTGACATGTCATTTAATTCAGACCAACCACAGTTCAGAAATGCTTCCACACAAAATACACAGGTTTACAATGGTCATTGAAGTTGGAGGAAAACAGCAAGATATCCCAGAAGCCTTGTACATCTTCAGGTTCCACAGGAAGATATTCTACAAGACAAACCGTCAGCACCAGCATTCTAGTTCCCAGTCATGTGTGCATGCACACACATATATATAAAACTCACATTCAGTCACAGGTGTAAGCCACATCCAAGTACTTATAAGTTCCGACACAGGGGTCACCGAACACGGAGTTGGATACCTTGACGATACACTGGCGCTCTCCGTCACACCTGTGTGTAAACAGGTAGAGGTTATTAACGCCACAGCCAATGAGTGCCTACAGGTAAATGCACACTAAAGGTGTCACTACCTTTCTGCCATTGTGCTGGATTGGCTGAGGCAGTTGGTGTTTTTGAGTTGTTTATGTGGGCGCCCAGTGGAACACACATCGTGTTGACGACGACCATAGTTGGCACGCTGAATATGGATCTCACCCCGATCTGAGGAAGATAAAGAAGAAAATGGCCAAATCTGGGTGTTTGTGTGGGCTAGTGACTAATATACATCACCACATGATTATACCGTACGGTAGTGCTAACCAGCTTACCACATAGTAGTTGGGAATCAGAGCCTTCACATATGATGCTGCTTACTGCAAGGACAACACAGGAGTTACACCACACTGGCCAGACAAATTAAGACATACATTAGCCTGGTGAAGTGTTTGGGATGGGCACTAACAGGGAATGTTGATTTCAGGTGCATATTTTTTTTAAAGTCATTTTAAACTTGTTGGCAAGTATAAAAAGGCGCGTCATCTTTCACTGTTACCTTGTAGTTTCAGTTCCTTATGAGCAGGTCTCTAAAGGCTAACATTTTAAGCAAACTGGCTGGCTAGATCTAAACTGGTGAAAAATAAAGTCGACCCGCTACACCAAATCTGTATTTCTATGCCGTGCCAGATTAGCTGTATACCCTACAAATATGTGGGAGTAGCGCTAGCTAGCTACCGTTCACTGAAACATAGTCGGTCTTTAACCAGATTAAGTGCGCACAAGCATCAAATAAGCCACTTCCCGTCCGTGTTCCTGCTGGCTAATTGAGCTTGATATGTACATCTAAAAAGGAACAGCATATGAGACAAGTCAAAAAGGGTCAATGGTGCAGCTGTAGAATTGAGCATCGGAAGGCTGATAGCAAATCCTTTTAGCCTCCTGGCAGGGAGGGGCTCAGCCCTCCGTTTCATGTAGTCCACAATCAGTTCCTTTGTCTTGCCGATATTGTCGTCTTGGCACCACACTGCCAGGTCTCCGACCTCCCTATAGGCTACGCTAACTAAAGTTGTTGCCGGGTACATTGTTCCATAACCACAGTTTATGTGCTAGAGTTAGTTAGCAGGTGAGGGTGGCTTAAACATGGAGAAACAAATGCATGTATTTAACACGTTGTGGCCATAAAGCAGAATTTAATAACAAAGCTGGTACCATAGGGGAACCAACCCATTCTATTCCCTTTCTTGCCATCAGCAGAGTGCACGCTTTTACAAAAGAGTCAAATGGGTAGGAGTATTAAACAATATCCCAACATGCCACAGTCATACCGATAGTACGTCGAATTAAATTATGGCTTTTGGTGCCCACCACTAGCTATTATTAGCACACATTCAGAGACTGACTTGTTTCATGCTGTTGGACACAGGAGTATTTGGTGTCCAGGTACTTGTAAGTCCCGACACAGGGGTCCCCAAAAACGAAGTTGGATGCTGGGACAACACACTGGCTCTTCCCATCGCACCTGTTTGTTTCAAAGACAGGTAGAGGTCATGAGTTCCCACAGGTGAAGACTACAGGTTCTAGTATCTTTTTAACCATCTTGCTGGTGGTTGTTACCACTACAGCCAAGGAGTTCATACAGGTAAACACCACTGGTTCTAGTACCTTTCTGCCACCTTGCTGGTGGAGGATTGGCTGAGGCAGTTGGTGTCGGTGAGTTGGTTATCGGGGCGCCCAATGGAACACACATCGTGTTGACGCCGACCATAGTTGGCACGCTTGATTTGAATCTTACCTCCATCTGAGGGAGATGGGGAAGAGAGACAAAGAAAAGGAGAAAGGTGAGCGAAGACTGGGTCTCTTAAGTGTGGGCCAGTGACGCTAATCTACAGTAGAAAATATCATAGGTGGTCAGTGACTATACAGTAGTGTTGACTAGCTTACCACATTGCAGTAAAGCATCAGAGCCTTCACACGTGATGCTGATTGCTGCCAGGACAAATTAACAGGAATTACACACCACTCACATTAGCTTGGTTAAGTAGTATCATCATTATTACATACAGTACCTCCATCTGTTAGTGTACAGCAAGCTGCAGCCAGCACTGAAAGAACGTCACACAGCTAGTTCAGCAACATTCCACATCATATGCACTTGGACCATGAAGCTAGAATTTAGCATTTGACTCTACTGTAGTCATGGAGTTCAGAATTTGGTCTCTTATTCCATGCATGCAATGTGACAGTTTGTTAGACAATTTTGTTTTGAACAATAGAAATTGAATGTCCCACAAGTCATATGACATGTACTTCCATTACTCTCAAATACAAACATTTGTTCATATATATTTAAATTCTAATCTGCATCAGATACAGATTTTGTATACTCACATGTGACCACCGTCAGTCTGAACATGCGCATGATGCCGGGTACTGGAGTGGTAGTAACAGAGAAAATGAAACTGATGCCAATTAGACCCAATACACCTGGTATTTATGTTATGTGACATGTCTTAATTAACACCAGGTGTATCTATTTGTCTCCAGGTGCACCTCATTGCAATTAGGGGCCGGCGTTTGCTGGTCTATACCTGGCGATTGGTTCAGTCTCATGGAGTTAGATAGAGGACTCTAGATGGATAAAATCAATTTTGACATTAACATTGCCATTGAGGGCTTCCAACATTTTAAAGTAGCCATCTAGGTGGGGCTTCTTCATTAAGGAAGAATCACACGGGCCACGTTCAGTCGCAAAACCTTTGAGCGTTGCAGATTTCCATTTCATGAATAGAGACAACGTATTTCCTTATTCTACATGTCGGAGAGACATATCTGTTCAACATAGCATATTTTTATCTGAACCTTTCCAAAACGTTGCATCCTGCTGAACGCACCCTATTATTCAATCTACTTTAATAAAATGAATATTGCCGGTGTTGTCTCAAATGTAATTACATTTGTTAATTGATTTGAATGTCCGAGCGCTCACGGACGCCATAATGGGACACATAAAAATGATATCCTGTGTCCATCATTCTCTATGGTTAGATCCCCATGATGTGTTGTTCTGGTGGCGTGAGAGCGTGCGAGCCCTTTGGGTGTTGCACTTATCAGGCTTCACTGCCGTGGTACGGAAAGGCTGGTCCGAGTGATTTTGTGCATTTATATGTTCACAGTTGCCACTCCTGTGAAGGGAGACCACTGAGCTTGAAGGCAGTTTGGTGACCACAGAACCCACAGTACAGGTACTCTACTGTAAATATTATTCAAGTGAACTGTGTTGAAGGACTATGTACAGTCGTGGCCAAAGGTTTTGTATGATGGCAATTTGCATATACTCCAGAATGTTATGAAGAGTGATCAGATGAATTGCAATTAATTGCAAAGCCCCTCTTTGCCATGCAAATGAACTGAATCCCCCAAAAACATGTCCACTGCATTTCAACCCTGCCACAAAAGGTCCAGCTGATATCATGTCAGTGATTCTCTTGTAAACACAGGTGTGAGTGTTGACGAGGATAAGGCTGGAGATCACTCTTTCATGCTGATTGAGTTCGAATAACAGACTGGAAGCTTCAAAAGGAGGGTGGTGCTTGGAATCATTGTTCTTCCTCTGTCAACCATGCTTACCTGCAAGGAAACATGTGCCGTCATCATTGCTTTGCACAAAAAGGGCTTCATAGCCAAGGATATTGCTGCCAGTAAGATTGCACCTAAATCAACCATTTATCGAATCATCAAGAACTTCAAGGAGAGCGGTTCAATTGTTGTGAAGAAGGCTTCAGGGCGCCCAAGAAAGTCCAGCAAGCACCAGGACCGTCTCCTAAAGTTGATTCAGCTGCTGGATCGGGGCACCATCAGTACAGAGCTTGCTCATGAATGGCAGCAGGCAGGTGTGAGTGCATCTGCACGCACAGTGAGGCGAAGACTTTTGGAGGATGGCCTGGTGTCAAGAAGGGCAGCAAAGAAGCCACTTCTCACCAGGGAAAAACATCAGGGACAGACTGATATTCTGCAAAAGGTACAGGGACTGGACTGCTGAGGACTGGGGTAAAGTCATTTTCTCTGATGAATCCCGTTTCCGATTGTTTGGGGCATATGGAAAAAAGCTTGTCCAGAGAAGACAAGGTGAGTGCCACCATCAGTCCTGTGTCATGCCAACAGTAAAGCATCCTGAGACCATTCATGTGTGGGGTTGCTTCTCAGCCAAGGGAGTGGGCTCACTCACAATTTTGCCTAAGAACACAGCCATGAATAAAGAATGGTACCAACACATCCTCCGAGAGCAACTTCTCCCAACCATCCAAGAACAGTTTGGTGAAGAACAATGCCTTTTCCAGCATGATGGAGCACCTTGCCATAAGGCAAAAATGATAACTAAGTGGCTCAGCGAAAAAAAACATTGATATTTTGGAGATTGAGAAACTGGATATAGAAGTTTTCTGTCTCTTGGTCACAGCTTTGATGCACCTGTACTTTCACCTCCTTCTAGATGGTAGCGGGGTGAACAGGCCATAGCTCCGAGTAACTTAAAGCTTTTCATCCTCTCCAGTGCGGCCCCGTAGATGTGGATGGGGACTAGCTCTCTGCTGTCTACTGTAGTCCATGATCATCTCATTTGTTTTGTTGACATTGAGGGAGAGGTTATTTTCCTGGCATCATTCCGTCAGGGCCCTCAACTCTTCACTGTAGCCACTGCTAGCGGTCATCAGCTACCTTTAGCCTAGACAACTCACGGCAGTTTGCACAGCTCGACTCAAACCAGAGCAAATCTGACATATTTTTCTCCGGATTCCTACTTCAAGCTCTAAACCTTTTCAACTGGATCATCGCAGCTAGCTAGCTGCTATCCGATAGGCTTCTCCTGGCTAACGTCTCTGTCCCGAAGCAAGCACCTATTAGCCTGGAGCTATTTCATGCTATGCCCATCTCCCGGCTAGCTAAAGAAGTCCATCAGCCACTCCTTAGGATTCAATACCTATTTTGCCAATTGGCCTGGACCCCTTCTATTGCCGATACGGAGCCCCGACTATCCTTCACGACTGGACTACCGATGTAATCCGCCTGAGGGGCTTTTCAACTGGCTCCCCCGTAACGAAATCCCTCGAATGCCCATCTACTAGCCTTCTAGAGGCAGCAAGCTAGCTGTCTAGAGCACACCGGACTGTTGGCTGAAGAAGTCCATCAGCCAATTCTTTTGGGGCTACTATACCTATTTTTGCAAATTGGCCTGGACCCTTTTACTACACGGAGCCCAAATGATCCATCACGACTGATCTGCCGACGTAACAGCACGAAGGGGCTACAACTGACTTCTTCCGTCACGACATCCCTCGAATGCACATCTGCTAGCCTGCTAGCCCGGCCCGCTAGCTGTCTGAATCGTCGTGTGTCCAGCTCGCCAAGCTACTTCCAATGATGATCACTCGTCTACGCATGCCTCTCCCTAATGTCAATGTGCCTCGTCCATTGCTGTTTTGGTTAGTAATTATTGCCTTATTTCATTGTAGAGTCTCTAGCCCTGCTCAATACGCCTTAGCTAACCCTTTAGTTCCACCTTCCAAACATGCGGTGACCTCACCTGGTTGAAATGATGTTTCTAGAGACTCTCCCATCGTCTCTCAATGCATAGATTTACCTCCACTGTACTCACATCCTACCATGCCTTTGTCTGTACATTATGCCTTGAATCTATTCTACCGTGCCCAGAAACCTGCTACTTTTACTCTCTGTTCCGAACGTACTAGACGACCAGTTGTTATAGAATTTAGCCGTACACTTATCCTACTCCTAATCTGTTCCTCTGGTGATGTAGAGGTTAACCCAGGCCCTGCAGTGCCTAGCTCCACTCCCATTCCCCAGACACTCTCATTTGTTGACTTCTGTAACCGTAAAAGCCTTGGTTTCATGCATGAAAACATTAGAAGCCCCCTCCCTAAGTTTGTTTTATTCACTGCTTTAGCACACTCTGCCAACATGGTTGTCCAAGCCGTGTCTGAATCCTGGTTTAGGAGGACCACCAAAACCCCTGACATTTCCATCCCTAACTATAACATTTTCCGACAAGATAGAACAGCCAAAGGAGGCGAAGTTGCAATCTACTGCAGCGTTAGCCTGCAGAGTTCTGTCTTACTATCCTGGTCTGTGCCGAAACAAAATGAGCTTGTACTTTTAAAAATCAACCTTTCCAGAAACAAGTCTCTCACCGTTGCCAATTGCTATAGACCATCTTCTGTGCCCTGGACACCATATGTGAACTGATTTCCCCCCATCTATCTTCAGAGCTCGTGCTGTTAGGTGACCTAAACTGGGATATTCTTAACACCCCAGCCATCCTACAATCTAAGCTTGATGCCCTCAATCTCACACAAATTATCAATGAACCTACCAGGTACAACCCCAAATCCGTAACCACGGGCACCCTCATATATATCATCCTAACCAACATGCCCCCCAAATACACCTCTGCTGTCTTCAATCAGGATCTCAGCGATCACTGACTCATTGCCTGCGTCCGTAATGGGTCTGCGGTCAAACAACCACCTCTCATCATTTTCAAACGCTTTCTAAAACACTTCAGCGAGCAAACCTTTCTAATCGACCAGGCCCGGGTATCCTGGAAGGATTTTGACCTCATTCCGACAATAGAGGATGCCTGGTTATTCATTAAAAGTGCTTTCCTCACAATCTTAAATAAGCATGCCCCATTCAAAAAATGTAGAACCGGGAACAGATATGGACCTTGGTTCACTCCAGACCTGACTGCTCTTGACCAGCACAAAAACATCCTGCGGCGTACTGCATTGGCATCGAATAGACCCCGCGATATGCAACTTTTCAGGGAAGTTAGGAAAGCAAAGGCTAGCTTTTTCAAACTGAAATTTTCATCCTGTGACACGAACTCCAAAAAGTTCTGGGACACTGTCACCACTGATAAATCCATGATAATTGAGAATTTCAATAAGCATTTTTCTACGGCTGGCCGTTCTTTCCACCTGGCTACCCCTACCCAGGTCAACAGCCCTGCACCCCCCACATCAACTTGCCAAAGCCTCCCCCATCCTTCACCCAAATCCAGATAGCTGATGTTCTGATACTGCTGCAAAATCTGGACCCCTACAACTCAGCCGGCCTAGACAATCTGGACCGTTTCTTTCTAAAATTATCAGCCGAAATTGTTGCAACCCCTATTACTAGCCTGTTCAACCTCTCTTTCACATCGTCTGAGATCCCCAAAGAATGGAAAGCTGTCATCCCCCTCTTCAAAGGGGGAGACACTCTAGACCCAAATTGCTACAGACCTATATCTATCCTACCCTGCCTTTCTAAGGTCTTCGAAAGCCAAGATAACAAACAGATCACCAACCATTTCGAATCCAACCGTAATTTCTCCGCTATGCAATCTGGTTTCGGAGCTGGTCATGGGTGTACTTCAGCCACGCTCAACGTCCTAAAAGATACCATAACCACCATCGATAAGAGACAATACTGTGCAGCTGTATTCATCGACCTGGCCAAGGCTTTCGACTCTGTCAATCACCACATTCTTATCGGCAAACTCAACAAACTTGGTTTCTCAAATGACTGCCTAGCCTGGTTCACCAACTTCTTCTCAGACAGAGTTCAGTGGGTCAAATCGGAGGGCCTGTTGTCCGGACCTCTTGCAGTCTCTATGGGGGTGCCACAGGGTTCAATTCTCGGGTCGACTCTTTTCTCTGTATACATCAATGATGTTGCTCTTGCTGCTGGTGATTCTCTGATCCACCTCTATGCAGACGACACCATTTTGTATACTTCTGGCCCTTCTTTGGACACTGTGTTAACTAACCTCCAGACGAGCTTCAATGCCATACAACTCTCCTTCCGTGGCCTCCTACTGCTCTTAAATGCAAGTAAAACTAAATTTATGCTCTTCAACCGATCGCTGCACACACCTGCCCGCCCGTACAGCATCACTACTATGGACGGTTCTATATTAGAATATGTGGACAACTACAAATACATAGGTGTCTGGTTAGACTGTAAACTCTCCTTCAAGACTCACATTAAGCATCTCCTATGCAAAATTAAACCTAGAATCGGCTTCCTATTACGCAACAAAGCATCCTTCACTCATGCTGCCAAACATACCCTCGTAAAACTGACAATCCTACCGATCCTTGAAATCGGCGATGTCATTTACAAAATAGCCTCCAACACTCTACTCAACAAATTGGATGCAGTCTATCGCAGTGCCATCCGTTTTGTCACCAAAGCCCCATATACTAACCACCACTGCGACCTGCATGCTCTCGTTGGCTGGCCCTCGCTTCATATTCGTCGCCAAACCCACTGGCTCCAGGTCATCTATATGTCTTTGCTAGGTAAAGTGCCACCTTATCTCAGCTCACTGGTCACCATAGCAGCACCCACCCGTAGCACGCGCTCCAGCAGGTATATCTCACTGGTCACCCCCAAGGCCAATTCCTCCTTTGGCTAACTTTCCTTCCAGTTCTCTGCTGCCAATGACTGGAACGAACTGCAAAAGTCACTGAAGCTGGAGACTCATATCTCCCTCACTAACTTTAAGCATCAGCTGTCAGAGCAGCTCAGAGATCACTGCACCTGTATGTAGCCCATCTGTAAATAGCCCATCCAACTACCTCATCCCCCATACTGTAATTGATTTATTTTGCTCCTTTGCACCCCAGTATCTCTACTTGCACACTCATCTTCTGCACATCTATTAATTTATTTGCTGTACTGTAATTATTTAGCCACTATGTCCTATTTATTGCCTTACAGTGGGGGAAAAAAGTATGTGATCCCCTGCTGATTTTGTACCACTGACAAAGAAGTGATCAGTCTATAATTTTAATGGTAGGTTTATTTGAACAGTGAGAGACAGAATGACAACAAAATAATCCTGAAAAACGCATGTCAAAAATGTTATGAATTGATTTGCATTTTAATGAGGGAAATAAGTATTTCACCCCCTCTCAATCAGAAAGATTTCTGGCTCCCAGGTGTCTTTTATACAGGTAACAAACTGAGATTAGGAGCACTCTCTTTAAGAGTGTGCTCCTAATCTCAGCTCGTTACCTGTATAAAAGACACCTGTCCACAGAAGCAATCAATCAATCAGATTCCAAACTCTCCACCATGGCCAAGACCAAAGAGCTCTCCAAGGATGTCAGGGACAAGATTGTAGACCTACACAAGGCTGGAATGGGCTACAAGACCATCGCCAAGCAGCTTGGTGAGAAGGTGACAACATTTGGTGTGATTATTCGCAAATGGAAGAAACACAAAAGAACTGTCAATCTCCCTCGGCCTGGGGCTCCATGCAAGATCTCACCTCGTGGAGTTGCAATGATCATGAGAACGGTGAGGAATCAACCCAGAACTACACGGGAGGATCTTGTCAATGATCTCAAGGCAGCTGGGACCATAGTCACCAAGAAAACAACTACCTCATCCCCCATACTGTAATTTATTTGATTTATTTTGCTCCTTTGCACCCCAGTATCTCTACTTGCACACTCATCTTCTGCACATCTATTAATTTATTTGCTGTACTGTAATTATTTAGCCACTATGGCCTATTTATTGCCTTACCTCCCTTATCCTACCTCATTTGCACATGCTGTATATAGACCTATTGTATTATTGACTGCATGTTTGTTTATTCCATGTGTAACTCTGTGTTGTTGTTTGTGTCGCACTGCTTTGCTTTATCTTGGCCAGGTCGCAGTTGTAAATGAGAACTTGTTCTCAACTGGCCTACCTGGTTAAAGATGGAAAAAGCATTCTGCAAGAACTACTTGGCTAAAGGTAGTTTAGACATAAAAAAACGTACTGTAAGTAAGAGATCCTTCCTTAAGATGTCTTATAGACGACACAGCAAAACATTCAGCATACTATTATAATTGCTGGCTCATATAGCGAAACGACAGGTTTTAATTCTCCCTTATTCCTTGAGCCAAATCGGAGATTTGACGATACAGCCTATAGGGAGGAGGTCAGAGACCTGGCCGGATGGTGCCAGAATAAGACTAAGGAGATGATTGTGGCTACAGGAAAAGGAGGGCCGAGTACGCCCCCATTCTCATCGATGGGGCTGTAGTGGAGCAGGTTGATAGCTTCAAGTTCCTTGGTGTCCACATCACTAACAAAGTAGAATGGTCCAAACACACCAAGACAGTTGTGAAGAGGACATGACAAAGCCTATTCCCCCTCAGGAAATTAAAAATATTTGGCATGGGTCCTTAGATCCTCAAAAGGTTCTACAACTGCAACATCGAGAGCATCCTGACGGGTTGCATCACCGCCTGGTATGGCAACTCCGACCGCATAGCACTACGAAGGGTAGTGCGTTCGGCCCAGTACATCACTGGGGCTAAGCTGCCTGTCATCCAGGACCTCTACACCAGGCAGTGTCAGAGGATGGCCTTCAAAATTGTCAAAAACCCCAGCCACCCCAGTTCTCTCTGCTACCGCATGGCAAGCGGTACTGGAGCGCCAAGTCTAGGACCAAAAGGCTTCTCAACAGCTTTTACCTCAAAGCCATAAGACTCCTGAACAGGTAATCAAATGGCTACCCAGACTATTTGCATTGTGTTCCGCCCCCCACCACCAACCCCTCTTTTACGCTGCTGCTACTCTCTGTTTATCATATATGCATAGTCACTTTAACTATACATTTCATGTACATACGACCTCATTTAGCCCAACAAACTGTTGCTCCCTCGCTTTGCTACCCAGACTATCTGCATTGTGTCCCACCACCCCCTCTTTTACGCTACTCTCTGTTTATCATATATGCATAGTCACTTTCACCATACCTACATGTACATACTACCTCAATTAGCCTGACTAACCGGTGCCTGTATATAGCCTCGCTACTGTTATTTTTCACAGTCTTTTTACTGTTGTTTTTATTTCCTTAATTATCTATTGTTCACCTAATATGTATTTTTTTACTGAAAAATTGCACTGTTGGTAAGGGCCTGTAAGTAAGCATTTCACTGTAAGGTGTTGTATTCGGCGCAAGTGACAAATACACTTTGATTTGATTTGATCAGTGTGGTACAAAGTCATGAGGAAAGCAGAAATCGTACAGTGAATAAGGCAAACACGGCATCTTTATTGGGTATATGGTTGAACCAATACATTTTTTTGCGAATTGCAGCAACACCGTCTGTGAGACAGGTGCAACGAGACAAAACTCTTTGTTACTACTTGTGTATCCAACATGATATATAATTATACACATTTAAAATATGCCATTACATAAGAAAAGTCAATAGCAGATGTATAACATTCCTTAATACAACGTATATAAGTGGTAATGGCAACAATATGGAAAACCAGTAAAAATGTATTTAAAAAAAGGCGAATTCTCTGTAATACAGTTAACACTTGTCTGTACCAATGCAGCTAATTGACCTTCATAAGTTGCTGTAATTGTCTGGTCATCTATTATATTTGAATATTGCTACTGTATATTTGGAAACCTGAATCGCAAAAAAGAAAAAGTACTTCAATACCATACATCATTTAAAGTGCTATGTCTTGTTCAGAAGTTGGTTCAAGCTGGTCCATCATTTACATGTATTTATCATTTGCGTCTAGACTCATAAATATGTACAACAAAAAAGAAGCAAGTCTCTCAGACACCTTATACAGTGGCTTATTCACCCCTTGGCATTTTTCCTATTTTGTTGCCCTTACAACCTGGGATTAAAATTGATTTTTCGGGGGTTTGTATCGTCTGATTTACTCAACATGCCTACCACTTTGAAGATTTTTTTTATTGTGAAACAAACAAGAAATAAGACAAAAAAACGGAACACTTTAGCGTGCATAACTATTCACCCCCCCAAAGTCAATACTTTGTAGAGCCACCTTTTGCAGCAATTACAGCTGCAAGTCTCTTGGGGTATGTCTCTATAAGCTTGGCACATCTAGCCACTGGGGTTTTTGCCCATTCTTCAACGCAAAACTGCTCCAGCTCCTTCAAGTTGGATGGGTTCTGCTGGTGTACAGCGATCTTTAAGTCATACCACAGATTCTCAATTGGATTGAGGTCTGGGCTTTGACTAGGCCATTCCAAGACATTTAAATGTTTCCCCTTAAACCACTCAAGTGTTGCTTTAGCAGTATGCTTAGGGTCATTGTCCTGCTGGAAGGTGAACCTCCATCCCAGTCTCAAATCTCTGGAAGACTGAAACAGGTTTCCCTCAAGAATTTCCCTGTATTTAGCGCCATCCATCATTCCTTCAATTCTGACCAGTTTCCCAATCCCTGCTGGTGAAAAACATCCCCACAGCATGATGCTGCCACCACCATGCTTCACTGTGGGGATGATGCTCTCGGGATGATGAGAGGTGTTGGGTTTGCGCCATACATAGCGTTTTCCTTGATGGCCAAAAGCTCAATTTTAGTCTCATCTGACCAGAGTACCTTGTTCCATATGTTTGGTGAGTCTCCCACATGCTTTTTGGCGAACACCAAACGTGTTTGCTTATTTTTTCTTCAAGCAATGGCTTTTTTCTGGTCACTCTTCCTTAAAGCCCAGCTCTGTGGAGTGTATGACTTAAAGTGGTACAATGGTCAGATACTCCAATCTCCGCTGAGGAGCTTTGCAGCTCCTTCAGGATTATCTTTGGTCTCTTTGTTGCCTTTCTGATTAATGCCCTCCTTGCCTGGTCCATGAGTTTTGGTGGGAGGCCCTCTCTTGGCAGGTTTGTTGTTGTGCCATATGCTTTCCATTTTTGAATAATGGATTTAATGGTTCTCCGTGGGATGTTAAAAGTTTCAGCTATTTTTTTATAACCCAACCCTGATCTGTACTTCTCCACAACTTTGTCCCTGACCTGTTTGGAGAGCTCCTTGGTCTTCATGGTGCCGCTTGCTTGGTGGTGGCCCTTGCTTAGTGGTGTTGCAGACTCTGGGGCCTTTCAGAACAGGTATATATATATTGAGATCATGTGACAGATCATGTGACACTTAGATTGCACACAGGTGGACTTTATTTAACAAATTATGTGACTTATGAAGGTAATTGGTTGCACAAGATCTTATTTGGGGGCTTCATAGCAAAGGGGTTGAATACATATGCACACACCACTTTTCCGTGTAATATTTTTTTTTTTTTTTTTAAACAAGTAATTTTTTTCATTTCACTTCACCAATTTGGATTATTCTGTGTATGTCCATTGCATGAAATCCAAATAAAAATCTATTTAAACTACAGGTTGTAATGCAACAAAATAGGAAAATGCTTGTACTACCTAGTGGTGTAAAGTACTTAAGTACAAATACTTGAAAGTACTACTTAAGTAGTTTTTGGGGGTAACTGTACCTTACTTTACTATTTATAATTTTGACAAATTTACTTTTACTTCACTACATTCCTAAACAAAAGAATGTACTTTTTACTCCATAGATTTTACCTGACACCCAAAAGTACTCGTTACTTTTTGAATGCTTAGCAGGACATGAAAATGGTCCAACTCACACACTTATCAAGAAAACACATTGTCATCCCTTCTGCCTCTGATCTGGCGGACTCACTAAACACAAATACATCTTTTGTAAATGATGTCTGTGTGTTGGAGTGTGCCCCTGGCTATCCATACATTTTAAAAACAAAAAAATGGTGTCATCTGCTTTGCTTAAAAGAAATAATTTTAAATGATTTATACTTTTACTTTTGATACTTACGTAAGTATTTTTTATCAATTACATTTACTTTTGATACTTAAGAATATTTAAAAACAAATACTTTTACTCAAATAGTATTTTACTGGGTGACTTTTACTTGAGTAACTTCATATTCATTTATCTATACTTTTACTCAAGTATGACAATTGGGTACTTTTAGGTGTTAATGAAAGACTCTATAGCATCAGTGCTGTTGGAAGAATTTGCAGCTTCTGAAACATTGTAGACATCTGTCAAAGCAAGAGAAGTCAAACAGTTTGTTTGTTATATAAAGCAAGGCAGAGTGATTATTTAACAAAACAAATATTTAAAGAACTGTGATAATTTCAAAATTCATAAAAAATGTTGAGCTTACTCCTCCTTATCCTTCTTCGGATGAAGTTTAATGCACTGGTTGATGATGTTGCCGCGCCACCACTGGTACTCTGGAATGGAAAAAAATGATATACACTCATTGGGCAATCAATATTCGTTGATACAGTAGTAAGTCTTATCAGAGAGAATCGAGCCTATGAGGAAGGCCAAAAGCAACCCTTTAAACTCATGGTTTAACTTCAGAATTCTGAAATTGCAAAACATGTCTAAATACAAGGATCATCAGTGCACATAATACACATGTAATTAATATGAAACATTTGAGGTAAATATAGAAGAAACAGTGTGAAGAGATGTACTTACCCTCGTACGGTCAGAGCCTGGGAGGATGGAAGAGAACGTTCCTGCTATAGCTGACCGGATCTGAAAGCACAGGACCATTTAATAAAAAAGCACAACACTCTTGCATACAAAGAGGGTATAAACAAAAAATGTAGGACTTTTCAAACACATACCTTGCCGTCTAAAAGTGTTCCAAACACCAAAACAAAGAAACCCTTTTTAAGAAAGATTAAAGATTAATGTACATAATACAATGTTGCAAATGTTGTTCGACATCATGAAAACAAATGTAGTTGTAAACATGTTGACATTTTACATCAGAACTCATTACTTGCAGCTTTCAGTTGGAAAATAAAATTAAATAATGATTTCAGTGTATGGCACTATAATGGAAAATAATGCACCAATGTATTCAGTTACCTGCAGTGAATTGAAGAGGGCAAATACAATATGGATTCCCTTATTTGTTGGATCAACCATGGTTCCTACTCCCAGTCCCCAGGCAAGGCCAAAGAATGGAGTCAGAATAGCCAGACACCTGGCAATGACCACAACAGCATTTCTCTCATCTGGCTGGGAAGCATCCCCCACGCCTCTCCTCAGCATTTTGTACAGAACCACAATCAGGATCAAAAAGTTGATGACCACTATGGTCAGGGCAGGGATCACAAAAGCAAGGAGAGCCATTGTCTTGTCCCACTTGAGCCAACATGCCTGGTTTTCCTTGATGTATCCACCACTTGGAGCTGTTGCTGCCACAGTAACAACAGCAATGATAAGAGGTGCCCCATAGCCTACTGAGAAGCCAATAGCCAGCATAGTTGATTTTGACATATGGGAGAAAACCAAGACGGTCCGGTAGAAAAGGAGAAGGCCTGAGATCAGCATCCAAAAGAACAGAGCAAGGTAGAAAAAGTGAATGAAAAACGTTGCTGCAGTACATGACGGTATAGGTGTTGTGGTGTCCTCGCCTGGATTTTCAAGGGAATTTTTTGATATTGATGCACCAATAATAAACCAAATGTCGGCAATCAGGAGAGACACAGCAATGTTCACAATGGAGACATGGCGCATGTAAGAGGTGTTGTTTCTGGTCATGGCCTTCCATACACAAGCCTCAATGATGAGACAAATGACTAAACTACCCATCGATATGCCAACTCCAACATAAGTGATTATATCCAAAGCATCTTGAATCTCTTTTGGAATGGAAGTTGACATCAAAATGGAGAAGGAGGTCAGATGGTTACAGTGACAGGTGACCCTGCCATTCTCCTTAGACTTCACATTACATCCTGCGTTATCCCATCCTCCAAAGCTGTTAAAAAGGCTGAAGTTCCAGAAAACACACTGAGGATTGAGTGTGAGCGACTTGTTCACCTTATCGAAGTTCAATAAGACATTTTCAGTCGTTCCATTCACCTTTACCAGCACTACACGTCCATTGATGATGTCATTGAGACTTTGAATGCTGCCATTCCTGACAGGTAACACATTAATGAGGGAGGAGAACGTTAGAGTGGTGATGGTGAGGTGATTGGAATTAGTCTCTGGAATCTCTATTAACACACTTGAATTTAAGTCGGTGCTGAATGAGTTGTTAATTGTGTTTTGATTTAACTGAATTAGCTGTGTTGTCACGTTAAAGGACTTCGTTGGGAGAGAACCTGCAAAAAATTCCATGGAGCCCAGTAAACTAGAGCTGGTGTTTCTACTTTGGTTGGCATTGAGAGTGGTCCAGGATGCTTTTGCTTCATCAGAAACTAGGACATTCACTGTTTCTAGAATGTTCTGGGGAGTCAATGAGAAATCTGAGTTAGGTCCAAACTTAATGTTAATACTTAAAAAAAATAAAAATTTAAGCAAAACATGCACTCATGCTTATCTCACCACTATCAATAAACTTAAGTGTATTTCATTAGTTTTAGTTTATTTAAAGCATCAACTTATTTTCCAAACTTCATGCATTCAAAGTATACTAAAACCAAGTGAGCTGATATACTGTATATTTTTGTTTCTCTTGCACTGATCTCTACAGTTTATCTGTGCTTGTTTTGTTTGTTTTCAACATACCTTTATCGCAGACTGGCTGATATTCTTTGAAACACTTGCAACAATTCTCAGAATATCAACAATGGTCGAAATAGTTGCAATTGAACTAACGATTTTCTCTTTTAGATTACCAGAGGTATTACTAAGTTTTGTTAAGAAATCACCAACTGTTGCCTCTTCCAATTCCTGCAGAGGAAGATATGATTATACTTAGAAAATATACTGTATGTCATACACTTACATTTAGGACATCTAAGAGAAACATGATACTGTGGATCAAGTTTGAAAATAAATAAATAAATATCATAATTGCTTACAAAAGTATCAAGTCATACAAATTAGTTTTCCTTCAAATGGATAACAACAACAGAATATCATGCTCCAAATTATAAATACAGTTAAGACAACGATTGCTAGGGTTTACCAATCATGGTAGGTGTTATTAAAAAGTATTACCTGAGATGAGGCCAGTAGCGCATTGATTGCAGTCAAGACACAAGTGTTACTCTGAACTTTCCATGTTCCATCGCTTCCACATATCGCTGTCTTTTCTCCATCCTCACCTTTAGCACATGGTGCCACTGATGTGTCTTTCACTTGGCCACTACCATATACCGGATCGTCTTTGCAAATCATAGCTAGAAAACATATTTTATTCAGAAATTTGAAACAGCAAATACTGTATTCAAAGACAGCAAATACTGTACTTACCTCCTACGAAAATAGTCAATTTTGTAGTCTTTTCATATCCTGTTGGGTCTTTCACTTGGCACGTTAATGTGACAATGGATGGTCTGTTACAGTTTTTAATTTGATAGTTAAATTTAATGCAATTGTCAGGAGTCTCATCTATAAATAATAAATGTAAAAAAATGTCAGATTGTTATGATGTAGACAACATGGTTTATGCATTCATTTATTTGGTATCTTGTCATATTGAAAAGGAAGTCTGATTATCAACTAACACTTACTTGTGATTAATTCCACATCCCCTTCTTTCCACATTAGTTTATAGGGAGTCTGCACACAACACTCCAATGGCTGACTTTTTCCCTCCTCACATTTGGTATTCATTTCTGTCTTCGTTTGAATAATGGGAGCATCTTTGATATCAATTTGACCCGTTTGGTAGAAATAGATTTTGTCACTCTTCAGAGTGCATTCGTATTTCCCTGGGATAAAACAATATTGACATTGTTGAGTCAAGAAACAATATCTGGACAGAAAAAAATGAGCATTCTTTGTCTTCTGTAACTTTGGGTGGGTATGCTCTGGGTTTAGAGATTTCAATGTTATAGAAACCAAAATGTAACAGTGATTAAAAAAAGGTAATAAAACTGTCATTACATAATATATTTAGATTATAGTCTCCTGCTTTCCTGCCAGGGTAGTTTAATTGTATAAAAAAAATAAGCGTAAAATATGCACTTTTCGACTTACCTTCATCCTCAGCAATTACATTTTTGATAGCAAGTTTTGTCTTTTGTGATGCAAAATCTTCTGTATTGATGGTGAACCTTCCAGTCGATGTTAAAACTCTTCCGTTTCGTTTCCACTCAACATTTTTAATAGTGCCCATCTTTACAGTATCAGGAGGAGGTCCACACTCCAGAGTCATGGTGCCACCAGAGTAAATGGTAGTTGGTTTATAACTTAATACTGTGTTACCTTGGAATAGATTAAGACATTCGTGGTCAACTGTTTTTTTAGACCGATATTTAAAGCATCTTTTTTTTTGGTCATAAGAATTTGCAATAATGTGATTTGAGAAAGTTAAGGACTTACTGTTATAAATAATATTGAAAGAGCTAATATCAATTTTATAAACAGCTGGAAGTGATGTTGCAATTCCAGCATTAGCGTTGCTAATTGCAGTGGGGTCTGCAGCTGTGGTCATAACATCAAAGTTGGCTATAACACTTCCACGGCTGTTAACAGGAACCAAAGAGAGAATTCAGAAATAAATACATGTTGAATGGAAACAGCTTACTTCCATAACAACAGTAGATACCTACCTGAAACTTGTCAATACTGCTGAAATAAACCCTGGCATGTTCTTCCAATACTGGCCCCAGATCTGTGTGAGATAATGACGTTAATCATGTAAAAAAAAAATGTTGCAATATTTCCAATGCACTACATGACCAAAAGTATGTGGAAACCTGCTCGTCGAACATCTAATTTCAAAATCATGGGCATTAATATGGAGTTGGTCCCCCCTTTGCTGCTATAACAGCCACTCTTCTGGAAGGCTTTCCACTAGATGTTGGAACATTGCTGTGGGGACTTGATTCCTTTCAGCCACAAGAGCATTAGTGAGGTGATGTTGGGCAATTAGGCCTGGCTCGCAGTTGGCGTTCCAATTCATCCCAAAGGTGTTCGGTGGGGTTGAGGTCAGGGCTCTGTTCAGGCCAGTCAAGTTCTTCCACAACGATCTCAACAAACCATATGGACCTCGCTTTGTGCACGGGGGCATTGTCAGGCTGAAACAGAAAAGGGCCTTCCCCAAACTGTTACCACAATGTTGGAAGCACAGAATCATCTAGAATGTCATTGTACACTGTAGCGTTAAGATTTCCCTTCAGTGGAACTAAGGAGCCTGAACCATGAAAAACAGCCCCAGACCATTATTCCTCCTCCACCAAACTTTACAGTTGGAACTATGCAGTTGGGCAGGTAGTGTTCTCCTGGCATCCGCCAAACCAAGATTAGTTTGTCGGACTTCCAGATGGTGAAGCGTGATCCATCACTCCAGAGAACGCATTTCCACTGCTCCAGAGTACAATGGGGGTGAGCTTTACACCACTCCAGCCAATGCTTAGCATTGCGCATGGTGATCTTAGGCTTGTGTGCGGCTGCTCGGCAATGAAAGCCCATTTCATGAAGCTCCCGATGAACAGTTATTGTGCAGTTTGGAACTTGGTAGTGAGGGTTGCAACCAAGGACAGACAATTTTTACGCGTAATGCTCTTCAGCACCGCGGTCCCGTTCTGTGAGCTCGAGTGGCCCACCACTTCGCGGCTGAGCCGTTGTTGCTTCTAGACGTTTCCACTTCACAATAACAGCCATGTTGAAAGCCACTGAGCTCTTTAGTATGGCCATTCTACTGCCAATGTTTTCTATGGAGATTGCATGGCTTGGTTTTATACACCTGTCAGTAACGGGTGTGGTTGAAATAGACGAATCCACTAATTTGAAGGGGTGTCCACATACTTTTGTATATATAGTGTACTTCCTAAGCATTCAGAATTATTACACTGAAAATGTACCCTGGCTAGATAATTGTATGAATAGTTATTTAATGCATTTGATTATTTACTTGGGCCAACAATAACTTGAGTCGTACTTACAACTGGTTCAATATCGCCTTTGTACTTTTTGTATTTGTCACTATTTTTATCATTTAGGTCGCTAGTGAAATCTACATTCATTTTGAAGGACATCGCCAACAACAGAATATCTGAAACAAAAGAAGAAGAATGACAAACATGCTTAAATGGAATGGAATTGTTGCTACCTATACTGTATATCCTATTATTCACTCCCCTCCATATGTATTTGGACGGTGAAGATAAAGTGTTACATTTGGTTTTATACTCCAGCCTTTTGGAATTGAGATCAAATGTTTCATATGAGGCAACAGTACAGAATGTGTCCTTTTATTTGAGGGTATTTTCATACATATCTGTTTTACCGTTTAGAAATTAAAGCACAGGGCCTCCTAAGTGGCGCAGTGGTCTAAGGCAGTGCTTGCTGTGCCACTAGAGATTTTGGGTTCGAGTCCAGGCTCTGTCACAGGCAGCCGCGACCGGGAGACCCATGGGGCGGCGCACAATTGTCCCAGCGTCGTCCGGCAGCGGAAGGTTTGGCCGGCAGGGATGTCCTTGTCCCATCGCGCACTAGCGACTCCTGTGGCTGGCCGGGCACAGTGCACGCTGACACGGTCGCCAGGTGTACGGTGTTTCCTCCAACACATTGGTGCGGCTGGCTTCCGGGTTAAGTGGGCATTGTGTCAAGAGGCAGTACGGCTTGGTTGGGTTGTGTTTCGGAGGACGCACAGCTCTTGACCTTCGCCTCTCACGAGTCCGTACGGGAGTTGCAGTGATGAGACAAGACTGTAACTACCAATTGGTTACCATGAAATTGGGGAGAAAACGGGGTATTTCTTTTTTTTATAAAAATGAAAAATAATAAAAAAAATAATAATAATAAAGAAATGAAAGCACTTTATGTATCTAGTCCCCCCATTTGAGAAAGTCATAAGTATTTGGAAAAATGTACTTATAGTGTAGAAAAGTAGTCACAAGTGTAGTATTTGTTCCCATATTCCTTGCACTCAATGAATAAATTAAGCTTGTGACTCTACAAACTCACTGAATGCATTTGCATAATGTTTTGTTTGTGTTTCAGATTATATTTTTCCCTATAGGAACTGAATGGTGAATAATGCATTCTGTCATTTTGGAGACACTTTTAATGTAAGTAAGAATAGAAGATGTCTCTGAACACTTTTACATTAATGTGGATGCTACCATGATTATGTATCGTGAATAATAATGACTGAGAAATTAACAGAGGCACAAAGATCATACCCCCCAAAAATGCCATTGCTAATGCTGAGAGGTTAACATGTTTTGTTGTAGCCTCTGTAACCTTCTCACCTGTCAATATTCATGATTGATTCAGGATTTTTCATAATCATGGCATAATCAGTATTCATTTAGTAGTGTTCAGAAACATCTTCTATTCTTACACATACCAGCTGGTTTTGCAGTTGTTGGTGTTGGTGGTGGTATTGCTGTTGTTGTTGGTGGTTCAGTAGTTGCTGTACTTCCTGGTGGGAGAGACACATGGCATAGTAGTAGGTGAAAGCTATAGTACAAAACTGTAGGTGGATGACAGAACAACACCTGTGCTACCTGTGGTGGTTGTTCTCTGTTCTGTTCTGGGCGTAGGTGTTGCAGAGGCTACAGCAAAGCGGTAATATACAGTAGTGACCGACTGTTACATTGTTAGATCTGTTTGGTGAACTATGGTTCACCTACTACTGGTGAATGTGGTCAGGATTCATTTAGAAGTGTTCAGAAACATCCTCTATTCTTACACACACCAGCAGGTTTTGCAATTGTTGTTGGTGGTGATATTATCATAGTTGGTGGGGTTGTTTTTGTACTTAATGCTGGTGTTGATTCAGTAGTTCATGAATTTGTGGGTGCAGTAGAGTCTACAGCAGAGAAGTAACATAGATTGTTAGGTCTGTTTGGTGAAGTCCGCTTTAGACAGGTTTTGTTATACAGAAATTGATGACACTTACCAGTGTCTGTGGTCGGTTGTGTTGTGGGATCAGCTGTAGTGGTCTGTTTTGTTGCAGGTGTAGTAGAGTCTACCAAGAGAGAAGTAACATAGTGGTAAACTAAAGAAGCAGATTAACAGAAACTCATAATGCCTCAGAAAGTACTATTTGATAGCCTTCAGAAGCACTTAGCCTGGTCAATGTGGTCAGTTCTGTTGTGACAGATAGTGACAATAAAAATGCCATTTTGTTCTGAAATAAAATGTTAGCTGTCATACTGGTAACTGTGGTCAGTTGTGTTGTGAGGTTAGCTGTAGTACTTTCTCCTGTTGTGGGTGCAGATGTTGTAGAGTCTACAGAAGGGAAGAAACATTGTGATTGAGTGTCAGGTCTTTTGGTGGTGAACTCTGCTTCAGACAAGTTTTGTTCTCCAGAACTTGAAACTTACTGGTAACTTTGGTCATTTGTTCTGTAGTGCTGGCCTCAGGTGTCGTAGAGTCTTAACAAGAGAGAAACAGAAATTGTGACAAATGTGTGAGGAACTGAGGTTCAGAATAAATTATTTTCAGCAGTTAATGACTGTATTTCCAGGTAACTTTGGTAAATTGTGTTGTGGGGTCAGCTGTAGTGGTCTGTTTTGCTGTGGCTGCTGGTATAGTAAAGTCTACCAAGAGATAAGCAACATAAGGATAGATTGAAGAAGAAACAGATTAATATAAACTCATACTATGTTTAGAATTGTTTTTACCAGCCTTTAAAAGCACTTAGTCTACTGGTTATTAGTGTTAGTTCTGTTGTGACAGATAGTGACACGTTAATGCAACTTTGTTCTGAACTAAAATATAATAGCATACACTTACTGGTAACTGTGTTCAGTTGTGTTGTGAGGTCAGCTGTAGTACTTTGTTCTGTAGTGCTGGACTCGGGTGTCGTAGAGTCTAAAGCAGAGAGAGAAAGAGAGAGATTGTGACAATTTTATGAAGAACTTATATTCTGAACAAAGTATTTTCACCAGTACTTGATTTTATTTACTGGTAACTGTGGTCAGTTGTGTTGTGAGGTCAGCTGTAGTACTTTCTCCTGTTGTGGGTGCAGATGTTGTAGAGTCTACAGCAGGGAAGAAACACACATTTTGTTCTCCAGAACTTGATGATACTTACTGGTAACTGTGGTCAGTTGTGTTGTGTTATCAGCTGTAGTTATTTGTTCTGTAGTGCTGGCCTCAGGTGTTGTAGAGTCTAAATTAGAGAGAGAGAGAGAGAGAGACAGAGAGACAGACAGACAGACAGACAGACAGACAGACAGACAGACAGACAGACAGACAGACAGACAGAGATTTGACAAATGTGTGAAAAACTGAAGTTCCGAACAAATTATTTTCACTAGTACTTGACTGTATTTACTGGTAACTGTGGTAAATTGTTCTGTGGGGTCAACTGTAGTGATCTGTTTTGTTGTGGCTTTAGGTATAGTAGCGCCTACCAAGAGATAAGCAACAGTGATACATTAAATTAGAAACACATTACTAAACAAATACTACTTTTTCCCAGCCTTTAGAAGCGCTTAGTCTACTGGTCACCAGTGTCAATTCTGTTGTGACAGATAGTGACATGTTTATGCAACTTTGTTCTGAACTAAAATATATTATCCTACACATACTGGTAACTTTGGTCAGTTGTATTGTGAGGTCAGCTCTAGGTCTTTGTTCTGTTGTGGGTGCAGTTATTGTCGTGTCTACAGCAGGGAAGTAACATCACACTGGGCACACCACATCATTTCAACATGGATAATTAGGTAATATTTGGTTGAGATGTTGCTTAATGAGAATACAACCTATACTCATCCACTCAAAAAGACAGCCAAAGTTAGTTGAATTTCCAATGTGTTATCGCTATGCTTTCCACCATCTTAAAGCCCACCAAATTCTAATGGAAAAACAATGTCTGATTTTTGGTTTAGTTTTCACCCAAATGTATATCACTTCGCTTTTAACCATTTAAAACAGCAAAGTTCAAATGTTTTGTTTATTTATACAACAGATTATTGTGTTCCCACTGGTCACAGATGTCAATTCAATGTCTATTCCATGTTGGTTCAACGTAATTTCATTGAAATGACTTGGAAACAATGTTGATTTAACTAGTGTGCTCAGTGGGTTATCACTGTGCTTCATATAAAAGTAGAACCAAATGACCTGGATTGCAGTTGCGATTACATTAAACGTAAGCCTACAGTATATGGTAGAAGAGATCAATGTCGTTCGATATTCTGCACAGATTATTACTGCAATTGTGAAGATCTCCACAGACCTGTACTTATTCCTGCTATCTTGAACATGCACTTTATATGATTATATAAGAAGAAATGTACAGTTACAGTAACCTCAAAATGTGGCCATAGATATGCTGCTGATTTTAAAGTTGAATTTTACATTTGTTTGTAAGATTGTCTTAACTTTAAGCTATACTGTATTACAAAAGTAATATTGAATTGTTTTTGGTTGACATCGCAACAAAATATCTACATTTAAAGGTGATGTACACTGTATGTACTTCTTCTGAGCCACTGGCTTATTCCAATTCTTTAACTTTTATTTTGGTTGAGTTGGAGACGTTAATCCAACATATCATTTGTTAACTTGTCGACAACCAAATATCAACATTTGAAGGATATTTATCTTCTGCTTTGATAGTTCTATCTGTGCCACTGACTTAGTCTGGCTTGAATTCCAATTTGTCTACAAATTAATAATTGATATGTTAGATTCGTGTCTCCATCTCAACCAAAAATCTAATTTAAAGAATAGGACTAAATCAAATCAAACTTGAAATGCACTCCTTCCCCAGTGAGCTAAAGGCTTGAACTTCCGCTTTCAAGGAGTGGGACACTAATCCGGACGCTTATCAGAAATCCTAATACGCCCAGTGACGAACCATCAAACAGGCAACGTATTAATACAGACCTAAGACCGAATCGTACTACATCGGCTCTGATGCTCGAATGTGTCAGTGCTTGCAAACTATCACGAATTAGAAAGGGAAACCCGGCCAAGAGCTGCTCAGTGAAGTGAGCCTACATGACGAGCTAAATGCCTTCTATGCTCTCTTCGAGGCAAGCAACACTGAACCATGCGTGAGAGCACTAGCTGTTCCAGAGGACTATATGATCACTCTGCTGTTCATTGACTACAGCTCAGCATTGAACTCCATAGTGCCCTCCAAGCTCATCACTAAACTAAGGACCCTGGGACTGAACGCCTTCCTCTGCAACTGGATCCTTGACTTCCTGACAGGCCCCTCCCAGGTGGTGAGGGTAGGCAACAACACTGGGGCCCATCAGGGGGTGCGTTCTCAGTCCCCTCCTGTACTCCCTGTTCACCCACGACTGCATGGCCATGTACAACTCCAACTCCATCATTAAGTTTGGCGAAGACACGATGGTAGGCCTGATCACCGACGACGTTGAGATAGCCTATAGGGAGAAGGTCAGAGACCTGGCAGTGTGCTGCCAACACAACAACCTTTCTCTCAACTTGTGCAAGAAAAAGGAGCTTATTGTGGACTACAGGAGACAGAGGGCCGAACACACCCCATTCACATCGATTAGGCTGTTGTGGAGCGGGTCGAGAGCTACAAGTTTCTCAGTGTCCACATCACTAAGGACCTATCATGGTCCAAACACACCAAGTCGTGAAGAGGGCAGGACAATGCCTCTTCCCCCTCAGGAGGCTGAAACTATTTGGGATGGGCCCTCAGATCCTCAAAAAGTTCTATAGCTGCACCATTGAAAGCATCTTGACTGGCTGCATCACCGCTTGGCATGGCAACTGCTCGGCATCAGACCACAAGGTGCTACAGAGGGTAATGCACATGGGGCCAAACTTCACTGGGGCCAAACTCCCTGCCATCCAGGACCTCTTTACCAGGCTGTGTCAGGGGAAGGCCGAAAAAATGTAAAAAACTCCAGCCACCCATGTCATAGACTGTTCTCTCTGCTACCAGAGTGCCATGTCTGAGACCAAAAGGCTCCAGAACAGTATTCACACCCCTTGACTCTTTCCACATTTTGTTACGTTACAGCTTGAATTGAATTTACCACAGGTGGACTCCAATCAAGTTGTAGAAACATCTCAAGGATGATCAATAGAAACAGGATGCACCTGAGCTCAATTTCGAGTCTAACAGCAAATGGCCTGCAAACTATGACAAATTAGAAATGTATTTCTGTTTTTTATTTTTAATAAACTTGCAAACATTCTACATCAATCTACACACAATACACCATAATGACTAAGCTAAAACAGGCTTTTAGAAAGTTTATTTTATTAAAGCAAGTTTATTAAAAATAAAAAACAGAAATACCTTATTTATATAAGTATTCAGACCATTTGTTATGAGACTCGAAATTGAGCTCAGGTGCATCCTGTTTCCATTAATCATCCTTGAGATGTTTCTACAACTTGATTGGAGTCCACCTGTGGTAAATTCAATTGATTGGACATGATTTGGAAAGGCACACACCTGTCTATAAAAGGTCCCACAGTTGACAACGCATGTCAGAGCAAAAACCAAGCCATGAGGTCGAAGAAACAGGATGTCTGTTGCATTGAAGGTCGCCAAGAACACAGTGGCCTCTATCATTCTCTGGGCTAGGCGGGACGAATTCGTCCCACCTACGTAACAGCCACTTTAAGCCTGTGGCGCGATTTTAAAAACCTTAAAAATCCTATTACTTCAATTTCTCAAACATATGACTATTTTACAGCTATTTAAAGACAAGACTCTCGTTAATCTAACCACACTGTCCGATTTCAAAAAGGCTTTACAACGAAAGCAAAACATTAGATTATGTCAGCAGAGTACCAAGCCAGAAATAATCAGACACCCATTTTTCAAGCCAGCATATAATGTCACCAAAACCCAGAAGACAGCTAAATGCAGCACTCACCTTTGATGATCTTCATCAGATGACAACCCTAGGACATTATGTTATACAATACATGCATGTTTTGTTCAATCAAGTTCATATTTATATCAAAAACCAGCTTTTTACATTAGCATGTGACGTTCAGAACTAGCATACCCCCCGCAAACTTATGGGGAATTCGCTAACATTTTACTAAATTACTCACGATAAACGTTCACAAAAAGCATAACAATTATATTAAGAATTATAGATACAGACCTCCTCTATGCACTCGATATGTCCGATTTTAAAATAGCTTTTTGGTGAAAGCACATTTTGCAATATTCTAAGTACATAGCCCAGGCATCACGGGCTCGCTATTTAGACACCCGGCAAGTTTAGCACTCACCATAATCATATTTACTATTATAAAAGTTTGATTACCTTTTGTTGTCTTCATCAGAATGCACTCCCAGGACTGCTACTTCAATAACAAATGTTGGTTTGGTCCAAAATAATCCATCGTTATATCCGAATAGCGGCGTTTTGTTCGTGCGTTCCAGACACTATCCGAAATGGTAAAGAAGTGTCGCGCGCATGGCGCAATTCGTGACAATAAAATTCTAAATATTCCATTACCGTACTTCGAAGCATGTCAACCGCTGTTTAAAATCAATTTTTACGCCATTTTTCTCGTAGAAAAGCGATAATATTCCGACAGGGAATCTCCTTTTCGGCAAACAGAGGAAAAAATCACAAAGGCGGGGGCGGTCGGGTCACGCGCATAAGCCCAGAGTCCCTTGATCGGCCACTTGAGAAAGGCGATAATGTGTTTCAGCCTGGGGCTGGAATGACGACATTCTGTTTTTTCCCGGGCTCTGAGAGCCTATGGAAGACGTGGGAAGTGTCACGTTAGAGCAGAGATCCTTAGTAAAAGATAGAGATGGAAAAGAAGTTCAAGAAATGGTCAGACAGGCTACTTCCTGTAAAGGAATCTCTCAGGTTTTGACCTGCCATTTGAGTTCTGTTATACTCACAGACACAATTCAAACAGTTTTAGAAACTTTAGGGTGTTTTCTATCCATATGTAATAAGTATATGCATATTCTAGTTACTGGGTAGGAGTGGTAACCAGATTAAATCGGGTATGTTTTTTATCCAGTCGTGTCAATACTGCCCCCTAGCCCTAACAGGTTAAATGGAAAAAGTTTGGAACCACCAAGACTCTTCCTAGAGCTGGCTGCCCAGCCAAACTGAGCAATAGGGGGTGAAGGGTCTTGGTCAGTGATGTGGCCAAGACCCCGATGGTCACTCTGACAGAGCTCCAGAGTTCTTCTGTGGAGATGGGAGAACCTTCCAGAAGGTTCAGCGCTCAACCAATCAGGCCTTTATGGTAGAGTGACCAGACGGAAGCAACTCCACAGGAAAAGGCACATTACAGCCCGCTTGGAGTTTGCCAGAATGCACTTAAAGGACTCTCAGACTATTAGAAACAAGATTCTCTGGTCTGATGAAACCAAGTTTGAACTCTTTGGCCTGAATGCCAAGCTTCACATCTGGAGGAAACCTGGCACCATCCCTAAGGTGAAGCATCATGGTGGCAGCCTCATGCTGTGGGGATGTTTTTCAGTGGCAGGGACTGGGAGACTAGTCAGGATGGAGGGAAAGATGAACGGAGCAAAGTACAGAGAGATCCTTGATAAAACCTGCTCCAGAGTGCTCAGGACCTCAGACTGGGGTGAATGTTCAACTTCCAACAGGACAATGACCCAAAGCACACTGCCAAGACAACACAGGAGTGGCTTCAGGATAAATCTCTGAATGTTCTTGAGTGACCCAGCCAGAGCCCGGACTTGAACACGATCAAACATCTCTGGAGGGAACTGAAAATAGCTGTGCAGCAACGCTCAATATCCTATTTGACAGAGCTTGAGAGGATCTGCAGAGAAGAATGGGAGAAACTCCCCAAATACAGGTGTGCCAAGCTTGTAGCGTCATACCCAAGAAGACTCGAGGCTGTAATCTCTGCCAAAGGTGCTTCAACAAAGTACTGAGTAAAGGGTCAGAATGCTTATATAAATGTTATATTTCAGTTTTTCGTTTATTTATACATTTGCAAAAATTTTTTTTTACCTATTTTGTTTTGTCATTATGGGGTATTGTGTGTAGATTGATGAGGGGGAAAAACTATGTAATCAATTTTAGAGTAAGGCTGTAACGTAACAAAATGTGGAAAAAGTCAAGGGTTCTGAATACTTTCCAAATGCAAAAAGAAATTGGGTTGCCTAAAACTCACATTAGTTTCTATATCTCTCGTCCCCCTTCATCTCCAAAATGGTAAAACGTGTAGTAAAAATAAATTGTGAGCCAGAGCTACACACTGTCGGTTCCAGCGAAGGAGTCAGCGGTTCATGGAGCTAGTCTTTAGCAGGAAAATGAGAGGGTTACCAGAGGTGTAGAGACCAATACATAAACCTTGAAATGCTGAAGAGTCAGTATCAAAGCAAGCGTCTCCTTCTCGAGTACTGTTTTTGATATGAGGCCAATTTCTTTGAAAAGTACCCCACAGTGTGCTCAATATGTTATCGTCATACATAGCAGCATTGTACTTAGCAGCACCAATCCGGTCCACACAATCGTCAACATTGGGCAAAGGGTATAAGTTCGACTTAGTAACGGCATTGAGTTTCTGAAAATCAGAAGAAAACCGCAGAGACCCATCTGCCTTAGGTACTAATATGCAGGGCGATTCCACGGACTGTTGCCATGTTGTGTAATGCCGTGCTCAAGCATGAACTCCACCTCACTGGAGTTTCTCTCTCTTTTCAGGTTATACTCGATAGGCATGTTGTTTGATTGGGCAACAAAACCAGGACTCGGTCACCCACATCGAAAGTGATGGTTAAGAGAAACTGGTTATCACCCTTGGCAAAGGATCAACACAGTCCTACCGGAACTCTGCTGAAAGGTTCAACAAAAGCAGGAATAGGCTGCAAAGGTGCAACTGGTACAGCTTGGTTCAGTTTACCTGCCCTCTGGCATGACAGGATTTACAGTAAGACACAACATCCTGTTTCAGACCTGGCCAGAAGAAGTTATGCAAGGTCCGGTCATATGTCTTGTTGACTCAAAAATGGTCTGCCATACTACCACCGTGAGCCAACTCAGTATCTCTTGTCGAAGCGTAACTGGGACATCAATTTGAGATACACAGGGACAATCGTCTTGCCCAGAAGTGGCGCGAGAACCATTTCCTCATTAGAATACCATCTCTTTCAAAGTAACCCACACAAACTTCATCAAACTCCTCCTCTGGACAAATCTCAGCAAAAAGAGGGGAGAGGGAAACACCCTTACTCTGTTCAGCAATCAGCTGCTTCCAAGATATCGAAGTGTCAACTGTACGGACCCTCTCTTCCTTAAGCCGTCCTACAAACCTACTCACCTTTGGGGTTTTCAAAAGAGAGGTCAACTCAGGAGGTTTCACAAGTCAGGATCACCCATAAACATCTGACATCTCAACTAGGGTGGAATCACTGACATCCTCCTCAACACTAGACTTGTTGCCGGCAACTTTCTTAGACATAGCACGTGTAATGGCACACGCTGGGAACACTATAGGGTACTCTTCTGATAGCCCATCAGGTTCCTCTACACTTGGTTCCTTACAAACGACAGGATTTGGCACGACCTTCCCTCCAGCCAAATCATTTCCCAAAATTAATGACATCCCCATCACCGGTAGGCTAGGCCTCACTCCAATGACAACAGAACCAGAAATAAGATCAGACTTCAGTTCCACATTATACAAAGGAACATTCATGCAACCCATCTCCACACCTTGTACTAACACACTGTAACCACACTGTAACTGTTCTGCTACAAGACCATGGTGCTTGCCTATGGAGCTGTGAGGGGAACGGCACCTCCGTACCTTCAGGCTCTGATCAGTCCCTACACCCAAAGAAGGGCACTGCGTTCATCCACCTCTGGCCTGCTCGCCTCCCTACCTCTGCGGAAACACAGTTCTCGCTCAGCCCGGTCAAAACTGTTCGCTGCTCTGGCACCCCAATGGTGGAACAAGCTCCCTCGCGACTCCAGGACAGCGGAGTCAATCACCACCTTCTGGAGACACCTGAAACCCCACCTCTTTAAGGAATACCTGGGATAGGATAAAGTAATCCTTCTAACCCCCCCCCCCCCCCCCCCAAAAAAAAAGATATAGATGTACTATTGTAAAGTGGTTGTTCCACTGGATATCATAAGGTGAATGCACCAATTTGTCGCCAGGCTCCCACGCTTCAGCCGGTTCGCCAGGCTCCCACGCCCCTGCCGGTGCGTCTGGATTTTACGCCCACCCGGTTCGTCCAGCGCCCGTGCCTCGCCCGGCCCGCCAGGCTTGCCCAGGTGGGACGCCGGGGGCGCCCCTAGGGAGGGGGGGGGGGACTGTCACGTCTGCTCCCGCTCCCCCTCCCTGGTGCTCGAAGGCGCCAGGCTCCCCAGCATTACGCACTCCTGCCACCATCAGTATGCACACTTGCCTTTCCCCGTCACGCACATCAGCGTATTATTGTACTCACCTGGACTCAATCACCTGTTTATTACCTGCCCTATATTTGTCAGTTCCCCATCTCTGTTCCCCGCTGCTGCATTGTTTGTCATTGTGTATCTGTGTGCTGACGCTGTTTCTGTCTTGCTCTTGTCTGTTCATAATTAAATGTCAACTCCCCGTACCTGCTTCTCATCTCCGGAGTCGGTCCTTACACTAATATCTGTTGTTCAAGCTAAACAATTTGTTGCTCCAACTTTGCCTTTAGTTCTAACATCCTTAGTTGCACGTCTACAGGTCGTACTCTACTACACGTAGCACCCTTTTCATCAGCACCTCTCTCCGAGAGGATTTCCTCCTCCACCAAAACAGCAACGATCAAATCTTTGACTAATGCTTTTGAATCGCCAAATACCACTTTTGATGTCATAACGCTTTACAATGACGACCAGATTCACCTTTGTACATTTATCTAGCATCTCCCATGTAGGGTTTTTCACAAATGTGCTTAAAGTCCAGACATTTTTTATAAGTCTGTGTGTTTATGCAACTTTCAAAATGATTCCACCAACCCTTATAACCCCTCAAGGTGGATGTCAGGTACGGAAACTCTACCACAAAAGGTACGGAAACTCTACCACAAAAGTGTATTTTGAACACTCAAATATCTGGGCACATTAGAGCTTCAGAGTAGGTGACTAGAATGACTACCATACTCATGGGAAACAAAATCCCGGAAGAGCTCCCCATGTTGTTACGTTCCCCCGACAAGAAAAACAAATAATGTTGCTCAAACAGAAGGGGGAACTAACAAAGAGTCACTAACAACAACCAAAAATAATATGATGGGGTTTTAAGAGGGGTTCTGAAAGACACTCATGGCGGTGTCCACTGAAAGTTGACTAGCAACATCAACTGAAACATAAAAGGCACCGACCATAAGCGCTCACTAAATTTGCTCAAGAAGAGGCAAACAAAAGAAACACCCACACCAAACTTTAAGACAGTAAGCAAACCAAAAAGTGGAGCAAAACAAAAACAGGGAAGATCAGACAAATTATTGTATGTCTAGAAATCAAAATAGGAAGAGTCAACTAAAGGTCTTACGACTGCACAACTGGAGCAGTAAGCCAGACACTCTTAAATATCACCTGTGCCAACACAGGTTAAACATCCTTCCGACTAACGAGATGGACAACCCAGCAGAGATGGAACACATACTGACTAATGAGGTGACACCAACTGGTGCGCCCTAAGTGCTAACGTGCTATAAGTGCTAAAGTCCAACCTCAAAACATATACTGAACAAAAATATGAACGCAACATGCAACAATTTCAAACATTTTACTGAGTCACAGTTCATATTATCGGTCAATTGAAATAAATTAATTGTGCCCTAATCTATGGATTTCACATGACTGGGCAGGACCGCAGCCTTGGGTGGGCCTGAGAGGGCATTCCAAAAAAAACAATTGCCACAAAAGGGATTTATTACAGACAGAAATTTCTCAGTTTCATCAGCTGTCCAGGTGGCTGGTCTCAGATGATCCCGCAGATGAAGAAGCCGGATGTGGAGGTCCTAGGCTGGCGAGGTTACACGTGGTCTGCGGTTGTGAGACTGATTGGATATACTGCCAAATTCTCTAAAACAACGTTGGAGGCGGCTTATGGTAGAGAAATGAACATTCAATTCTCTGGCAACAGCTCTGGTGGACTTCCCTGCAGTCAGCATGCCAATTGCAAACTCCCTCAAAACTTGACACATCTGTGGCATTGTGTTGTGTGACAAAACTGCACATTTTAGAGTGGTCTTTTATTGTCCCCAGCACAAGGTGCTTCTGTGTAATGATCATGCTGTTTAATCAGCTTCTTTAAATGCCACACCTGTCAGGTGGAGGGATTATCTAGCCTTTAGAAGCACAACCAATAAGGCCCGAGGGGGGTGTCGTTTTTGGCCCCACCCCCTTATAAACGGTGTGGTTCGAGCCTTGAATGCTAACTGGCTGAAAGCCGTGGAATATCAGACCGTATAACACGGGTATGACAAAATATTTATTTTTACTGCTCTAATTACGTTGGTAACCAGTTTATAATAGAACTAAGGCACCTCTGGTGGTTGTGGTATATTGCCAATATACCATGGCTAAGGGCTGTATACAGGCACTCACGTCGCGTCGTTCTAAGAACAGCCCTTAGCTGTGGTATATTGACCATATACCACACCTCCTCGGACCTTATTGCTTAATTAGAATACTGTTCACTGCTGTCAGCTCTGTTGTGGCAGATAGTGACACGTTATCGCAACATCGGTCTGAACTAAAAAATATTAGCATACACACGCTGGTAACTGTGGTCAGTTGTGTTGTGAGGTCAACTGTAGTACTTTGTTCTGTTTTGGGTGCAGTTGTTGTAGAGTGAATAGCATGGAAGTAACAACCCACTGGGCACACCACGTCATTTCAACGTGGATAATTGGGACATTTTTGGTTGAGAAGTTGATCAAGCTCTGGAAGTTAAAGAGTAGGACTAAATCAAATCAAAAGTTAAATGCACTTTGCATACATTTTGATTTGATGTAGTACTATTCTTTAACTTCAATTTTTTGTTGAGATGGAGACGTGAATACAACAAATCAATTATTAATTTGTAAACAAACTGGAATTCAAGCCAGACTAAGTCAGTGGCATAAATAGAACTATCCAAGAAGAAGACAAATCTCCTTCAAATGTTGATATTTGGTTGCATCAACAACCAAACACAATTCAATATCACTTTTGAAATACAATAAGTATCGTATTAACTTGTTGACAAGTTAACAAATTATATGTTGGATTCACATCTCCAACTCAACCAAAATAAAAGTAAAAGAATGGAAAAGTCAACCTTAAAATTAGTAACATATCCGTGGCCACATTTTGAGGTTACTGTAACTATACATTTCTTCTTATGTAATTATATAAATCATGTATGTTCAAGATAGCAGGCTTAAGTAGCCACAGGTCTGTGGAGATCTTCACAATTGTTGTAATAATCTGTGCAGGATCTCGAACATCATTGATCTCTTGCACCATGTAGGCCAATTTTAATGTAATCTCATACGCAACCCAGGTCATTTGGTTCTGCTTTTGGATTAAGCACTGTGATACCCCACTGGTCACCAAAGGGTAATTGAAGATAGATCAATACTCCAGTAGGAGGTACTGTCCACCGTATTGTTATTTTTTTCTGATAATGGATAGAACCTTGAAGATCTGACATTGTTTGAAAGGTACAAATTCAACATATTTTAGACAAGGTTTGACTATGTTGAAATTTGGTTACCATGATGACATAAGCCTGTGGTTGAAATTTCTCCCTCAAAACAAAATTTTACGTTGATGACTTTTTCAAATCCAATGTACAGTGAGGGAAAAAAGTATTTGATCCCCTGCTGATTTTGTACGTTTGCCCACTGACAAAGAAGTGATCAGTCTATAATTTTAATGGTAGGTTTATTTAAACAGTGAGAGACAGAATAACAAAATGTTATAAATTGATTTGCATTTTAATAAGGAAAATAAGTATTTGCCCCCTCTCAATCAGAAAGATTTCTGGCTCCCAGGTGTCTTTTATACAGGTAACGAGATGAGATTAGGAGCACACTCATTAAAGGGAGTGCTCCTAATCTGTGATTGTTACCTGTATAAAAGACACCTGTCCACAGAAGTAATCAATCAATCAGATTCCAAACTCTCCACCATGGCCAAGACCAAGGAGCTCTCCAAGGATGTCAGGGACAGGATTGTAGACCTACACAAGGCTGGAATGGGCTGCAAGACCATCTCCAAGCAGCTTGGTGAGAAGGTGACAACAGTTGGTGTGATTATTTGCAAATGGAAGAAACACAAAAGAACTGTCAATCTCCCTCGGCCTGGGGCTCCATGCAAGATCTCACCTCGTGGAGTTGCAATGATCATGAGAACGGTGAGGAATCACCCCAGAACTACACGGGAGGATCTTGTCAATGATCTCAAGGCAGCTGGGACCATAGTCACCAAGAAAACAATTGGTAACACTCTACGCTGCGAAGGACTGAAATCCTGCAGCGCCCGCAAGGTCCCCCTGCTCAAGAAAGCACATATTCATGCCCGTCTGAAGTTTGCCAATGAACATCTGAATGATTCAGAGGACAACTGGGTGAAAGTGTTGAGGTCAGATGAGACCAAAATGGAGCTCTTTGGCATCAACTCAACTCGCCGTGTTTGAAGGAGGAGGAATGCTGCCTATGACCCCAAGAACACCATCCCCACCGTCAAACATGGAGGTGGAAACATTATGCTTTGGGGGTGTTTTTCTGCTAAGGGGACAGGACAACTTCACCGCATCAAAGGGACGATGGACGGGGCCATGTACCGTCAAATCTTGGGTGAGAACCTCCTTCCCTCAGCCAGGGCATTGAAAATGGGTCGTGGATTGGAATTCCAGCATGACAATGACCCAAAACACACGGCCAAGACAACAAAGGAGTGGCTCAAGAAGAAGCACATTAACCTGATATGGATAGGGGGCAGTATTTTCACAGCCGGATGAAAAAATGTACCCGATTTAAACTGGTTACTACTCTTGCCCAGAAACGAGAATATGCATATTATTAGTCGATTTTGATAGCAAACACTCTGAAGTTTCTAAAACTGTTTGAATGGTGTCTGTGAGTATAACAGAACTCATATGGCAGGCAAAAACCTGAGAAAAATTCAACCAGGAAGTGTAGGATCTGAGAAATGTAGTTCTTCTTTCTAGTCCCTTTCGAAACTACAGTATCTGTGCTGTTACGTTGCACTTTCTAAGGCTTCCATTGGCTGTCTAAAGCCTTCAGAAAGTGGATTGAGCCTTCTCCTGTCTTTGGGCAGAGTATAGGAGCTCAGTTACTGAGTGGTCTAACCTGAGGACAAAGAGATTGGATATGCGCGTTCCCTCGAGCATGCTGTTTTTTCTTTTCCTCCTTGAATGAATACACTGCTGTCCGGTTGGAATATTATCGCAATTTTACGTAAAAAATACCATAAAAATTGATTTTAAACAGCGTTTGACATGCTTCTAAGTACGGTAATGGAACATTTTGACTTTTTTTGTCTCGAATTGCGCTCGCGCGTTACCCTTTGGATAGTGACTTGAACGCATGAACAAAACTGAGGTATTTGGACATAACTATGGATTATTTCGAACAAAAACAACTTTTCTTGTGGAAGTAGCAGTCCTGGGAGTGCATTCTGACGAAGATCAGCAAAGGTAATACAATATTTCTAATACTAATTCTGAGTTTAGGTTGCCCCGTACTTGGCGGGTGTCTGAATAGCTCGCTGTGATGGCGAGCTATGTACTCAGAATATTGAAAATGTGCTTTCTCCATAAAGCTATTTTAAAATCTGACACAGCGGTTGGTTGCATAAAGGAGTTCTGTATCTATAATTCTTAAAATAATTGTTTTGTATTTTGTCAATGTTTATGATGAGTATTTTTGTAAATTCACAGGAAGTTTTTGGTGGGAATACATTTTCTGAACATCACGTGCCAATGTAAAAAGCTGTTTTTGGATATAAATATGAACTTGATTGAACAAAACATACATGTATTGTATAACATAATGTCCTAGGAGTGTCATCTGATGAAGATCATCAAAGGTTAATGCTTCATTTAGCTGTGTTTTGGGTTTTATTGACATATATGCTTGCTTGGAAAATGGCTGTGTGGTTATTTTGGTCTATGTACTCTCCTAACGTAATCTAATGTTTTGATTTCACTGTAAAGCCTTTTTGAAATCGGACAACGTGGTTGGATTCAGGAGAGGTTTATCTTTCAAATGGTGTAAAATATTCACATGTTTGAAAAATTGAAATTATTGGATTTTTGAGGTATTTGTTTTTCGCTCCATGCGATCCCATTGGCTGTTGGCTAGGGGTTCCGCTGGCGGAACGGGGTTCCGCTGGTGGAACGCCTAGATGTAAGAGGTTTTAATGTCCTGGAGTGGCCTAGCCAGTCTCCAAACCATAATCCCATAGAAAATCTGTGTAGGGAGCTGAAGGTTCGATTTACCAAACGTCAGCCTCGAAACCTTAATGACTTGGAGAAGATCTGCAAAGAGGAGTGGGACAAAATCCCTCCTGAGATGTGTGCAAACCTGGTGGCCAACTACAAGAAACGTCTGACCTCTGTGATTGCCAACAAGGGTTTTGCCACCAAGTACTAAGTCATGTTTTGCAGAGGGGTCAAATACTTATTTCCCTCATTAAAATGCAAGTCAATTTGTAACATTTTTGACATGCGTTTTTATGGATTTTTTTTGTTATTCTGTCTCTCACTGTTCAAATAAACCTACCATTAAAATTATAGACTGATCATTTCTTTGTCAGTGGGCAAACGTACAAAATCAGCAGGGGATCAAATACTTTTTTCCCTCACTGTATTTTCCACGTAGATTCCACATCACAATACGTTGACATAATGTTTTTTTCAACCAGTTTGTGCCCAGTGGGATAGTGATTGAGTGTTACATGTTTTGGTGGTAAACTCTGTTTCAGACAAGCTTTGTTCTCCACAACTTGATGATACTTACTAGTAACTGTGGTCCGTTGTGTTGTGGCATCAACTGTAGTTATTTGATCTGTAGTGCTGGGCTCACGTGTTGATGAGTCTAAAGCAGAGTGAGAGAGTGAAAGAGACACAGAGAGATTGTGACAAATGTGTGATGAACTGAAGATCAGAACAAACTCTATTAACAGGTACTTGATAGTATTTGCTGGTAATTGTGATCAGCTGTGTTGTGGGATGAACTGCTTTATCTCATTGGACAGCCCTCACTGGTTACTGTGATTAGTGCTGTTGTGGGATCAGCTATAGTAGGGACTGTAAATAATAAAAATATGACTTGAATAGCATGAAATGTAGCCTAATGGATGTTATCGATAGACATGACAACATTACAATTCTATGGATTGCAAAAACTATGTCATGTTTTTCAGTAGGTATTTCAAAAAAGTACCTGTTGTTGGAGAGGCTGTTGTTGTTGGACATGCTGTGAAGTCTTTGAGGTGAAGAAAATAGAATATTGGTTAGTTACACATATTAGAAAATGTTAACAAAAGTCAAATGTGTGAGGATGTTGGTTCTTACTTTGGTAGTGAACCGACTGACAGTACTGTCCATCTGGAGGAATGGCATTGATACATCCACACGTGTCAGATGTGATGTCATCACAATTCCCATAAGAGACACACTGGTCACATGACCAACGATACTGGTCCTCACATCTGCACTGGAATCCAGTACCATTTGGGTAGCAAACTGAGGACAAGAGAGTAGATTAAGAAATCAAAATGACACTTAATTGGTGTGTAAGCAGTTAAAAATAATAATTTACACATTGAAGCCTTACCTGTAGACATGTTAACACCAGTGATTTGTATCAGATTATTGATTCTGACAGGGTAAATAGCATTTCTCAGAATGGCTCTCAGTTGATCTATCACTGTAACGTCTGTGGTGTTCAGTTCAATTTCAATCATGTACTCATAGAGAGTTTGCGGTACTGTTGGAACTGAAAATGAACAATGTCAGTCATTCATTTGCTAATATTAAATATATTTAGATCCATCAAGATGACAAAAACATGACAAGACAACAGTAATGCTATGGCTCTTAATACAATTCCTCAGATATATGTTGGTCCTACATTACCTGTTGTAGGAGAGGCTGTTGTTGTTGGACATGCTGTGAAGTCTTTGAGGTGAAGAAAACAGGATATTGGTTAGTTTAAAATGTTAGAAAATGTTTACAAAAGTCAAATGTGTGAGGATGTTGTTTCTTACTTTGGTAGTGAACCGACTGACAGTACTGTCCATCTGGAGGAATGGCATTGATACATCCACACGTGTCAGATGTGATGTCATCACAATTCCCATAAGAGACACACTGGTCACATGACCAACGATACTGGTCCTCACATCTGCACTGGAATCCAGTACCATTTGGGTAGCAAACTGAGGACAAGAGAGTAGAATAAGAAATCAAAAATACACTTAATTGGTGTGTAAGCAGTTCAAAATAATAATTTACACATTGAAGTCTTACCTGTAGACATGTTAACACCAGTGATTTGTATCAGATTATTGATTCTGACAGGGTAAATAGCATTTCTCAGAATGGCTCTCAGTTGATCTATCACTGTAACGTCTGTGGTGTTCAGTTCAATTTCAATCATGTACTCATAGAGAGTTGGCGGTACTGTTGGAACTGAAAATGAACAATGTCAACTCATTAATTTGCTAAAATTAAGTAGATTTAAATCCATCAATATCCCAAGACAATTGTCATGCTATTGTTTTTCAGGCAATTCAGCAGATATATGTTGGTCCTACATTACCTGTTGTAGGAGAGGTTGTTGTTGTTGTAGGAGAGGCTGTTGTTGTTGGACATGCTGTAAAATCTTCGAGGTGAAGAAAATAGGATATTGGTTAGTTAAACATATTAGAAAATGTTTACAAAAGTCAAATGTGTGAGGATGTTGGTTCTTACTTTGGTAGTGAACCGACTGGCAGTACTGTCCATCTGGAGGAATGGCATTGATACATCCACACGTGTCAGATGTGATGTCATCACAATTCCCATAAGAGACACACTGGTCACATGACCAACGATACTGGTCCTCACATCTGCACTGGAATCCAGTACCATTTGGGTAGCAAACTGAGGACAAGAGAGTAGAATAAGAAATCAAAAATACACTTAATTGGTGTGTAAGCAGTTCAAAATAATAATTTACACATTGAAGCCTTACCTGTAGACATGTTAACACCAGTGATTTGTATCAGATTATTGATTCTGACAGGGTAAATAGCATTTCTCAGAATGGCTCTCAGTTGATCTATCACTGTAACGTCTGTGGTGTTCAGTTCAATTTCAATCATGTACTCATAGAGAGTTTGTGGTACTGTTGGAACTGAAGAAGAACAATGTCAACTCATTCATTTGCTAAAATTAAGTAGATTTAAATCCATCAATATCCCAAGACAATTGTCATGCTATTGTTTTTCAGGCAATTCAGCAGATATATGTTGGTCCTACATTACCTGTTGTAGGAGAGGCTGTTGTTGTTGTAGGAGAGGCTGTTGTTGTTGGACATGCTGTAAAATCTTTGAGGTGAAGAAAATAGGATATTGGTTAGTTAAACATATTAGAAAATGTTAACAAAAGTCAAATGTGTGAGGATGTTGTTTCTTACTTTGGTAGTGAACCGACTGACAGTACTGTCCATCTGGAGGAATGGCATTGATACATCCACACGTGTCAGATGTGATGTCATCACAATTCCCATAAGAGACACACTGGTCACATGACCAACGATACTGGTCCTCACATCTGCACTGGAATCCAGTACCATTTGGGTAGCAAACTGAGGACAAGAGAGTAGAATAAGAAATCAAAAATACACTTAATTGGTGTGTAAGCAGTTCAAAATAATAATTTACACATTGAAGTCTTACCTGTAGACATGTTAACACCAGTGATTTGTATCAGATTATTGATTCTGACAGGGTAAATAGCATTTCTCAGAATGGCTCTCAGTTGATCTATCACTGTAACGTCTGTGGTGTTCAGTTCAATTTCAATCATGTACTCATAGAGAGTTTGCGGTACTGTTGGAACTGAAAATGAACAATGTCAGTCATTCATTTGCTAATATTAAATAGATTTAGATCCATCAAGATGACAAAAACATGACAAGACAACAGTAATGCTATGGCTCTTAATACAATTCCTCAGATATATGTTGGTCCTACATTACCTGTTGTAGGAGAGGCTGTTGTTATTGGACATGCTGTGAAGTCTTTGAGGTGAAGGAAAGAGGATATTGGTTAGTTTAAAATATTAGAAAATGTTAACAAAAGTCATATGTGTGAGGATGTTGGTTATTACTTTGGTAGTGAACCGACTGGCAGTACTGTCCATCTGGAGGAATGGCATTGATACATCCACACGTGTCAGATGTGATGTCATCACAATTCCCATAAGAGACACACTGGTCACATGACCAACGATACTGGTCCTCACATCTGCACTGGAATCCAGTACCATTTGGGTAGCAAACTGAGGACAAGAGAGTAGAATAAGAAATCAAAAATACACTTCATCGGTGTGTAAGCAGTTCAAAATAATAATTTACACATTGAAGTCTTACCTGTAGACATGTTAACACCAGTGATTTGTATCAGATTATTGATTCTGACAGGGTAAATAGCATTTCTCAGAATGGCTCTCAGTTGATCTATCACTGTAACGTCTGTGGTGTTCAGTTCAATTTCAATCATGTACTCATAGAGAGTTTGCGGTACTGTTGGAACTGAAAATGAACAATGTCAGTCATTCATTTGCTAATATTAAATAGATTTAGATCCATCAAGATGACAAAAACATGACAAGACAACAGTAATGCTATGGCTCTTAATACAATTCCTCAGATATATGTTGGTCCTACATTACCTGTTGTAGGAGAGGCTGTTGTTATTGGACATGCTGTGAAGTCTTTGAGGTGAAGAAAACAGGATATTGGTTAGTTACACATGTTAGAAAATGTTTACAAAAGTCAAATGTGTGAGGATGTTGGTTCTTACTTTGGTAGTGAACCGACTGACAGTACTGTCCATCTGGAGGAATGGCATTGATACATCCACACGTGTCAGATGTGATGTCATCACAATTCCCATAAGAGACACACTGGTCACATGACCAACGATACTGGTCCTCACATCTGCACTGGAATCCAGTACCATTTGGGTAGCAAACTGAGGACAAGAGAGTAGAATAAGAAATCAAAAATACACTTCATCGGTGTGTAAGCAGTTAAAAATAATAATTTACACATTGAAGCCTTACCTGTAGACATGTTAACACCAGTGATTTGTATCAGATTATTGATTCTGACAGGGTAAATAGCATTTCTCAGAATGGCTCTCAGTTGATCTATCACTGTAACGTCTGTGGTGTTCAGTTCAATTTCAATCATGTACTCATAGAGAGTTTGCGGTACTGTTGGAACTGAAGAAGAGCAATGTCAGTCATTCATTTGCTAAAATTAAGTAGATTTAAATCCATCAATATCCCAAGACAATTGTCATGCTATTGTTTTTCAGGCAATTCAGCAGATATATGTTGGTCCTACATTACCTGTTGTAGGAGAGGCTGTTGTTGTTGTAGGAGAGGCTGTTGTTGTTGGACATGCTGTAAAATCTTTGAGGTGAAGAAAATAGGATATTGGTTAGTTAAACATATTAGAAAATGTTTACAAAAGTCAAATGTGTGAGGATGTTGGTTCTTACTTTGGTAGTGAACCGACTGGCAGTACTGTCCATCTGGAGGAATGGCATTGATACATCCACACGTGTCAGATGTGATGTCATCACAATTCCCATAAGAGACACACTGGTCACATGACCAACGATACTGGTCCTCACATCTGCACTGGAATCCAGTACCATTTGGGTAGCAAACTGAGGACAAGAGAGTAGAATAAGAAATCAAAAATACACTTCATCGGTGTGTAAGCAGTTAAAAATAATAATTTACACATTGAAGTCTTACCTGTAGACATGTTAACACCAGTGATTTGTATCAGATTATTGATTCTGACAGGGTAAATAGCATTTCTCAGAATGGCTCTCAGTTGATCTATCACTGTAACGTCTGTGGTGTTCAGTTCAATTTCAATCATGTACTCATAGAGAGTTTGCGGTACTGTTGGAACTGAAGAAGAGCAATGTCAGTCATTCATTTGCTAAAATTAAGTAGATTTAAATCCATCAATATCCCAAGACAATTGTCATGCTATTGTTTTTCAGGCAATTCAGCAGATATATGTTGGTCCTACATTACCTGTTGTAGGAGAGGCTGTTGTTGTTGGACATGCTGTGAAGTCTTTGAGGTGAAGAAAACAGGATATTGGTTAGTTTAAAATATTAGAAAATGTTTACAAAAGTCAAATGTGTGAGGATGTTGTTTCTTACTTTGGTAGTGAACCGACTGGCAGTACTGTCCATCTGGAGGAATGGCATTGATACATCCACACGTGTCAGATGTGATGTCATCACAATTCCCAGAAGAGACACACTGGTCACATGACCAACGATACTGGTCCTCACATCTGCACTGGAATCCAGTACCATTTGGGTAGCAAACTGAGGACAAGAGAGTAGATTAAGAAATCAAAATGACACTTAATTGGTGTGTAAGCAGTTAAAAATAATAATTTACACATTGAAGTCTTACCTGTAGACATGTTAACACCAGTGATTTGTATCAGATTATTGATTCTGACAGGGTAAATAGCATTTCTCAGAATGGCTCTCAGTTGATCTATCACTGTAACGTCTGTGGTGTTCAGTTCAATTTCAATCATGTACTCATAGAGAGTTTGCGGTACTGTTGGAACTGAAGAAGAGCAATGTCAGTCATTCATTTGCTAAAATTAAGTAGATTTAAATCCATCAATATCCCAAGACAATTGTCATGCTATTGTTTTTCAGGCAATTCAGCAGATATATGTTGGTCCTACATTACCTGTTGTAGGAGAGGCTGTTGTTGTTGGACATGCTGTGAAGTCTTTGAGGTGAAGAAAACAGGATATTGGTTAGTTTAAAATATTAGAAAATGTTTACAAAAGTCAAATGTGTGAGGATGTTGTTTCTTACTTTGGTAGTGAACCGACTGACAGTACTGTCCATCTGGAGGAATGGCATTGATACATCCACACGTGTCAGATGTGATGTCATCACAATTCCCATAAGAGACACACTGGTCACATGACCAACGATACTGGTCCTCACATCTGCACTGGAATCCAGTACCATTTGGGTAGCAAACTGAGGACAAGAGAGTAGAATAAGAAATCAAAAATACACTTAATTGGTGTGTAAGCAGTTCAAAATAATAATTTACACATTGAAGTCTTACCTGTAGACATGTTAACACCAGTGATTTGTATCAGATTATTGATTCTGACAGGGTAAATAGCATTTCTCAGAATGGCTCTCAGTTGATCTATCACTGTAACGTCTGTGGTGTTCAGTTCAATTTCAATCATGTACTCATAGAGAGTTTGCGGTACTGTTGGAACTGAAAATGAACAATGTCAGTCATTCATTTGCTAATATTAAATAGATTTAGATCCATCAAGATGACAAAAACATGACAAGACAACAGTAATGCTATGGCTCTTAATACAATTCCTCAGATATATGTTGGTCCTACATTACCTGTTGTAGGAGAGGCTGTTGTTATTGGACATGCTGTGAAGTCTTTGAGGTGAAGGAAAGAGGATATTGGTTAGTTTAAAATATTAGAAAATGTTAACAAAAGTCATATGTGTGAGGATGTTGGTTATTACTTTGGTAGTGAACCGACTGGCAGTACTGTCCATCTGGAGGAATGGCATTGATACATCCACACGTGTCAGATGTGATGTCATCACAATTCCCATAAGAGACACACTGGTCACATGACCAACGATACTGGTCCTCACATCTGCACTGGAATCCAGTACCATTTGGGTAGCAAACTGAGGACAAGAGAGTAGAATAAGAAATCAAAAATACACTTCATCGGTGTGTAAGCAGTTAAAAATAATAATTTACACATTGAAGTCTTACCTGTAGACATGTTAACACCAGTGATTTGTATCAGATTATTGATTCTGACAGGGTAAATAGCATTTCTCAGAATGGCTCTCAGTTGATCTATCACTGTAACGTCTGTGGTGTTCAGTTCAATTTCAATCATGTACTCATAGAGAGTTTGCGGTACTGTTGGAACTGAAAATGAACAATGTCAGTCATTCATTTGCTAATATTAAATAGATTTAGATCCATCAAGATGACAAAAACATGACAAGACAACAGTAATGCTATGGCTCTTAATACAATTCCTCAGATATATGTTGGTCCTACATTACCTGTTGTAGGAGAGGCTGTTGTTATTGGACATGCTGTGAAGTCTTTGAGGTGAAGAAAACAGGATATTGGTTAGTTACACATGTTAGAAAATGTTTACAAAAGTCAAATGTGTGAGGATGTTGGTTCTTACTTTGGTAGTGAACCGACTGACAGTACTGTCCATCTGGAGGAATGGCATTGATACATCCACACGTGTCAGATGTGATGTCATCACAATTCCCATAAGAGACACACTGGTCACATGACCAACGATACTGGTCCTCACATCTGCACTGGAATCCAGTACCATTTGGGTAGCAAACTGAGGACAAGAGAGTAGAATAAGAAATCAAAAATACACTTCATCGGTGTGTAAGCAGTTAAAAATAATAATTTACACATTGAAGCCTTACCTGTAGACATGTTAACACCAGTGATTTGTATCAGATTATTGATTCTGACAGGGTAAATAGCATTTCTCAGAATGGCTCTCAGTTGATCTATCACTGTAACGTCTGTGGTGTTCAGTTCAATTTCAATCATGTACTCATAGAGAGTTTGCGGTACTGTTGGAACTGAAAATGAACAATGTCAGTCATTAATTTGCTAATATTGAGTAGATTTTGATCCATCAAGATGACAAAACATGACAAGACAATAGTAATGCTATTACTCCTAATACAATTCCTCAGATATATGTTGGTCCTACATTACCTGTTGTAGGAGAGGCTGTTGTTGTTGGACATGCTGGAAAATCTGTAAGGTAACGAAAATATAACATTGCTTAACTGGTTAACAGAAATAGGAAAAATATCATGACTATAAAATCTATAAAAAACAGGACTTTGGCGTTTACTTGGGTTTTGAACCGACTGGCAGTACTCTCCATCGGAAGGAATTGCATTAATACATCCACAGGGTTTGTCTGTATTTTCCTCACATGTCCCATAGATGGCGCAATTGTTACATGACCAACGGTACTTGTCCTCACATCTGCACTGGAATCCAGTACCATTTGGGTAGCACACTGAAAAACAATATATCAGTATAAATCATCATTTTCTATGATTTAAATTAAATAATTCAACAAGAACTTAAATATTTCTTACCTGTAGTTATGTTGAGATCAGTGATGTTGATCATGCTACTAAGTGCGAATGGTAAACTGAGGTTTTTCAGAAGGTTCTTCAGTTCGTCTATGGCTTTTAAGTCATTGACATTGACCTCAACATCCACAAAGTACTCAAAAAGAGTTACAGGTTCTGTTGAATCAAATATATGGAACATATATTTGCATTGTTATATCAAACCAGAGCAGTTATTTGTGTTAATAAATTCAAAAATCAGGTTTATTCATATGTTAATACAGATTCAAGTATTTTATAAACAAATAATAAGTTACTTGTGTATGGCTGGCAGTACTGTCCATCAGCTGGATTTGCATTGATACATCCACATGTGTCACCAGTGATGTCATCACAGGATCCATACGTGACACAGTTGTTATATGACCAACGATACTGGTCCTCACATATGCACTGGAATCCAGTACCATTTGGGTAGCAGACTGAAATGGAAATGAGTTTCAGGACATGTGCATGTAAAAAATGTATTCAATCAATTATTTTTCTCCTACATAATTAGAAAAGCAATGCCTAGCACTTGCAAGCCCAACAGTATAACTACCAGTAGTGATGTCAACATCAGAGATTTCAGTGGAGTTGTTGATAGTGAGGGGAAGACTTGTTGAATTCACAGCTGACTTAATTTGTTCTATTGTTTTGATGTCTGACACGTTCACTTCAACATCAATTATGTAGTTCCATCGATTGGATAATACTGTAAGGATTGAAATAGAGGAAAGGGTGACGTTCAGGAGAAGAGTCCCTATGCTCTTTTTAAATACATGGTTTGAATTGTCATTCAAGAGGATGATGTTTTGCTTTGCAAGATCATTTAAAGGTGATCCATTGACTAGACTCACTTGCTCTTTTTTCCCTAACATGTGACGGATGTGGGTCGTACTCTGTGTTGAATGCCTTTACCAAGAGAATGAAAGTCAGTATCCACATTAACATTTGCTTCATAGAGTTTATATCATCTTAGAATATTTTCCACATTTAGAATATCCTGTTTGATAGGTTTTGGGAGTTTCAAGGGGGTTTAAATACTGTATGATCATCTAATCACGAGACTCCACACTAACCAGTTAAACCATCAAGATGTCAAAAGAAACATGATAGTTATGGTGGAAGAACTAAACAGTAGACCGCCTAACTCTTACTAATATCATCAAGTTACTAAGTTTCTCATATTCTGTTTACATGTGTTCCTAAATAAAGTCTGAAGGTTTCTATTGGACAGCATGAGGTACTGTTAACATAATACCTGTGAAACAAGGCTTGAAATTTCAATGAATTCCCGTGTTTCCAAAATAGAGCATGTCACCAGGAGGACAAGGACTCTCAGCCCATTCTTTGTTATTGCCATTCCTGTTATGGGGAAACAAGGCAAAGGAGTTGAGAAAAAAACAGGAAGAACTGTAAAAACCTACATTCACTATAATGTTTAAAGTGCACAATAAAACCCCACAGGTAACTTTTCTGAAGCACTTATATCATGCACGCTTCATTTAAAAATGTCCATAGAAGTATCTATTGTTTCATTTCATGATTTGTAATTCTGAGATTTAAAAAATAATTAGATTAAGCTGAATCAAGGGATTTGTGATATCATCTTAATTATAACCTTATGTAATGTGCTAATTGATATAATTAATCTCATCTGGACTTATTGTACAAACACACTTAGTGTGCAGCCATTTGTTTGTAAGTAGGAAAGAGACTGTTTGAAATTTGATCTGTTATTGTTAGAAAACATTTATGTTATGTTATGTATAATAGCTGAAGTTCTTTCCTCATTCCTAGAATGCCATTGTCTTAAGCATGTCCCTGTCCCTGGTGAGTGGACAACTCCCCATATGTTCCAATGTCATGTCAAAATACATTATGTAAGACAATTAATTGTAAATAACATATAATAAAGGGAAAGGGGGATACCTAGTCAGTTGTACAACTGAATGCCTTCAACTGAAATGTGTCTTCCGCATTTAACCCAACCCCTCTAAATCAGAGAGCTGCGGGGGCTGCATTAATCAACATCCACGTCTTCGGCGCCCGGGGAACAGTGGGTTAACTGCCTTGCTCAGGGGCAGAACGACAGATTTTTACAGCTCAGGGATTTTTTTGCCAGCTCGGGGATTCGATCCAGCAACCTTTCGTTTACTGGCCCAACGCTCTAACCACTACAGAGTATTCCTCCAAAAAAGTGTCAAAATATATTTCTGAATGATGTGCGGACTTACTGTAGGAAATTAATATAACATAAATAATATTTCAAAGTGAAAATATGACTGGATTTCTGAAAAATATAAATTAATTCTGCTGCATATGCAAGTCAACATTCACTGAATGTAAAACAGATTCTGTATATCTCATCTAACATTATTGATACCCATATTATGACAAAAGTACAATCATAAACATGGAAATGGGTTACAAATAGCATGGTAGGTCTTTAGTCAAAGAAATGTAATTGACAACCACTGTACCATGCCAAACAGATTAATCGTATATGTAATGACAACATGCTGTACTGGCATAATCTCGGTTCGTGTATGGCCATATTGGTCACATCCAACTCGTGGGCCGGGCCCCAAGCCCTGGTCTAACAGACTAGGGCTCTGTTGTCCTTTGGTAGGCCTGCTCTTCTGATTTAGATTAGTAGCCTTCTCTGCGTGAAGGTAGTTGACATTTGATTTAGACATTTCCAGTCCCTTTGTCTGTGCCAGTCTGATGACTTCTTAGCCAGCTTCACTGTCAGTTCTGAATGGGGGATCTTACTGAACTGTCTAAATCAAGTGTGAAATCCATCCTTAGACACGTTGCTATGCAAATCAAACACACTTCTGAAAGTGCAGGGTGGGAAAAATGTATTTTATGTGCCATATTGTTGACATTTCAGGTACAATTAGATTTTCATAAATATTTAACTTTACCTTTATTGGCCACACTGCTCTTTCTATGAGCATTAACACGTTGATCACTGAAGTGCTGATGTCCAAATTGTTGCAGGTTTGTTCAAAAGCAGTTGAGATCAATCATGTCATGTCTACCACACAAATAACAAAAAGAACACAAGAAAAACAAGCTTGATGTTTAAAAAACTTTTCAGACAGGAAAGGATCTAATAGGCACCAACAACAGGCAACAGAAAAGGGAACTGTAAGACACCAGAAAAATATAGGCACCAGCATGCAACAGAAGAGGGAACTGAAAGGCACCAGAAAAATATAGGCACTAACAGGCTACAGAATATTTATGTAGACACCAATAGGTAGTAGAGAAAATTTAATGGAGCTACTGCTACCACTACCAGAAAGTCTTACGTATAAAACTTGACAGCACAAAATATCTTTAACTAATAAACCAACTAAGAAAATCAATGTGACTACAGATAGCAGATTGTTGAGCCAGTCAGGGCAAATGAATCAGTTGAAAACATGGAAACTCAGATATTCAATCTGTGCTCCTGATATGCACTGTTATTTGATGTTGCTTATATCATGTCAGACCCTAAGTAATAATGAGTTACAGATACAACAGAAACATTTAGATTGGTATTTAAGCCTCAACTCAGAAAGGAGGTCAGTCTCATTACCACCCAAGTGAAGACTCCCATGCAGGCCAATTTCTGTCTCTTTCCCCCCTCCTTTTAACATTGACCTAAATTATTATTCATTTCTTCACTATCATCCTCATGTATCATTTCACTGAAAAACAAACTAACAAAAATACCTTACCTTGCTTCTCCTTACTGTTCTGGTTGACAAGTGTATTATTGTACGTTGCAGGGAGACTCAAAACCCACATCCCACACCGTTTACTGACTGCCACGCCCTTAACACCGTGAACTACGGGAAGAATTCCTGAAATATAGTAAGGGACTGACTGTGACAGAGCACCTGCTCAACAGGTTTCATTATTTATTCTGTTTCCTTGTGTCACTGAATGAAACTGAATTCGTATTGAAGAGCAGAGCACAGACACACTTGAGCCATCAGCACAACCATCGTTATAAATTACAAGTAAAAGGTCATCATGTAAAAACACCAGTGCAGTGGGTCAGTGACTATGCATTGTCTGAACTGTCATGAACATTGTGTCTCAACAAAACTAAAATACACTTGATCGCTCTGGTTAAGCGACAGTCCGTTTTACAATAGAATACAAAGCAGTGAATACACACAACTTGAATTGAACAGTGACAGATGAATACACAGTGAAAAGGAAACGTATTATATTTAATTAACTAAATTGACGTTGTTGGGTTATCAATATACTTCATGAAGATGATCCTACAGAGGATTTTGCCATTACCCATTAGCCTTTACATATGCTTAAATCAGTGATTCTGACTGTAAACGGATAGTTTGTTATTTCAGGGGAGATTGGCGATGTATACAGAGAGGGAACAAATATTTGATCCCCTGCTGATTCTTTTTTTTGACATGCGTTTATCTGGATTTTTTTGTTGTTATTCTGTATCTCACTGTTCAAATAAACCTACCATTAAAATTATAGACTGATCGTTTCTTTGTCAGTGGGCAAACGTACAAAATCAGCAGGGGATCAAATACTTTTTTCCCTCACTGTAGACCCTTAAGCACAATTAGTATGTTAATATAACAAATATATCATGTTAATAGTTTTGTTCAGTGTCTCTTTCACACGGGTATACCTGGTTTAAGTGAGTTTTGGTAAATAGGGTAGACCTGTTTTATCAAAGTATTGAACATAGCAACAGGTGTAAATCTGGTTTGTATGGGTATATAAGGGCGGCAGTGCAGGTGTAAATCTGTTTTTCTATGAACGTTGAGGCTTGGGCACTGGGGTAGAACTGTTTTATATGAATATCAAGCTTTATGCCCATGAATTGACCTGGTTTACAAGTATATGAGTAATGTAATGTAGAGATGTACTAGGCTCCTACAGGTAATGAGTCTGAATGGAAGTCTACTGCCCTTTAACATCCTTTTTGGTAACAAGTTTGTGGTAGACAAAAAGTGAATGAGGCTAATGTAATGTACTTTGAGTTTATATAGGAAATGGTTAGGGTATAACAGGTCAGTGGTCACAGTACTAAGATATGCAAATAACAGGGTTGGGGTGTGCAGCAGATAGCTGCATATACTGTAGGTAAATGTTGGTGACTTGGGGGAATACAGGCCTTGGCAAAGTGGGTAACAGGGCTATACTTTTTCAAAAAGCAATATGGTACTCCATATTGCTTTTTAATAACCCTTACATGTAGGAGCCATGTAAGGGTTACTAATAGTATAAGACTTTCATAGTGGTATGTCGGCAAAAAATTGGGAACAAATGGTTTAAGTAGGTTGCTTGTGACATCACAACCAGGGCAGACTGCTTTTCGTGAAACCCAATCATCAGGATGGGTAGAGAAGTCACATGGTATTTCAATAAGAATCTAAAGAATGCATTATGTTTCTCTCAGAGGTGTAGCGATTGCTGTGCTGTGCTCTACTAACGTTGGTATTGTTGAAATGCAACATACAGTATTTCTGATTTAGATTGTTATTGAAACTGAACATTTTATATGTTTTACTTAGTTGTCTTTTACCTACGGTTGCAAGCGGAGGGTATATTACTGGAATGTTGGTTTTAAAAAAATATGGGTACAGTACTTCAGAGTATCACAGGTGTCTGTAATTATCTCTGGCCCTCAGTGTGGCATTATCACATGTAACATATATACAATCATCAAGTAAGAAGATTTAAAAATAAAAAAATAGACCAAAAAAGCTGTAAAACATTATCCTAAATAAAACCATACATTTAGTTAATACCATTGAAGCATGGAATCCATGATAAAAAATTTTTTTACACACTTTTATTTATTTTACTATGTCAGTATGTATTTTTTGTAAATGATTTGGCACCAAACCCATGGCAGTTGTGAAAAAAGTTAAATGTTGCATACAATCAAATCACATTTTATTTGTCATGTGCTTTGTAAACCACAGGTGTAGATTAACACTGAATGCTTACTTATGGGTCATTTTCCAGCAATACAGAGTTAAAGATAAAGATAAAATAAATACATGTAGAAATAGTGACAAAAGGAATAAATACACAGTGAATAACGAATAGCAATAACAAGTAAAAAATAACATGGCTAGATACAGGGAGTACCAGTACTGAGTCAATGTGCAGGGGTGCAAGGTAATTGAGGTAGCTATGTACATATACAGTTCCTTTAGGAAGTATTCACACCCCTTGACTTTTCACCCATTTTGTTTTGTAACAACTGTCACACCCTGATCTGTTTCACCTGTCTTTGTGCTTGTCTCCACCCCCAACCTGGTGTCTCCCATCTCCCTTCATTATCCCCTATGTATTTATACTTGCGTTTTCTGTTTATCTGATGCCAGTTCGTCTTGTCCCGTTAAGTCATTCCAGTGTGTTCCCATATTTCCTGTGCTCTAGTTTTTGTTTTTCTAGTCTTCCCAGTTCTGACCTTTCTGCCTATCTTGACCCTGATCCTGCCTGCCTTCCTGTACCTGCCTGACTCTGATTTGGATTACGACTCTTTGCCTGCCTTGACCTACCGATTGCCTGCCGTCCTGTACCTGCCTGACTTGACCTACCTTTTTCTTGACCCTTGTACTATAATAAACTCTGAGACTCGTACTATCAAATCCAAATAAAACAAAATAAAATGTTATTAGTGACGTGCGCCAAATACAACAGGTACCTTACAGGTACCAACAATACCTTACATTGAAATGCTTACTTACCCTTAACCAACAATGCAGTTAAAAAATATATATATTTTTTAAACATACGAATAAGAATAGGAAATAAAAGTAACAAGTAATTTAAGAGCAGCAGTAAAATAACAATAGAGAGACTATATACAGGGGGTACCGGTAAAGAGTCAATGTGCGGGGGCACCAGTTAGTCGAGGTAACTGAGGTAATATGTACATGTAGGTAGAGTTATTAAAGTGACTATACATAGATGACAACAACAGAGAGTAGCAGCGGTGTAAAAGGAGGGGGGGGGGGGGGCAATGCAAATAGTCTGGGTAGCCATTTGATTAGATGTTCAGGAGTCGTATGGCTTGGGGGTAGAAGCTGTTTAGAAGCCTCTTGGACCTAGACTTGGCGCTCCGGTACCGCTTTCCCTGCGATAGCAGAGAGAACAGTCTATGACTAGGGTGGCTGGAGTCTTTGACAATTTTTAGGGCCTTCCTCTGACACCGCCTGGTACAGCAATCCTGGATGGCAGGAAGCTTTGCCCCAGTGATGTACTGGGCCGTACGCACTACCCTCTGTAATGCCTTGTGGTCGGATGCCGAGCAGCTGCCATACCAGGCATTGATGCAACCAGTCAGGATCCTCTCGGTGGTGCAGCTGTAGAACCTTTTGAGGATCTGAGGACCCATGCCAAATCTTTTCAGTCTCCTGAGGGGGAATAGGTTTTGTCGTGCCCTCTTCACGACTGTCTTGGTGTGCTTGGACCATGTTAGTTTGTTGGTGATGTGGACACCAAGGAACTTGAAGCTCTCAACCTGCTCCACTACAGCCCCGTCGATGTGAATGGGGGCATGCTCGGTCATCTTTTTCCTGTAGTCCACAATCATCTTCTTTGTCTTGATCACGTTGAGGGAGAGGTTGTTGTCCTGGCATCACACGGCCAGGTCTCTGACCTCCTCCCTATAGGCTGTCTCGTCGTTGTCGGTGACCACTGTTGTGTCATCGGCAAACTTAATGATGGTGTTGGAGTCGTGCCTGGCCGTGCAGTCATGAGAGAACAGGGAGTACAGGAGGGGACTGAGCATGCACCCCTGAGGGGCCCCTGTGTTGAGGATCAGCGTGGCGGATGTGTTGTTACCTATCCTTACCACCTGGGGGTGGCCCGTCAGGAAGTCCAGGATCCAGTTGCAGAGGGAGGTGTTTAGTCCCACGGTCCTTAGCTTATTGATGAACTTGATGAACTTTGAGGGCACTATGGTGTTGAACGCTGAGCTGTAGTCAATGAATAGCATTCTCACATAGGTGTTCCTTTTGTCCAGGTGGGAAAGGGCAGTGTGGAGTGCAATAGAGATTGCATCATCTGTGGATCTGTTTGGGCGGTTTGCAAATTGGAGTGGGTCTAGGGTTTCTGGGATATTGGTGTTGATGTGAGCCATGACCAGCCTTTCAAAGCACTTCATGGCTACAGATGTGAGTTCTATGGGTCGGTAGTCATTTAGGCAGGTTACCTTAGTGTTCTTGGGCACAGGGACTATGGTGGTATGCTTAAAACATGTTGGTATTACATATTAGGACAGGGAGAGGCTGAAAATGTCAGTGAAGACACTTGCCAGTTGGTCAGCACATTCTCGCATTACACGTCCTGGTAGTCCGTCTGGCCCTGCGGCCTTGTGAATGTTGACCTGTTTAAAGGTCTTACTCACATTGGCTGCGGAGAGCGTGATCACACAGTCTTCCGGAACAGCTTGTGCTCTCATGCATGTTTCAGTGTTATTTGCCTCGAAGCGAGCATAGAAGTACTTTAGCTTGTCTGGTAGGCTCGTGTCACTGGGCAGCTCTCGGCTGTGCTTCCCTATCCGCCTCCTGTGTCTGCATCTGGATCTTAGCCTGAGCCTTGATAGTACAAACTGGCCATGACTGACCCAGCAGACTCAGACCAGCTCTGCAACGCTGTCTCCTCCCAAGGAGCCACTATTGGAAGACACGAGGAGTTACTTCATAACCTTATGGAAGGACTCCAGAACTTGGCAGAATGCGCCATAACCATGCTTTTAATGTATTGCTGGAGCAATTCAACGGATATTCTACTAGGCAGCAAGCCTCTACGGTAACTCCCCAGACTCTCAGTAACACCCCTACCAGCGGTGCTTCTCCCCAGTCTATCCTGGCTTCCTGAGAACCCCTCTACGCCAGAAATCCAAGAAGCTGCCGAGTGTTTCTCTGCCAGTGCTACCTCATCTTCAAGCTGCAGTCCTCTTTGTTTCCCTCTGATCGCTCGAAGGGCTCTCGCCTGGGTGAAAGCGGTGAGGGAGCAACAATCCACCGTTTGCCTCAGTCTGGAGGAGTTCATGGAGGAGGTAAGGAAGGTGTTAGATTCTCCGTTGTCCGGGAGAGAGGCTGCCTGGAAGCTACTCAAACTGCGTCAAAACTCCCGTAGTGAGAGGCCTTCCGAAGGGCGCAGTGGGTTGTGTTTTGGGGGCGCACGGCTCTCGACCTTTGCCTCTCCCGAATCCGTATGAGAGTTGCCGCAATGAGACAAGACTGTAATTACCAATTGGATACCACAAAATTGGGGAGAAAAGGGATAAAAGTTTAAAAAACTGCCGTAGTGTGGCAGACGATGCTGTAGACTTTCACACGTTTTCCGCTGATAGTGCCTGGAACCCGGAATCTCTTTTCGACATGTTCCTTCACTGATTATCGGAGGAGGTTAAAGACAAGCTCACAGTCCGGGAGCATCCCATGAACCTCGACTCCCTCATTCCCCGGTCCTGGAATGGACACATTCCTCGAGATTGACCTGCCAACCAGGCTCCCGTCAGACCCTGGCTTTCCTCTGTTAATGCTTTTGGTGGCCTTCCATGGTTCCTGATGTCTCCACATTCATCGCCACCTGCATTGTGTGTCCACAAAATAAGACTGCACGGCAAGCTCCGGCTGCCCTTCTTCAACCACTCCCTGTTCCTCTCTGCCCCTGTTCCCATATATCCCTGGACTTTGTTACTGGTCTTCCTCCGTCAGATGGCAACACCACGATCCTGACGGTGGTGGATAGGTTTTCTAAAGCTGCCCATTTTATTCCCCTTCCCAAGTTACCCTCAGCCAAGGAGACGGCACAGCTCATGGAGCAACACGTCTTCCGGCTCCATGGACTTCCGGTCGACATGGTCTCTGATAAGAGAATTATCTAATTAAGGTAAATGAATCAATAAACCATTATGAATTATAAGTCATGTAGCATGCTTAATGAATAATCAATGTAATGATCGATTAGTCCGATTAGTCCCAGAAAGTCTAGTAGAGGCTGGAGAGGGAGAGAAATGTGTGTGTGTATTTAGTGTGCCCAAGAGAGCAGGGGACATATGGTAGAGGGAGTAAAAACTTCAAGGGGTTCCTAACCTTGAGGGAAAGGAACAGGCAGAGCAGGATAGTGATAAACAGTGTGGGAAGTCAAAGGGGGGATGCAGTTCACCAACAGTTTGTGTGTAAATGCATGAGCGTAAGTAAAGAGAGAAACTATATAATGACTGTTTTATTATCTTGACCTCAGAACGTTCTCATGAATAAAGCCGAATGAACCTTTTGCAGACAGCTGAGTCCTTGCCTAATTATTTAACCCATTGTCTTAGAAACCTTGGGAATTAGTCAAGGCTTATTGATTGTTGATTATTATCATTAAGATATAAGATTCCTTTATCAGTCTCCGATCGGGGTCCTCAGTTCTCGTCCCGGTTCTGGAAGGCGTTCTCCACTCTCATTGGATCGTTGGCCAGCCTGTCCTCTGGTTTTCACCCCCAATCTAACGGCCAGTTGGAGTGAGCCAATCAGGACCTGGAGACTCTTCGTTGCCTCGTCTCCGCCAACCCCACCACCTGGAGTCAGCAACTCGTGTGGGTGGAATATGCCCGTTTCATTGGCCCTTTCCCCATCTCTTTTCATGTGTCTAGGATTAAACCTTGATAACAACTTGAACTTAAAATTGATTAAATTGATATTTTGTGTCAGAGGCTGAGGTTTAATATGAGAGATCCCTCCCCTTTCCCCCTATGAGAGCCTTTCTTCACACACAGTGCCCTGAGTGTATGATACTTCACACCTCTGCACATACAGTCCCCAGACTGTTCAATCATTTTCAGTGGAAGAGCAGCCAGGAGACCCTCTCAAGATCAGTAGCCTAGCATCTACAGTATCTGAGTCAGGACTTTTTACAGTGGCTCTCCCAGCAACGCAATGTTGAACATAGTTCAATTGTGACTTGCTGGTTCATTAGGGGGTTGTTTCCTGCACCATGTCAAATGTCAGATAGCAGCTAGGCTATCGATGTAGGAGGGAAGGTCTCCCAGCTACAGAGTATTTGATGTTCGGAATTAAGATGTTTATCCCTGACATCAGGAGACTGTCACCCTGTAACCAACATTGGTCGTTATTAGTAAGTACTAGTTTTGCTCACTTTATGACCACATTTAAAAGTAAACCACAGAAACTTCAACTGGTTTTGTTACTGGTGTACGGTAGGCTCTGCTGTATGTATGAATGCACAACCGTTGACTGCTGAATAAGTAGAAGAATTTGAGTATTGAGTTAAAGTGCACAAGTTAATTGTGCCAAATTATTTGTGATGGCATTTGCTGAGACAACAGTGATGTGACTTGATGAACGACATTCCTTTGGCAGACATTGGCATCGCTTCAACATAAAAAAATGTACTGAAATACCAGATCAGCCAGGCTGTCAATGAGTCACCAGAAATCAGTGTTATCTAATCGTCTGCCATGTAACATCAGCATCAGGCTGTCTGGCAAGAACAATCCTGCTTAAATGTGCCGACTATTATTGAATAAATACAAAGACATTATTAGATATAGCAATATTGTGTGTAAGAATAAGTAAGAATAAGTGTTCTTGTTATGTGAAGTGTGATGCCACAGATGCATAACATAATCTATGGCAGTGGTGGAAAAAGTACTCAATTGTCATACTTGAGTAAAAGTAAAGATACATTAATCGAAAATGACAGGTAAAAGTCACCCAGTAAAATACTACTTGCGTAAAAGTCTAAAAGTATTTGGTTTTAAATATACTTAAGTATCAAAAGTAAATGGGATTGCTAAAATGTACTTAAGTATCAAAAGTAAAAATAATTTCAAATTCCTTATAATAAGCAAACCAGACGGAACCATTATTTTTTTAATTTGACGCACAGCCAGGGGAACACTCCAACACTCAGACATAATTTACAAAGCAAGCATGTGTTTAGTGAGTCTGCCAGATCAGAGGCAGTAGGGATGACCAGGGATGTTGTCTTGATAAGTGTGTGAATTGGACCATTTTCCTGTCAACATGTAACAAGTACTTTTGGGTGTCAGCAAAAATATATGGAGTAAAAAGTACATTATTTTCTTTAGGAATGTAGTGAAGTAAAAGTAAAAATTTGCAACAATATAAACAGTAAAGTACAGATACCCCAAAAAACAACTTAAGTAAAAATACTTTAAAGTACTACTTAAGTAATTTACACCACTGATCTATGGAGATATTGTCCAAGACCGATATGTAGTGGTTATGACTGAACATTGAACTACCATAATTTCCGGACTATTGAGCGCACCTGAATATAAGCCGCACCCACTGAATTTAAAAAAAAATATTATTTTGAACATAAATAAGCTGCACATGTCTATAAGCCGCAGGTGCCTACCGGTACATTGAAACAAATTAACTTTACATTACATTTACATTTACGTAATTTAGCAGACACTCTTATCCAGAGCAACTTACAAATTGGTGCATTCACCTTATGATATCCAGTGGAACAACCACTTTACAATAGTACATCTATATCTTTTTTGGGGGGGGGGGGGGTGGGGGGGGAGGGTTAGAAGGATTACTTAATCCTATCCCAGGCTTTAACGAAACACGACTTGTAACAAAAATAATTAGGCTTTAAAGAAACACGGCTTGTAACAAAAATAAATAGGCTTTAACGAAACACGGCTTGTAACAAAAATAAATAGGCTTTAACGAAACACGGCTTGTAACAAAAATAAATAGGCTTTAACGAAACACGGCTTGTAACAAAAAATAAAAAATTAGCAGTAAACAGTAGCCTACCAAGAAAGTCATTGGTCACTATCTTCCTCCTCCTGTGCACTGAAACCACTGAAGTCATCTCCTTCGGTGTCGGAGTTGAATAGCCTCAGAATTGCTTCATCCGATATTGGATCGTTTTTATTGTCGCTCTCGTCACTTTCATCCATGAGATTAAATCGAGCGCTCGATTTAATCTAAACAGTAAACAAAAAAGTTGTTTGACCTTAACCCGTTCGGCAATTTCATTGGTCTAATGAAAGCTTCATGCCGCCCAAAAACTGAGCACGTCACAGAATGTGTTTTTTTGGAGACATTTTTTTTGAAAGCGTGAAAAATCCATATATTAGCCGCGTCATTGTTTAAGCCGCGAGGTTCAAAGCGTGGGAAAAAAGTTGCGGCTTATAGTCCGGAAATTACGGTAGTATGTTATTACTGAATCTTCTTTGCCTTTTGTGCTGTCATACTGTGCACATTTTGAAGCACGGAGACACCTACAGGATCAAATAGAGCAGGGATGTTTTGTCCTCTCTCCAATACGCTAGTGACTGGGTTGAGATGAAAGAAGCCTACCCCTCCCCAGCCCCAGCCCCAGGTCCATCTCCCTTACCTATTATCATACACACAGACAACACCAGACAGTCTTTTATGGAGACTAAATACATCTTAACAGCCTTTGCAGTAAAACGCCACCCCATTATATCTGTGTCACATTACAGGAAAGACTGTGCGGCTACAGTATCAACATTTAGCTCCTTTCCTCCTTGAATTTGGAAAAGTACCAGCCCCACAATAACACGAGGAGAATTTCAGAACAGAAGGAAAATCTTCTTATCAGGAAGAGAAATTGTAACCAAAACTACCTTCAGAAAACAGACATAATGAATATCAAATCACACACTAGGTTTTGTGCTTTATCATGAGCAACAGTATAAAACAAGTTACTGTAAAAAATTATTGCTGAAAGAAAAATGCAGTAAATATGTCATAGAAGTAAGACACACTCCACATTATGACAAATTCTGGAACTTTAATTGGTTTGATTTAAGAGGTTACATAATAGTAAACATACTGGTTACACGTGTTAAGTTTTAAAACAGCCACCAGAGTACATGTATTCAAACCTCAGCTTCAACGTTTCAGACTCGTACTATACGCTCACAGTCGCACTCTTACATTAAACCCAACAGAGAAGCGGATAGCTCAAACAGCACTTTTCAATTCAGTCCAGCAAAGTCCACAGCAGCTGTATCTTCTTTACCCTCCAAAGTCCAGAATACTTCAGCAGCCATTGTCCAGCAAGCCCCCCCCATATCATCCTAGTATTATGCACAACCAGAGAATTTCAAGTCTAGCACCAGAGTAGCTTGATATGACTGGCTTGGCAAAAAGACAGTCTGTGTTCCTTTCGTAGCATTTGTGAGTTGAATACTGACCCTTTTACAGCAACATGTTTTTTGGTGGTGCTTTTTTAAGATCTGGAAGGAACTTTAGTTGTACATTATCTTCTGTTTTAATCAAGTACCACAATCCAGGTGACAGTCAGATTCAAGTAGAATATGGAATAACTATGCATGTCTTACACAAAGCTGGGAATCATCAGAATGCCCGTATATTCATGACAAACATAGTTGCTAAGAAATCTAAAAGCTAAAAATGATAATACATTGTGAAATGTTAGTAAACAGCATTTCAAAGAGACATTGAAGCACATGTGGCAGAATGCATACCAATTAAATGGTTATGTTACTCAAAGAACAAGAATTAGTGCATCAATCATACTACATACTATTAGTGTTAGACATTGCGCACCATGAGTGTGCGTCATAGTATGTTTTACACTGTTAGACATTGTGCATGAGTGTGTGTTGTTGAAGTTTGCTTGCATGAATGAGTGAATACTGGTTTATAGCACTGGCTGATACACCCACAATAAGCTCCAAAATGTCGAGAGAACACTGTTTTAACGTTACATTGACACGAGGGCAATAGCAGTGGTTTAATGAGCATAGTGGTGATGGTGGTGGTATCGAGGCGTCTGTCTGTCCAGAACTCCAGGCTGGGGTACAGAGCCTGGCCCCTCTGTCCTGCCCTTCCTCCAGGCAGGCAGGCTTGCCAACTGGTGAGAGATGGGGACAGCCTGGTCCTCTTCCCTCAACATGGGGGGAGTGATGGAAGGAGACTTCCAGAGAGGGGAGGGAGGCTCCCTGATTATTGTAGGAGTGGGGGACTCAGTCAGGCTACTAGGAATGGAGGATAGCCAAGGGGAACCCATCGGAGGTCTCGAAGGCGAGTAGGTAACTGTAGCCAGAATCAAGTAGTCTCTCGCTACTTGGGGGGGTGGGGGGTGTGAGGCAAGAGAGGAAGCCATACCCGGGAAGGAAGGGTTTGCAGTAGAAGGAAGTGGGGTGTCCCCTGACCACAGTAGAGGTTTATAGCACCACAGCAGCGGCCTATAGGAGGTCAGGCAAGTGGCTGTAGACCGAGTCCAGCAGGGTCTGGCTGGCCTCCTGGCTCTTGACCCCGGCAATCTCAAAGAGGCGGTCCAGTTTGTCCTCGGCCATGGGGATCTCCTCGATAACGTGCAGCTCGTCAGGGTTCAGGATGTGCAGCATGTCGTCGAAGATGGGTTGCAGGTCGCACCGGTCCAGCCGGACCTGACGTAGCACCGTGTCTTTCTTCTCTGGAAGTCACAGAGGAAGAGAGGGGAAAGAAAACAACGTCAGAATGAGGAGGAGGACAGACTATAACATAGTGTTGATGTTAGCTACAGCTTGTTGTTGTCCATATAATAGGAAATCATGAATGACTAACTGGGAATAAAAGCCCAGTCATTCTTATGATGACTAAGATGCATCTGATTCAGAAGGGTTTGGTTAACTGTGGAAGACACATTTCGGTTGAATACATTCAGTTGCGCAATTGATTAGGTTTCCCCCTTTCCCTTTATTTCTCAAGGTTTTCATAGTTGATGACTTCCTATAATGAGTATAGAATCAGGTGCAATTGGTAACCAGAAGGGGGCAGTAAATGCAAGTACATCACCTCTAAGAGACATTGTCTAGCATAGTTACTGAAACAGGACTGCGTCATATGTGCTCACCTTTGGTAATGAACGAGCCGGTCCTGCTGAGGGCGGAGTCTTTGCTGGAGGTGGAGTCACAGCGGAGAAGGGGCTCTGATTCGTCGGGGAAGAAACCCTTGGTCCGGTGCACAGGAGACTGCTCCACCAGCACCCGAGGAGAATCCAAAGGCTTGTGGACAGGACTGTGGCTCGGGGTAACATTCACAGCGGTCATCAGCTGGTTCAGATCAAACTGCAGAGAGAGAGAAAGGAGGAAGAGAGATATATAGAGAGAGGGGGGTGGGAGAGCGACAGAGACAGAGACAGACAAGAGAGAAAGAGCGGGTCAGAGTCAGTGTCGGGAAACAATGGCTGAGAAAGCAGTGTCCTGAGTCATGCTGGTGTCCGGACAGAGCACAGGGACAGGACAGGGAGTTCCTGTGTGCCAAGCCCCAGCCCCATGCAGCCCGGGTCGGGTGACACAGCGGGGCCATCCTCCCAGCCCCAGACCACCCACACTCGCACCCGCGCCTCTCTCTTCCTTGCCTCAGGGAGCGTACACAACCGGCCAGCCATGAAAGGGATTCTGTGGACTTGCACAGACAGGAATGTACTGCCCACGGACCACATGTGCCCAGTCACACACTAACAGGCATAGTACACCACTGAGTCTGCCCTGGGGCCCAGGGAAGACACAAATAACAGTCTTATTTGGTATGGTAATGGTGTGAACTGTTCGTGCCCGAACCGGATGAGCTCTTGGTAGAATAATATTTGTCTTCGGTACTGTAGAAAAAAAGGCTCTGCTCTGTGACGTGAAGCACAAAGGACATGGTAGAGGGCATTTCATACAGGTGATGGAAATGCAATGGAAAACCTTCAGTGCTGAAAATCCAATAAAACACAGTTCAATATGGCTTCACAGGAACACAATGGAAAACTTCTGATGCTAACATAAAATCTGATATAAAACAGCTCGATGTGGCATCAGATAGACTTCACTTACTGTACATCTGTGTGTATGTATGACCCATATGCAGCCCCTGCTATCTCCCCTATTCAATAACAAGTTAGTCTGTGCACTAGGTCAGTTTGGCAGGGGATGACACACATCTACTGTGATAAGAGCACTGCTCCCTCCCGCCTCCCACAGAGAACATATGTGGCCAAATTATGTTACAAACAGATGTTACAAAACCTACCAACTAACCCTCAAGAGAAACCCTAGAGGCTACAAACAAAACACTCATCATGGAGAGTTAGGAGAAAACAGGGGAAATGGTGTCACTGTTCCAGAAGCTTCTGAGTTGTCAGTTAGTAGCCAGTGACTGAGTCATTAGATGAGAGAGTGTGATCTGGCCGAGTCACTGACATAGCATGTAACACAGAACCACTCAGCCCTGATAAAATCCCAGGTTAGGGACAGTGAGATTCATCACACCAACAAACAGGTGCATGCATGCACACACATACACACACTCAAACACACAAACACACTAGAGGGTCAGGCCCTGTGGAGGGAGGAACTACTGAGACAGAGACAGAGAACATCTACATTTTAATTAGATCAAAAACAACACTTTAGTGAATCTGCTTAATAATCATTCCCTGCAGAGTGGCTGTGAATAATTCAAGTGAGTAATTACTAATTGTGGAGAGATGTGTTGCATGTCTATTCATAAACCCTATTCAGCAGAAAAATACAGTAGGCTCTGAAAAAACTGCAATGTCATAAGACATTGTGGGTAAAGAGAGCCTTTACCATTGAAGTGAATCTTCATATGTTGCTGTTTCAAGACATAAGTGCTAATACTGAGACACCCAAGCATCACTTTGGTTATGTAGGACACTGTTGTTTATTTGTTGCAACCCCTATTACCAGCCTGTTCAACCTCTCTTTTGTATCGCCATCGATAAAAGACAGTACTGTGCAGCCGTCCCTCATCGACCTGGTAAAGGCTTTCGACTCCGTCAATCACTGCATTCTTATCGGCAGACTCAATAGCCTTGGTTTCTCAAATGACTGCCACGCCTGGTTCACCAACTACTTCTCAGACAGAGTTCAGTGTGTCAAATCGGAGGGCCTGTTGTCCGGCCCTCTGGCAGTCTCTATGGGGGTGCCACAGGGTTCAATTCTCAGGCCGACTCTTTTCAGTGTATACATCAATGATGTCGCTTTTGCTGCTGGTGATTCTCTGATCCACCTCTATGCAGACAACACCATTCTGTATACATCTGGCCCTTCTTTGGACACTGTGTTAACAAACCCCCAAACGAGCTTCAATGTCATAAAACACTCCTTCCGTGGCCTCCAACTGCTTTTAAAATGCTAGTAAAACTAAATGCATGCTCTTCAACCGATTGCTGCCCGCACCCGCCCGCCTACCCGACTAGCATCACTACTCTGGACGGTTCTGACTTACAATATGTGGACAACTACAAATACCTAGGTGTCTGGTTAGACTGCAAACTCTCCTTCCAGACTCACATTAACCTGTTGGGTCTAGGGGGCAGCATTTGCACGTCTGGATAAAAAAAATGTACCCGATTTAATCTGGTTACTAATCCTACCCAGTAACTAGAATATGCATATACTTATTATATATGGATAGAAAACACTCTAAAGTTTCCAAAACTCTTTGAATGGTGTCTGTGAGTATAACAGAACTCATTTGGCAGGCAAAACCCTGAGACATTTTCTGACAGGAAGTGGATACCTGATGTGTTGTATTGACTTTAAACCTATCCCATTGAAAAACACAGGGGTTTAGGAATATTTTGGCACTTCCTATTGCTTCCACTAGATGTCACCAGCCTTTACAAAGTGTTTTGAGTCTTCTGGAGGGAGATCTGACCGAACAAGAGCCATGGAACGTTGATGTCCCATTAGACACCTGGCGCGCTAGTTCATGTTGGGTACCCTCGTTCCAATACGTTATAAAAGAGTATGCATTCGTCCACCTTGAATATTATTCATGTTCTGGTTAAAAAAGGCCCTAATGATTTATGCTATACAACGTTTGACATGTTTGAACGAACGGAAATATATTTTTTCCCCTCGTTCATGACGAGAAGTCCGGCTGGCTTACATCATGTGCTAACGAGACGGAGATTTTTGGACATAAATGATGAGCTTTTTTGAACAAAACTACATTCGTTATGGACCTGTGATACCTGGAAGTGACATCTGATGAAGAGAATCAAAGGTAATGGATTATTTACATAGTATTTTCGATTTTAGATCTCCCCAACATGACGTCTAGTCTGTATCGCAACGCGTATTTTTCTGGGCGCAGTGCTCAGATTATTGCAAAGTGTGATTTCCCAGTAAGGTTATTTTTAAATCTGGCAAGTTGATTGCGTTCAAAAGATGTAAATCTATAATTCTTTAAATGACAATATAATATTTTACCAATGTTTTCTAATTTTAATTATTTAATTTGTGACGCTGACTTGACTGCCGGTTATTGGAGGGAAACGATTTCCTCAACATCAATGCCATAGTAAAACGCTGTTTTTGGATATAAATATGAACTTGATAGAACTAAAAATGCATGCATTGTCTAACATAATGTCCTAGGAGTGTCATCTGATGGAGATTGTAAAAGGTTAGTGCATCATTTTAGCTGGTTTTATGGTTTTGGTGACCCTGTCTTTGACTTGACAAAACATTACACACAACTCTTGTAAATGTACTGTCCTAACATACTCTAAATTTATGCTTTCGCCGTAAAACCTTTTTGAAATCGTAAAACGTGGTTAGATTAAGGAGATGTTTATCTTTCAAATGGTGTAACATAGTTGTATTTTTGAAAAATTTGAATTTTGACATTTATTTGGATTCAAATTTGCCGCTCTTGAAATGCACCTGCTGTTGATGGAGTGCACCACGGGTGGCACGCTAGCGTCCCACCTAGCCCCAAGAGGTTAAGCATCTCCAATCCAAAATTAAATCTAGAATCGGCTTCCTATTTCACAACAAAGCCTCCTTCACTCATGCTGCCAAACATACCCTCGTAAAACTGACTATCCTGCTGATCCTTGACTTCGGCGATGTCATTTACAAAATAGCCTCCAACACTCTACTCAACAAACTGTATGTAGTCTATCACATTGCCATCCATTTTGTCACCAAGCCCCATATACTACCCACCACTGCGACCTGTATGCTCTTGTTGGCTGGCCCTCGCTTCATATTCATCGCCAAACCCACTGGCTCCAGGTCATCTATAAGTCTTTGCTAGGTAAAGCTCCGCCTTATCTCAGTGGTCACCATAGCAACTGGTCACCATAGCAACACCCACCCGTAGCATGTGCTCCAGCAGGTATATTTCACTGGTCATCCCCAAAGTCAACACTTACTTTGGCCTTTCCTTCCAGTTCGCTGCTGCCAATGACTCGAACGAATTGCAAAAATCACTGAAGCTGGAGACTTATATCCCCCTCTCTAACTTCAAGCATTAGCTGTCAGAGCAGTTATCGATCACTGTACCTGCACACAGCCAATCTGTAAATAGCACACCCAACTACCTCATCCCCATATTGTTATTTATCTTCTTGCTCTTTGCACCCCAGTATCTCTACTTGCACATCATCATCTGCACATCTAACACTATAGTGTTAATGCTAAATTGTAATTATTTTGCCTCTATGGCCTATTTATTGCCTTACCTTCCTACTCTTCTACATTTGCACACACTATACTGTAACAGCTGTCTTCAGAAATGGACCAAGGCGCAGCGGGAATGTGAATACTCATACTTTTAATAAACTCAAGTAAGGCATCCACAGGAAAAACAATAAACCAGACAGCAACAGTTTTGCAGGCTATACAAACGCAGTGCAAAAACAACTACCCACAACCCCAAAGAAAAACACACACTCCTATATAGGACTCCCAATCAAAGGCAACTCAACACACCTGCCTTCAATTGAGAGTCCCAATCACCAACACAACCATTCACACACACAAAACCCCTGCCACATCCTGACCAAAATGAACACCATTACGCCCTCTGCTGGTCAGGACGTGACATGTACATAAAATGTTTTCTATTGTGTTATTGACTGTACGTTTGTTTATATGTGTAACTCTATGTTGATGTTTTTGTCATACTGCTTTGATTTATTTTGGCCAGGTCCCAGTTGTAAATGAGAACTTGGTCTCAAATGGCCTACCTGGTTAAATAAAAGTGAAAAAAAGAAGGCATCTCTTATCTCTGCCTCTCTGTCAGACAGGAGCCATGGGACACTGCAATCACTGATGTTACAGCTGACACTTAACATCTTCCCCAACAGAAGTGATGAATGGGTTTCTTCCTACTTCTCCTCCTCACATAACATATTTACTGGCTGTCCTGAAACCAATTAGTCAGATAGATGCTATTGAGAGAAACCACACTGTCTTTCTGGTGTTCAAAGTAGTAGGGACCTTTGTCCCAACTGGGGATAAACCCAACAACCAACGAAGCACTAAACAACTTCCATTGCTATTCACACAGCCCTAACACTTCTGGACAATAGGAACTCCTATGTGAGAATGCTGTTCATTGGCTAAAGTTCAGCATTTAACGCTATTGTTCCTTCTAAGCTCGACACCAAGCTCAGGGCCCTGGGATCTGGACACCACCCTCTGCAACTGGATCCTGGACTTCCTGAAGACTAGACCACAGGCTGTGATGATTGGCAACAATACCTCCTTCACTCTGACTCTTAACAAAGGGGCCCCCCAGGGGTTTGTCCTCAGTCCTCTGCTGTACTCCCTGTTCACCTACGACTGCGTGGCTTTGCACGACACCAACTCCATCATCAGGTTTGCTGACGACACCACGGTTGTAGGCCTGATAACCACCAAGGAAAAGTCAGCCTATAAGGGAGGAGGAATGTGAACTGGCATTGTGGTGCCAGTACAACCACCTCTTCCTCAACGTCAGCAAAACAAAGGAGTTGACTGTTGACTTCAGGAAGCAGAGGGAGGAACATGTCCCGATACATATCAACGGGACTGCAGTAGATAGAGTCAGTAGTTTTTAGTTCCTCGCCGTCACCGAGGACTTGACATGGACCAGCACCACCACTCTTGTCAAGAGGGTGCAACAGCGCCTCTACTTCCTAATGCGGATAAAGAAAATTAGGCATGCTACCCTGGGTCCTCTCCAAATACTACTGCTGCACCATCGAAAGCATCCTAACTAGTTGCATCATGGCCTGGTACAGGAATTACTCCATCGATCTGCGACCGCAAGGCCCTCCAGCAGGTGGTGAAGATGGTCCAGTACATCACTGGGACTGTGCTCCCATCCATCCAGGACATCTACTCAAAACGGTGCCTGAGGAAGTTCTGCAGCATCATCAAGGGCCCCACACACCCCAGTCACAAGCTGTTCACTCCCTTACCATCGGGCAGACGTATTGGAGCATGAGGTCTGACACCAACAGGCTCAGAGACAGTTTCAATCTACAAGCCATCATATTGCTGAACACTTGAACTGGACTGACTCTCTGCACCTTAGCACACATACACTCACGCACACTCCCATACAGACATACAATCATCCCCACAGACACACACACATTGCATTGTCGAGAAGGAACCTGCAAGTAAGCATTTCGTTGGACGGTGTGTACCATATGTATCCTGTACATACGACTAATAAAACTTGAAACTCATTCTGTTAAAGCAGTTTATGGGAAGTTGACCTGAGGATTTCCGTGCCACAGAGAGCCAACTTTTGTTTCATCTGTGCGTCTATATGCCTCATTCAGATGACTGAGTGCTTTTATAGCAGGTTTAAACGTGTCTATCTGGGGCACAGAGGAGAGAGGGAGACAGCCCCAGAAACACCTCCCATAGAAAACACATATCCTACTGCAACATAACATGCTGAGCAGATTGACGCTCCAACTTCTGCAGATTGGTTCTCATTTCACTTCTAGCTGCGGTGGCGAGGAGGGTGTTTTGTCTGCCGGCCCTTTTAAAATCACAACAAGTACATGTACTGTAAGTCAGGTTCCTTGCTGTCTAAATCATCATAAGACGTGCCCTAGACTTTATCAGCGGCAATGAAACAGACAGTGGAAAGAAAAAACACATTATTTGGTATTTTGAACATATGGTTGGGCAAAACTGTTTTTTCAGTGACATTATCAGGAAAATATTCTCTGTGTCCTGGTGTGCACTACTACATTGTGCCAAGGCCCTTCAGCGTGAGTGGTTTATGGGTAGGCCTCATTTAACACTAACAGTGCAGTGACATCAGTCAGGCCTTAACCAGCTGAGACAGAGGGCTGGAGGAGAGACTCACACAGCAGCTATGGGTCACCTCTCCCTGGGACCATGACTTGGAGGAGTGGGTCATCTGCAAAATGAAACATGAGGACATCCTGCTCCACACTCATACCAACACACGCTGACACAGGTAAGAGCTGCATGTTGTGAAATAGCTGCAAAACCTGGACCCGTACAAATCAGCTGGGCTAGACAATCTGGACCCTCTCTTTCTAAAATTATCCGCTGCCATTGTTGCAACCCCTATTACCAGTCTGTTCAACCTCTCTTTCGTATCGTCCGAGATCCCTAAAGATTGGAAAGCTGCTGCGGTCATCCCCCTCTTCAAAGGGGGTGACACTCTAGACTCAAACTGTTATAGACCTATATCCATCCTGCCCTGCCTTTCTAAAGTCTTTGAAAGCCAAGTTAATAAACAGATCACTGACCATTTCGAATCCCACCGTACCTTCTCCGCTGCGCAATCCGGTTTCCGAGCTGGTCATGGGTGCACCTCAGCCAAACTCAAGGTACTAAACGATATCATAACCGGCATCGATAAAAGACAGTACTGTGCAGCAGTCTTCATCGACCTGGCCAAGGCTTTCGACTGTCAATCACCGTATTCCTATCGGCAGACTCAATAGCCTTGGTTTCTCAAATGACTGCCTCGCCTGGTTCACCAACTACTTCTCAGACAGAGTTCAGTGTGTCAAATCGGAGGGCCTGTTGTCCGGACCTCTGGCAGTCTCTATGGGGGTACCACAGGGTTCAATTGTCGGGCCGACTCTTTTCAATGTATATATCAATGATGTTGCTCTTGCTGCTGGTGATTCTCTGATCCCTCTCTATGCAGACAACACCATTCTGTATACATCTGGCCCTTCTTTGGACACTTAACTAACCTCCAAACGAGCTTCAATGCCATACAACGCTCCTTCCGTGGCCTCCAACTGCTCTTAAATGCTAGTAAAACCAAATGCATGCTTTTCAACCGTTCGCTGCCCGCACCCGCCCGCCCGACTAGCATCACTACTCTGGACGGTTCTGACCTAGAAGACATGGACAACTACAAATACCTAGGTGTCTGGCTAGACTGTTAACTCTCCTTCCAGACTCATATCAAACACCTCCAATCCAAAATCAAATCGGCTTTCTATTTCGCAACAAAGCCTCCTTCACTCACACCGCCAAACTTACCCTAGTAAAACTGACTAGCCTACCGATCCTCGACTTCTGCGATGTCATCTACAAAATAGCTTCCAATACTCTACTCAGCAAATTGGATGTAGTCTATCACAGTGCCATCCGTTTTGTTACCAAAGCGCCTTATACCACCCACCACTGCGACCTGTATGCTCTAGTCGCCAGACCCACTGGCTCCAGGTCATCTATAAGTCTATGCTAGGTAAAGCTCCGCCTTATCACAGCTCACTGGTCACGATAACAACACCCACACGTAGCACGCGCTCCAGCAGGTATATCTCACTGGTCATCCCCAAAGCCAACACCTCCTTTGGCCGCCTTTCCTTCCAGTTCTCTGCTGCCAGTGACTGGAAAGAATTGCAAAAATCGCTGAAGCTGGAGACTTACATTTCCCTCACTAACTTTAAACATCAGCTATCTGAGCAGCTAACCGATCGCTGCAGCTGTACATATTCCATTTGTAAATAGCCCACCCAATCTACCTACCTCATCGCCATATTGTTTTATTTACTTTGCTGCTCTTTTGCACACCAGTATCACTACTTACACACCATCATCTGCTCATCTATCACTCCAGTGTTAATCTGCTAAATTGTAATTACTTTGATACTATGGCCTATTTATTGCCTTGCCATTTGCACACACACTTTCTTTCTTCTATTGTGTTATTGACTGTACGGTTGTTTATTCCATGTTTAACTCTGTGTTGTTTCTGTCGCACTGCTTTGCTTCATCTTGGCCAGGTCGCAGTTGTAAATGAAAACATGTTCTCAACTAGTTTACCTGGTGAAATATTTGTATTTTTTTAATGCTGTATTACATGTACATGCTGACACACACACACACACACACACACACACACACACACACACACACACACACACACACCCTGGATCAGCCTCTGTCCTTTCCTCTTCAGGCTCCTTGCCTTACAGCTATGATGAAATCACTCTATTGGAACGAGAGAGTATCAACTGGGGAGGAAGGGAGATTAGCAATGTTTGGGGCTCACCACCTGTGGTTTGTGTAAAAATAACCCAGTCACGGAGCTTAGCTCCAAACTGTGTCTTAATGAATAAACAAGACTGGGGTGGCAGCAGGAAAATGCATCCTCTCCCTCCCTCCTTTCCTCCCTCTCTCCCTCCCTCCTTGGCTCCATTCCTCCCACACATAAGACAGCCAGCCCACTCTGGTGGAATCACCACACACAGACCTCCTTTATGACTCACACGGCTGGGGAAGTCTTATGTCAATGGAACCACACGGTTGTACTTTATAGCTCTCTAAGGAGGAATAGCATACGTGTAGACCTACAGTACACTCTGTCTGCAATATTTCTGTCTGGTACCAGTGAGGCACATGACGGATGTATGATCATTTCCTGGTGGTTTTTTACTCTCACGTCACTTACACCACATGACCCAGTGCTAATTTAATGGAATGAGGAGAAAACCTGTAGAAGTGGCCAAGAGTTTAATGAGGGAACATGGGAGACGAGGGAGGGAGGAGCCTCCAGCACACTATGCTCCCTACTCCGTTTCTGCTTCCCTATTCCCCCTCACAAAATTATGTATTACCTGCTATCTCATCCACCATGGATTGAGATAAACCACACCATATATTAGCAACATTATTAAGTGGTGATGACAAGCAGAATTACAAAAGGCAGCCTATAAGATATCTACAGGTCTCAATATATTTCCTAAGACGACTATGACAAGCCCTTAACTGTAAGAATCTAACCTTGAGCAGCCAAGGAAACTGGACATGGGGATAATATGAACTGTATCTGACAGAGGGGAGAAAGAGAAGAAAAGTGGACGGCGATGAACGATCCACTGTTCCCTCTGAACCCTCTGACCTCTATAGCACTAGGAGGCCAAGCCAGGACAGTCAAAAGGGCACTTAAGGCAGGAGGGTTGGCCACCCCGCTTGTGACTGCTTTAAAACTAACGTTGGCATTCCATATGTGATTTCTATGTTTGTGTGCATGTGAAGTGACTTGGTACACTGGAGATTTAATGAGATAATATGAGAGCCTGAAGACTCATAAGTGAGGAATGTCATTTAGTCCAAAGAGCCCACCTGTGATTCAAGATGGGTGAGTACACTGGGAGACATAACAAATTCTTTATGCCAGAGATTCAAGGTACTGTAGTAGAGCATACCTGAGGATTGTCTTCCATGACGCCCCGTATCTTCTCCACCACGTCGATGCGGCGGTGGCGGTGCAGGGCGTTGATGAGCTTGGCCAAGTTAGCGTCCCCGTCGCGGATGGTCCAGTGTTGCAGGGCAGCGTATGCCCGGTCGTGGTCCGACTGGTAGCCATTGGAGAAGGCTGCCACCTCGCGCTCTGTGGCATTGGCCAGGGACTGGTACATGTCGATCCACTGGCTGCCAATCTGAGCTGCCACCAACTTCAGGATGTCCACACCTGGGTAAAGAGAGAAGACGACAGGTTATTGTTATGCAATGTGTGGAATGGACTGGAGCCATGGATGGACAATGGAAGTCCCTCTTGACTATTAGGTCACTGACTAATTCACATGGATCCTTTGTTGATCATGAGACATCATATGATAATTTACCCATTTTGCCTTTGCAACCCATTTTATTTATTTACAGTAATTATGCCCATTAACTACTTAGAAGTCACATTAAAAGAGCATGCATTTAGATTACTTGATTTCTCCTTAAATGTAAGGTCAGAACAGTTCAACGCAACACCCAACTAAACGACTTATATTGCTAATAAGATACAACAACAAAATAATTGGGTCATCTTCAACCACACTAGGCCCTTGTTCCTTTCTTATAAAATGAAATAAAACATTTTTATCTAACATTTGAGTTGTAGAGAGTGAGTGTGTATGTGAGTGTGCACATGCGTGTGTGCTTGCACTTGTGTTCACATGCGAGTGTGTTACATAAGGGGTTATGAACTCTCAGTTACCATGAGCCTGAGGTCTCAGAAGGTAAACAGAACTGTTTTAGCTGGTTAGCGCTCATGAGGAATGCACCATCATGAGCTAGTGGAATCCAGGAATCCACTCTCTGAAAGTGATCTGTCACAGAGCGTTACCTCAGCAGATGCATCTGAAGTTCACCACTACCCTCCACCTCTTCACAACCCAGAACAAATCAAATGGTATTGGTCACATACACATGGTTAGCAGATGTTAATGCGAGTGTAGCGAAATGCTTGTGCTTCTAGTTCTGACAGTGCAGCAATATCTAACAATTCCACAACTACCTAATACACACAAATCTATGTAAGGAATGGAATAAGAATATATACATATCAATATACGGATGAGCAACGAGAGTGGCATAGGCAAGATGCAATAGATGGTATAAAATACAGTGTATACAGTACATATGAGATGAGTAATGCAAGATATGTAGATCTGGACACCCTGTCCAGACAGACTAAGTGTGACTCCGTCCTAAGACATAGGCAGCTCATAAAGCTGAATTGGTCTCAATCAGATGGAGGAAGTGTTATTTTCAGTATGTGAAGACAACCTCCTGCTGGGTTCAATGACCCTTGAGGAATCGCCTGCCTGTCCTCCTGTCCAGCCTTTTGTGCTTTAAATTGAAGAACCCTTTTTGGTTCCAGGTATAACCTTTTTGGGTTACATGTAGAACCCTTTCCACAGAGCATACTACATGGAACCCAAAAGGGTTCTACCTGGAACCAAAAAGGGTTCTCCTATGGGGACAGCTGAAGAACCCTTTTTTTTATACGAGTGTAGGCGTGTGTGAGAGTGGCTGGTGCTGACACAAAGGCCTCTCTCTGCTGTTCATGGCAGCTAGATGACATACAATGCATTTTTACTGATGATTGTGTTATGCAGGCTATGTGACAGGTTTGAGAAAATGCTGACTCGCTGGTTTGCATGTAAAAATAGTACTAAGCGGCCTCAACTTGTTTAGTGTGAAACGATGTGAGCTGAAAAAGAGAACATGGGGTTCTCCTCCTCACCACAGCCTTGCTGAAGCTGATGGATCTTATCTGAAAGATATCATACACCGCACCCTGCCCAGCTGTCCCACTTCTGAGGGACGCAGCCGAACATGTTGACTTGCATACACAATAATAGAAATATGTCTGGGGGAAAAATTGTCACTACAGGAAATTCACCAGGCGTGAATACTCTAATTTATATTCAGACTGCCAGGCAGACATATAACATCACTAGGTGTTATAACTTCACTCAGTCAAAACAGAACATGATCGCTTCAAAACAGGTGTAGAAAAAATCCATGTCTGTGCCATGCCCTGCAGGCATAACCATATTCAATTGAAAGACAAGTCTGCGCATCATAATTCAACTTGAATGAATTGAAATCAAAAACAAAAGTTTAATTAAAAGTGTCACACCCTGATCTGTTTCACCCGTCATTGTGATTGTCTCCACCCCCCTCCAGGTGTCACCCATCTTCACCATTATCCCCTGTGTATTTATACCTGTGTTCTCTGTTTGTTTGTTGCCAGTTTGTTTTGTTTGTTCAAACCTACCACCATTTTCTCCCTTGCTCCGGTCTTTGCTATAGTTCTTGTTTCCTAGTTTTGACCATTCCTGCCTGCCCTGACCCTGCCTGCCTTCCTGTACCTTTGCCCTACCTATCTGGATTACTGACCTCTGCCTGACCTGACCCTGAGCCTGCCTGCCATCCTGTACCTTTGCCCCACCTTTCTGGATTCTGACCTCTGCCTGCTCTTGACCTGTCCTTTTGCCTCCCCCTGTTTGAGTAATAAACGGTGTTACTTCGACACTGTCTGCGCCTGGGTCTTACCTTAAACCTGATACACAGGGGGATTTCCAATGTATTAACTGAATATAACATTTATTCAAATTCATTATTGAATTGAGGTGAAATTGAATTGGTCTAAACTTCGCTCCACCTACAAAAGGCAACATTATGCAGAAATAACTATAAAGTGTAAAGAAACATAATACATTTTTCAATTTTGATAAGGATCACAGTGATCTCTGATTAATGTCTACTATCAAAGCCCAAATATGCAAAGTGCATAATACGAGGTCGGTTTGGAGCAGTTGTAGCTGGGAGATTGACTGTAAGCCAGCGGTGGTTGGCTTATGATCTGGAAGAGGCCAAGGCTCCACTACAGTTGTCCTGCCCGGAGGGTCAGAGTCATGCCACGAAATAACTTTGTGTTGAACGATGAGACCGACAGACCTTATATACAGTTGAAGTCGGAGGTTTACATACACTTAGGTTGGAGTCATTAAAACTCATTTTTCAACCACTCCACAAAACTTCATGTTAAGAAACTATAGTTTTGGCAAGTCGTTTAGGACATCTACTTTGTGCATGACACAAGTCATTTTTCCAACAATTGCTTACAGACAGATTATTTCACTTATAATTCACTGTATCACAATTCCAGTGGGTCAGAAGTTTACATACACTTGGTTGACTGTGCCTTTAAACAGCTTTGAAAATTCCCAAAAATTGTGTCATGGCTTTAGAAGCTTCTGATAGGCTAATTGACATCATTTGAGTCAATTGGAGGTGTACCTGTGGATGTACTTCAAGGCCTACCTTCAAACTCAGTGCCTCTTTGCTTGACATCATGGGAAAATCAAAAGAAATCAGCCGAGACCTCAGAAAAAGAATTGTAGACCTCCACAAGTCTGGTTCATCCTTGGGAGCAATTTCCAAATGCCGAAGGTACCACGTTCATCTGTACAAACAATAGTATGCAAGCATAAACACCATGGGACCAAGCAGCCGTCATACCGCTCAGGAAGGTGACGCGTTCTGTCTCCTAGAGATTAACGTACTTTGGTGCGAAAAGTGCAAATCAATCCCAGAATAACAGCAAAAGACCTTGTGAAGATGCTGGAGGAAACAGGTACAAAAGTGTCTATATCCACAGTAAAACGAGTCCTATATCGACATAACCTGAAAGGCTGCTCAGCAAGGAAAAAGCCACTGCTCCAAAACCGCCATAAAAAAAGCCAGACTACGGTTTGCAACTGCACATGGGGACAAAGATCGTACTTTTTGGAGAAATGTCCTCTGGTCTGATGAAACAAAAATAGAACTGTTTGGCCATAATGATCATCATTATGTTTGGAGGAAAAAGGGGGAGGCTTGCAAGCCGTAGAACACCATCCCAACCGTGAAGCACGGGGGTGGCAGCATGATGTTGTGGGGGTGCTTTGCTGCAGGAGGGACTGGTGCACTTCACAAAATAGATGGCTTCATGAGGGAGGAAAATTATGTGGATATATTGAAGCAACATCTCAGGACATCAGTCAGGAAGTTAAAACTTGGTCGCAAATGGGTCTTCCAAATGGACAATGACCCCAAGCATACTTCCAAAGTGGTGGCAGAATGGCTTAAGGACAACAAAGTCAAGTACTGGAGTGGCCATCTGTAACGGCCGTCGTAGTAATGAAACCAAGGTGCAGCAGAGGATGTGTGTTCATCTTGAAATTTAATTGAAAAAGAGAACACTACAAAAATAAACAAAAGACGACAGCAAAACAGTCCTGTCAGGATTAACTCTACACAGAAAAGACTAGACAGAAACAATCACCCACAAAAACCCAAAGGAAAAACAGGCTACTTATGTGTGACTCCCAATCAGCAACAACAAACTACAGCTGTGCCTGATTGGAAGCCACACGGCCAAAATCAACGAAACAAACCAACCTAGAAAAAAGAACATAGAACGCCCACCCAATGTAACACCCTGGCCTAACCAAAATAAAGAACAAAAACCCCTCTCTATGGCCAGGGCGTTACACCATCACAAAGCCCTGACCTCAATCCCATTGAAAATATGTGGGCAGAACTGAAAAAGTGTGTGCGAGCAAGGAGGCCTACAAACCTGACTCAGTTACACCAGCTCTGTCAGGAGGAATGGGCCAAAATTCACCCAACTTATTGTGGGAAGCTTGTGGAAGGCTACCCGAAATGTTTGACCCAAGTTAAACAATTTAAAGGCAATGCTAACAAATACTAATTGAGTGAATGTAAACTTCTGACCCACTGGGAATGTGATGAAAGTAATAAAAGCTGAAATCATTGTCTCTTCTATTATTCTAACATGTCACATTCTTAAAATAAAGTGTGGATCCTAACTGACCTAAGACAGCGTATTTTTACTATGATTAAATGTCAGGAATTGTGAAAAACTGAGTTTAAATGTATTTGGCTAAGGTGTATGTAAACTTCCAACTTCAACTGTATCTAGAAGCCTCATGTGAGTCACTTTCAGTTCCTACCAAGCCTGCCTACTGTCATCTGCTTTTGGGGAAACATTTTTTTTTTTAAGTGACAGAGCTTGGTTAGGGAGAAATTCCCTCTCTGTTTTCGTGGGATATAATAGATGACCTACATAAATCTAATCCTGATGATTCAGTATGTTAGTGAATGTGTTCAGCAGTGCTATGTCAGCTTCCAGGCATATGAACGCAGCGATGGCAGATTGTTTATATTCAAACTACAGAATGCCTGACCTAAAATGGCTGCTAATAAGTAAATAGAAGGGCAGGGTTGATTTATTTTAAACGCTTAAAAGTAATAAAGACTCCAAATGTAATCTGTTAGTTAGATGTAAAACAGTTTGAGTTCTCACAGTGATGATGGTACATAGATATGAAGCAACAATATAACTTTGCCTGCAGGGCAGAGAAAGTTAGCTAGTGCATGTCAGATGCGTAAGGTAAAGGCGTAGGCATTCTTCCCAGCCGAAATGGGCGAGTTTGTGGATATATTATGATGACATTTTGCTACATATTTGTTTGTTTTGGACTTCGGTAAGTTTTTTTTTTCAGCTGTTCGGGCACACAAACTGTTTCTTGAGGCAAGCCGAAGTCGGAAGACGAAGTCTATGCCCCTTTGTCGGTGATTGGTCAACAGTGGGGATTCTTCAATAAAGTCTTTGTTGTCATTCAACGAGAGATGACTCATTTTCATGCACATTTATTCATTGGGAAATAATGCACCAAACATCTTAGTTAGATGTAAAATTGAATGACACATTTCTTGAGTTATCAAAATCTGACTATTTTAGAAAAACAGTACTATAGCTAATTTTTCAAGCAAAGGTTTTTTGAAGGGAGTATGCGACCACACTCGTTCAGTTCGGCGCCAGCCAAACTGAAGCACGCTGACGCCTTTATTCAACGGGTTACTCAGTGAGTCACACAATACCAGTGGTGTGTATTCATGGACGCCAAGGGAAGCCAAGCTTCCCCAAAATAACAATAATAACATAAAATAATTTATCTTTCGTCTCTATGGGTTTCATAATATTCCTTCAATTCACAAGAGGCTGAATGTATCTCACAGGAGAAAGCAACCGAGCGAGTGAAACACCACCCCTGTCTCTCTACGTGTAAGCCATCTATCTGGTCCAAATGAGTATGACATTGTTGCCGCCTGTGTCGTGGAAATACTTCTTAAAAATATATCTTAGACACCGGAGCTTGTGAATTCAATATAGACTATATTACAAAGTAACAAGCCGAGCCTGTCCATGGAGCAACTGCCGGTCGGAGAATCAGAGATCTCTTTATATACAGGTTCAGTCTGACATAACATACATAGTCACTCATCTTCATGTATATGAGCCACATCTTTTGGTATTCTGACACTATTGTTCCCTATTCTTACTTCTAGTCTGTCTACGTCCATCTTTCCTTGGTTTCTCCTCCCCTTCTTGGCACATACTCCAGGGAATAGATTATATTGGTGGCGTAACCACAGCAATGATACAAAAAATTATACAGACATACAAATATTGCAGGTGCATGTCTAGGACACCCACAGGACTATGCAATGGCCTCCGTCAATCTCACACTCACACTCACACTGACCCAGACACACACACACACACACACACACACACACACACACACACACACACACACACACACACACACACACACACACACACACACACACACACACACACACACACACACACACACACACACACACACACACACACAATGGCCTCCCCCCAAGCCCACATTGATTGTGCTCACCACTCTGAGACGCACAACACATGCACCAGAAAATCCCCCATACCTGTAACATTGAATGCAAGTGAAGCCAGCGAGCATTTGGCCTCCCTTGACAAAAAAACGATTGTCCATTTTTTTTAATCAGCTTTGAGCTAAACTGAGTGAGCTCAACTGTGAATGGTCCTGAAAACAACAAAAAAATGGGAAGCCAGCTTGGATTTGGCGTCTCTCGTATCAAATCACTTTGAGATCATTAACAGAAATCGGCCCATTCCTAAATTAGCCATGGATGGAGATAGGGATTTGGACTTGTGGTTTTACTTAATTCTCCATACTGGCCAATGATTATAATGGCAATTTTGATCCAACAACATTGTTGTGCCCGTGGCCTGAGAGGATGGAAGTTCAATATTTACAGTAGCTAGATGTAGAAGGCTAATGTTAACTAGCTAACGTTGCCCATGAATGGAAGATAGGCTAGCGAGCAAGCATTTTAGCCAGGTAGCCTAGGACAACAAAAAATAAAAGCGTGTACTATATGACAGTGTGATGGACTGTTTCATCAACATGAAAGAGAGGAGGATGGTATTGGCGTTTCTCTACAAGTAGGGTGAGTCAGCATGTTTTTCTACTTGCACGAGCACACACACACACACACACACACACACACACACACACACACACACACACACACATACACACACACACACACACACACACACACACACACACACACACACACACACACACACACACACACACACACACACACACACACACAACCAGAGATCAGAACCATGGATAGCCAACTCATATTTAGCTGGTGTTGATTGGACTAAATAGTTTTTGGTATCTTTTAGTTGTCACTTTATTAGACTAAGCAGAGGTGATTTGATGATGTTGAAATGTTGAAATGGTGCTGGAAAAGTGGAGGCATCTCCTGTTTTCTTTGCGACTTGCGGTAAATCTCTGTGGTTCTAAATCAATAGTTGTTTAGCAGTCTGAAAATGTCGGAAACATTAACTTGCTTAACCATGTTGATGGTCATGTAACTGTTTGTTACAGGCAACATGCGTTGTGGACAGAGGTTGCTATCCAGTTTTGTGATTGAATTTATTCTGAATTTACACTGTCTTCTTATTGTCTTGGCCTGTCACGGTCGCAAGGCATATCAATTAACAGCAAACAACGCAATTATTACAACACATACAGTGTAGGTTGCAATATGGCATGCCTTCCCCACTGATTTTACCCAAGCATCGCTACTGCACAATACAAACATATTGTCACATAGTCTCCATCCATTTCAAGTAGAGGACCTGACGATTATCCAGTACCACGGACTATTATGGGAAGTGGTGGTGATGTAATATTTCCAGTAGAAAACTCCATTGAGACAGCAAACCAGCCACAGCAGGTCTGAGCTGAGTGGGCTGCATGACAACAAGGCCACAAACAGCCCACAATGGCAGCCATGCAGTTTTTCTCCTCCAGTCCAGTTTGCTCTGAGCCTCTCTGGGGATTGTCGCTGGTGACAAAGTAAGCTTGCCATTGTAATGGAAGAGACAAAGTGGTCACATAAGACCAGCTTGCTGCTTAGTCACTTTTATTGTTTCAATCTCTTGATTGCCTAGTGCTGTGGTGTCTTGCTCAGTTTTGATCATTTTGTAGAAAATGTTGCTGTCATTCAAATAACACTAAACACAAAATGAATGTAAGGTATCATATTCAAATCAATATGCATAAAAAAAAGTAATATGAAAGCCTGTCCAAATCCAGGAAGGAAATGACTTTGTCAGATCACAGAGTACACAATGATAGGGAAATCTGTAAAATGTCCCTATAGAATTGCCCTGATTTCCGAGGCACGTGAAAGCAACAGAGCCCACACAGCAGGCCCAACCGACCCAGTCCTAGCCACAGCCCAGGTCCTATCCCTGCTGCCTGTCCATGTGACCCACCCTGGAGCTGAGCAGCACGGCCACCTGGCTACTTCCCCGCCTGTTTGGCGTTCGTAAACAGCAGGCCCACAGGGGGGATTCTTTTCACCCTGCTTGCCCTTCACGCCACTTTCTGGACTCGTATGAAATAATGATATATATATATATATATATATATATATATATATATATATATATATATATATATATATATTTCCCATTCCACTGTTTAGTGTGCCTTTTTAACTACTCCAGTAAATAGACATTAAAGCCTTCAGGGTTGCCAATTACACACCTTGGAAGAATTAAGAAACTGTTTTGTTTTGTGCTCGAGAGAGTAAATAGCTGTGTAATCACACACACACACACACACACACACACACACACACACACACACACACACACACACACACACACACACACACACACACACACACACACACACAAACACACGCGGTCTGAATGTAAAACTCGGCATCTACTTGATAAACATTCTGTAATCCTTTTTAAAGAACATGCCCTAAATTCTCTTGTTTTTTTGAAGTTTTAAATACAATTAAATTCTCTTTTTTGGAACTGAATGTAGATAAACAACGCAGTAAAAGTGAAGATTATTTGTGTATCTGATCTGGACATGTATTTAAAAATATTACTACTCTACTATTTATAACAGTAAAGAAAAGTAAGGGAAACATTTTTAAATGCTGAAACTACTAACATAGCAGCCTGAATCCATGTGAATGCAAAAGCAGTTTATCATTGAGGACTTTCCTTGAGGAGTCAATTGTTAAAGAAAAAAGAACAGTCAGATTGCTAACTGAAATACTTTCAAAGGGTATTTTCATGAATAACAAAAAAGGGAAGTTTAATGTAGTAAGACTGAATGTGAAGATTAGACTATTGGTCATGTTTCAGTTGTATTTTTCTATCTTCGCAATGTCTACATCCCTACTATACATTCCTAGAACATTCTCACGGGGTGTGAGCAGACCGGTACAATGTGCTAAGATCTTCACTTCACACGGTGGGAGCACTGACCAGCGACACTTTCAGTGACACATAACTTTAAAAGCCGCGGCCCACCCAGCGTTCCCCAGCCCTCACTCCACCCGGGGGGGGGGGGGGGGGGGGGCATGTGTCTGTGCAATGATAAAGTTGAGCTTCTCTCCAACCACAGAGAACTGGAATAATCTGGTTTGAACTGAACTGCACTGGGTTAGAGCTCTCCCTCTCTCTCGCTTACAAGCGGATAGATATCTGAGGCTGACATCAGGATGCGGCTGGCGGTATCTTCCTCCTGCCTGCCTGCTGCGGTACTGGGGTTTCACTACTGTAACTTAGCAGCCCCATGTGGCCTCCTCGGCTCCCATGGCTACAGACAACCAGACACATCAGAGAGACAGTTAGAGAGAGAGAGAGAGAGAGAGAGAGAGAGAGGGAGAAAGAGACAGACACAGAGAGAGAGAGAGAGAGAGAGAGAGAGAGATACAGAGAGTGAGAGAGATATGCAGACAGAGAGATACAGAGAGATACAGACAGAGCGAGAGAGATATGCAGACAGAGAGACAGATACAGACACAGAGAGATACAGATACAGATAGATACAGACAGAGCGAGAGAGACAGAGATACACACAGAGAGAGAGAGAGAGAGAGAGAGAGAGAGAGAGAGAGGGAGAGAGAGAGAGAGAGAGAGAGGGAGATACAGACAGAGTGAGAATGAAAAGAGGAAGAGAAGGAGGAGGACTGAGGGGTGGGGGGGTGTAAATATAGAGGGAGTAAGGCAGGATGGGAGGGGGTAAAGAGAGAAGTAGAGAAAGAAAGCGAGACAACAGAGGAAGGGAGAGGTAGAAAAAGATAAAGATAAAGGGAGATGCGTGTGGGGAGGTGGCAGTTACAGTCTGTTGCAGGCCATGCCCTTGCTTGTGTAACAGCTATACTGTTCTGCTATGTGTCATGTTTTCTTGGGCAGAATGGATTGGATTTAGATTTCCCCACTGGTGCTATAACAGATTAACAGATGGTCGGTCTTCTTGGCTGAAAGTCTCGCCAATATATCTTTGTACCAAAAATGTATCTGTTAGAATGTTTTCTGTTATCTGTCTTTATAAAGTATGCGGCTATATATAAAAAAGACTTATTAACAAAATTGCATTTCTTTCTATAAACCTTGAGGTAAAATAAAGCGTCCACTCACCCTGTCCATTGGAGTAGTAGATCCACTTCTCCTTGGTCTGTGTCGGGGGGCAGGTCTTCTTCTGGATAGCTTTCTCAATGATGCTGCTGGGGTCCTGAACTGGTCCCTTCTTCAGCACTCTGGAGCTCCTCTTCACGCTGCACACCACAATCACCACCAGCACCAGCAGCAGCAGCAGCACGATCATCCAGGGCAAGTGCTCGTTGATGTCAAAGTGTGTATGAGTGCTGGGCCTGGGGGAGCCCCTCCGCGTGGGCCTGTACCCTGATCTTTGCACACCCTGACCTACCCCTACCTCCGATCCGTCCTCCACGCCGTCCATGGCCCGCTTGTTGGCTGCCGGGTGGGTGCGGCGGTGCTCACTGGGCACAGAGTGCTTGAGGTGTGGTGGAGTCTGTGTGGGGTCCTGGGCTCCGGCCGTAGCGGCCAGGTTCAGCACCTCTCCATCATCTTCGGGGCTGGCCTCGTAGGAGCCTGCTGGGGTGGAGTCCTGGCTGTTGCTGGAGCTGCGTAGAGTCCCCGTGGTACTCAGTAAGAGCTCTAAGACCTCAGAACCTGCTGTCGTCAGGCTGAAGGTATCTAACCCACAGAGACACACAACCACAAATAGAAAGGGAAAGAGAGAAAGGGAGAGGAGAAAGAGAGAGATAAAGGGGAGGGAGATTCGGAGAAAGATAATAAAATGTAGTCAAAATTGTAAAACTTTAATCCCACAGGCAATCTGCTGGACAGCCGAGGAAGGGAAGGGCCCCGCCCTGGCCAGATCCCAGCAGTGCTCTCCAATCTAATCTGACACAAGAAGAGCACTAGATTACTGTATAAATGCGGTGGCTGTAGAAGGAGCACTCTACTAAAGATTGAGTGAATTCCATTACAGCTCCAGTCTCAGCAGGGGATGAATGGGAAATTGATTTTGAGTTGAAAAGAGGTCAACAAAATATGTCTGAACACATTCATGTCACTGTTAGTCAATTGAGATTGAACTAGATTGACCCTGATAAATTACTATTGCAGGTACAAACGTTGAAGCAACACTGCCTCTATAGGCTAGTGTTAAAACAAAAACAACCAATAAATAGGGGAGTTGTGTTAACCGCCACTGGACCAGAATCAATATAATGTAAAAATTCCCTTACCCTGAGCTGGAATACCCCTGTCTACCACTACAGTATTAAACAGATAGCATTTCATTATGGTATCCTATAGGGGGATGCTTTTGGGATTGGCACCTGGATCATTGGTTATCCCTGTGCACAGGTAATTCAGAAGCAAGCTGTGTTACCAGCATCACCATCTCAACTACACTGATTTCAGTTCCTCACTGCATGGGGACAGACTATCCTGTCTTTGCGAATTTTGTGCAACAGCCTCCTTCCCCTCCCCTGATACAGACACAGTTGAGACTGAGGCATGGCGATCTCTGTAATACGTGTGGAAGTGGAACACCCCCTTCAGCTATTCTCACTGAACGAGGGTGCAACTTAGGTGGGAGGCTATTTATCTACACACAAGACAAACAGCAGTGGCATTAATGGTCTGTTACTGTAGGTTGACATTGTGAAATACTACTGACTAAACTGTGGACTAAAGCACCAGCAGAAGAAAACATGTAAGAGAGACTTATACAGTCCTGTGGCTGGAAATACTGTAGCTGCTTCCTTAAGTTCCAGACGCCATATGTTTATTTTAACAGTCTCAAATGTCCATCAACTTGTAAACCACCAGCAACATCAACCATCAGCTAAATAGTTAGTCTCTGAGAACTACACTACTGTTCAAAGGTTTGGGGTCACATAGAAATGTCCTTGTTTTCCATGAAAACATACATGACACGAGTTGCAAAATGAATAGGAAATATAGTCAAGACGTTGACAAGGTTATAAATAATGATTTTTATTTGAAATAATAATTGAGTCCTTCAAACTTTGCTTTCGTCAAAGAATCCTCCATTTGCAGCAATTACAGCCTTGCAGACCTTTGGCATTCTAGTTGTCAATTTGTTGAGGTAATCTGAAGAGATTTCACCCCATGCTTCCTGAAGCACCTCCCACAACTTGGATTTGCTTGATGGGCACTTCTTACGTACCATACGGTCAAGCTGCTCCCACAACAGCTCAATAGGGTTGAGATTCAGTGACTGTGCTGGCCACTCCATTATAGACAGAATACCAGCTGACAGCTTCTTCCCTAAATAGTTATTGCATAGTTTGGAGCTGTGCTTTGGGTCATTGTCCTGTTGTAGGAGGAAATTGGCTCCAATTAAGCAGGGTATGGCATGGCGTTGCAAAATGGAGTGATAGAATTCATTCTTCACGGTACCTTTTACCCTGTACAAATCTCCCACTTTACTACCACCAAAGCACGCCCAGACCATCACATTGCCTCCACCATGCTTGACAGATCCTCCAGCATATTTTCATTTTTTCTCCATCTCACGATGTTCTTGTTTGTCATCTGAACACCTCAAACTTAGATTTGTCTGTCCATAACACTTTTTTCCAATTTTCCTCTGTCCAGTGTATGTTCTTTTGCCCATCTTAATCTTTTCTTTTTATTGGCCAGTCTGAGATATGGCTTTTTCTTTGCAACTCTGCCTAGAAGGCCAGCATCCTGGAGTCGCCTCTTCACTGCTGACGTTGAGACTGGTGTTTTGGGGGACAGAGAAGGCCAGTTTTATTGCTTCTTTAATCATTACAACAGTTTTCAGCTGTGCTAACATAACCGCAAAAGGCTTTTCTAATGATCAAATAGCCTTTTAAAATGATAAACTTGGATTTGCTAGCACAACGTGCCATTGGAACACAGGAGTGATGATTTCTGATAATAGGGCTCTGTACGCCTATGTAGATATTCCATTAAAGATCAGCTGTTTCTAGTTACAATAGTCATTTACAACATTAATTAACAATGTCTACACTGTATTTCTGATCAACTTGATGTTATTTTAATGGACCAAAAATTAGCTTTTCTTTCAAAAACAAGGACATTTCTAAGTGACCCCAAACTTTTGAACGGTAGTGTATGTTGCCATAGTAACATTTTCAATGAGTAACTACTTTTGGGAATGAGTGTCTTCTCTGACCCCTAAAAAACTGTTTATCATTTTTCACATGTGACTCACCACCTGGATTCGGTCTTACAGTATGTAGCAAAATCGGAAATTGTGTTTTTTACATTGGATAAAAGTAGAGACGCAGAGCTACAAAGGGACAATGGGAAAGTAATTCTGCATTGAAAGTTGATCAACTTGTAAACTCACTTTTGAGAAAATGGCCTTTGAATGTTTTGGTATCTAGTGAAGAGCTCTTCTTTGTCTACACCCATTCAGCATCGTTCACACCTTCTTAAGCTTTAGCCCCACCCATCTTGCTTCGCTCTCGGAGCCCACACTTGACGCTCTGGCCGATGATTTGTTTACCTCTGGATAACATGAAAACAGTCTAACCAGCTCTGCTGGCAACAATTTCATTACGCTTTTTTGCAGACTTTTACTGACACCGGCCATATTCAGCAGGTGTTGTACACACGTCACGTAAAGTTAGCTAACGAGCCAGCCAGCTAACGTTAGCTAGTTAAACAACAATGAACAGTTCCAACAATGCCACAGTGCTGGGAGCTAACCAACAAGGTTCAATGTTAGCTAGCTAACAATAGGCTCTAACTAGAAAAGCAAACGGCTCTGGAATACAAATAATAATGTCAGCTAGGGAGCCAGCCAGCTAACATTAGCTAGCTAGCTAACACTAATGTTAGCTAGCTAGCTAAGACATATATATTATAGACAGCCTAATATTTGGCTAGTAGAAAAAAAGAGTAACGTTTCAATTCAATGCTTATATGTGTTTCCGATGAGAAACCTTCGTGATCATTTTCAATATGACCTGTCAGGCTACATAACACTTCGCTGTTGGGAAGAAAAAACAACAGCCACTACAAAGGAACCTATCTCTCTGTTGAATGTATAGCCTTAATGGCTTCCCCTCGTCTTCCTAAGCGTGTGATGTGTCTCAGTAAAAGGGCAGCCGTTTACCCAGTTTATTCCACTTTCCCCTCTATAAGCAATTACAGAACAAATGTACAGACATGACCTTTGTGGACAAGAGTGAGAACAAGCAAGTGAGGAGTTTGGGATTGAATGGAAACAACAACATGTTTTCCACCAAAGCAGTGTTGGCTGTGACAAGATCAAACATGTCACTTTATCACTGTACAGTACCTGATGGCCAGGTCAATGTTTGATATGACGGACTACATAGGGAGAATAACAGCCATGTGGGGACATTTTGTTGAGGAATACAAGCCTATTCTACAGTCTGGGCTTCCCCTTGAGTTTCTACATGAGGATTACAACCCACTTGAGGCGATGTCTAGTGTGATACTCAAATGAAACACATAGCAAAATAGCCTGGGTGGGGGAGCAACAGTTATAAATGAGTTTAGGGAGTCGGGTCCACTGTCCCAGGGCACTGCCTTACCTTTGCGTACTGGGCCAGCTGAGGAAGAGGAGGGCTCCTGGATGAAGGCAGACTGTACAGGTCCCAGGAGGGTGGGGGAGGTGGGAGAAGCAGGTCCACAGATGTTGTCTGTCTCTCTGGTGCCTGCTGCCAGTAGGGGCAGACCCTGGGCCAGGCAGTCTGTGTGTGTACTGCACCTCAATACACTGGAAACCACGTCCGAGAAGCTCCCTCGCGCGCACAACTTACAGCTCACATCCTCCACCTCGCTGCCCCTTTTCTTCACCCCTGAGCCCACAGGGCACAGGGAGTAGGGAGTGCAGGTGTCCCCCTTGGCAAAGGTGTCCGGGGGGCAGGTGCAGACCCGGTCCAAGGTGGCTGTGCAGGGGAACTTCTCAATGAAGGAGGCGCGGCAGGGCCTCCTGCAGCGGTGGCATTGCTGAACCCCGTTCTCTCCGCGCGTGAATGTGCCCTCGCCACAGCGGCTGCACTCCCTCACGTTGGTCTGGTTGCAGTGCCTGGACACGAAGGTTCCTGCGGGGCACTTGTCACAGACCAGTTGACTGCCCGTGCTTTGGTCTGTGTGGTAGTAGTGGCGGGCAGACAGGGCCACTATCTCAGTGCCAGGGCTGGGTGTCAGAGGCTGGCTAGAGGCCTCACCAACCACACTGTACAGTAGCTGAGAACAGAAAGAAATGACAACAGAGACAGTGTTGAGCTTAGACAATGAACTGCCGAAAAGATGGCAACACATAGAGTCGCAGGTAGAGACCCAGGCCTCAGCTCAGTTACCAAATAAACGGATGTGTGAAAACAACCACAGTAATGGCAAAGTCACCCCTAGAAACCCCCAAACTCTCTGCAGTTAAAGGACAGTGAGTCAGAAACATTTGCAGTGAGTCAACATTATAGGACACCTTCTCAACCCTAATGCTAAGCCACCTACTGGCTTTCTCACTTACTGTAATATGACAGAAGCTAGGTCATGGGTCATGCTCTAACGATGCCACCACTATGGAGTACTACGAGTCAATATTCACGTAATAATAAGAAATTCTCCTATGACTACAATTTCATTGTCGATTTTTTGTTATACAGAAATAACAAAAAAATACAGAAAATCTGCTGTTGTGTTCAATGTACATGTAACCAGGTCAAAAATCAAACCCTACGGTTCGTAATTCTCCCATGTAGGGAAATACAGACCGCAAGAAGAGCCCTGTGGCTTTAGGCTATTTGGCGTGGGAGAGTGGGAAATGTGGGGACCTGGTGTCGAAGTAGGCTACACGTAGCTATGTATGTGGAAAACATTTTGTCACAGGTAAGACATTTAACTTGATTTAGTATAGTCCATTTGTAACTCCACTCACCACTTGTAGCTGTTTAGTCCGTTTGTTTGGGTTGTTGGTCTTGACTAGCTTAATGTTCCGGTCGGTAGCTAGCTAGCTAGCACTCACGTGACTGCTAGCACCATCATAAAAAGCGGCATGAGTGAGGGAAGCCCTACAATATTACGTTTTCTATGCAGTGAGAATGCTCTGGAGCAGGTAGTGTTGAAAAGTAATCTTTAAACATCTTGTACTTTTCTTAAATGTAATTTTGTTATCCACTAAAATAAGCTGACAACAAGAAAATAGGGTTTGAAAAATGTAAAGTTTTTACTGTGGGTTAACCTATGTAACCACAGGTTGTTTTCCCCAGAGGCAGGCAGGGACGCGATGTTCTATCTAATACCGACTGGGACTATGGATAAGTATATTATGTCTACAATCAATATAATTCCATTAGTACTAATAAAATGTTACGTTTTTCTGTTGTCATCAGTCTTTTGGTGTTGTTGCTACAACCTATAATAGATCCAAAAAACGAATTGAAATAACTTTCTAAAGAGACTAAATATATATCAGTCTATTTTTAAACAAGTCGAGCTCGACATGGTTGTATTTAGTTATTTTAATATTTACAGTGCATTCAGAAAGTATTCAGACACCTTGACTTGACTTTGTTACCTTACAGCATTATTCGAACATGGATTAAATTATGTTTTTTCCTCAACAATCTACACACAATACCACAAAATGACAAAGTGAAAACATGTTAATTGAAACGTTTGCAAATGTATTAAAAATAAAAACAATAAATACCTTATTTACATAACTATTCAGACCCTTTGCTATGAGACACAAAATTGAGTTCAGGTGCATCCTGTTTTCATTGATCATCCTTGAGATGTTTCTTTAACTTGATTGGAGTCCACCTGTGGTAAATTCAATTGATTGGACATGATTTGGAAAGGCACACACCTGTCTGTAAAAGGTCCCACAGTTTACAGTGCATGTCAGAGCAAAAACCAAGCCATGGAGTCAAAGGAATTGTCCGTAGAGCTCCGAGACAGGATTGTGTCGAGGCACAGATCTGGGGAAGGGTACCAAAAGATTTCTGCATCATTGAAGGTGCCCAAGAACACAGTGGCCATCATTATTAAATAGAAAAAGTTGGGAAACACCAATACTCCTCCTAGAGCAGGCCGCCCGGCCAAACTGAGCAATCACGGGTGAAGGACCTTGGTCAGTGAGGTGACAAAGAACCCGACGGTCACTCTGACAGAGCTCCAGAGTTCCTCTATGGAGATGGGAGAACCTTACAGAAGGACAACCATCTCTGCAGCACTCCATCAATCAGGCCTTTATGCTAGAGTGGCCAGACGGAAGCCACTCCTCGGTAAAAGGTACATGACAGCCCACTTGGAGTTTGCCCAAAGGCACATAAAGACTCTCAGACCATGAGAAACAAGATTCTCTGGTCTGATGAAAACAAGATTGAACTCTTTGGCCTGAATGCCAAGCATCACGTCTGGAGGAAACCTGGCACCATCCCTATGGTGAAGTATGGTGGTGGCAGCATCATGCTGTGGGGATGTTTTTCATTGGCAGGGACTGAGAGACTAGTCAGGATCGAGGGAAAAATGAATGGAGCAAAGTACAGAGAGATCCTTGATGAAAACCTGCTGCAGAGCGCTCATGACCTCAGACTGGGGTGAAGTTTCACCTTCCAACGGGACAACCACCCTAAGCACACAGCCAAAACATCGCAGGAGTGGCTTTGGGACAAGTCTCTGAATGTCCTTGAGTGGCCGAGCCAGAGACTGGCCGAGCCAGAGACTGGAATGGCCGATTAATCAGGGCCGATTTCACGTTTTCATAACAATCGGTAATCGGTATTTTTGGCCACCGATTTCTTTTTTTCTTCATATATATATATTTTATTTTATTTTATTTTTTTATTTTTTTGTTACACCTTTATTTAACTAGGCAAGTCAGATTAAGAACACATTCTTATTTTCAATGACGACCTAGGAACGGGGGTTAACTACCTTGTTCAGGGGGGATTCAGGGATTCGTTTTTGCAACCTTCTGGTTACTAGTCCAACGCTCTAACCACCTGCCTTACATTACACTCCACGAGGAGCCTGCGTGGCAGGTTGACTACCTGTTACGCGAGGGCAGCAAGAAGCCAAGGTAAGTTGCTAGCTAGCATTAAACTTATCTTATAAAAAATGATCAATCTTAACATAATCAATAGTTAACTACACATGGTTGATGATATTACTAGTTTATCTAACGTGTCCTGCGTTGCATATAATCGATGCGGTGCCTGTTAATTTCTCATCAAATCACAGCCTACTTCGACAAACGGGTGATGATTTAACAAGCGCATTTGCGAAAAAAGCGCTGTCTTTGCACCAATGTACCTAGCCATAAACATCAATGCCTTTCTTTGAAATCAATACATAAGTATATATTTTTAAACCTGCATATTTAGTTACTATTGCCTGCTAACATGAAATTGTGTCACTGCCCTTGCGTTCATTGCCTGGCTCATTGCGAACTAATTTGCCCGACTTTTACGTAATTATGACATACCATTGAAGGTTGTGCAATGTAACAGGAATGTTTAGACTTAGGGATGCCACCCGTTAGATAAAATACGGAACGGTTCCATATTTCACTGAAAGAAAAAAACGTTTTGTTTTCGAGATGATAGTTTCTGGATTTGACCATATTAATGACCTAAGGCTCGTATTTCTGTGTGTTTATTATATTATAATTAAGTCTATGATTTGATAGAGCAGTCTGACTGAGCGGTGGTAGGCACCAGCAGGCTCGTAAGCATTCATTCAAACAGCACCTTCGTGCGTTTTGCCAGCAGCTTTTGCAATGCATTGCGCTGTTTATGACTTCAAGCCTGTCAACTCCCAAGATTAGGCTGGTGTAACCAATGTGAAATGGCTAGCTAGTTAGCGGGTGCGCACAAATAGCGTTTCAAACATCACTCGCGCTGAGACTTGGGAGTGGTTGTTCCCCTTGCTCTGCATGGGTAACGCTGCTTCGAGGGTGGCTGTTGTCGGTGTTCCTGGTTCGAGCCCAGGTAGGAGCGAGGAGAGGGACGGAAGCTATACTGTTACACTGGCAATACTAAAGTGCCTATAAGAACATCCAATAGTCAAAGGTATATGAAATACAAATCGTATAGAGAGAAATAGTCCTATAATTCCTATAATAACTACAACCTAAAACTTCTTACCTGGGAATATTGAAGACTCATGTTAAAAGGAACCACCAGCTTTCATATGTTCTGAGCAAGGCACTTAAACATTAGCTTTCTAACATGGCACATATTGCACTTTTACTTTCTTCTCCAACACTTTGTTTTTCCATTATTTAAACCAAATTGAACATGCTTCATTATTTATTTGAGGCTAAATTGATTTTACTGATGTATTATATTAAGTTAAAATAAGTGTTCATTCAGTATTGTTGTAATTGTCATTATTACAAATAAATTGGAAAAAAATCCTCCAATTATCGGTACTGGCGTTGAAAAATCATAATTGGTCGACCTCTAATTTGAACCCGATCTAACGTCTGTGGAGAGACCTAAATATAGCTGTGCAGCGACGCTCCCCATCCAACCTGACAGAGCTTGAGAGGATCTGCAGAGAAGAATGGGAGAAACTCCTCAAATACAGGTGTTCCAAGCTTGTAGCGCCATGCCCAAGAAGACTCAAGGTTGTAATCGCTGCCAAAGGTGCTTCAACAAAGTACTGAGTAAAGGGTCTGAATACTTATGTAAATGTAATATTTCTGTTTTTTGGTAAACATTTTGAAAAACCAGTTTATGCTTTGTCATTATGGAGTATTGTGTGTAGATTGATGAGGGGAAAAACGATATAATCAATTTTAGAATAAGGCTGTAACATAACAAACTGTGGAAAAAGTCAAGGAGTCTGAATACTTTCTGAATTCACCGTATGGTAAGGACATCCATCCAAGGGACATGAAAATATGTTAGATTTTCAATAGCAAGCACTTGAAAATCCATTCAAATTACAGGTACCACAACTTGGCTGATTATCTAAACAGCACATTGAGGAACTTCATCAACATGATATCTGGTGAAAAAACAGAGTAGCCAATGTTCTGTTGATGTGTGATGACCTTCTGTTTGACTTTCGCTGATGGGAATTCTTTCAGGACCAGTAAACGCTGCCATTCTGAAGTGATTATGGCTTGAATGTGTTCCATGGCAGTGAAATGCCATCCGCATCCACAATTGTCCTCGTCCAATCCTTTCACTGCATTTACAGTATATCCAGTCTAGCCCTCATGCATGTTTTATTTCCTCTCTTAAATATGGAGCTGGCTGGGATGTGGCTCTTTTTTTCTACATTCTTTGGCCAGTGTGCCAATTTGTCACAGAAATATGATGTTGGAGGCAATAACCGCTGATAGGCAGGGAGAGCAAGGCAAGCTGCATCATCACTTTCTGTACATGCAAGACCCTGTTAAAAGTTGGGAGGCAAATCCAGAGGGCTTTTAATGGTTTACACACTGCAGTAGACCTCACAGAGAAACGAGAATGCCCTAATTCAGGCGTTTTCAAAGTCTGGGCCTCCCTTCAGAAACAACAATTTGTTGCCCAGTTGCGCCTAACCATGGGCACATTCCTTTGCCCAGGCGTTGCTGACGCATGCCAGATCTTACAATGCCTGGATAGGTCATTTATGTATCAGCTAACCACATCAAGGTTGCGTTCCCTTGCTCAGACGTCGCATGAATTGACCAATGGTTGCGTGCCACACCATCGACTGTGCCGTTGGGCACCAGATTGGTATAATATTTGATGTGGTTAGCAGCTAGCTGATAAGTAAACGCAACCACCTCTACAGACCCTGGTCTTAATTGCATTTTTAAAACAATGCCATGCGTATTTGAAGTCAGGCACTGGAGGAGACAGTCATCAAATTCTGCTGATGCCTGGACAAATTCCCCTTTACAGACCAGAGGCCCTAAGGGGTCTGTCCACTTCCCAGGACTCATTACTAAACAGTAACAGTGGTCCCAGGACTACATTTTTTGTAGAATCTTCTGAGTTTCATTCGGTTATGTAAAATCATCATGTGAAAATCGACCCCTTGAGAAGGAAAGCACATTTTAAGATTAGGGGTAATTAAGGGCAACATCATTACTCAAACCATCTCATTTTTAGCAGACACACTCTGCCTGTTGATGATGATCATGAGGAACAAAATGTTCCAGCTCCAGCCACATCACATATTTACCCAATAAAAAGCAAGTGTGCAACTGGTAATATTCAACATGTGACACACTGCAGGTACATTGGTTTGGTGGCCTGAACAGCGGTGTGAATGAATGTGTGTGTACGTGTGTGTGTGTGTGCGAGAGAGAGAGCGTGCGAGGAGAGCGAGTGAATGTCCCTCCCTTCTAGCTCAGATAAGAGAGCAGGCTCGTGTCCCTGCATCTCCTGTTTGAAAAACACGCACTGCTGGCATCCTGTCAGGAGACTGCTGCTGTCGGAGAGAGACTGCCCATCAACACCACACCTCACCGCCTGTGAGTGGCCATGAATCACTGATAACTACCTCTATTACTCTGAATCTACCTCAAGCCTCTTCAGCATTTCATACCTGCCATGCAGGATACAAAGAGAAGGGGGATACATACTGTAGTATAATCTGGTTTGCAGATATCTATTCAGTAGTACCCTCTAAATCTAATACATTTGATACATGATGGATGTGTATAGGCTACACATCTGTTGATAGGACATTATTAATACTGAAGGGAAATGCTAAAACCATAGCATCACTAGTTCTACGACTCATATGTTTAGAGCTGAACCCCAGGAGGTTAGTGATAGTGATATCAGGATGCTACCTTCCTGGCTGGAGGACAGAGGGAAGAGAGGAGAGGAAAGGATGGGCCAGTCCGTTTATGCCGTGTCACTGCAGTGCTGCTGCTGGTTGCAGGGTTGGTTCCTGGAGACAGCCAGACTCAGCAAAATCTGCACTGCCTGCCTGAACACTCTGTAATTCAACCTCCAACAACAACACGCCTGCCCCAAGACGCACACAACCCCTTTGTACAGGGCCTCTTTGCACATCATGCACCCAACAGTAACACAAAGAAAATGCTTAGGCGTTTGGGCAATGGTTTTCAATCAGCATGGTTCAGTGACATGTTGAACCAGAACCATCTTTCGGTTTCAACAATTTCTCATCCTTACTGTGAGAGGATGGTGTGATCCATCTTCACATTTTCTGCATGAGACATCTGTGACGAGATGGCACACCCAGTTCCCTAAGTATACTGTCAGTTATGTGCCTAAGGTCTAGGGGTCGAGTGCACATGATGACAACCCCTGTGATTGTGAGTGTGTGTGTGTATGTGTGCGTGCATGTGCCTGTCCACGTGTTAGGTAACACCTCAAAATTATGCCGACTGCATAGGCAAGCATTTCTCTGAGCAGCACACAAAGGGAAAGTGAAAGCATTCATCAGAAATCTGATACCATTTGGCAGGTGTATTTCTTTATTTTTTTACATTTCCTGACATTATCTTAAAATAACCGCATATGCAGTACATGCATGTGCCGCAACATGCTGCATTCCATTGTTGTTGTCAGAGCCTCTGGTATCATCCACAACATCTAGCTCACAGCCTAACTGTGCTGTTGTACATGGAAGATATGGATGTTTGCCACAACAGTGCAAAATTAACTTTGTGTGTATCTTGAACATCATTGAGATTTCCATGAGCAATTACAGTACCAGATAACACACAACCAAACCAGCACCTGTTGCAACATCATCATGAAACTAAACGGAGAGGAAACGTGAGTCTGTTAGGATGCAGGCATGCCTCATTTATCACTGACAAAAGACAGTAGAGCCTCCTCCTTCATGGGCCAGTGAAGAATATTCTTGCTAATGTCACAATGTACTGCCAACAACGCATCACAAACAACCAGTGGACTTCGCCTGAGAGAAGATGCACAGAGGGGCCCAAACACTGAACTGACTGACATACATTGTAATATTTGAATGGAAAATATAATTTTGTCATAATATCTGTTCCATGGAGATGCTAGGAGATAAGGACACCCCATTTACTGCTTAAATGTTAATCATTGATTGTAGTGGATGATGGACTACATTATCTGTAAAGAAGGTTAGATACCACCCTACTATCAGGATTTGGCCAAATAATACAAATAAATAAATACAAATTGTATAAATTGGTAATAAAACATGCATAGATTTCTATTTGGTATGTTCTCTCTGGCTGATATGTTGGTATAGCACTCATATAAACATTGCCCTGCACTGTAAGTTCTGAGTCCATTCCGAAATGTCAATAAGGCCAAAATACATGGATCTATGTATAAATGAAAACATTACTTAAATATATGTGTTAAATTGGATGGAGGCAGGGTGGGTCAACATCCACTACAGCATTTCAAATGTAGTCAATGTTTTCCCTATGTTTTTCTCCAGCATTTTCTCCAACCTGACGTCTTTGTATGGGATGTTTTCAGTACATATATGATCTCATAGGGGTAGAGTCCCATGAAAGCTGTTTGAATACAGGGCTTCTTAAGATGATATTATATATCATAAATATTTTACAGTAAATTAGTGTACAATGAATTCATGCTAGCTAATAACAAGAAAGTATTCCCATTTACAGGTAACCTGCAATATGATGAATATTTGTGCCAATCTCATTGGGCAAACAATAGAGTCATATTTGTGCTATTATTCTCCATCCTTCTATTCTGTTCTGACAATAGATATATATGTATGTATGTATGTATGTATGTATGTATGTATGTATGTATGTATGTATGTATGTATGTATGTATGTAATATGTATGTATGTATGTATGTATGTATGTATGTATGTATGTATGTATGTATGTATGTATGTATGTATGTATGTATGTATGTATATATATATATATATATATAGAGAGAGAGAGAGAGAGAGAGAGAGAGAGAGAGAGAGAGAGAGAGAGAGAGAGAGAGAGAGAGAGAGAGAGAGAGATGTAGTAGCCTATTATACAATATTACCTGTACAATACATGAATTATAGAATAATCAAAGTTAACAATATATTCACTTGACTAATTGCACATACCGGCAAGTTTAAATTATGACAAACGCAAAAATAGGCGATGTCTCTTTAAATCGAGAACCTGCCGGGGAGTAACGTAACTCCTATAATAAGAATAAAATAATAGACAAAGGTGCCTTGTACTTACCGCCACAGACATACAGAGCACTGACATTTTCCAGTTCTGAGCAAATGTTTGGCTACTTCTCATCGCACAGGGTGGTACATCATTCCTGCATGAGCAGGACACATATTCTAGAAACACTACTGGCTATGAAGCAATACCAACAATCTACTGCTGGTGTTCCTTCAACCGGCAGTTTTTTATAGTCTGTGCGGCGAGGGTGGACTAGCTTCAGATAGTATGAGATGAGAGATTGGTTCTGAAAGAATTGTATAATTCCCATAGCGATAATGGATAAGAAACTGAAATTCTGCCTCCTTTGGTCCAGGTTCCTGTGCGGTCTATGCAGCAAAGCCAGGGCGATGACAGAATAGGGCGGGTACTGGCGACAGACGTCACCAACTCGGTACTGGCGCTCCGCTCGCCCAAACCAAACGCAGTTGACTCGGTTTCCAGGAAGAAATTGCATTTACACTGGGAGACAAATGAAAATACAGTATGCCGGCTTTATATGTCTGGTGTATTTTACTTTCAAATACACCAGCATGAAAAATAACTCTTAGGCTCAAACTGAGGTTACATTTCATGTTGATGAAGCTATGTAGATTATAGATAATACAATAGACAAATATTGACTGATCTAACGTTAGCACAATGACTGGATGTCAATGGTAAGAGCTGTTATAGCATAGAGTTAGCAAGTCATAGTTAGCAAGTCATTGTGCTAACGATAGTTAGCAACTTCAAACTGCATGAAGAGACATACAAATGTTATCCAAGTTCATCTGACTCTGGGGAAGTAAATTGCCAAAATCCCGAAGTATACCTTTAAATATGTCCAGTGGGCTTTAAAGGCCCAGTGCAGTCAAAAACGTGATATTTTCTGTGTTTTATATATATTTCCACACTGTGAGGTTGGAATAATGCTGTGAATTTGTGAAAATGATGCTAATGCCCTTTTAGTGTAAGAGCTGTTTGAAAAGACCACCTGAAATTTCAGCCTGTTTTGATGGGATGGAGTTTTGGCCTGCCTGATGACATCACCAGGCGGAAAATTAGTTAATAGACCAATAAGAAAAAGTTCCAAACCTCTCTGCCAATAACAGCTAGTTTCCAGTTTTCACCTCCCTACACAGACCACTCTGTTGCTTGAGAAATTGCTCTTTGCTAATATGTTATTTTTGTACTTTTTTTTACCATTTTAATTGAAAACACAGTAAGGTGCTTAATTGTTACCCATAAATTATTTGAAATTGAGAAAAAAACAGCTGCATTGGACCTTTAACTCTGCCACCCCAAGGCCTATTTAAACTAGGGCAAATCACATACAATTTCCCTATGTTTTACTCCTCGCTCACAACGTCAATTAATGGACAATTAGTCCATTGTCGAGCACAGGGATGGGATGTCACCCTATTTTAGCATGCTGTTCTGTGATTTTAAAAAAGCTAAAAGATCCACTACCGAATGGTAGCCTTCACCCATACTTTCTGTTTTGTGATAGGGGATTTGCACATATTTTTGCATGTCACACAAACAGTGGGATTGGGTTCATATTGGCACAGTCATGCGGACTCTGCACATTTTAAGAATAGGAATTCTCTGTTTAATCCCCAAACCGTTATTACCATGAGACTGCCATGTCTACTACACAGCTGAAGATAAAGGGATGAAATGGGAAAAAGCCCTCACATGCCACTATGTAAGTGGGATAGTGACTCAGTAGATGGATAGAAAAGGCAGATCTAGTGCCAGAGACTGTCTGGGGATTCGCCTGCCTGGCCAACATTCCTGTGCACTCAAGCTGTGACGTGACATTCAACATGGATTTCCTTCCCTTCGCCTTAGGGGCATCTCTGTTGCCCTCAGATTAAATGTCACTAGATTGCTTTAAATATAACCAGATATAGGAAGGTGAAAAGTGTCTCCAAGTTCTGCACTCAAATCAAATGTTTTAATCAAGTATAAAATAATGTTATGGGGACTGCTGGGTGCTCAGTATCTGTTGAAATGTGACCAGGAAGTAGGGCAAATATCTAGTGAAAAATGCTAGTTGGCAGGTTTTAACAGAGTCCGCTTAATTCAGTCATCTGGTACATGTGGGATAAAAATATGTTTGACATTCACTGGGGATTTAGGCTACACCAGAAGGGCATGGGATGTGGTTGAATCAACTGGTTGAATCAACGTTGTTTCCACATAATTTCAATGAAATTACATTGAATGTGGAATAGACTTTGAATTGACGTCTGTGCCCAGTGGGTACTTTATATTAATAATATATTTCAGTCCGAGCCTTTTATATATATCGTTTTTATATTTGTTACTAATGTTTTAGAATTAAATGAACGTGCGGCCTTGAGATGTTTTGGGAGAGAATGCATGCCACTTTTAGGAATTGAAATGATAGGCTGATCTTCATCAAACTTTTTGATATTGATAACATAATATATTAAAATATTTTACCAGTTGTCCACTAGCTACAAAACAATTAGACATTTTGAAATGCCTTATAGATATCTAATATAAATTGCCTACTAATCTTAGAGGCAGTTCTATTCAGCATAGGTCTACTCCGCCGTTTGTGTCTATCTTTCTCAGACTCTGTTCCACAAGCCAACTGCTGCAATAGGAACATTAAGATGGACCTCTGCTGGTCATCTTGGTCTGTTACAACCTGACGAGTGGATGTGTCTTGACTGTCTTCTGAAGTTTAAAGAAAACTTTATTTAGCCTACTGTAACTGCTCTATCATCTATAATCAAACTCTGTGTATTCTGTGTTTATTTAAGTAGCCTATTGTTGGCTATTGTATTATCTTGTGTGATATGTTTCTAAAATAAATTGAGTATAAGCCTTTATGAATTTGTGATAAATAGGCCTACTAAAGGCAAGGGAGAGTAGCCTAAGCTACGTCTAAAATTAGTGTGACATTTGCCTCACTTGGCACCAAACTCCACACTCTAGACGCCGCATTCACGTGCTAATCGGACCTAGGAAACTCTGCAATATCTGACTTTCTAACTGGTTGTAGTTTCACATTTCCGATATGGCAATTTACATTATTGTTTGTTATTTTGTAAGTCTACCTCTATGTCAAGGTTCGGCAACGTCCAATAGTCTATACGTTTTTTTTTTAATCCAGTTTTATTCACCTTCTCAGTTTTGCACCTGAATCCTGCCTGACTCCTGATGCTTTGCAATACCCCCCCCCCCCCCCCCCCCCCGACAAGACAGTAGGGTTCACTATTTTACAATTAGCTTAAATACACTGAACCAAAATATAAACACATGTAACAATTTCAAAGATTTGACTGAGTTACAGTTCATATAAAGAAATCAGTCATTTGAAATAAATGCATTAATTCCACTAGCCTCTGCGTAAAAACAAAAATCTATGGATTTCACATGATTAGGACTACAGATATGCATCTGTTGGTCACAGATACCTTAAAAAATAAGGTAGGGGCGTGGATCAGAAAACCTGTCAGTATCTGGTGTGACCACCGTTTTCCTCATGCAGCATAACACATCTCCTTTGCATAGAGTTGATCAGGCTGTTGGTTGTGGCCTGTGGAGTGTTGTCCCACTCCTCTCCAATGGCTGTGCGAAGTTGCTGGATATTGATGGGAACTGGAACACGCTGTCATACACGTCGATCTAGAACATCCCAAACATGTTCAATGGGTGACATGAGTATGCAGGCCATGGAAGAACTGGGACATTTTCAGCTTCCGGGAATTGTGTACAGATCCTTGTGACATGAGGCCGTGCATTATCATGCTGAAACATGAGGTCATGGCGGCGGATGAATGGTACGTCAATGGGCCTCAGGATCTCATCACGGTATCTCTGCATTCAAATTGCCATCGATAAAATGCAATTTTGTTCGTTGTCCATAGCTTATGCCTGCCTGCCCATACCATAACCCCACTACCACCACGGGGCACTCTGTTCACAACGTTGACATCAGCAAACCGCTCGCTGACACAACGCCATGCACACTGTCTGCCAACTGCCCGGTACAGTTGAAACCGGGATTCATCCGTGAAGAGCACACTTCTCCAGATGTGGAGGTCCTGGGCTGGCGTGGTTACACGTGGTCTCCGGTTGTGAGGCCGGTTGGACATACTGCAAAATTATGTAAAACAAGGGAGGCGGCTTATGGTAGAGAAAGTAACATTCCATTCTCTGGCAACAACTCTGGTGGACATTCCTGCAGTCAGCATGGCAATTGCATGCTCCCTCAAAACTTGAGACATCTGTGGCATTGTGTTGTGTGATAAAATTGCACATTTTATGGTGGCCTTTTATTGTACCCAGCACATGGTACACCTGTGTAATGATCATGCTGTTTAATCAGCTTCTTGATATGCCACACCTGTCAGGTGGATGGATTATCTTGGCAAAAGATACATGCTCACTAACAGGGATGTAAACAAATTTGTGTACAACATTTGAGAGAAATAAGCTTTTTATTCATATGGAACCTTTCTGGAATATTTTATTTCAGCTCATGAAACATTGGACCAACACTTTACATGTTGCGTTTATACTGTATTTTAGTTCAGTATACATACCATAGTTTTAAAAAAGGATTTCAGATCACACTCTGTGTCAATGTTAGGATTTTCAACACAAGGTGGCAGCACATCTCACTAAGTGGCAATGTTCACTGATCAGAGAGATAGGCTATGGTATAAAAGCCAGCAACCAGCAAATTAAAGTCCATTGTTTTCTGACAGTGATTGCATTAATAATATAACATATATTCCCAGTATACAGTTTCAATATACAGTAACTGAAAATAGTTGGTACTTTACTTGCCATTGCAGTATTACTGTAAAAGTTTAGTGTGTGTATTTATTTGACTGAATGAACCATAAAACATACCAATAAGAGATCAAAGTGATGGTACTGAATCTTCATTCTCTACTCTACGATAAACTAGATCTCTATTCCCCAGTCTGAGCTGGCCCTGGTGTCCCTCCATGTTTATCATTTCTGTGGTTAGATTCATTTGAATAGAATTTGTGTTTACGCTGCTTTCTATAGGATGTTGATACTCTTCTCAAATGGACCCACTCAAGCGAATTTGCACTCTGTACTTCCTTTTAAAGTGACACTGCATGTAGTACAGATAGGCCAAACATGGATTGCTCTGCTAAGAGAGGACAGGGGAGACAAATGGGCCTCACTGGACCAACTCTTCATCGGAATTTAGGACCAGCAATTTTTCCTTAGCATATGAACTGACAAGGAGAAACTTGGGCCCTAGTCATAGCCTATCAGCAGAGGTATATAATTAATATAGTTATTTTAACAATTTGCTATAGGTCCACAACTTTTTCCTCGTCAGGTAATGTGGTCAGGAAAAAACCCAAGCCCTAATCATAATGCAGTCTACATAGGAAAACTGTGAGCTTTAGCAGTTCAAATAATATCAACAAAATAGATGTTTGAAAAGCATAAACTCTGCATGTCTCAGTACATTGATAGTAGGCTGATAAATCTGCTCCCCTGCACAGTATACGATGCAAAGATATTGTGCATTTAATGTGAAAATGTAATTTTGTCAGAACAGCTGGGGAGAACCCTACTGAGTTTGACATAGAACAAACACACACTAACAATGATTCATGGCATGTAGGATGCACATACACACACAGAGAGAGACTGTCTAGCTCTCCCTGTTTTTATCCCTCATCTCAGTCTGCGAATTGGCCACTAAAATAACTCTCAGCATAAGCCTCACATGCCATTATTTGGTCAATTAAACAGGGAAATTATGAAATGGGACAGATTGGCTTTTATGCCAGAGCACCAAGGTGTGTACCCCCCACCACACATACACCTCTCTCTCACTCTTCTCTTTTTCTCTCTCTCAAGAAGTGGTATGGGACACTACGTGGATATGTAGGTTCATCACACAGTGCCATTCACAAGCTCAAATATTTATTTATAAGAAACAAATATTATAAAATCAAATATCTTAGTTACCTATTTAATACAATGAAAGCGTGGAATGACCATTATATTCGCTGGACTCTGGTCCGGTCAGGGCTACCCCCGAATTCACTACAATATGATCAAGATAGGCTCCATGGTCCAATTTCGCCCCCATGGACCGATTGTCGTCTGATGATGCAAATGTCAAAACGAATGTTCACCAGGAAACTAATGTTCACCAGGAAACTAATGGCCACCGTTGACACTCAACACTGATTCAAGTGATGGACTTCTTTGATCCCCAAACCATTCCACTGTTCATGCTCTCGGCTAATGAACGAATGGCAGCCCAACTTCCTCTCGCGGGACTCTCCTTTCTAAATATCGCGGAGTTTCCTTCTGTTTTGTATGTGTGTGGCAGGCGTAGTTTCAGGCAAGTCTAAGAAAGGTGGAGACTTTCGGGATAACTTCCTGTACAATAATCTTGATATCATTAGCTACAAAGATAGGTTTGGTTGGCTATTCAAGCAAAGACGAATGGCTTAAGTAACGGTGTGCTAAACTTGATTATCGGTATTGAATTAAATACACATATAGTAGATAGCATTCAAGCTGCTATATAACTCAAGCAACCGGATAGCAGATTCCAAACATCTCATATATCGAGACGGTCCTGGCCACATTGAAGGACAGTATGGGTGAGTGTTTTCGTTGTGTGGTTTTTTTGTTTATCGTTATGCTTATCCGATGTTCCCCGCTTCAAGTTGCCTTCCTTTAACCAATACGAGGGATACATTGACATCATCAATCGTGACTGGATTTGGAGTAAAGTTATGCTCCTTGTGAGATGGATCAATCCACAAACGTTAAGTTAGCTAGCTAGTTACAATAAGTTAGCTACCATCAAGACGTGATAATGTCAGCTAGCTAACTAGATCCATAGCTTCCATGCTGTCATTAGCTGCATCTTGCCAGCAAGTTAACTCAATTATCTAACTACATAGCTGGCGCTAACCAGGCAATTCAATGGCCATGTTTTTGCGTCAGGAGTAATGGCTGCTGTATGCATGTACAGTAGTTAGCTAGCACCAACTAATAATTTCAATGTTTTAATAGCTCCAGTGGAAAAGCAAATGGGATGCCATCATCTCCACCCTCGCCTTTGTACTTGTTTGTTTACTTAGCTACAAGGGTTGTGCGTTGAGATTTGAGTAACGTTAGCTAAGGAGTAACATTTCCCTCCTACTGCTTGTTATTTTTGTACACCATTCCAAGCTAGGTTTGCCCTTGGATAGCTTTCTTGCAAATATTGTGTCAAATAGGTTTGACACATTTCCTTGACTTTCGACGTGTCTCAGTTCCACACCCAAAGTATGGAGGGGATGATCTTGACACATTGAAAATGTGAATCTGCATTTCATGAAGTCAGTTAGCTGAACGCGTAATGTTGGATGTGTAACATTCAGAGTGAAGTTGTTCAACACTTCGCTATGTTGTGAAACTGGTTCAGGTTTAGACTTATTTTTAAACATACTGTTCACACGACAAGATGGTGTCTTCGGTTTATTACTGGGTTGTCAATTGTTATAGAGGTTCAGTAACTAACTTGCTTTGCAGTAGCTGATATGTTTAAACATGTCAGAGACCGTTGTGAGCCCCTCCTCATATTCTGTCTCTGTGGCATGCTCTCAATCTTTCTATCTCATACTTTGCACATCTGCAGTGTGGTTTGTCTTAAGGGTAGTTAACATAACATATGGATTTTCATTACAATACGTATCAAAGTAAAGTTACAATGTAAAGTTACACCTCAATTTCTTTTTTCGAGTTATTACATAAAACTGATCAGAATACCAAAGAATGCTGACGTCATGCCTGAAATAACATTTGCAGGGTGTGACGCAATATGGAGGACCCTGCAAGCCAGCCTATTTATTCCCCACAATGAAAACTCCAACAGAAATAGCTTAAAATGTATAACTTTAAATTAAACCAAATCGTAGGTACTCATAACTATTGGTTTCAATACAATGTTCAGCCAACTACCAAGCAAATACTTTATGAATTTGTATTTACAAATCAGCTTGCAAGGTTGCTAGCCTGCTAAAGTTAGCCCTACTATCCTGTTAATGTTACAGTAACCAATTGCTATCAACACCTAGCTTACAGCTACATTAAAGTAAACCGACATTTTGGAAATGCATAACGCCATCAAACAAATTTTCAAATAATGTGGCCGATAAATTTGTTCATATGGCTGAAGGCTAAAAACAGCCAATATCTTGTTTCTACAATGTGTTTTAGTTTGAAAGAATCAATTTTTTGTTTACACCACCCATTAACACCAACCATTCACAATAAAACCTTTATCAACAAAAAACAGCAAAATACCCAAAATTATGGGGGAAAAATAAGTATGCCTAAAACATTTATTTAAAATAACCAAAAAATACAAATTCAGAAAAACCGTCCAAGAATGTTCTTAATGTTCTGGTCTTATAAGGATTTTGGAGTTATTGAAAGGGTTGAAATTGAAGAAGTGTCCAAGTAGGCTTGGTGCAAAGTTCTCAGATACATTTTGGAGTATTCACAACTGCAACTTGAAAGTGTAGGCAACGCTCTTCAGGTAAGACTCCAGCTGTTTAGTCGTGGTGTACTTCTGAACCAGTGACTTCAGATCCTTCTGTTGCTTGCGGTGGAATGTCAGCAAGTTGCTGCTCCATTTTCATTTCACCTCTGATGCTGTCGTTGCAATGCCTCAATGAACTTTCAAATGGTGGGGTGGATAGCGCCAAGTAAATGTTATGTCAGCCCTCCACTCCGTTGTTGGTCTTTGCCAAGTCTTGCAGCCAGCATCGTAGCAGTTTTATAATTCTGAAACTATAAAAAAGAGAAGCAAATTAGCAACTGTATTATTGGCCTTGGGCATGCTGTCATTAAGAATAATAAAGCCATTGTTATGGTAAACAAGACACATCTTTTGGTAAGATTGGCTTTCTTCCAATGCATCTGACCTTCTCACCTACCCATGTTGCCTGAAAGTATGTTAGGTGCTCCTCCAGTTGATGTTCCGGATGCTGAAAGAACCGGGTATCCAGCATAACTTGGAGATAAAACTCATTGGCCTATGATATTGATTGTGTTTAAGACATGGGTCTTTAGTTTTATCTTGTCATTTTTGGTATTAAAAAATATGATTGTAATTTGACATTAAAAAAGAAATAATTATTTCACATTTATTTAACCAGATAGGCTAGTTGAGAACAAGTTCTCATTTACAACTGCGACCTGGCCAAGATAAAGCATAGCAATTCGACACATACAACAACAGAGTTACACATGGAATAAACAAACATACAATCAATAATACAGTAGAAAAATCTATATACAGCATGTGCAAATGAGGTAGGATAAGAGAGGTAAGGCAATAATGAAGACATTATGTAGAATTACAGGAAATTATTTTAGAAAACTTTAAAAAAAATTCAGACCCGCAAATAGGATCCCTGTCAGCCCATGGTCGTCCTATATTAAATGGACTTATTAGACTGTTAAAATGTTGGAGGAAAGGCAGGTATTTTATATTAACATTGGATTTCTGTAGCTCTAATTTCATAGTTTTTGTTAGTAGGCCTACCCATGTCTCTCCTCACTCAGAATGCCTGCTCACTGATGTCAGTACCAAAGCTGATAATTGTGACTTGATTAAATTGTAATGATGTGAATAATAATAAGGATGGTGAGAGCCCAGTATAGCCTAACCCTTTAATCATAGGCTATTGTTACCTTGTTTCTAAAATCACAATGGTTCCATTTCTATAGTCATACAACAGATCATTTTTTTAATTGAAACTTTCAAATGTTGACCTTTTACCAGAATTTATTTTCTCGCATGAAATGGTCTATTTTTATAACTGATCAAATTTGTTATGCTATAGCCTATAGATAATATTTTGCCCATATGAACACATTTTATTTTAGGCCATATAAAGGACAGCTATGCATTATTTTAATGAAAAGAATCAAACAGATGCAACATTGTTTCACATTCTTTAATAAAAGACTTATAAACAGAAACAGCCAATAAGCTATACAGCTGGCTTCAGTTTCCCCGCCAAATAGGCCTACAAGGAAACTCGACATAACTTGATGACGTTGAGTGCACAAGGGGGGTCTGTACGCTGCGTAGTACCTTCCACAAAAAGTTTTGCTCTACAAAGACACATAAGCGGAACACAACAAAAAAAATCCAGCTAATATGAAGTAGAGAGAGCGGAGACTTACCGATTTTGATGGCTGAGTTTAGCTACCAAAGTCAAAGAAGAGCCAAAGAGAGGCATTCGGAGGGAGAGTCAGCTAGCTAATCCAATAGCAATATAGTGAAGTAAATCCACATTGAATTTACACTCATGTTGTACTGGTAGATCGGTAGGAAATATAGGTTGCAGGGTTCACATTCACGCTTGGCACAGCACCTGGTTTGTCAGTCTCATTCCGAATCCTGCCTTCCACTGGTTATACTAAGCCATCGGAGTCCTCCGGGGTGAAATGAGCACCTTGTACAGTAGACGTGCGCACGGTTCCCATACTCCAATCTGCTCACTTCAACTGGACAAACCGTTCCAATTTCAAAGCTTGCTTATCGTTTTTGGGCCACAAATGAGTCGTCCTTGTGGGTATTACCTCACTAGCTACAAATGACAGAGAACTACTACAACTCGCTCGTTCGACTAACACTACCAAACGTAGGAACATTTTTGCAGTTTCTTGCTCAAATGTATATGGTTTCTTCTTTGTGGATGTATAGTTGAAGTCGAAAGTTCACATACGCTTAGGTTGGAGTCATTAAAACTGGTTTTTCAACCACTCCACAAATTTATTGTTAACAAACTATAGTTTTGGCAAGTCGGTTAGGACACCTACTTTGTGCATGACACAAGTAATTTTTCCAACAATTGTTTACAGACAGATTATTTAACTTATAATTTACAGTATTACAATTCCAGTGGGTCAGAAGTTTACATACACTAAGTTGACTGTGCCTTTTAAAACAGCTTGGAAAATTCTGGTTCTGATAGGCTAATTAACATCATTTGAGTCAATTGGAGGTGTACCTGTGGATGTATTTCAAGGCCTACCTTCAAACTCAGTGCCTCTTTGCTTGACATCATGGTAAAATCTAAAGAAACTAGCCAAGACATCAGAAGAAAAATTGTAGACCTCCACAAGTCTGGTCCATCCTTGGGAGCAATTTCCAAACGCCTGAAGGTACCACGTTCATCTGTACAAACAATAGTACGCAAGTATAAACACCATGGGACCACGCAGCTGTCACACCGCTCAGGAAGGAGACATGTTCTGTCTCCTAGAGATTAGTGTACTTTGGTGCAAATCAATCCCAGAACAACAGCAAAGGACCTTGTGAAGATGCTGGAAGAACAGGTACAAAAGTCTTTATTTCCACAGTAAAACAAGTCCTATATCGACATAACCTGAAAGGTCGCTCAGCAAGGAAGAGGCCACTGCTCCAAAACCTGATGAAACAAAAATAGAACTGTTTGGCCATAATGACAATCATTATGTTTGGAGGAAAAAGGGGGAGGCTTGCAAGCTGAAGAACACCATCCCAACCATGAATCACGGGGGTGGCAGCATCATGTTGTGGGGGTGCTTTGCTGCAGGAGGGACTGGTGCACTTCACAAAATAGATGGCATTATGAGGAAGGAAAATTATGTGGATATATTGAAGCAACATCTCAAGACATCAGTCAGGAAGTTAAAGCTTGGTTGCAAATGGGTCTTCCAAATGGACAAAGACCCCAAGCATACTTCCAAAGTTGTGGCAAAATGGCATAAGGACAACAAAGTCAAGTACTGGAGTGGCCATCACAAAGCCCAGGCCTCAATCCTATAGAAAATTTGTGGGCAGAACTGAAAAAGCGTGTGCGAGCAAGGAGGCCTACAAACCTGACTCAGTCACACCAGCTCTGTCAGGAGGAATGGGCCAAATTTCACCCAACTTATTGTGGGAAGCTTGTGGAAGGCTACCCAAAACATTTGACCCAAGTTAAACAATTTAAAGGCAATACTACCAAATACTAATTGAGTGTATGTGAACTTCTGACCCCATGGGAATGTGATGAAAGAAATTAAAAGCTGAAATAAATCGTTCTCTCTGCTAATATTCTGACATTTCACATTCTTAAAATAAAGTGGTGATGCTAACTGACCGAAGACAGGGAATTTTTTACTAGGATTACATGTCAGGAATTGTGAGAAACTGAGTTTAAGTGTATTTGGCTACGGTGTATGTAAACTTCCGACTCCAACTGTACATAGTAGCTCAGTAGCACCAACATTTGGTTTGGAATGTAATTATATGCTAGATTGGCTAGTAGCTAACTTTAGTCAGTTGGAATTCAACGGAACAAAAATATAAACGCAATATTTAAACTGTTGGTCACATTTTTCATGCACTGAAATAAAAGATCCCAGAAATTTTCCATTTGCACAAATATCTTTTTGATCTATAATTTGTGTACATCCTTGTTAATGAGGATTTCTCCTTTGCTAAGATAATCCATCCACCTGACAGGTGTAGCATATCAAGAAGCTGATTAAGCGGCATGATCATTACACAGGTGTGCCGTGTGCTAGGGACAACAAAAGGCCACTCTAAAATGTGCAGTTTTGTCACACTACCTATGTCTTCCCAGTCATGTGTTATCCATAGATTAGGGCCTAATTAATTTCAATTGATTGATTTCCTTATGAACTGTAACTCAACAATCTTTGAAATTGTTGCATTTTATATATTTGTTCAGTATAGTTTGGTAGCATTGGTTCTCCATATGACGTTGTGAAATAGCGACATTGTACGTGTGGGTGCCCCCGAGAATCAAACCCACAACCCTGGTGGTGCAAGCACCATACTCTACCTACTGAGCCATACAGGCATTGTAGGTAGTTCCGAAGATATCCAGAAATCAATTAATAAGTATTTAAAAACACTAAAATATAACTATGTTTTTAGTTCGTGACTACAACTAGGTCTTTGATCACACTGTGTTTTTACTTTGAGTAAAAACACATCGCTTCTTACCCTTTAAGCCTTTAGGTGTAGGTAACCTCATACCTAGTGCAAAGTCAAAGTATCAGGCCTCCCACTTTAACTTTACTATTTAACTACCACATGCACACATCAGAAGCTTTTCTGATCAGTGGGAAAGTATGAAGTTATGAGTTTTCCTCTCTGCTGATATGGTGGATAGCAGTTAGTCAGTCAATGTGTGTGTGCATACTGTGTGAGCGTGTACTACGTTCTAGAGGAGCCTGGGTAGAGCTGCTCAGAATGCGGCTGGCAGGCAGGTCGCCTTCGTGGCCTTGACTGTTTCTCCCTCTCAGATTTAATACATCACACTGTCACTGGGTTACGTAAGCCACACATTGAAACAGAGCCCGACCAGGAAGCACTGTAGTGAGGGAAACAATCATCTGGATCTGGAGGTCTTTTCTATCCAGCTGTCTCTGGCTCAGCCTTGAGAAAATGTCCTTGAGTAATTTCACTTCTACACTAGGCCAGGGTAGGCCCTGGGGCAGTTGTACATTCTGTCTCAAGCAGCATGTCAATTCTAAATTGAAACTCTAAAGGACAAAAATATATAGGAAGGATACAGTGTGTCAGACTAGCTTGACTGGACGTGGAAGTATGTGTGCACACGCACCTATTTGTGTAAACACAATGGTCTGACTCAAAATGGGCTGGATGAGGCTAAAGTTGGTAAAGGTGCCAATGTTTAGGCCTAGGTATTGGCTAGATAGTAATGAGACTAGATCATTGTCTGGATCTCTACACTTCTCTTTTATTAGGTGATAAAATCAGAGCACGTTGAGAGCTTCAAGTTCCATGGTGTCCCCATCACTAAGGATCTATCATGGTCCAAACACACCACCACAGTCGTCAAGAGGGGACGACAATGCCTGTTGGAGACTGAAAGATTTGGCAAGGGCCCTCAGATCCTCAAAGTTCCACAGCTGCACCATCGAGAGCATCTTGACTGGCTTCATCACCACTTGGTATGGCAACTGCTTGTCATCCGACCACAAGGCACTACAGAGGGTAGTGCGTACGGCCCAGTACATCACTGGGGCTGAGCTCCCTGCCATCCAGGACCTCTATACCAGGCGATGTCAAGAGGAAGGCCCTCAAAATTGTCCGACTTTAGCCACAGACAGTTCTCTCTGGTACCTTATTCTAAAATGGATGAAATAATATCCCATAACCACAAAGCAAAAAAAGGTTTTTAGACATTTTAGCCAATGTAAAACTTTTTTTTTTTACTGTGAAATACCACATTTAGACCTTTCACTCAGTACTTTGTTGAAGTACTGAGTAAAGCGATTACAGCCTCGAGTCTTCTTGGGTATGACACTACAAGCTTGGCACACCTGTATTTCCTCTCAAGCTCTGTCAGGTTGGATGGGGAGCGTCACTGCACAGCTAATTTCAGGTCTCCAGATATGTTCGATCGGGTTCAAGTCCTGGCTCTGGCTGGGCCACTCAAGGACATTGAGACTCCTGCAGTCTCTTGGCTGTGTGTTTAGAGTCATTGTCCTGTTGGAAGGTGAACCTTTGCCCCCAGTCTGAGGTCCTGAGAGCTCTGGAGCAGGTTTTCATCAAGGATCTTTCTGTACTTTGCTCTGTTATTCTTTCCCTCGATCCTGCCTAGTCTTCCAGTACCTGCTGCTGAAAAACATCCACACAGCAAGATGCTGCCACCACCATGCTTCACCATAGGGATGCTATTTGCCAGGTGATGAATGGTGCCTGGTTTCCTCCAGACGTGACGCTTGGCATTCAGGCCAGAGGTCAAGCTTGGTTTCATTAGGCCAGAGAATCTTGTTTCTCATGGTCAGAGTCCTTTAGGTGCCTTTTGGAAAACTCCAAGCGGGCTGTCATGTGCCTTTTTACTGAGTGCCTTCCGTCTGGTCACTCTACCATAAGGACCTGATTGGTGGATCGCTACAGAGATGGTTGTCCTTCTGGAAGGTTCTCCCATCTCCACAGAGGAACTCTGGAGCTCTGTCGGTGACCATAAGGTAACAAAATGTGGAAAAGTCTAGGGGTCTAAATACTATCAGAATGCGCTGTATACAGCTATTTTATTTTCTACTCCCTATATATGTTATTTTTACTCTTTATTTTTTTGTTATTCACAGTGTCACTTTCATTTCATGTTATTTTTTATTGGACCCGTAAGCCAGCATTTCACTGTTAGTCTACACCTGTTGTATACGAAGCATGTGACAGTTAAAATTGTATTTGATTGTACCTACTTTTTCCATTACAATGATTTCAGCCCCCTTGGTAATGCGTGTCTTTGTATTTCAAAAACGGCCCTCTCTTGAAAGCAAACGCAGTCTTCATGAACTGGGCCCCATTCTGCTGTGTTGGCCACTGGCAGACGCATCATAAAAGAAGCTTCTCAATCAGTATTACTGGACAGCAACTCAACATTGGGATTGGTCCAGGGGGAAAAAACTCTTGTCACTAGCAATCAATTGACTCTGAAATTACAGGTCATGGCATTCGCCTAGCCTACAGCATCCACCAATGACCCAGCCTGCATGGCTGGCTGTCTTGGATTATATTTTTTCCCCCCATTGTCTGATAAACATCTCCTTTCTCAAATAGCACTTTTTTTTTAAACATTTTCACAGGCTAGTTCCCAAGACATACACAGACAGACAAGCAGAGAGAACTGGAGGATATTGAGCAATGGGAGAGGGAGAATCTCTAAGTGCCTCCCTTATGAAACACTGCTGTGGAACGAATCCCAAAGCTTTTGATCATCTCTATTGCTGACTCTCCCCTAAGTGTTGTTGTGACACAGTGTGTTTCTGTTGCCAAAGGGCCTGAGTGAGTTACTGAGCCCAGTCTCTCCCCCTAGTCTCCACTTCATTTAGCATATAGCCTAGCCCTACCCTCCCTATTATGTTAGTTAGAGCTAGTCCTATACTTGCCAATATTGGTGACTCACAAGAATGTGTACACTTACTTGGGGTTATTAATAGCGTTGTATGTTGAGTTGTCTTGGAATGTTCTCTGAGTTTAAGGCTTTCCCCCACCCCCTTCTACTTACAGAGAAACAAACCTGTGTTTATTTGGTGACCTTGTATGGAACAGAATGCTTCAGGCTTGACTTTCAGAATGTGTTGTTTTGGTTTTATAGTGGGGCCCTTGGAATCAACACCCAGTTGTTGCAAATGGTGTAGACTACATTCAGCCTAACTGAAGCAAATCAATGCTTTACGTGGCATGCCTTATTATTGTGCAAATGTGTGTGAAAGCAACTGAAATGTTTAATCAAAAAAACGTTTCAGTCATCTTTGTATCCATAGATAGGCTATATGATGCTAGTAGTATTCAAGATTGTTCCTCTTTCACTTCAAGTAGGGCTATCACTTCACTTTCAACTGGTGTGCTCTTAGGTCAGTTTGTTACAAGGCCACCACCTGTGTGTGTGTGTGTGTGTGTGTGTGTCGCCTGCCTGTCTCCCCCTGAGCGTTAGAGGAGGCTGATTAGAGAGTGGAAGCCATGGTCCTGTTCTAATGACACAGTAATCTAGCGGCAGATATGTCTCTCATAAACTCAACCCAACATGAAAGCCTTCTCTGCTTTAAGTCTGTCAGGCCCTCTTCGTTAGGCATTTTAACTAGCCTTCTGCAGGACTGACTTTCCATCAAAAACACAAGTACCATACACTGTAGGATAAAGAACATTTTAAGACATGTTTGTGTTGACAACCGTTGGTTAGCGAGGCAAGGCAGGCTATGTGACCACAGCCTCAGTCATCTGAATCATGGCAGCTCATCATCCAGTTGACAAAACACTATTTATTTAAAGCCATGCTTTCAGCCATTTGTCTCAATATAATTTATGTCTATAATGATGGCCACTTCAGCAGAAAAGCCTATTGGTAATTTGGAGCACAGTCAGTCGAAGCCTTTCCCCTGCTGATCCTCAGTGAGCGCGGACCAATAGCCATCCTCATGGTACTGTATGTGTTCTGACTAAGGCATTGTCAGCCTGGCAGCCCCGCTGACCTAAATCCTCAATACTATGCCATTTAATGCACAGGCAGGCAGACAGGCCAGCAACAGGAAAGCATAGCACAACACTGAATGGATATCTGAATCACAAATGAATCTAAGGGTTGTCATGTGTAGCCTGTGTGTCTGTGAGGGATGCTGGCATGCTCACACGACTTGTGAGTGTTTGTGAAAATATCACTTTCCAATGTTGCGGTTGGTTTGGTACTTGGCCTGGCTGTTGGCGGTTCATTGGTTTTGTACTTTGGTAGAACCAGGCTTGGAGCAGTGGGAGTAGTCGACAGGACATTGGTTGCATGGCCTCAGGCTACATTGGGACTCTACTGTACTGAATCCCCCCCATCCTGTCTGTTCAACAACATGGGCTGCTCTCACTACTATTGTGTCTTGGCATCATAGTATTGATTGTTGTGATCTCTCCCTGTATGCATTTGTCTACAGTGTTTCTTCCGGTCTTGGACGTGCCAGTGGTGTTATTTCATTAATCAGCGGACCCACTTTGTTCCGGTAGCACGCAGTGCACAGCTAGTCTGGACCTCTCTCTCACTGTGAGCATATGCTTTAAATCCAGCTGTGTGTGTGCTGTCTGCGCCCTAGGCCTACAGCAACTAAGATGTTTTGAGCAGGTTGAAATATTCCATATTGTTTTTAAAGTAGACCTAAGCGACTAGGCTCCTGGACCCGTTTTTTCAGCCCAGGTCTCCTTCAAAATTAGAGGTCGACCGATTAATCGGAATGGCCGATTTTAATTAGGGCCGAGTTCAAGTTTTCATAACAATCGGTAATTGGTATTTTTGGCCACCGATTAGCCAAATTATTTATTTATATATATATATATATATATATATATATGTATGTATGTATGTATGTGTATTTTTTTCTTTTTTTTCTTTTACACCTTTATTTAACTAGGCAAGTCAGATTAAGAACACATTCTTATTTTCAATGATGGCCTAGGAACTGGGGTTAACTGCCTTGTTCAGGGGGGATTCGGGGATTTGTTTTTGCAACCTTCCGGTTACTAGTCCAACGCTCTAACCACCTGCCTTACATTGCACTCCACGAGGAGCCTGCGTGGCAGGCTGACTACCTGTTACGCGAGGGCAGCAAGAAGCCAAGGTAAGTTGCTAGCTAGCATTAAACTTATCTTTTAAAAAAACGATCAATCTTAACATAATCACTAGTTAACTACACATGGTTGATGATATTATGTCCTGCGTTGCATATAATCGATGCGGTGCCTGTTAATTTCTCATTGAATCACAGCCTACTTCGACAAACGTGTGTTGATTTAACAAGCGCATTTGCGAAAAAAGCACTGTCATTGCACCAATGTACCTAACCATAAACATATTTAGACTTAGGGATGCCACCCGTTAGATAAAATATGGAACGGTTCCGTATTTCACTGAATGAAAAAACAAGATGATAGTTTCCGGATTCGACCATATTAATGACCTAAGGCTCGTATTTCTGTGTGTTTTATTATATTATAATTAAGTCTATGATTTGATAGAGCAGTCTGACTGAGCGGTGGTAGGCACCAGCAGGCTCGTAAGCATTTATTCAAACAGTACTTTCGTGTGTTTTTCCAGCAGCTCTTCGCTGTGCTTCAAGCATTGCGCTGTTTATGACTTCAAGCCTATCAACTATAATTTAATATAATTTGTGGAACGTTATAACAGGAATCTATTCCAAAAACTTTGTAAATAACAAGGTTGCCAAAAAACAATGCATACAAAGTTGTATAGCGGCAGAATAAGATACCGGGTAGGGAGTGGTCTATTTCATTGCGTTTTTCACTCATCACATTTATTCCGAAAAATGTCTATGGACAAACATTAAGAATAAGCTACGTGGTGAGTTGATGCCTATTCGGCAGCTAGTTAGCTAGGTTTGTATGCGTTGCTACGTTGTATGCGTTGTTGGTTGGCAACCTTTTACTTTACGTTTTTTGGAACAGATTCCTGTTGGAACATTCCACAAATTATACCCACCCCTTCAAGCCTATCAACTCCCAAGATTAGGCTGGTGTAACCGATGTGAAATGGCTGGCTAGTTAGCAGGGTGCGCGCTAATAGCGTTTCAAATGTCACTCGCTCTGAGACTTGGAGTGGTTGTTCCCCTTGCTCTGCATGGGTAACACTGCTTCGAGGGTGGCTATTGTCGATGTGTTCCTGGTTTGAGCCCAGGTAGGCGCGAGGAGAGGGACGGAAGCTATACTGTTACACTGGCAATACTAAAGTGCTTATAAGAACATCCAATAGTCAAAGGTATATGAAATACAAATCGTATAGAGAGAAATAGTCCTATAATTCCTATAATAACTACAACCTAAAACATCTTACCTGGGAATATTGAAGACTCATGTTAAAAGGAACCACCAGCATTCATATGTTCCCATGTTCTGAGCAAGGCACTTAAACGTTAGCTTTCTTACATAGCACACATTGCACTTTTACTTTCTTCTCCAACACTTTGTTTTGCATTATTTAAACCAAATTGAGCATGTTTCATTATTTATTTGAGGCTAAATTGATTTTATTTTTGTATTATATTAAGTTAAAATAAGTGTTCATTCAGTATTGTTGTAATTGTCATTATTATAAATAAATATTAATAAATCGACTGATTAATCGGCAGCGGCTTTTTTGGTCCTCCAATAATCGGTATTGGCGTTGAAAAATCATAATCGGTCAACCTCTACTTCAAATCTCATAAAAGAGAACTGGAAGGAAGCTTCACCCACTGGTCAACATGGCACCTGAATGGAGTATTCAGAAAGCCCCCAACCTACTGTACTGGAATAGATGGCCTAGCTGTTGTTACAACAACCAATGTGCTGTGATGTGTTTAAGAAGGGATTTCATCCCGAGGAAAAACCAAGAGGGCTTTCTTTGTCTCATTACTCTGGTAGAAAAAGAACAAGAGTCAACCCAGGACGATCTAAGACAAAACAGAGATTTAGCCTAGACCCTTTTATAGGTCAATGAGGACGCCTTTGGTGAAGGACACTTGGAGGCAAAACACGGTGGTATGAAAGCAGCTTGTGTCCCCATTCGGTGGATCTCCCATCTACCCACCATTACCCACCACTTATCTATATCAGCAGTGGTGTAGCCTACATTGAGAAGGCTCAGCAGGCCATGAAGCTGGGTCCAGACCAGCAGTCTGTCTGCAGGGCATTGTTTACCACTGGCCACAGTCAGACGGTATCTCATCCTGTTGTTATATGGACAGAAATTAGGGGGGCCTCCATAAATGTGTTGTGTTGTGGTGAAGCGCAGTGCTTACAGAGATTAGCGTAAGGAGAAGTAAATAGCCTTATCTGTCGTGCCTGGGCAAATGATGGACGCTGGGGGAATTGATGGCTGCTCGCCCGTGGCATGGATCATTTAAGGAGTGAGGGCTCTCTCTCTGTCAGTGAAGTAGCAGAGTGTCCTTGCCAGGCCTGAGTGAGGATGAGGATCTGAGTGTCTGGTGGCAGCCTAAGGAAAAGAGGCTGTTGCCTGGCTACCCAAACTCCTTGCTCCAGCCAAACGCTACGCCACGCCCACAGTAGAGGTCGACCAATTAATCGGAATGGCCGATTTAATTAGGGCCGATTTCAGGTTTTTATAACAATCGGTAATGGGTATTTTTGGACACCGATTTGCCGAATTTTTATTCATAAAAAAAAAAATGTATTATCATTTTTAAATATACACCTTTATTTAACTAGGCAAGTCAGATTAAAAACACATTCTTATTTTCAATGACGGCCTAGGAACGGGGGTTAACTGCCTTGTTCAGGGGCAGAACAACAGATTTTTACCTTGTCACCTCAGGGATTTGTTTTTGCAACCTTCTGGTTACTAGTCCAACGCTCTAACCACCTGCCTTACATTGCACTCCACGAGGAGCCTGCGTGGCAGGCTGACTACCTGTTACGCGAGGGCAGCAAGAAGCCAAGGTAAGTTGCTAGCTAGCATTAAACTTATCTTTTAAAAAATCAATCTTAACATAATCAATCGATCAATCTTAACATAATCACTAGTTAAACTAGTAACATCATCAACCATGTGTAGATATCTAGCGTGTCCTGCGTTGCATATAATCGATGCGGTGCCTGTTAATTTCTCATCAAATCACAGCCTACTTCGACAAACGGGTGATGATTTAACAAGCGCATTTGCGAAAAAAGCACTGTCGTTGCACCAATGTACCTAACCATAAACATCAATGCCTTTCTTTAAAATCAATACACAAGTATATATTTTTAAACCTGCATATTTAGTTAATATTGCCTGCTAACATGAATTTCTTATAACTAGGGAAGTGACGTTGTGTCACTTCTCTTGCGTTCCGTGCAAGCAGTCAGGGTATATACAGCAGTTTGGGCCGCCTGGCTCATTGCGAACTGTGTGAAGTCCATTTATTCCTAACAAAGGCCGTAGTTAATTTGCCAGAATTGTACATAATTATGACATAACATTGAAGGTTGTGCAATGTAACAGGAATATTTAGACTTAAGGGATGCCACCCGTTGGATAAAATACGGAACGGTTCCTTATTTCACTGAAATAATAAACGTTTCGTTTTCGAAATGATCGTTTCCGGATTCGACCATATTAATGACCTAAGGCTCGTATTTCTGTGTTATTATGTTATAATTAAGTCTATGATTTGATAGAGCAGTCTAACTTAGCGATGGTAGGCAGCAGCAGGCTCGTAAGCATTCATTCAAACAGCACCTTTGTGCGTTTGCCAGCAGCTCTTCGCAATTCTTCAAGCATTGCGCTGTTTATGACTTCAACCCCCGAGATTAGGCTGGTGTAACCAATGTGAAATGGCTAGCTAGTTAGCGGGGTGCGCGCTAATAGCGTTTCAAACGTCACTCGCGCTGAGACTTGGGAGTGGTTGTTCCCCTTGCTCTACATGGGTAACGCTGCTTCGAGGGTGGCTGTTGTCGACGTGTTCCTGGTTCGAGCCCAGGTAGGAGCGAGGAGAGGGACGGAAGCTATACTGTTACACTGGCAATACTAAAGTGCCTGTAAGAACATCCAATAGTCAAAGGTATATGAAATACAAATCGTATAGAGAGAAATATTCCTATAATAACTATAACCTAAAACTTCTTACCTGAGAATATTGAAGACTCATGTTAAAAGGAACCACCAGCTTTCATATGTTCTGAGCAAGGAACTTAAACGTTAGCTTTTTTACATGGCACATATTGCACTTTTACTTTCTTCTCCAATACTTTGTTTTTGCATTATTTAAACCAAATTGAACATGTTTCATTATTTTTTTGAGGCTAAATTGATAGTATTTATGTATTATATTAAGTTAAAATAAGTGTTCATTCAGTATTGTTGTAATTGTCATTATTACAAATAAATGACCCCAAAAAAATCGGCCGATTTTAATTGGTATCTGCTTTTTTTTGGTCCTCCAATAATCGGTATGGGCGTTGAAAAATCATAATCGGTCGACCTCTAGCCCACAGACGTTAGTTTCTTCTCCGCAAGGAGTCTGGATCTGAGTACCACCCCTACGATTTCTAGAATGGATTGGTTAGAGATGATCCATTCGCTGAGTAACACCCTTCCATTTTGACGTCACCACAAACTACTTCAACAATGGCAGTCTCAGACTGAACTATGTAGCAAACAGAGCAACGGAAGAATTCAGTTTGAGTGGTCAGGCAAAAGAGGCTGAGGGATCTTTCTGGCAGTCGTTCCCACAGACTGGTCCCAGTCCAGCCTGGCGTTTTTCAAGTCATAATTGTTGAGGGTTTGGATCCGGGTAGGGAAATCTTGGATCTGCGATTAGGGTTCATTTCTCCCTGGCGCAGGCCCAGACAGCTGGGCCAACACTGAGGAGGAAAGAGGAGCAGAGCCACAGAGCAAGCCTCTGCAGCAGTAAGCTTGGTTGGTGTGTGTGTGCTGCTGCCCAGTGTGTGTGGTTTAGTGCTAAACTACGCCTCAGCTGGCACCAAGGCTCAGCAAAGACGTTGCCAGCTACACTGCTGTGTGTGCGCGTGCATATTCGCACAGCCTTTCGCGACTGTGTGCACCATTGACTCATTGATGTGCGTGTGTGCTGGAATGGTGTTTCTTTGTTCTTCTGGTTCTGCTTGTCTGTGTTGTCTAATGGTCCCATGTGTGTTGGCTAGGTTAGCACAACACCGCTCCTCCTGACTGACTAACATGGCACGCTGGATGCTCATTGGGCTACAAACTGTTGCGTAGTCCTATATTTATAGAAGCGGCCTGCCCTGACTAGCCAGCTGTTCCTCCTCCTCCACATCATCATGGCCTCCGACACTGAGAGGGCAGGACACATCAGACAGCACAGCAGTGGCTGACTGGGCTAACACACTAGCTATCATTCTAATGCTAACAGTAGTGGGCCAGATGACAGAATAGGGTCACAGGAGAGGATTTCACTCTGAGTTAACAGCTCTTGTTTATGATGGAGAACAGATAGTTTGGTCCCATTGATCCAGACGTTGTCCTCTGAGAGGAAGCAATAGTAGGCTGTTATGAGATTCTCATCGGTCTCTTATACAAATCATTTGTAAGATTTTCATCTGTAGCACTACTACTTTATATTTTCTCAACTTCCATTTATAGGATTTCACCTCTGTTTATTGTAGGATTTTAGTCAGAGTTTAAACACATCTTTCAATTGGCTCTTTTCTCCGATAGTTTAAGACTAAGTCTAACAATCTCTCTGACTGTAACCTTATTTCCTTTGTTTCCACAAGGAGACTGGCTAGTACACTGTACTGCACTTTATCGCTGTAGCTTGCTTATCTCCCACATCGCTATGTAAATAACCGTGGTCAACAGAGATTGCGTCTGTGTGTGAGCGAACAACCAATCAGATTGGTTTCAGGCGTGTGAATGACTGAGTCGCTAGATATAGCCTATTCCCAGGGCACTGTAGACAAAATGACATGGCAAGGATCTACAAGTCTGTCATCTAGCAGATGACTGTCTTCTCTTTCCCAAGGCTTGTTTTGGTGTGCTGTGGTCGGCTAACGATGATTACTGGATGGAAAAGTGGCAGACAGTCTAAAGGCCGGTTACTCATTTTGAGAGCGTGGTCAATGTATTGACTGAGCTTCACTGAGTCACATGGTGTTCTTGTCTAGACTGGATTGGTTTAGCAGAAAGTAGCAGATGCCTAAAGAGTTCATATCATAGTAGGCTATGTGGTTTGATACATCCCTGTTTTCCCAAAAATGTGCTTTTCTTTGTTGACCCTCCTAAATGCAAAAACATTCTTCATCCGCAACATGTTCAAGCATGCAGGGATGATCGGCGTCAATATTGAGTGAAGAGCTAGGATGATCAATTGCAATCATGAGTTGCGTGCAGTGATGCCCCCATATAGGCTAGCTGTTGCAAGGCTTAAATCTTAACCTCCGGCGGGACACACTGCCAACAGCCAGTGAAATAGCAGGGCGCCAAATTTAAAACAACATTAATCTCATAATTCAAATTTCTCAAACATACAACTATTTTACACCATTTTAAAGATGAACTTCTTGTTAATCCAACCACATTGTCCGATTTCAAAAAGGCTTTATGGAGAAAGCATAGCATTAGATTATGTTAGGACAGCACCTAGACAAGAAAAACCACACAGCTATTTTTCCAAGCAAGGAGAGGCGTCACAAAAACCAGAAATACAGCTAAAATTAATCACTAACCTTTGATCTTCATCAGATGGCACTCATAGGACTTCATGTTACATAATACATGTATGTTTTGCTCGATAAAGTTCATATTTATATACAAAAACCCCATTTTACATTGGCGTGTAATGTTCAGAAATGTTTTGTCTCCAAAACTTCCGATGAATGAGCACATCAATTTACAGAAATACTCATCATAAACGTTGATAAAATATTAAACTGTTATTCAAAGAATTATAGATAGACTTCTTCTTAATGCAACCGCTGTGTCAGATATCAAAAACTTTACAGCAAAAGCACACTTTGCAATTTGAGTACAGCGTTCGACGCGAAACCAAACCCGTCATTTTGTGGAGTCAACAAAACTCAGAAATAATATTATAAATATTCACTTACCTTTGATCTTCGTCGGAATGCACTCCCAGGAATCCCAGTTCCCCAATAAATGTACATTTGTTTCGATAAAGTCCATATACATGTCCAAATACCTCCTTTTTGTTCGGTCGAGTACTCCAAATGCACTGTGCTCACGCATTAAGTTCAGACAAAGTCAAAAAAGTTATTACAGTTCGTAGAAGCATGTCAAACAATGTATAGAATCAATCTTTAGGATGTTTTTTTATCACAAATCTTCCATAATATTCCAACCGGACAAGACCTTTGTCTTCAAAAAAGAAAAGGAACACAGCTAACTCTCATGTGAGCGTGACACTGGGCTCATGTCATTTTCTCATCTACTTCCAGGAGCTCTTATTCTCTCCCCTATTCACAGTAGAAGCATGAAACAACGTTCTAAAGACTGTTGACATCTAGTGGAAGCCTTCGGAAGTGCAAAATTAACCCTAAGTTGCTGTATAGGCAATCACTTGAAAAACCACAGATTTCCACACTTCCTGGTTGGATTTTTCTCAGGTTTTTGCCTGCCATATGAGTTCTGTTATACTCACAGACATCATTCAAACAGTTTTAGAAACTTCAGTGTTTTCTATCCAAATCTACTAATAATATGCATATCCTACCTTCTGAGCCTGAGTAGCAGGCAGTTTACTATGGGCACGCCTTTCATCCAGACGTCAAAATACTGCCCCCAAGCCTAGAGAAGTTAAGAACGGCATCAGGACTGTCTGGCCTCTACATGTCAATACAATGTGTCTTGCAATCTCTATTGTTCTAATGGTAAGTCTTTCCATCGCTCTCTCTCCCCCTCCCTCCATCTCTCCAGTAGAGGTTGTGGTGGAGTATGAGTACGAAGCCCTCCATGAAGATGAGCTGACCCTGAGGCTGGGAGAAGTGATCAGGAACGTACGCAGGATCGAGGAAGAGGGATGGATGGAGGGAGACCTCAACGGGAAGAGAGGACTCTTCCCTGACAACTTTGTCAAGGTGAGCAGAGCCTCCCCCTGTTTAGACAATATTATGAGAATTCCGGTTGACAGGTACAGTAACGAAAAGGCCCATATAGGATTCAAGCTGACAACTCTGGTGTTGCAACATGAACCATGTTCCCGGTTTTAACAAACAATCATGACTGCTGGTTGCAGACTTGGGACTCGTAAACCCTGGTGCACCAGGAAATCTCGCATTTCAGTTGAAGACATGTACACAATTCTCTTTCTAATGTACCATGAAATGGAGTTGTCATGGTACTCATTGCAACTTTTACATTAAGCTAGTTTTTACCATCGAGGACCACTCAAGTGTTTTAATTAATACCTTTAACCCTTTGCTCTCGTGGGATTTGGCCGATATGGATAGGGCTAAATTGAAATGTTTCTTACAGAATAAATATGTATAGCCTATGCATAACCATGGTAGCAATTGAAAAGGGAACAGTTAGGCGATTATGGAAACATTATTAGACCAAAGGTGAGGACACAACAGTTCACTTGACACAACACTGAATCCAAACGTTACTGTTGATTTTATGTACATTTTACATTTACTGTACATTTTTGCCGCATTTGTTGATAACGAAATCTGAAAATAATCTGAATACATTCAGTACCATGATGAGAGTATTCCTGAAAAAGGTGGGGTAGGTGCAACATAAGACAAAAAAATGACAAGGGGTTGAGTGAGAGGACTAACTGTTCTCTCCAAGTGGCCACACACCTCTCCAAAGTGTGCACAGTTCCTAAGTCATTTCAATGCACTTTTATGACTGAAAGAAGAGTCTTCAACCAAAAGGTGCTTTTTTACATGTATTTTTTGCTCCTAGCTGTGCCGTTGAGGAATTCGAGCAAGCACACTTGTTTTGTTTGGAACACAACCCAGCATCCCGCCATCACACAATTACCGTTTACACAATCCCAAAAATTTCAATTTTGTCAAACGCTGTATGGGTCAGGTGGGCATCATTTGAAAGCCTGCTCTATTGCCAACATGACTAGCTAAGTTATAAAATACAATATTACAGTGTTAGGCTTTAACAATGCAATTCAGGGAAACAGATAATCATTTTGGTGCATGTAGAAAGGAGTCATGAGTGCATTCAGGTCTGTGATATACAGGCTCATTCTGTTCAGAACAACCCATGGTCTGAAATGACACCATGTCATCTTGTAACTGTACATCAAACATAGTGATTATAAACATTGACACTGTATAATTTTATTTTATTGTTATTTAACCAGTTAGGCTAGTTGAGAACAAGTTCTCATTTGCAACTGCGACCTGGCCAAGATAAAGCATAGCAATTCGACACATACAACAACACAGAGTTACACATGGAATAAACAAAACATACACTCAATAATACAGTAGAACAAAAGAAAACAAAAAGTCTATATACAATGAGTCTAAATGAGGTAAGTTAAGGCAGTAAATAGGTCATGGTGGCGAAGTAATTACAATATAACAATTAAACATGGGAATGGTAGATGTGCAGAAGATGAATGTGCAAGTAGAGATACTGGGGTGCAAAGGAGCAAGATAAATAAATAAATTCAGTATGGGGATGAGGTAGGTAGATAGATGGGCTATGTACAGGTACAGTGATCTGTGAGCTGCTCTGACAGCTGGTGCTTAAAGCAAGTGAGGGAGATATGAGTCTCCAGCTTCAGAGATTTTTGCAGTTCGTTCCAGTCATTGGCAGCAGAGAACTGGAAGATGGATGACCAAAGGAGGAATTGGCTTTTTTGAGATATGCCTGCTGAAGCGCGTGCTACGAGTGGGTGCTGCTATGGTGACCAGTGAGCTGAGATAAGGCGGGGCTTCACCTTTACCTTTAGCAGAGACTTGTAGATAACCTGTAGCCAGTGGGTTTGGCGACGAGTATGAAGCGAGGGCCAACCAACGAGAGTGTACAGGTCGCAATGGTGGGTAGTGTATGGGGCTTTGGTGACAAAACGGATGGCACTGTGATAGACTGCATCCAGTTTGTTGAGTAGAGTGTTGGAGGCTATTTTATAGATGACATCACCAAACGCCGAGGATCGGTAGGCTGGTCAGTTTTACGAGGGTATGTTTGGCAGCATGAGTGAAGGATGCTTTGTTGCAATATAGAACGCTGATTCTAGATTTAATTTTGGATTGGAGATGCTTAATGTGAGTCTGTAAGGAGAGTTTACAGTCTAACCAGACACCTAGGTATTTGTAGTTGTCCACGTATACTAAGTCAGAGCTGTCCAGAGTAGTGATGCTGGACGGGCGAGCAGGTGCGGGCAGTGATCGATTTGAATAGCATGCATTTAGTTTGGAGGTTAGTTAAGTGTCCAAAGAGGGGCCAGAAGTATACAGAATGGTGGCGTCTGTGTAGAGGTGGATCAGAGAATCACCAGCAGCAAGAGCAACATCATTGATGTATACAGAGAAGAGAGTCGGCCCGAGAATTGAACCCTGTGGCACACCCATAGACTGCCAGAGGTCCGGACAACACGCCCTCCGATTTGACACACTGAACTCTCAGAGAAGTAGTTGGTAAACCAGGCGAGACAATCATTTGAGAAACCAAGGCTTTTGAGTCTGCCACTAAGAATGTGGTTATTGACAGAGTCAAAAGCCTTTGCCAGGTCGATGAATACGGCTGCACAGTAATGTCTCTTATCGATGGCGGTTATGATGTCGTTTAGGACCTTGAGCGTGGCTGAGGTGCACCCATGACCAGCTCTGAAACCAGATTGCATAGCAGAGAAGGTACGGTGGGATTCGAAATGGTCGGTAATCTGTTTGTTAACTTGGCTTTTGAAGACCTTAGAAAGACAGGGTAGGATAGATATAGGTCTGTAGCAGTTTGGGTCTAGAGTGTCGCCCCCTTTGAAGAGGGGGATGACCGCGGCAGCTTTCCAATCTTTGGGAATCTCAGACGATACGAAAGAGAGGTTGAACAGGCTAGTAATAGGGGTTGCAACAATTTAGGCAGAAAATTTTAGAAAGAGAGGGTCCAGATTGTCTAGCCCGGCTGATTTGTATGGGTCCAGATTTTGCAGCTCTTTCAGAACATCAGCTATCTGGATTTGGGTGAAGGAGAAATGGTGGGGGCTTTGGCGGGTTGCTGTGGAGGGTGCCGGGCAGTTGACCGGGGTAGGGGTAGCCAGGTGGAAAGCATGGCCAGCCATGGAGAAATGCTTATTGAAATTCTCAATTATAGTGGATTTATCGGTGGTAAGCGTTTCCTAGCCTCAGAGCAGTGGGCAGCTGGGAGGAGGTGCTCTTATTCTCCAAAGACTTTACAGTGTCCCAGAACTTTTTTGAGTTAGTACTACAGGATGCTGTTTGAAAAAGCTAGCCTTAGCTTCTCTAACTGCCTGTGTATAGTTGTTCCTAACTTCCCTGAAAAGTTGCATATCACGGGGGCTATTCGATGCTAATGCAGAACGCCACAGGATGTTTTTGTGCTGGTCAAGGGCAGACAGGTCTGGAGTGAACCAAGGACTATATCTATTCCTAGTTCTACATTTTTTGAGTGGGGCATGCTTATTTAAGATGGTGAGGGAGGCACTTTTAAAGAGTAGCCAGGCATCATCTACTGACGGGATGAGGTCAATGTCAGTCCAGGATACCCCGGCCGGTCGATTAGAAAGGCCTGCTCGCAGAAGTGTTTTAGGGAGCGTTTGACAGTGATTAGGGGTGGTCGTTTGGTCGCAGACCCATTACTGATGCAGGCAATGACGCAGTGATCACTGAGATCTTGTTTGAAAACAGCAGAGGTGTATTTGGAGGGCGAGTTAGTTAGGATGACATCTATGAGGGTGCCCGTGTTTATGGATTTGGGGTTGTACCTGGTAGGTTCATTGATAATTTGTGTGAGATTGAGGGCATCAAGCTTAGATTGTAGGATGGCCGGGGTGTTAAGTATGTCCCAGTTTAGGTCACCTAGTAGCACGAGCTCAGGAGATAGATGGGGGGCAATCAATTCACATATGGTATCGAGGGCACAGCTGGGGGCAGAGGGAGGTCTATAGCAAGCGGCAACGGTGAGAGACTTGTTTCTGGAAAGGTGCATTTTTTGAAGTAGAAGCTCGAATTGTTTGGTTACAGACTTGAATAGTAATACAGAACTCTGCAGGCTATCTTTGCATTAGATTGCAACGCCGCCCCCTTTGGCAGTTCTATCTTGGCGGAAATGTGTTATAGTTAGCGATGGAGATTTCAGGGTTTTTGGTGGTTTTCCTAAGCCAGGATTCAGACACGGCTAAGCCATCCGGATTGGCAGAGTGTGCTAAAGCAGTGAGTAAAACAAACTTAGGGAGTAGGCTTCTAATGTTAACATGCATGAAACCAAGGCTTTTACGGTTACAGAAGTCAACAAATGAGAGCACCTGGGGAGTGAGAGTGGAGCTAGGCACTGCAGGACCTGGATTAACCTCCACATCACCAGAGGAACAGAGGAGAAGTAGGATAAGGGTACGGCATGAGTTTCATGATATGGAAATTTGAAGTGCACATTTGGTGTTTTGGCTTGCTTGTATGACATCAAAGCAGTATTTATTATAATTCTCAGTGCCTCATCTTTCAAAATAGATTGAGTCCTCTTAATTTTCAGCATTTCTCTCACTCAGACAACAAAACATTTGCAAAAATTGCCCAATTACTGTGAGGGCTGGGGGCAACTTCTTGTTGCACGCGGTGCTCAAGTTCAGAACGGCTGTCAGTCAAAACCCATACAGCGCTGTGAACCGCAGACCCAGAGCTCTGATGTCATTTATAGCATGTTACTGTACAGCCACTGTGTTCCAATTTGGGCATTTATCAGTGCCTTAATCTGCTATTTTCAACCCATACACGGGTACGAGTGTAAATGACTACGTATGTGCTCTGTGCGATCCTCTGGGAATACATTGTACATCTTTTATGTTTAAAAAAAAAAATGTTTTAATCATTTCTATTAAAGTTTTGTGATGAAGTCACAGAGAGCGGCTGCTCGACCCTCTTCCCTCCCTCCTGACTGTAATCCAGAGTAGTGAGATGGATAGTTCACTAAGGAGTTTGTTTGGCCCTCCAAGGAGAAAAGGGATGGAACTCCTTTCCTCAATATGTGATTGTTCTCAGTTTGTTGGAAATAGTGGCCAATTATGCAATAAAAGTTAGGTATTTTCTGTATCTGCTACATTTGCTGTTTGTTCAGCTTCAACACATTGTTATACAAGTCAGCAGTAAACTCTATAAGGTGTTATTGTTCTAAGAATGGCCGTCAGTTTCTCTTGGGACAGTGCTTCGAGTCGGCCATAGGAGGATGTCTCTCTTTCTCTCTCCTCTTTCAGCAGTCTGGCTCCTCCCAAGGTCTCTCAACTCCTTGCCCCCGGCCGTCTCTCTTGGCTTGCTTTCCTTTTAATTTTTTTAAATGGATTGAATGAATGCATTGAAATAGTTTTATAATTTATAATTCAGGAGTTGCTTGAGTCAGGACACTGGTTGAGTCGGGAAGCTGGTCTCCAGTTGGCACAGGAATATAGACTCGCTGACCTGAGTGAGAGAAGCAACACACAAACACACACAGCGTTGCTGTCTGTCTCCTCTGCTGTGGAAATGCCCAGTCAGCATGTGTAAATCAGGAAGCGGATGGAGTGGGGTCAGTCTCAGGCTAGCCCTCTCACCCATACTGGTTTATCCCTTCACTGGCAGGACATGGGCAGAGCCAGGGAGTGTGAGGAGTGGACAGAGCCAACGGCCTAGCCCTGTAATACTTCACATACCCCAATCATATGTGAGTGGGACTTTGCTGACGTTGGCTGCTTCCCCCTCTAGACACACAGTTAAACTCTTGATATGGATAGACTTTGTAGGGCCCTTCCTGTCAAATCTGCAATGCGGAGAACGTGAATGAAATCAGAGTCCAGACATTAAAACGGAATTCAACAATTATTTAAAAAATGTATCGCACTCAGTAGGGAATCAACTAAATGTATTGAACATGTTTTAATTTGCCCAAGTTTATCATAAGACATGAACAGAATGCATCAGTGATTCGTGTTTCCTGCAACTTTCTGAAGAGGCAATGAGAATTCCCCCGTCTGTGTCGGTATTTTGTGGTGCGCGCTACCACTTTGTGTAGCCGTTAGCGTTGATGCTTATGAAAAATCTCCTGGTAACATTCTCAATTAACTACAAAGTAGCCTATTCATACCTGGCAGAATGATATGATTATTTGCATCAATCCAGTAGG